>NC_090326.1:8420859-9166486 GCF_035084215.1 Heptranchias perlo | reverse complement strand
TCCTGGCGTACAATAAACACCATGCTCCTGATCTCCCGGCGTACAATAAACACCATGCTCCTAATCTCCTGGCGTACAATGATCACCATGATCCTGATCTCCTGGCGTACAATAAACACCATGTTCCTGATCTCCTGGTGTACAATAAACACCATGCTCCTGATCTCCTGGCGTACAATAAACACCATGCTCCTGATCTCCCGGCGTACAATAAACACCATGCTCCTGATCTCCCGGCGTACAATAAACACCATGCTCCTGATCTCCCGGCGTACAATAATCACCATGCTCCTGATCTCCCGGCGTACAATAAACACCATGCTCCTGATCTCCTGGCGTACAATGATCACCATGCTCCTGATCTCCCGGCGTACAATAAACACCATGCTCCTGATCTCCTGGCGTACAACAATCACCATGCTCCTGATCTCCTGGCGTACAATAAACACCATGCTCCTGATCTCTGGCGTACAATAAACACCATGCTCCTGATCTCCTGGCGTACAATAAACACCATGCTCCTGATTTCCTGGCGTACAATAATCACCATGCTCCTGATCTCCCGGCGTACAATAAACACCATGCTCCTGATCACCCGGCGTACAATAATCACCATGCTCCTGATCTCCCGGCGTACAATAAACACCATGCTCCTGATCTCCCGGCGTACAATAATCACCATGCTCCTGAGCTCGCGGCGTACAATGATCACCATGCTCCTGATCTCCCGGTGTACAATAAACACCATGCTCCTGATCTCCTGGTGCACAATAAACACCATGCTCCTGATCTCCCGGCGTACAATAAACACCATGCTCCTGATCTCCTGGCGTACAATAAACAACATGCTCCTGATCTCCTGGCGTACAATAAACACCATGCTCCTGATCTCCCGGCGTACAATAAACACCATGCTCCTAATCTCCTGGCGTACAATGATCACCATGATCCTGATCTCCTGGCGTACAATAAACACCATGTTCCTGATCTCCTGGTGTACAATAAACACCATGCTCCTGATCTCCTGGCGTACAATAAACACCATGCTCCTGATCTCCCGGCGTACAATAAACACCATGCTCCTGATCTCCCGGCGTACAATAAACACCGTGCTCCTGATCTCCTGGCGTACAATGATCACCATGCTCCTGATCTCCCGGCGTAAAATAAACACCATGCTCCTGATCTCCCGGCGTACAATAAACACCATGCTCCTGATCTCCCGGCGTACAATAAACACCAAGCTCCTGATCTCCTGGCGTACAATGATCACCATGCTCCACATCTCCCGGCGTACAATAAACACCATGCTCCTGATCTCCTGGCGTACAATAAACACCATTTTCCTGATCTCCTGGTGTACAATAAACACCATGCTCCTGATCTCCTGGCGTACAATAATCACCATGCTCCTGATCTCCTGGCGTACAATAAACACCATGCTCCTGATCTCTGGCGTACAATAAACACCATGCTCCTGATCTCCTGGCGTACAATGATCACCATGCTCCTGATCTCCTGGCGTACAATAAACACCATGTTCCTGATCTCCTGGTGTACAATAAACACCATGCTCCTGATCTCCTGGCGTACAATAAACACCATGCTCCTGATCTCCCGGCGTACAATAAACACCATGCTCCTGATCTCCCGGCGTACAATAAACACCATGCTCCTGATCTCCTGGCGTACAATGATCACCATGCTCCTGATCTCCCGGCGTAAAATAAACACCATGCTCCTGATCTCCCGGCGAACAATAAACACCATGCTCCTGATCTCCCGGCGTACAATAAACACCATCCTCCTGATCTCCTGGCGTACAATGATCACCATGCTCCACATCTCCCGGCGTACAATAAACACCATGCTCCTGATCTCCTGGCGTACAATAAACACCATGCTCCTGATCTCCTGGCGTACAATAATCACCATGCTCCTCATCTCCTGGCGTACAATAATCACCATGCTCCTGATCTCCCGGCGTACAATAAACACCATGCTCCTGATCTCCTGGTGTACAATAAACACCATGCTCCTGATCTCCTGGCGTACAATAAACACGATGCTCCTGATATCCTGGCGGACAATAAACACCATGCTCCTGAAGTCCTGGCGTACAATGATCACCATGCTCCTGATCTCTGGCGTACAATAAACACCATGCTCCTGATCTCCTGGCGTACAATAAACACCATGCTCCTGAAGTCCTGGCGTACAATGATCACCATGCTCCTGATCTCCCGGCGTACAATAAACACCATGCTCCTGATCTCTGGCGTACAATAAACACCATGCTCCTGATCTCCTGGCGTACAATAAACACCATGCTCCTGATCTCTGGCGTACAATAAACACCATGCTCCTGATCTCCTGGCGTACAATAAACACCATGCTCCTGATCTCCTGGCGTACAATAATCACCATGCTCCTGATCTCCCGGCGTACAATAAACACCATGCTCCTGATCTCGCGGCGTACAATAATCACCATGCTCCTGATCTCCCGGCGTACAATAAACACCATGCTCCTGATCTCCTGGCGTACAATAAAAACCATGCTCCTGATAACCTGGCGTACAATAAGCACCATGCTCCTGATCTCCCGGCGTACAATAAACACCATGCTCCTGATCTCCTGGCGTACAATGATCACCATGCTCCTGATCTCCCGGCGTACAATAAACACCATGCTCCTGATCTCCTGGCGTACAACAATCACCATGCTCCTGATCTCCTGGCGTACAATAAACACCATGCTCCTGATCTCTGGCGTACAATAAACACCATGCTCCTGATCTCCTGGCGTACAATAAACACCATGCTCCTGATTTCCTGGCGTACAATAATCACCATGCTCCTGATCTCCCGGCGTACAATAAACACCATGCTCCTGATCACCCGGCGTACAATAATCACCATGCTCCTGATCTCCCGGCGTACAATAAACACCATGCTCCTGATCTCCCGGCGTACAATAATCACCATGCTCCTGAGCTCGCGGCGTACAATGATCACCATGCTCCTGATCTCCCGGTGTACAATAAACACCATGCTCCTGATCTCCTGGTGCACAATAAACACCATGCTCCTGATCTCCCGGCGTACAATAAACACCATGCTCCTGATCTCCTGGCGTACAATAAAAACCATGCTCCTGATATCCTGGCGTACAATAAGCACCATGCTCCTGATCTCCCGGCGTACAATAAACACCATGCTCCTGATCTCCTGGCGTACAATGATCACCATGCTCCTGATCTCCCGGCGTACAATAAACACCATGCTCCTGATCTCCTGGCGTACAACAATCACCATGCTCCTGATCTCCTGGCGTACAATAAACACCATGCTCCTGATCTCTGGCGTACAATAAACACCATGCTCCTGATCTCCTGGCGTACAATAAACACCATGCTCCTGATTTCCTGGCGTACAATAATCACCATGCTCCTGATCTCCCGGCGTACAATAAACACCATGCTCCTGATCACCCGGCGTACAATAATCACCATGCTCCTGATCTCCCGGCGTACAATAAACACCATGCTCCTGATCTCCCGGCGTACAATAATCACCATGCTCCTGAGCTCGCGGCGTACAATGATCACCATGCTCCTGATCTCCCGGTGTACAATAAACACCATGCTCCTGATCTCCTGTCGTACAATGATCACCATGCTCCTGATCTCCCGGCGTACAATAAACACCATGCTCCTGATCTCCTGGCGTACAACAATCACCATGCTCCTGATCTCCTGGCGTACAATAAACACCATGCTCCTGATCTCTGGCGTACAATAAACACCATGCTCCTGATCTCCTGGCGTACAATAAACACCATGCTCCTGATTTCCTGGCGTACAATAATCACCATGCTCCTGATCTCCCGGCGTACAATAAACACCATGCTCCTGATCACCCGGCGTACAATAATCACCATGCTCCTGATCTCCCGGCGTACAATAAACACCATGCTCCTGATCTCCCGGCGTACAATAATCACCATGCTCCTGAGCTCGCGGCGTACAATGATCACCATGCTCCTGATCTCCCGGTGTACAATAAACACCATGCTCCTGATCTCCTGGTGCACAATAAACACCATGCTCCTGATCTCCCGGCGTACAATAAACACCATGCTCCTGATCTCCTGGCGTACAATAAACAACATGCTCCTGATCTCCTGGCGTACAATAAACACCATGCTCCTGATCTCCCGGCGTACAATAAACACCATGCTCCTAATCTCCTGGCGTACAATGATCACCATGATCCTGATCTCCTGGCGTACAATAAACACCATGTTCCTGATCTCCTGGTGTACAATAAACACCATGCTCCTGATCTCCTGGCGTACAATAAACACCATGCTCCTGATCTCCCGGCGTACAATAAACACCATGCTCCTGATCTCCCGGCGTACAATAAACACCATGCTCCTGATCTCCTGGCGTACAATGATCACCATGCTCCTGATCTCCCGGCGTAAAATAAACACCATGCTCCTGATCTCCCGGCGTACAATAAACACCATGCTCCTGATCTCCCGGCGTACAATAAACACCAAGCTCCTGATCTCCTGGCGTACAATGATCACCATGCTCCACATCTCCCGGCGTACAATAAACACCATGCTCCTGATCTCCTGGCGTACAATAAACACCATTTTCCTGATCTCCTGGTGTACAATAAACACCATGCTCCTGATCTCCTGGCGTACAATAATCACCATGCTCCTGATCTCCTGGCGTACAATAAACACCATGCTCCTGATCTCTGGCGTACAATAAACACCATGCTCCTGATCTCCAGGCGTACAATGATCACCATGCTCCTGATCTCCCGGCGTACAATAATCACCATGCTCCTGATCTCCCGGCGCACAATAAACACCATGCTCCTGATCTCCCGGCGGACAATAAACACCATGCTTCTGATCTCCTGGCGTACAATGATCACCATGCTCCACATCTACCGGCGTACAATAAACACCATGCTCCTGATCTCCTGGCGTACAATAAACACCATGCTCCTGATCTCCTGGCGTACAATAAACACCCTGTTCCTGATCTCCTGGCGTACAATAAACACCATGCTCCTGATCTCCTGGCGTACAATAAACACCATGCTCCTGATCTCCCGGCGTACAATAAACACCATGCTCCTGATCTCCCGGCGTACAATAAACACCATGCTCCTGATCTCCTGGCGTACAATGATCACCATGCTCCTGATCTCCCGGCGTACAATAAACACCATGCTCCTGATCTCCCGGTGTACAATAAACACCATGCTCCTGATCTCCTTGCGTACAATAAACACCATGCTCCTGATCTCTGGCGTACAATAATCACCATGCTCCTGATTTCCTGGCTTACAATGATCACCATGCTCCTGATCTCCCGGCGTACAATAAAGACCATGCTGCTGATCTCCCAACGTACAATAAACACCATGCTCCTGATCTCTGGCGTACAATAATCACCATGCTCCTGATCTCCCGGTGTACAATAAACACCATGCTCCTGATCTCCCGTGTACAATAAACACCATGCTCCTGATCTCCTGGCGTACAATAAACACCATGCTCCTGATCTCCATGAGTACAATGATCACCATGCTCCTGATCTCCTGGCGTACAATAATCACCATGCTCCTGATCTCCCGGTGCACAATAAACACCATGCTCCTGATGTCCTGGCGTACAATGATCACCATGCTCGTGATCTCCTGGCGTACAATAATCACCATGCTCCTGATCTCCTGGCGTACAATGATCACCATGCTCCTGATCTCCCGGCGTACAATAAACACCATGCTCCTGATCTCCCTGCGTACAATGATCACCATGCTCCTGATCTCCCGGCGTATAATAAACACAATGCTCCTGATCTCCCGGCGTAAAATGATCACCATGCTCCTGATCTCCCGGCGTACAATAAACACCATGCTCCTGATCTCCTGGCGTACAATAATCACCATGCTCCTCATCTCCTGGCATACAATAAACACCATGCTCCT
Organism: Heptranchias perlo; assembly: GCF_035084215.1. Lineage (NCBI taxonomy): Eukaryota > Metazoa > Chordata > Chondrichthyes > Hexanchiformes > Hexanchidae > Heptranchias > Heptranchias perlo. Next base: position 9,160,463 of record NC_090326.1, on the reverse strand, counting down.
GATCTCCTGGCGTACAATAAACACCATGCTCCTGATGTCTGGCGTACAATAAACACCATGCTCCTGATCTCCTGGCGTACAATAAATACCATGCTCCTGATCTCTGGCGTACAATAAACACCATGCTCCTGATCTCCCGGTGTACAATAAACACCTTGCTCCTGATCTCCTTGCGTACAATAAACACCATGCTCCTGATCTCTGGCGTACAATAATCACCATGCTCCTGATCTCCTGTCTTACAATGATCACCATGCTCCTGATCTCCCGGCGTACAATAAAGACCATGCTTCTGATCTCCCGGCGTACAATAAACACCATGCTCCTGATCTCTGGCGTACAATAATCACCATGCTCCTGATCTCCCGGTGTACAATAAACACCATGCTCCTGATCTCCCGTGTACAATAAACACCATGCTCCTGATCTCCTGGCGTACAATAAACACCATGCTCCTGATCTCCATGCGTACAATGATCACCATGCTCCTGATCTCCAGGCGTACAATAATCACCATGCTCCTGATCTCCCGGTGCACAATAAACACCATGCTGCTGATCTCGCGGTGTACAATAAACACCATGCTCCTGATCTCCTGGCGTACAATAATCACCATGCTCCTGATCTCCTGGCGTACAATGATCACCATGCTCCTGATCTCCCGGCGTACAATAAACACCATGCTCCTGATCTCCCTGCGTACAATGATCACCATGCTCCTGATCTCCCGGCGTACAATAAACACCATGCTCCTGATCTCCCGGCGTACAATGATCACCATGCTCCTGATCTCCCGGCGTACAATAAACACCATGCTCCTGATCTCCTGGCGTACAATAATCACCATGCTCCTCATCTCCTGGCGTACAATAAACACCATGCTCCTGATCTCCTGGCGTACAATAAACACCATGCTCCTGATCTCTGGCGTACAATAAACACCATGCTCCTGATCTCCTGGCGTACAATAAACACCATGCTCCTGATCTCTGGCGTACAATAAACACCATGCTCCTGATCTCCTGGCGTACAATAATCACCATGCTCCTGATCTCCTGGCGTACTATGATCACCATGCTCCTGATCTCCTGGCGTACAATAAACACCATGCTCCTGATCTGTGCCGCACAATAAACACCATGCTCCTGATCTCCTGGCGTACAATAAACACCATGCTCCTGATCTCCTGGCGTACAATGATCACCATGATCCTGATCTCCCGGCGTACAATAAACACCATGCTCCTGATCTCCTGGCGTACAATAAACACCATGCTCCTGATCTCCATGCGTACAATGATCACCATGCTCCTGATCTCCAGGCGTACAATAATCACCATGCTCCTGATCTCCCGGTGCACAATAAACACCATGCTGCTGATCTCGCGGTGTACAATAAACACCATGCTCCTGATCTCCTGGCGTACAATAATCACCATGCTCCTGATCTCCTGGCGTACAATGATCACCATGCTCCTGATCTCCCGGCGTACAATAAACACCATGCTCCTGATCTCCCTGCGTACAATGATCACCATGCTCCTGATCTCCCGGCGTACAATAAACACCATGCTCCTGATCTCCCGGCGTACAATGATCACCATGCTCCTGATCTCCTGGCGTACAATAAACACCATGCTCCTGATCTCCTGGCGTACAATAATCACCATGCTCCTCATCTCCTGGCGTACAATAAACACCATGCTCCTGATCTCCTGGCGTACAATAAACACCATGCTCCTGATCTCTGGCGTACAATAAACACCATGCTCCTGATCTCCTGGCGTACAATAAACACCATGCTCCTGATCTCTGGCGTACAATAAACACCATGCTCCTGATCTCCTGGCGTACAATAATCACCATGCTCCTGATCTCCTGGCGTACTATGATCACCATGCTCCTGATCTCCTGGCGTACAATAAACACCATGCTCCTGATCTCTGGCGCACAATAAACACCATGCTCCTGATCTCCTGGCGTACAATAAACACCATGCTCCTGATCTCCTGGCGTACAATAATCACCATGCTCCTGATCTCCAAGCGTACAATAAACACCATGCTCCTGATCTCGCGGCGTACAATAATCACCATGCTCCTGAGCTCCCGGCGTACAATAAACACCATGCTCCTGATCTCGCGGCGTACAATAATCACCATGCTCCTGAGCTCCCGGCGTACAATAAACACCATGCTCCTGATCTCCTGGCGTACAATAAACACCATGCTCCTGATCTCCTGGCGTACAATGATCACCATGCTCCTGATCTCCTGGCGTACAATAAATACCATGCTCCTGATCTCTGGCGTACAATAAACACCATGCTCCTGATCTCCTGGCGTACAATAAACAGCATGCTCCTGATCTCCTGGCGTACAATAATCACCATGCTCCTGATCTCCCGGCGTACAATAAACACCATGCTCCTGATCTCCCGATGTACAATAATCACCATGCTCCTGATCTCGCGGCGTACAATGATCACCATGCTCCTGATCTCCCGGCGAACAATAAACACCATGCTCCTGATCTCCTGGCGTACAATGATCACCATGCTCCTGATCTCCTGGCGTACAATAAACACCATGTTCCTGATCTCCTGGTGTACAATAAACACCATGCTCCTGATCTCCTGGCGTACAATGATCACCATGCTCCTGATCTCCCGGCGTACAATAAAAAACATGCTCCTGATCTCCCGGTGTACAATAAACACCATGCTCCTGATCACCCGGCGTACAATAAACACCATGCTCCTGATCTCCTGGCGTACAATGATCAACATGCTCCACATCTCCCGGCGTGCAATAAACACCATGCTCCTGATCTCCTGGCGTACAATAAACACCATGCTCCTGATCTTCTGGCGTACAATAAACACCATGTTCCTGATCTCCTGGTGTACAATAAACACCATGCTCCTGATCTCCTGGCGTACAATAAACACCATGCTCCTGATCTCCCGGCGTACAATAAACACCATGCTCCTGATCTCCCGGCGTACAATAATCACCATGCTCCTGATCTCCCGGTGTACAATAAACACCATGCTCCTGATCTCCTGGCATACAATAAACACCATGCTCCTGATCTCCCGGCGTACAATAATCACCATGCTCCTGATCTCCCGGTGTACAATAAACACAATGCTCCTGATCTCTGGCGTACAATAATCACCATGCTCCTGATCTCCTGGCATACAATGATCACCATGCTCCTGATCTCCCGGCGTACAATAAACACCATGCTCCTGATCTCCCGGCGTACAATAAACACCATGCTCCTGATCTCTGGCGTACAATAATCACCATGCTCCTGATCTCTCGGTGTACAATAAACACCATGCTCCTGATCTCCCGGTGTACAATAAACACAATGCTCCTGATCTCCTGGCGTACAATAAACACCATGCTCCTGATCTCCTGGCGTACAATGATCACCATGCTCCTGATCTCCTGGCGTACAATAATCACCATGCTCCTGATCTCCCGGCTTACAATAAACACCATGCTCCTGATCTCGCGGTGTACAATAAACACCATGCTCCTGATCTCCCGGCGTAAAATAATCACCATGCTCCTGATCTCCGGGCGTACAATGATCACCATGCTCCTGATCTCCCGGCGTACAATAAACACCATGCTCCTGATCTCCCGGCTTACAATGATCACCATGCTCCTGATCTCCCGGCGTACAATAAACACCATGCTCCTGATCTCCTGGCGTACAATAATCACCATGCTCCTGATCTCTGGCGTACAATGAACACCATGCTCCTGATCTCCTGGCGTACAATAATCACCATGCTCCTGATCTCCTGGTGTACAATAAACACCATGCTCCTGATCTCCTGGCGTACAATAAACACCATGCTCCTGATCTCTGGCGTACAATAAACACCATGCTCCTGATCTCCTGGCGTACAATAAACACCATGATCCTGATCTCCTGGCGTACAATGATCACCATGCTCCTGATCTCCCGGCGTACAATAAACACCATGCTCCTGATCTCCTGGCGTACAATAAACACCATGCTCCGGATCTCCTGGCGTACAATAAACACCATGCTCCTGATCTCCTGGCGTACAATAAACACCATGCTCCTGATCTCCTGGCGTACAATAAACACCATGCTCCTGATTGCTTGGCGTAAAATAAACACCATGCTCCTGATCTCCTGGCGTACAATAAACACCATGCTCCTGATCTCTGGCGTACAATAAACACCATGCTCCTGATCTCCTGGCGTACAATAAACACCATGCTCCTGATCTCCTGGCGTACAATAAACACCATGCTCCTGATCTCTGGCGTACAATAAACACCATGCTCCTGATCTCCTGGCGTACAATAAACACCATGCTCCTGATCTCTGGCGTACAATAATCACCATGCTGCTGATCTCCCGGCGTACAATAAACACCATGCTCCTGATCTCCTGGCGTACAATAAACCACATGCTCCTGATCTCCTGGCGTACAATAAACAACATGCTCCTGATCTCTGGCGTACAATAAACACCATGCTCCTGATCTCCTGGTGTACAATAAACACCATGCTCCTGATCTCCTGGCGTACTATAATCACCATGCTCCTGATCTCCTGGCGTACAATGATCACCATGCTCCTGATCTCCTGGCGTACAATAATCACCATGCTCCTGATCTCCCGGCGTACAATAATCACCATGCTCCTGATCTCCCGGCGTACAATAAACACCATGCACCTGATCTCCTGGCGTACAATAAACACCATGCTCCTGATCTCCTGGCGTACAATAAACACCATGCTCCTGATCTCCTGGTGTACAATAAACACCATGCTCCTGACCTCCCGGCGTACAATAAACACCATGCTCCTGATCTCCTGCTGTACAATAAACACCATGCTCCTGATCTCCTGGCGTACAATAATCACCATGCTCCTGATCTCCTGGCGTACAATAAACACCATGCTCCTGATCTCCTGGCGTACAATAAACACCATGTTCCTGATCTCCTGGCGTCCAATAATCACCATGCTCCTGATCTCCTTGCGTACAATAAACACCATGCTCCTGATCTCCTGGCGTACAATGATCACCATGCTCCTGATCTCCCGGCGTACAATAAACAACATGCTCCTGATCTCCCGGCGTACAATAATCACCATGCTCCTGATCTCCTGGCGTACAATGATCACCATGCTCCTGATCTCCCGGCGTACAATAAACACCATGCTCCTGATCTCCTGGCGTACAATAAACACCATGCTCCTGATCTCTGGCGTACAATAAACACCATGCTCCTGATCTCCCGGCGTACAATAATCACCATGCTCCTGATCCCCCGGCGTACAATAAACACCATGCTCCTCATCTTCTGCCGTACAATAAACACCATGCTCCTGATCTCCTGGCGTACAATAATCACCATGCTCCTGATCTCCTGGCGTACAATAATCACCATGCTCCTGATCTCCTAGTGTACAATAAATACCATGCTCCTGATCTCCTGGTGTACAATAATCACCATGCTCCTGATCTCCTGGTGTACAATAATCACCATGCTCCTGATCTCCTGGTGTACAATAATCACCATGCTCCTGATCTCCCGGCGTACAATAAACACCATGCTCCTGATCTCTGGCGTACAATAATCACCATGCTCCTGATCTCCTGGCGTACAATAATCACCATGCTCCTGATCTCTGGCGTACAATAAACACCATGCTCCAGATCTCCTGGCGTACAATAAACACCATGCTCCTGATCTCCTGGCGTACAATAATCACCATGCTCCTGATCTCCCGGTGTACAATAAATACCATGCTACTGATCTCCCGGTGTACAATAAACACCATGCTCCTGATCTCCTGGCGTACAATAAACACCATGCTCCTGATCTCCTGGCGTACAATGATCACCATGCTCCTGATCTCCTGGCGTACAATAATCACCATGCTCCTGATCTCCCGGTGTACAATAAACACCATGCTCCTGATCTCGCGGTGTACAATAAACACCATGCTCCTGATCTCCTGGCGTACAATAATCACCATGCTCCTGATCTCCTGGCGTACAATGATCACCATGCTCCTGATCTCCCGGCGGACAATAAACACCATGCTCCTGATCTCCCGGCTTACAATGATCACCATGCTCCTGATCTCCCGGCGTACAATAAACAACATGCTCCTGATCTCCTGGCGTACAATAATCACCATGCTCCTGATCTCTGGCGTACAATAAACACCATGCTCCTGATCTCCTGGCGTACAATAATCACCATGCTCCTGATCTCCTGGTGTACAATAAACACCATGCTCCTGATTTCCTGGCGTACAATAAACACCATGCTCCTGATCTCCTGGCGTACAATAAACATCATGCTCCTGATCTCCCGGCGTACAATAAACACCATGCTCCTGATCTCTGGCGTACAATAAACACCATGCTCCTGATCTCCTGGCGTACAATAAACACCATGCTCCTGATCTCCTGGCGGACAATGATCACCATGCTCCTGATCTCCCGGCGTACAATAAACACCATGCTCCTGATCTCTGGCGTACAATAAACACCATGCTCCTGATCTCCTGGCGTACAATAAACACCATGCTCCTGATCTCCTGGCGTACAATAAACACCATGCTCCTGATCTCCTGGCGTACAATAAACACCATGCTCCTGATCTCCTGGCGTACAATAAACACCATGCTCCTGATCTCCTGGCGTACAATAAACACCATGCTCCTGAACTCCCGGCGTACAATAAACACCATGCTCCTGATCTCCTGGCGTACAATAAACACCATGCTCCTGATCTCTGGCGTACAATAAACACCATGCTCCTGATCTCCTGGCGTACAATAAACACCATGCTCCTGATCTCCTGGCGTACAATAAACACCATGCTCCTGATCTCTGGCTTACAATAAACACCATGCTCCTGATCTCCTGGCGCACAATAAACACCATGCTCCTGATCTCTGGCGTACAATAATCACCATGCTCCTGATCTCCCGGCGTACAATAAACACCATGCTCCTGATCTCCTGGCGTACAATAAACACCATGCTCCTGATCTCCTGGCGTACAATAAACACCATGCTCCTGATCTCCTGGCGTACAATAATCACCATGCTCCTGATCTCCCGGCGTACAATAATCACCATGCTCCTGATCTCCTGGCGTACAATGATCACCATGCTCCTGATCTCCCGGCGTACAATAATCACCATACTCCTGATCTCCTGGTGAACAATAAACACCATGCTCCTGATCTCCCGGCGTACAATAAACATCATGCTCCTGATCTCCTGGCGTACAATAAACACCATGCTCCTGATCTCTGGCGTACAATAAACACCATGCTCCTGATCTCCCGGCGTACAATAATCACCATGCTCCTGATCTCCCGGCGTACAATAAACACCATGCTCCTGATCTTCTGCCGTACAATAAACACCATGCTCCTGATCTCCTGGCGTACAATAATCACCATGCTCCTGATCTCCTGGCGTACAATAATCACCATGCTCCTGATCTCCTGGTGTACAATAAACACCATGCTCCTGATCTTTGGTATACAATAATCACCATGCTCCTGATCTCCTGGTGTACAATAATCACCATGCTCCTGATCTCCTGGTGTACAATAATCACCATGCTCCTGATCTCCCGGCGTACAATAAACACCATGCTCGTGATCTCTGGCGTACAATAATCACCATGCTCCTGATCTCCTGGCGTACAATAATCACCATGCTCCTGATCTCTGGCGTACAATAAACACCATGCTCCAGATCTCCTGGCGTACAATAAACACCATGCTCCTGATCTCCTGGCGTACAATAATCACCATGCTCCTGATCTCCCGGTGTACAATAAACACCATGCTCCTGATCTCCCGGTGTACAATAAACACCATGCTCCTGATCTCCTGGCGTACAATAAACACCATGCTCCTGATCTCCTGGCGTACAATGATCACCATGCTCCTGATCTCCTGGCGTACAATAATCACCATGCTCCTGATCTCCCGGTGTACAATAAACACCATGCTCCTGATCTCGCGGTGTACAATAAACACCATGCTCCTGATCTCCTGGCGTACAATAATCACCATGCTGCTGATCTCATGGCGTACAATGATCACCATGCTCCTGATCTCCCGGCGTACAATAAACACCATGCTCCTGATCTCCCGGCTTACAATGATCACCATGCTCCTGATCTCCCGGCGTACAATAAACACCATGCTCCTGATCTCCTGGCGTACAATAATCACCATGCTCCTGATCTCTGGCGTACAATAAACACCATGCTCCTGATCTCCTGGCGTACAATAATCACCATGCTCCTGATCTCCTGGTGTACAATAAACACCATGCTCCTTATCTCTGGCGTACAATAAACACCATGCTCCTGATCTCCTGGCGTACAATAAACACCATGCTCCTGATCTCCTGGCGTACAATGATCACCATGCTCCTGATCTCCCGGCGTACAATAAACACCATGCTCCTGATCTCTGGCGTACAATAAACACCATGCTCCTGATCTCCTGGCGTACAATAAACACCATTCTCCTGATCTCCTGGCGTACAATAAACACCATGCTCCTGATCTCCTGGCGTACAATAAACACCATGCTCCTGATCTCCTGGCGTACAATAAACACCATGCTCCTGATCTCTGGCGTACAATAAACACCATGCTCCTGATCTCCCGGCGTACAATAAACACCATGCTCCTGATCTCCTGTCGTACAATAAACACCATGCTCCTGATCTCTGGCGTACAATAAACACCATGCTCCTGATCTCCTGGCGTACAATAAACACCATGCTCCTGATCTCCTGGCGTACAATAAACACCATGCTCCTGATCTCTGGCGTACAATAAACACCATGCTCCTGATCTCCTGGCGTACAATAAACACCATGCTCCTGATCTCTGGCGTACAATAATCACCATGCTCCTGATCTCCCGGCGTACAATAAACACCATGCTCCTGATCTCCTGGCGTACAATAAACACCATGCTCCTGATCTCCTGGCGTACAATAAACACCATGCTCCTGATCTCTGGCTTACAATAAACACCATGCTCCTGATCTCCTGGTGTACAATAAACACCATGCTCCTGATCTCTGGCGTACTATAATCACCATTCTCCTGATCTCCTGGCGTAAAATGATCACCATGCTCCTGATCTCCTGGCGTACAATAATCACCATGCTCCTGATCTCCCGGCGTACAATAATCACCATGCTCCTGATCTCCCGGCGTACAATAAACACCATACTCCTGATCTCCCGGCGTACAATAAACACCATGTTCCTGATCTCCCGGCGTACAATAAACACCATGCTCCTGATGTCCTGGCGTACAATAAACACCATGCTCCTGATCTCCTGGCGTACAATAAACACCATGCTCCTGATCTCCTGGTGTACAATAAACACCATGCTCCTGATCTCTGGCGTACAATAAACACCATGCTCCTGATCTCCTGGCGTACAATAAACACCATGCTCCTGATCTCTGGCGTACAATAATCACCATGCTCCTGATCTCCTGGCGTACAATAATCACCATGCTCCTGATCTCTGGCGTACAATAAACACCATGCTCCAGATCTCCTGGCGTACAATAAACACCATGCTCCTGATCTCCTGGCGTACTATAATCACCATGCTCCTGATCTCCCGGTGCACAATAAACACCATGCTCCTGATCTCCCGGTGTACAATAAACACCATGCTCCTGATCTCCTGGCGTACAATAAACACCATGCTCCTGATCTCCTGGCGTACAATGATCACCATGCTCCTGATCTCCTGGCGTACAATAATCACCATGCTCCTGATCTCCCGGTGTACAATAAACACCATGCTCCTGATCTCGCGGTGTACAATAAACACCATGCTCCTGATCTCCTGGCGTACAATAATCACCATGCTCCTGATCTCCTGGCGTACAATGATCACCATGCTCCTGATCTCCCGGCGTACAATAAACACCATGCTCCTGATCTCCCGGCTTACAATGATCACCATGCTCCTGATCTCCCGGAGTACAATAAACACCATGCTCCTGATCTCCTGGCGTACAATAATCACCATGCTCCTGATCTCTGGCGTACAATAAACACCATGCTCCTGATCTCCTGGCTTACAATAATCACCATGCTCCTGATCTCCTGGTGTACAATAAACACCATGCTCCTGATCTCCTGGCGTACAATAAACACCATGCTCCTGATCTCCTGGCGTACAATAAACACCATGCTCCTGATCTCCATGAGTACAATGATCACCATGCTCCTGATCTCCTGGCGTACAATAATCACCATGCTCCTGATCTCCCGGTGCACAATAAACACCATGCTCCTGATGTCCTGGCGTACAATGATCACCATGCTCGTGATCTCCTGGCGTACAATAATCACCATGCTCCTGATCTCCTGGCGTACAATGATCACCATGCTCCTGATCTCCCGGCGTACAATAAACACCATGCTCCTGATCTCCCTGCGTACAATGATCACCATGCTCCTGATCTCCCGGCGTATAATAAACACAATGCTCCTGATCTCCCGGCGTAAAATGATCACCATGCTCCTGATCTCCCGGCGTACAATAAACACCATGCTCCTGATCTCCTGGCGTACAATAATCACCATGCTCCTCATCTCCTGGCATACAATAAACACCATGCTCCTGATCTCCTGGCGTACAATAAACACCATGCTCCTGATGTCTGGCGTACAATAAACACCATGCTCCTGATCTCCTGGCGTACAATAAATACCATGCTCCTGATCTCTGGCGTACAATAAACACCATGCTCCTGATCTCCCGGTGTACAATAAACACCTTGCTCCTGATCTCCTTGCGTACAATAAACACCATGCTCCTGATCTCTGGCGTACAATAATCACCATGCTCCTGATCTCCTGTCTTACAATGATCACCATGCTCCTGATCTCCCGGCGTACAATAAAGACCATGCTTCTGATCTCCCGGCGTACAATAAACACCATGCTCCTGATCTCTGGCGTACAATAATCACCATGCTCCTGATCTCCCGGTGTACAATAAACACCATGCTCCTGATCTCCCGTGTACAATAAACACCATGCTCCTGATCTCCTGGCGTACAATAAACACCATGCTCCTGATCTCCATGCGTACAATGATCACCATGCTCCTGATCTCCAGGCGTACAATAATCACCATGCTCCTGATCTCCCGGTGCACAATAAACACCATGCTGCTGATCTCGCGGTGTACAATAAACACCATGCTCCTGATCTCCTGGCGTACAATAATCACCATGCTCCTGATCTCCTGGCGTACAATGATCACCATGCTCCTGATCTCCCGGCGTACAATAAACACCATGCTCCTGATCTCCCTGCGTACAATGATCACCATGCTCCTGATCTCCCGGCGTACAATAAACACCATGCTCCTGATCTCCCGGCGTACAATGATCACCATGCTCCTGATCTCCCGGCGTACAATAAACACCATGCTCCTGATCTCCTGGCGTACAATAATCACCATGCTCCTCATCTCCTGGCGTACAATAAACACCATGCTCCTGATCTCCTGGCGTACAATAAACACCATGCTCCTGATCTCTGGCGTACAATAAACACCATGCTCCTGATCTCCTGGCGTACAATAAACACCATGCTCCTGATCTCTGGCGTACAATAAACACCATGCTCCTGATCTCCTGGCGTACAATAATCACCATGCTCCTGATCTCCTGGCGTACTATGATCACCATGCTCCTGATCTCCTGGCGTACAATAAACACCATGCTCCTGATCTGTGCCGCACAATAAACACCATGCTCCTGATCTCCTGGCGTACAATAAACACCATGCTCCTGATCTCCTGGCGTACAATGATCACCATGATCCTGATCTCCCGGCGTACAATAAACACCATGCTCCTGATCTCCTGGCGTACAATAAACACCATGCTCCTGATCTCCATGCGTACAATGATCACCATGCTCCTGATCTCCAGGCGTACAATAATCACCATGCTCCTGATCTCCCGGTGCACAATAAACACCATGCTGCTGATCTCGCGGTGTACAATAAACACCATGCTCCTGATCTCCTGGCGTACAATAATCACCATGCTCCTGATCTCCTGGCGTACAATGATCACCATGCTCCTGATCTCCCGGCGTACAATAAACACCATGCTCCTGATCTCCCTGCGTACAATGATCACCATGCTCCTGATCTCCCGGCGTACAATAAACACCATGCTCCTGATCTCCCGGCGTACAATGATCACCATGCTCCTGATCTCCTGGCGTACAATAAACACCATGCTCCTGATCTCCTGGCGTACAATAATCACCATGCTCCTCATCTCCTGGCGTACAATAAACACCATGCTCCTGATCTCCTGGCGTACAATAAACACCATGCTCCTGATCTCTGGCGTACAATAAACACCATGCTCCTGATCTCCTGGCGTACAATAAACACCATGCTCCTGATCTCTGGCGTACAATAAACACCATGCTCCTGATCTCCTGGCGTACAATAATCACCATGCTCCTGATCTCCTGGCGTACTATGATCACCATGCTCCTGATCTCCTGGCGTACAATAAACACCATGCTCCTGATCTCTGGCGCACAATAAACACCATGCTCCTGATCTCCTGGCGTACAATAAACACCATGCTCCTGATCTCCTGGCGTACAATAATCACCATGCTCCTGATCTCCAAGCGTACAATAAACACCATGCTCCTGATCTCGCGGCGTACAATAATCACCATGCTCCTGAGCTCCCGGCGTACAATAAACACCATGCTCCTGATCTCGCGGCGTACAATAATCACCATGCTCCTGAGCTCCCGGCGTACAATAAACACCATGCTCCTGATCTCCTGGCGTACAATAAACACCATGCTCCTGATCTCCTGGCGTACAATGATCACCATGCTCCTGATCTCCTGGCGTACAATAAATACCATGCTCCTGATCTCTGGCGTACAATAAACACCATGCTCCTGATCTCCTGGCGTACAATAAACAGCATGCTCCTGATCTCCTGGCGTACAATAATCACCATGCTCCTGATCTCCCGGCGTACAATAAACACCATGCTCCTGATCTCCCGATGTACAATAATCACCATGCTCCTGATCTCGCGGCGTACAATGATCACCATGCTCCTGATCTCCCGGCGAACAATAAACACCATGCTCCTGATCTCCTGGCGTACAATGATCACCATGCTCCTGATCTCCTGGCGTACAATAAACACCATGTTCCTGATCTCCTGGTGTACAATAAACACCATGCTCCTGATCTCCTGGCGTACAATGATCACCATGCTCCTGATCTCCCGGCGTACAATAAAAAACATGCTCCTGATCTCCCGGTGTACAATAAACACCATGCTCCTGATCACCCGGCGTACAATAAACACCATGCTCCTGATCTCCTGGCGTACAATGATCAACATGCTCCACATCTCCCGGCGTGCAATAAACACCATGCTCCTGATCTCCTGGCGTACAATAAACACCATGCTCCTGATCTTCTGGCGTACAATAAACACCATGTTCCTGATCTCCTGGTGTACAATAAACACCATGCTCCTGATCTCCTGGCGTACAATAAACACCATGCTCCTGATCTCCCGGCGTACAATAAACACCATGCTCCTGATCTCCCGGCGTACAATAATCACCATGCTCCTGATCTCCCGGTGTACAATAAACACCATGCTCCTGATCTCCTGGCATACAATAAACACCATGCTCCTGATCTCCCGGCGTACAATAATCACCATGCTCCTGATCTCCCGGTGTACAATAAACACAATGCTCCTGATCTCTGGCGTACAATAATCACCATGCTCCTGATCTCCTGGCATACAATGATCACCATGCTCCTGATCTCCCGGCGTACAATAAACACCATGCTCCTGATCTCCCGGCGTACAATAAACACCATGCTCCTGATCTCTGGCGTACAATAATCACCATGCTCCTGATCTCTCGGTGTACAATAAACACCATGCTCCTGATCTCCCGGTGTACAATAAACACAATGCTCCTGATCTCCTGGCGTACAATAAACACCATGCTCCTGATCTCCTGGCGTACAATGATCACCATGCTCCTGATCTCCTGGCGTACAATAATCACCATGCTCCTGATCTCCCGGCTTACAATAAACACCATGCTCCTGATCTCGCGGTGTACAATAAACACCATGCTCCTGATCTCCCGGCGTAAAATAATCACCATGCTCCTGATCTCCGGGCGTACAATGATCACCATGCTCCTGATCTCCCGGCGTACAATAAACACCATGCTCCTGATCTCCCGGCTTACAATGATCACCATGCTCCTGATCTCCCGGCGTACAATAAACACCATGCTCCTGATCTCCTGGCGTACAATAATCACCATGCTCCTGATCTCTGGCGTACAATGAACACCATGCTCCTGATCTCCTGGCGTACAATAATCACCATGCTCCTGATCTCCTGGTGTACAATAAACACCATGCTCCTGATCTCCTGGCGTACAATAAACACCATGCTCCTGATCTCTGGCGTACAATAAACACCATGCTCCTGATCTCCTGGCGTACAATAAACACCATGATCCTGATCTCCTGGCGTACAATGATCACCATGCTCCTGATCTCCCGGCGTACAATAAACACCATGCTCCTGATCTCCTGGCGTACAATAAACACCATGCTCCGGATCTCCTGGCGTACAATAAACACCATGCTCCTGATCTCCTGGCGTACAATAAACACCATGCTCCTGATCTCCTGGCGTACAATAAACACCATGCTCCTGATTGCTTGGCGTAAAATAAACACCATGCTCCTGATCTCCTGGCGTACAATAAACACCATGCTCCTGATCTCTGGCGTACAATAAACACCATGCTCCTGATCTCCTGGCGTACAATAAACACCATGCTCCTGATCTCCTGGCGTACAATAAACACCATGCTCCTGATCTCTGGCGTACAATAAACACCATGCTCCTGATCTCCTGGCGTACAATAAACACCATGCTCCTGATCTCTGGCGTACAATAATCACCATGCTGCTGATCTCCCGGCGTACAATAAACACCATGCTCCTGATCTCCTGGCGTACAATAAACCACATGCTCCTGATCTCCTGGCGTACAATAAACAACATGCTCCTGATCTCTGGCGTACAATAAACACCATGCTCCTGATCTCCTGGTGTACAATAAACACCATGCTCCTGATCTCCTGGCGTACTATAATCACCATGCTCCTGATCTCCTGGCGTACAATGATCACCATGCTCCTGATCT
The DNA here is from genome assembly GCF_035084215.1 of Heptranchias perlo. Classification (NCBI taxonomy): domain Eukaryota; kingdom Metazoa; phylum Chordata; class Chondrichthyes; order Hexanchiformes; family Hexanchidae; genus Heptranchias; species Heptranchias perlo. Next base: position 9,145,113 of record NC_090326.1, on the reverse strand, counting down.
CCTGGCGTACAATAATCACCATGCTCCTGATCTCCCGGCGTACAATAATCACCATGCTCCTGATCTCCCGGCGTACAATAAACACCATGCACCTGATCTCCTGGCGTACAATAAACACCATGCTCCTGATCTCCTGGCGTACAATAAACACCATGCTCCTGATCTCCTGGTGTACAATAAACACCATGCTCCTGACCTCCCGGCGTACAATAAACACCATGCTCCTGATCTCCTGCTGTACAATAAACACCATGCTCCTGATCTCCTGGCGTACAATAATCACCATGCTCCTGATCTCCTGGCGTACAATAAACACCATGCTCCTGATCTCCTGGCGTACAATAAACACCATGTTCCTGATCTCCTGGCGTCCAATAATCACCATGCTCCTGATCTCCTTGCGTACAATAAACACCATGCTCCTGATCTCCTGGCGTACAATGATCACCATGCTCCTGATCTCCCGGCGTACAATAAACAACATGCTCCTGATCTCCCGGCGTACAATAATCACCATGCTCCTGATCTCCTGGCGTACAATGATCACCATGCTCCTGATCTCCCGGCGTACAATAAACACCATGCTCCTGATCTCCTGGCGTACAATAAACACCATGCTCCTGATCTCTGGCGTACAATAAACACCATGCTCCTGATCTCCCGGCGTACAATAATCACCATGCTCCTGATCCCCCGGCGTACAATAAACACCATGCTCCTCATCTTCTGCCGTACAATAAACACCATGCTCCTGATCTCCTGGCGTACAATAATCACCATGCTCCTGATCTCCTGGCGTACAATAATCACCATGCTCCTGATCTCCTAGTGTACAATAAATACCATGCTCCTGATCTCCTGGTGTACAATAATCACCATGCTCCTGATCTCCTGGTGTACAATAATCACCATGCTCCTGATCTCCTGGTGTACAATAATCACCATGCTCCTGATCTCCCGGCGTACAATAAACACCATGCTCCTGATCTCTGGCGTACAATAATCACCATGCTCCTGATCTCCTGGCGTACAATAATCACCATGCTCCTGATCTCTGGCGTACAATAAACACCATGCTCCAGATCTCCTGGCGTACAATAAACACCATGCTCCTGATCTCCTGGCGTACAATAATCACCATGCTCCTGATCTCCCGGTGTACAATAAATACCATGCTACTGATCTCCCGGTGTACAATAAACACCATGCTCCTGATCTCCTGGCGTACAATAAACACCATGCTCCTGATCTCCTGGCGTACAATGATCACCATGCTCCTGATCTCCTGGCGTACAATAATCACCATGCTCCTGATCTCCCGGTGTACAATAAACACCATGCTCCTGATCTCGCGGTGTACAATAAACACCATGCTCCTGATCTCCTGGCGTACAATAATCACCATGCTCCTGATCTCCTGGCGTACAATGATCACCATGCTCCTGATCTCCCGGCGGACAATAAACACCATGCTCCTGATCTCCCGGCTTACAATGATCACCATGCTCCTGATCTCCCGGCGTACAATAAACAACATGCTCCTGATCTCCTGGCGTACAATAATCACCATGCTCCTGATCTCTGGCGTACAATAAACACCATGCTCCTGATCTCCTGGCGTACAATAATCACCATGCTCCTGATCTCCTGGTGTACAATAAACACCATGCTCCTGATTTCCTGGCGTACAATAAACACCATGCTCCTGATCTCCTGGCGTACAATAAACATCATGCTCCTGATCTCCCGGCGTACAATAAACACCATGCTCCTGATCTCTGGCGTACAATAAACACCATGCTCCTGATCTCCTGGCGTACAATAAACACCATGCTCCTGATCTCCTGGCGGACAATGATCACCATGCTCCTGATCTCCCGGCGTACAATAAACACCATGCTCCTGATCTCTGGCGTACAATAAACACCATGCTCCTGATCTCCTGGCGTACAATAAACACCATGCTCCTGATCTCCTGGCGTACAATAAACACCATGCTCCTGATCTCCTGGCGTACAATAAACACCATGCTCCTGATCTCCTGGCGTACAATAAACACCATGCTCCTGATCTCCTGGCGTACAATAAACACCATGCTCCTGAACTCCCGGCGTACAATAAACACCATGCTCCTGATCTCCTGGCGTACAATAAACACCATGCTCCTGATCTCTGGCGTACAATAAACACCATGCTCCTGATCTCCTGGCGTACAATAAACACCATGCTCCTGATCTCCTGGCGTACAATAAACACCATGCTCCTGATCTCTGGCTTACAATAAACACCATGCTCCTGATCTCCTGGCGCACAATAAACACCATGCTCCTGATCTCTGGCGTACAATAATCACCATGCTCCTGATCTCCCGGCGTACAATAAACACCATGCTCCTGATCTCCTGGCGTACAATAAACACCATGCTCCTGATCTCCTGGCGTACAATAAACACCATGCTCCTGATCTCCTGGCGTACAATAATCACCATGCTCCTGATCTCCCGGCGTACAATAATCACCATGCTCCTGATCTCCTGGCGTACAATGATCACCATGCTCCTGATCTCCCGGCGTACAATAATCACCATACTCCTGATCTCCTGGTGAACAATAAACACCATGCTCCTGATCTCCCGGCGTACAATAAACATCATGCTCCTGATCTCCTGGCGTACAATAAACACCATGCTCCTGATCTCTGGCGTACAATAAACACCATGCTCCTGATCTCCCGGCGTACAATAATCACCATGCTCCTGATCTCCCGGCGTACAATAAACACCATGCTCCTGATCTTCTGCCGTACAATAAACACCATGCTCCTGATCTCCTGGCGTACAATAATCACCATGCTCCTGATCTCCTGGCGTACAATAATCACCATGCTCCTGATCTCCTGGTGTACAATAAACACCATGCTCCTGATCTTTGGTATACAATAATCACCATGCTCCTGATCTCCTGGTGTACAATAATCACCATGCTCCTGATCTCCTGGTGTACAATAATCACCATGCTCCTGATCTCCCGGCGTACAATAAACACCATGCTCGTGATCTCTGGCGTACAATAATCACCATGCTCCTGATCTCCTGGCGTACAATAATCACCATGCTCCTGATCTCTGGCGTACAATAAACACCATGCTCCAGATCTCCTGGCGTACAATAAACACCATGCTCCTGATCTCCTGGCGTACAATAATCACCATGCTCCTGATCTCCCGGTGTACAATAAACACCATGCTCCTGATCTCCCGGTGTACAATAAACACCATGCTCCTGATCTCCTGGCGTACAATAAACACCATGCTCCTGATCTCCTGGCGTACAATGATCACCATGCTCCTGATCTCCTGGCGTACAATAATCACCATGCTCCTGATCTCCCGGTGTACAATAAACACCATGCTCCTGATCTCGCGGTGTACAATAAACACCATGCTCCTGATCTCCTGGCGTACAATAATCACCATGCTGCTGATCTCATGGCGTACAATGATCACCATGCTCCTGATCTCCCGGCGTACAATAAACACCATGCTCCTGATCTCCCGGCTTACAATGATCACCATGCTCCTGATCTCCCGGCGTACAATAAACACCATGCTCCTGATCTCCTGGCGTACAATAATCACCATGCTCCTGATCTCTGGCGTACAATAAACACCATGCTCCTGATCTCCTGGCGTACAATAATCACCATGCTCCTGATCTCCTGGTGTACAATAAACACCATGCTCCTTATCTCTGGCGTACAATAAACACCATGCTCCTGATCTCCTGGCGTACAATAAACACCATGCTCCTGATCTCCTGGCGTACAATGATCACCATGCTCCTGATCTCCCGGCGTACAATAAACACCATGCTCCTGATCTCTGGCGTACAATAAACACCATGCTCCTGATCTCCTGGCGTACAATAAACACCATTCTCCTGATCTCCTGGCGTACAATAAACACCATGCTCCTGATCTCCTGGCGTACAATAAACACCATGCTCCTGATCTCCTGGCGTACAATAAACACCATGCTCCTGATCTCTGGCGTACAATAAACACCATGCTCCTGATCTCCCGGCGTACAATAAACACCATGCTCCTGATCTCCTGTCGTACAATAAACACCATGCTCCTGATCTCTGGCGTACAATAAACACCATGCTCCTGATCTCCTGGCGTACAATAAACACCATGCTCCTGATCTCCTGGCGTACAATAAACACCATGCTCCTGATCTCTGGCGTACAATAAACACCATGCTCCTGATCTCCTGGCGTACAATAAACACCATGCTCCTGATCTCTGGCGTACAATAATCACCATGCTCCTGATCTCCCGGCGTACAATAAACACCATGCTCCTGATCTCCTGGCGTACAATAAACACCATGCTCCTGATCTCCTGGCGTACAATAAACACCATGCTCCTGATCTCTGGCTTACAATAAACACCATGCTCCTGATCTCCTGGTGTACAATAAACACCATGCTCCTGATCTCTGGCGTACTATAATCACCATTCTCCTGATCTCCTGGCGTAAAATGATCACCATGCTCCTGATCTCCTGGCGTACAATAATCACCATGCTCCTGATCTCCCGGCGTACAATAATCACCATGCTCCTGATCTCCCGGCGTACAATAAACACCATACTCCTGATCTCCCGGCGTACAATAAACACCATGTTCCTGATCTCCCGGCGTACAATAAACACCATGCTCCTGATGTCCTGGCGTACAATAAACACCATGCTCCTGATCTCCTGGCGTACAATAAACACCATGCTCCTGATCTCCTGGTGTACAATAAACACCATGCTCCTGATCTCTGGCGTACAATAAACACCATGCTCCTGATCTCCTGGCGTACAATAAACACCATGCTCCTGATCTCTGGCGTACAATAATCACCATGCTCCTGATCTCCTGGCGTACAATAATCACCATGCTCCTGATCTCTGGCGTACAATAAACACCATGCTCCAGATCTCCTGGCGTACAATAAACACCATGCTCCTGATCTCCTGGCGTACTATAATCACCATGCTCCTGATCTCCCGGTGCACAATAAACACCATGCTCCTGATCTCCCGGTGTACAATAAACACCATGCTCCTGATCTCCTGGCGTACAATAAACACCATGCTCCTGATCTCCTGGCGTACAATGATCACCATGCTCCTGATCTCCTGGCGTACAATAATCACCATGCTCCTGATCTCCCGGTGTACAATAAACACCATGCTCCTGATCTCGCGGTGTACAATAAACACCATGCTCCTGATCTCCTGGCGTACAATAATCACCATGCTCCTGATCTCCTGGCGTACAATGATCACCATGCTCCTGATCTCCCGGCGTACAATAAACACCATGCTCCTGATCTCCCGGCTTACAATGATCACCATGCTCCTGATCTCCCGGAGTACAATAAACACCATGCTCCTGATCTCCTGGCGTACAATAATCACCATGCTCCTGATCTCTGGCGTACAATAAACACCATGCTCCTGATCTCCTGGCTTACAATAATCACCATGCTCCTGATCTCCTGGTGTACAATAAACACCATGCTCCTGATCTCCTGGCGTACAATAAACACCATGCTCCTGATCTCCTGGCGTACAATAAACACCATGCTCCTGATCTCCTGGCGTACAATAAACACCATGCTCCTGATCTCTGGCGTACAATAAACACCATGCTCCTGATCTCCCGGCGTACAATAAACACCATGCTCCTGATCTCCTGGCGTACAATAAACACCAAGCTCCTGATCTCTGGCGTACAATAAACACCATGCTCCTGATCTCCTGGCGTACAATAAACACCATGCTCCTGATCTCCTGGCGTACAATAAACACCATGCTCCTGATCTCTGGCGTACAATAAACACCATGCTCCTGATCTCCTGGCGTACAATAAACACCATGCTCCTGATCTCTGGCGTACAATAATCACTATGCTCCTGATCTCCCGGCATACAATAAACACCATTCTCCTGATCTCCTGGCGTACAATAAACACTATGCTCCTGATCTCCTGGCGTACAATAAACACCATGCTCCTGATCTCTGGCGTACAATAAACACCATGCTCCTGATCTCCTGGTGTACAATAAACACCATGCTCCTGATCTCCTGGCGTACTATAATCACCATGCTCCTGATCTCCTGGCGTACAATAATCACCATGCTCCTGATCTCCCGGCGTACAATAATCACCATGCTCCTGATCTCCTGGCGTACAATAAACACCATGCTCCTGATCTCCTGGCGTACAATAAACACCATGTTCCTGATCTCCCGGCGTACAATAAACACCATGCTCCTGATCTCCTGGCGTACAATAAACACCATGCTCCTGATCTCCTGGCGTACAATGATCACCATGCTCCTGATCTCCCGGCGTACAATAAACACCATGCTCCTGATCTCCAGGTGTACAATAAACACCATGCTCCTGATCTCCTGGTGTACAATAAACACCACGCTCCTGACCTCCCGGCGTACAATAAACACCATGCTCCTGATCACCTGCCGTACAATAAACACCATGCTCCTGATCTCCTGGCGTACAATAATCACCATGCTCCTGATCTCCTGGCGTACAATAATTACCATGCTCCTGATCTCCTGGCGTACAATAAACACCATGCTCCTGATCTCCTGGCGTACAATAAACACCATGTTCCTGATCTCCTGGCGTACAATAATCACCATGCTCCTGATCTCCTGGCGTACAATAAACACCATGCTCCTGATCTCCTGGCGTACAATGATCACCATGCTCCTGATCTCCCAGCGTACAATAAACACCATGCTCCTGATCTCCTGGCGTACAATAATCACCATGCTCCTGATCTCCTGGCGTACAATAATCACCATGCTCCTGATCTCCTGGCGTACAATAAACACCATGCTCCTGATCTCCTGGCGTACAATAAACACCATACTCCTGATCTCCTGGCGTACAATAAACACCATGCTCCTGATCTCCTGGCGTACAATAATCACCATGCTCCTGATCTCTGGCGTACATTAATCACCATGCTCCTGATCTCCTGGCGTACAATTATCACCATGCTCCTGATCTCCCGGCGTACAATAATCACCATGCTCCTGATCTCCTGGTGAACAATAAACACCATGCTCCTGATCTCCTGGCGTACAATAAACACCATGCTCCTGATCTCCTGGCGTACAATAAACACCATGCTCCTGATCTCTGGCGTACAATTAACACCATGCTCCTGATCTCCCGGCGTACAATAATCACCATGCTCCTGATCTCCCGGCGTACAATAAACACCATGCTCCTGATCTTCTGCCGTACAATAAACACCATGCTCCTGATCTCCTGGCGTACAATAATCACCATGCTCCTGATCTCCTGGCATACAAAAATCACCATGCTCCTGATCTCCTGGCGTACAATAAACACCATGCTCCTGATCTCCTGGTGTACAATAATCACCATGCTCCTGATCTCCTGGTGTACAATAATCACCATGCTCCTGATCTCCTGGTGTACAATAATCACCATGCTCCTGATCTCCCGGCGTACAAAAAACACCATGCTCCTGATCTCTGGCGTACAATAATCACCATGCTCCTGATCTCCTGGCGTACAATAATCACCACGCTCCTGATCTCTGGCGTACAATAAACACCATGCTCCTGATCTCCTGGCGTACAATAAACACCATGCTCCTGATCTCTGGCGTACAATAATCACTATGCTCCTGATCTCCCGGCATACAATAAACACCATTCTCCTGATCTCCTGGCGTACAATAAACACTATGCTCCTGATCTCCTGGCGTACAATAAACACCATGCTCCTGATCTCTGGCGTACAATAAACACCATGCTCCTGATCTCCTGGTGTACAATAAACACCATGCTCCTGATCTCCTGGCGTACTATAATCACCATGCTCCTGATCTCCTGGCGTACAATAATCACCATGCTCCTGATCTCCCGGCGTACAATAATCACCATGCTCCTGATCTCCCGGCGTACAATAAACACCATGCACCTGATCTCCTGGCGTACAATAAACACCATGCTCCTGATCTCCTGGCGTACAATAAACACCATGTTCCTGATCTCCCGGCGTACAATAAACACCATGCTCCTGATCTCCTGGCGTACAATAAACACCATGCTCCTGATCTCCTGGCGTACAATGATCACCATGCTCCTGATCTCCCGGCGTACAATAAACACCATGCTCCTGATCTCCAGGTGTACAATAAACACCATGCTCCTGATCTCCTGGTGTACAATAAACACCACGCTCCTGACCTCCCGGCGTACAATAAACACCATGCTCCTGATCACCTGCCGTACAATAAACACCATGCTCCTGATCTCCTGGCGTACAATAATCACCATGCTCCTGATCTCCTGGCGTACAATAATTACCATGCTCCTGATCTCCTGGCGTACAATAAACACCATGCTCCTGATCTCCTGGCGTACAATAAACACCATGTTCCTGATCTCCTGGCGTACAATAATCACCATGCTCCTGATCTCCTGGCGTACAATAAACACCATGCTCCTGATCTCCTGGCGTACAATGATCACCATGCTCCTGATCTCCCAGCGTACAATAAACACCATGCTCCTGATCTCCTGGCGTACAATAATCACCATGCTCCTGATCTCCTGGCGTACAATAATCACCATGCTCCTGATCTCCTGGCGTACAATAAACACCATGCTCCTGATCTCCTGGCGTACAATAAACACCATACTCCTGATCTCCTGGCGTACAATAAACACCATGCTCCTGATCTCCTGGCGTACAATAATCACCATGCTCCTGATCTCTGGCGTACATTAATCACCATGCTCCTGATCTCCTGGCGTACAATTATCACCATGCTCCTGATCTCCCGGCGTACAATAATCACCATGCTCCTGATCTCCTGGTGAACAATAAACACCATGCTCCTGATCTCCTGGCGTACAATAAACACCATGCTCCTGATCTCCTGGCGTACAATAAACACCATGCTCCTGATCTCTGGCGTACAATTAACACCATGCTCCTGATCTCCCGGCGTACAATAATCACCATGCTCCTGATCTCCCGGCGTACAATAAACACCATGCTCCTGATCTTCTGCCGTACAATAAACACCATGCTCCTGATCTCCTGGCGTACAATAATCACCATGCTCCTGATCTCCTGGCATACAAAAATCACCATGCTCCTGATCTCCTGGTGTACAATAAACACCATGCTCCTGATCTCCTGGTGTACAATAATCACCATGCTCCTGATCTCCTGGTGTACAATAATCACCATGCTCCTGATCTCCTGGTGTACAATAATCACCATGCTCCTGATCTCCCGGCGTACAAAAAACACCATGCTCCTGATCTCTGGCGTACAATAATCACCATGCTCCTGATCTCCTGGCGTACAATAATCACCACGCTCCTGATCTCTGGCGTACAATAAACACCATGCTCCAGATCTCCTGGCGTACAATAAACACCATGCTCCTGATCTCCTGGCGTACAATAAACACCATGCTCTTGATCTCCCGGCGTTCAATAAACACCATGCTCCTGATCTCCCGGCGTACAATAAACACCATGCTCCTGATCTCCCGGCGTACAATAAACACCATGCTCCTGAACTCCTGGCGTACAATAAACACCATGCTCCTGATCTCTGGCATACAATAAACACCATGCTCCTGATCTCCTGGCGTACAATAAACACCATGCTCCTGATCTCCTGGCGTACAATAAACACCATGCTCCTGATCTCCTGGCGTACAATAAACACCATGCTCCTGATCTCCTGGCGTACAATAAACACCATGCTCCTGATCTCTGGCGTACAATAAACACCATGCTCCTGATCTCCCGGCGTACAATAAACACCATGCTCCTGATCTCCTGGCGTACAATAAACACCATGCTCCTGATCCCTGGCGTACAATAAACACCATGCTCCTTATCTCCTGGCGTACAATAAACACCATGCTCCTGATCTCCTGGCGTACAATAAACACCATGCTCCTGATCTCTGGCGTACAATAAACACCATGCTCCTGATCTCCTGGCGTACAATAAACACCATGCTCCTGATCTCTGGCGTACAATAATCACCATGCTCCTGATATCCCGGCGTACAAAAAACACCATGCTCCTGATCTCCTGGCGTACAATAAACACCATGCTCCTGATCTCCTGGCGTACAATAAACACCATGCTCCTGATCTCTGGCGTACAATAAACACCATGCTCCTGATCTCCTGGTGTACAATAACCACCATGCTCCTGATCTCCTGGCGTACTATAATCACCATGCTCCTGATCTCCTGGCGTACAATGATCACCATGCTCCTGATCTCCTGGCGTACAATAATCAACATGCTCCTGATCTCCCGGCGGACAATAATCACCATGCTCCTGATCTCCCGGCGTACAATAAACACCATGCTCCTGATCTCCTGGCGTACAATAAACACCATGCTCCTGATCTCCTGGCGTACAATAAACACCATGTTCCTGATCTCCCGGCGTACAATAAACACCATGCTCCTGATCTCCTGGTGTACAATAAACACCATGCTCCTGATCTCCTGGTGTACAATAAACACCATGCTCCTGACCTCCCGGCGTACAATAAACACCATGCTCCTGATCTCCTGCCGTACAATTAACACCATGCTCCTGATCTCCTGGCGTACAATAATCACCATGCTCCTGATCTCCTGGCGTACAATAATCACCATGCTCCTGATCTCCTGGCGTACAATAAACACCATGTTCCTGATCTCCTGGCGTACAATAATCACCATGCTCCTGATCTCCTGGCGTACAATAAACACCATGCTCCTGATCTCCTGGCGTACAATGATCACCATGCTCCTGATCTCCTGGCGTACAATAAACACCATGCTCCTGATCTCCTGGCGTACAATAAACACCATGCTCCTGATCTCCTGGCGTACAATAAACACCATGCTCCTGATCTCTGGCGTACAATAAACACCATGCTCCTGATCTCCCGGCGTACAATAAACACCATGCTCCTGATCTCCTGGCGTACAATAAACACCATGCTCCTGATCTCTGGCGTACAATAAACACCATGCTCCTGATCTCCTGGCGTACAATAAACACCATGCTCCTGATCTCCCGGCGTACAATAAACACCATGCTCCTGATCTCTGGCGTACAATAAACACCATGCTCCTGATCTCCTGGCGTACAATAAACACCATGCTCCTGATCTCTGGCGTACAATAATCACCATGCTCCTGATCTCCCGGCGTACAAAAAACACCATGCTCCTGATCTCCTGGCGTACAATAAACACCATGCTCCTGATCTCCTGGCGTACAATAAACACCATGCTCCTGATCTCTGGCGTACAATAAACACCATGCTCCTGATCTCCTGGTGTACAATAAACACCATGCTCCTGATCTCCTGGCGTACTATAATCACCATGCTCCTGATCTCCTGGCGTACAATGATCACCATGCTCCTGATCTCCTGGCGTACAATAATCACCATGCTCCTGATCTCCCGGCGGACAATAATCACCATGCTCCTGATCTCCCGGCGTACAATAAACACCATGCTCCTGATCTCCTGGCGTACAATAAACACCATGCTCCTGATCTCCTGGCGTACAATAAACACCATGTTCCTGATCTCCCGGCGTACAATAAACATCATGCTCCTGATCTCCTGTCGTACAATAAACACCATGCTCCTGATCTCCTGGTGTACAATAAACACCATGCTCCTGATCTCCTGGTGTACAATAAACACCATGCTCCTGACCTCCCGGCGTACAATAAACACCATGCTCCTGATCACCTGGCGTACAATAAACACCATGCTCCTGATCTCCTGGCGTACAATTAACACCATGCTCCTGATCTCCTGGCGTACAATAATCACCATGCTCCTGATCTCCTGGCGTACAATAAACACCATGCTCCTGATCTCCTGCCGTACAATTAACACCATGCTCCTGATCTCCTGGCGTACAATAATCACCATGCTCCTGATCTCCTGGCGTACAATAAACACCATGCTCCTGATCTCCTGGCGTACAATAAACACCATGTTCCTGATCTCCTGGCGTACAATAATCACCATGCTCCTGATCTCCTGGCGTACAATAAACACCATGCTCCTGATCTCCTGGCGTACAATGATCACCATGCCCCTGATCTCCCGGCGTACAATAAACACCATGCTCCTGATCTCCCGTCGTACAATAATCACCATGCTCCTGATCTCCTGGCGTACAATAATCACCATGCTCCTGATCTCCTGGCGTACAATAAACACCATGCTCCTGATCTCCTGGCGTACAATAAACACCATGCTCCTGATCTCTGGCGTACAATAAACACCATGCTCCTGATCTCCTGGCGTACAATAATCACCATGCTCCTGATCTCCCGGCGTACAATAATCACCATGCTCCTGATCTCCTGGCGTACAATGATCACCATGCTCCTGATCTCCCGGCGTACAATAATCACCATGCTCCTGATCTCCCGGCGTACAATAATCACCATGCTCCTGATCTCCTGGTGAACAATAAACACCATGCTCCTGATCTCCCGGCGTACACTAAACACCATGCTCCTGATCTCCCGGCGTACACTAATCACCATGCTCCTGATCTCCTGGCGTACAATAAACACCATGCTCCTGATCTCCTGGCGCACAATGATCACCATGCTCCTGATCTCCTGGTGTACAATGATCACCATTCTCCTGATCTCCTGGTGTACAATGATCACCATGCTCCTGATCTCCTGGTGTACAATAAACACCATTCTCCCCATGATTAGATGGAAACTGAATTTGCAATATCTGCTCCTAGGTCCTCACTGAGAATGTGATTACCCATGCTTTCTGAAGGTAATGTCCCTATAGATGACATTATTCTTACATCAAATCGTGCAAATCTATTTGCCATAAATATCATCCCTCAGTCTCAGGTGGTTTGTTGTGCTATTGGATCAATGGGTTACTCTTTTCTTCATGTTCAATGATCTCACTGGCATAGTCCATTCACCCAACCATCCATGGAATAACAAACAAACAACATGAATAAAATTCAACCTAAACAGGTCGGATACCTCATTCGTAGAGATGACTGTTCAAGTAAATTAGGACTTTGCGTCCACAATTGGGACCTATACATTTGAAGTTTGAATTTTGAGGCAATATTGTCAAGCAAGGAAACAACAGTGGCAATTTCAACCCAGCCCGCCCATTGGGAAACTGACGGGATTGGGTGGGAACACTGGTTTTATACCCCACCCGATTATACTCTCAATTAAACTCAGCTGCCGGGAATCCCACAGCTCGGGCCTCCCACTCACTTACTATTAAATTTAAGTCACGACGCCGATGATGACATCAGGCCTTGACTTTGGTTTGTTCATTAACCCCCGCCTGCCTTTTGCAGGAGCCTCGTCAATGGCCTGAACTCTGCACCTTAAAGTTTAAAGGGGCAGGAATGGAGGCGGGTTGGGGTCGGTTTGCCCGATCCTGATATTTTACACCCCCGCCAACCCTCTCGCTCCTGTTGGCGGGGTGGGGGGATGGTTAAAATTGAGGCCTATGAACCTGGAATGCCATAGCTCCAGCTATGAATACGGTGCAATTTCTCCCTAACGGCTTATAGTTCTGGCAATAAGAAGCTGAATTAGCTTAATGCCGGCCTTCAGTGCTGTAGGTCAGAAAGTACATTTCTTTTCTACAGCAATTTCCCAGCATTTGCTGAATGGTTGAGAAATGTGCATTGCTCCTCACTTGTGATGTTATTTGTCATTACCTCACAAATAACATGGGCATTAGAGCAAACAGCAACAAAGAGAGAGTATGAGAATAGATTAGCAGCTAACGCAACAGGAAACCCCATTTTATAAACATATAAATAGTAAAAGGTTAGTCAAAGGAAGGGTGGGACAGATTTGGGAGAAAAAAGGAGATTTTCTTGTGGAGGCAGAGGGCATGGCTGAGGTACTAAATGAACAATTCGCATCTATCTTCACTGGAGAAGAGGATGCTGCCAATGTAGCAGTAAAGGAGGAGGTAGTAACGATACTGGATAGGATAAAAATAGATAAAGAGGAGGAACTTAAAAGATTGGCAGTACTCAAAGTAGAAAAGTCACCCGATCCGGATGGGATGCATTCTAGGTTACTGAGGGAAGTAAGGGTGGAAATTGTGGAGGCTCTGGCCACAATCTTCCAATCCTCCTTAGATATGGGAGTGGTGCTGGAGGACAGGAGGATTGCAAATGTTACACCCCTGTTCAAAAAAGGGTACGGGGATAAACCCAGAATTACAGGCCAGTCAGCTTAACGTTGGTGGTGGGAAACTTTTAGAGACTGGACAAAATTAATTGACACTTGGAAAAGTATGGGCTAATAAATGAAAGTCAGCATGGATTTGATAAAGGAAAATTGTGTTTTACTAAATTGATTGAGTCCTTTGATGGAAGTAATGGAGAGGGTTGATGAGGGTAGTGAGGTTGATGTTGTGTATATGGACTTTCAAAAGACATTTGATAAAGTATCACATAATAGACTTATTAGCAAAATTGAAGCCCATGAGATTAAAGGGACAGTGGCAGTGCAGGTACAACATTGGCTAAGTGACAGGAAACAGAGAGTAGTGGTGAACGGTTGTTTTTCAGACTGGAAGAAGGTACATAGTGGTGTTCCCAGGGGTCGGAATTGGGACCACTGCTTTTTTTGATATATATTAATGACTTGGACTTGGGTGTACAAGGCACAATTTCAAAATTTGCAGATGACACAAAACTTGGAAGTGTAGTGAACAGTGAGGAGGATAGTGATAGACTTCAAGAGGACAGAGACAGGCTGGTGGAATGGGCGGACACGTGGCAGATGGAATTTAATGCAGAGAAGCATGAAGTGATACATTTTGGCAGGAAGAATAAGGAGAGGCAATATAAACTAAATGGTACAATTCTAAAAGGGGTGCAGAAACAGAGAGACCTGGGGATATATGGGCACAAATCTTTGAAGGTGGCAGGACAGGTTGAGAAAACGGTTAAAAAAAAGCATACGGGATCCTGGACTTTATAAATAGAGGTGTAGAGTACAAAAGCAAGGAAGTTATGTTGAACCTTTATAAAACACTGGTTCGGCCACAGCTGGAGTATTGTGTCCAATTCTGGGCACCGCACTTTCGGAAAGATGTGAAGGCCTTAGAGAGGGTGCAGAAGAGATTTACTAGAATGTTTCCAGTGATGAGGGACTTCAGTTATGTGGATAGACTGGAGAAACTGGAGTTGTTCTCCTTGGAACAGAGAAGGTTAAGAGGAGATTTGATAGAAGTGTTTAAAATCATGATGGGTTTAGATAAAGTAAATAAAGAGAAACTGTTCCCATTGGCGGAAGGGTCAAGAACCAGAGGACACAGATTTAAGGTGATTGGCTAAAGAACCAAAGATGACGTGAGGAAAAACTTTATGCAGTGAGTGTTTATGATCTGGAATGCACTGCCTGAAAGGGTGGTGGAAGCAGATTCAATCGTGGCTTTCAAAAGGGAATTGGATAAATACTTGAAGGGAAAAAATTTGCAGGGCTACGGGGAAAGAGCGGGGGAATGGACTATCTAGATTGTTCTTACAAAGAGCCGGCACCGGCTCGATGGGCCAAATGGCCGCCTTCTGTGCTGTAACCATTCTATAATTCTATGATTCTTGCAGTGGTGAACGGTTGTTTTTCAGACTGGAGGGAAGTATACAGTGGTGTTCCCCAGGGGTCAGTATTAGGACCACTGCTCTTTTTGATATATATTAATGACCAGGACTTGGGTATAGAGGGTATAATTTCAAAGTTTGCAGATGACACGAAACTCAGAATGTAGTAAACAATGTGGAGGATAATAATAGACTTCAGGAGGACATAGACAGACTGGTGGAATGGGCAGATACATGGCAGGTGAAATTTAACACAGGGAAGTGTATTTTGATAGGAAGAATGAGGAGAGGCAATATAAACTAAATGGCAAAATTTTAAAGAGGGTGCAGGAACAGAGAGACCTGGGGGTGTATGTACACAAATCTTTGAAGGTGGCAGAAGAAATTGAGAAAGCTGTTAAAAAGCATACGGGATCCTGGGATTTATTAATAGAGGCACAGAGTACAAAGCAAGGCAGTTATGCTAAACCTTTATAAAACACTGGTTAGGCCTCAGCTGGAGCATTGTCAATTTTGGGCACCGCACTTTAGGAAGGATGTCAAGGCCTTAGAGAGTGTGCAGAGGAGGTTTACTAGAATGGTACCAGGGATGAGGGACTTCAGTTATGTGGAGAGACTGGAGAAGCTGGGGTTGTTCTCCTTGGAGCAGAGAAGGTTAAGGGGAGATTTGATAGAGGTGCTCAAAATCATGAACGGTTTTGATGGAGTGAATGAGGAGAAACTGTTTCCAGTGGCAGAAGGGTCGGTAACCAGAGGACACAGATTTAAGGTGATCGGCAAAAGAGGCAGAGGCGAGATGAGGAAACATTTTTTTATGCAGCGAGTTGTTATGATCTGGAATGCACTGCCTGAAAGGGTGGTGGAAGCACATTCAGTCGTTGCTTTAAAAAAGGAATTGGATAAACATTTGAAGGGAAAAAATTTGCATAGCTACGGGGAGAGAGTGAGGTAATGGGACTAACTGGATAGCTCTTACAAAGTACCGGCACGGGCCCGATGGGCCGAATGGTCTCCTCCTGTGCTGTGCGTACTATGATACAATGAAGTCTCCAGGCCTATATGTTCAAAAGTGTTAAAAATCAGCTTTGAACTGCATGTTCTAATTCAACCCTGAGCAAAGTAGAGGGCATTGCAATGTTGCATTATGATGTGATGCCTTTTATTTCAGCAAGAATCATTAGTGATTTATTTCTTCCCGATGTGGAGAATGTTTCCGTTATTTTTCGGTGCGAGACTTATCCTGTGAAGGCCTCTTGAAAGGTCAATATATTTCAATCAATGGGTAAATGCTTAAACAAGGCAAAATAAGTAATCAGTCAACTTGGTGAGATTCATCCAAACAGCTGCCATTCAGTATCTTTTATCAAATAGACATCTGTCTGACAAACACCCAAGGAAGCTTTTAGTTACGGCAGCATGTCGGGGAATGTGGGCATTTTAGTAGAATTTGGCAATTGCCTGCCTCTGATTAACTTATAAAGTATCACTATGCGCATTCCATAAAAGTCTAAAGAAAGGCCATTCAGCTCTTATAAGCAATGTAGAGTCAGTACTGCCTTGACCCCACTGTGAGTTATTTACGTTTTGAAGGAGGAAAAACCACGGGGAAAATCTTCATGAAAAAGCAATGGAATTTTACCTGGCTCAGCCGAACTCTCTTTAAGGACAAACGAATGAAAATGCAGGATGTCAATCCAACATTATAATATTCAGCCCTGACTGACACATCCAACAAATAACATTGCCAAGGTCCCAAGGGGGATAGTTTGATCATCCATACCTCGGAATTTCAGTAGCTTTTTATTGATCAAGGTTTAATGATTGACATCTGCTGCTGTTCCGAAGTGGATCTCAATTCAGTCCAGTTTTCAATTTTCAGGTAAAGGAACTTGTTTACTCTTTCAAGAATCCTTATACAAATTACATAGCAGTGCAGAACTTACAAATGTCTGCTGCTGTCATGACTACAGTTCAGATTGCCAAAACTCTTTTCTCATTTGCATACTGAAAAATAAGTATTCATTTAAGAAGCTATAAAAAATATTCTATTAACTTTGTTAATAAAGTAATTGGTTACAAAATTGCCTGACTCACTTTAGGCCAATTAATCATTACAGAAAGAGTCATTCTGGCTCTGGATATTGCCTATTAGAGGCAGGCTATGAATGGGATATTTTACATACACTGTGACTCCAAGCATTCAATCAGTCTATCTCCCGACACTGGCCTACAGCAGACAGGAGCGGGAAAATGGGCAGATTTCCCTCCGGCCTTGACGGGAGTCGTAGAATATCTCTATCCTAGTATGGGCAAAGGTAACATGCTAAACAAATGATGGAAATACATCATCAACATATTTCCCATCATTTGCACTCCAGCAATACTGGGCATATTGCCGGGGTCCAGTGTCACCAAGGCATTGCGGGGTGGGAGGGGGTCTTATTGATTTTTTTCTACGGTAAGGTTTGGGGAGATATATCTATAAAAATAAACAATATTTAGGGATAGTCCTGGAGGCCCCTGTTCACACAATGCTCCAGCAGGCATCTGAGGCCTATTTCCTGTCAGTCGCACTCCTTTCCTGCCCACTACTTTTCAAATATCACCCCCACCCCTCCCCATTTCTGTCTCACACTTCGGAAAAACGATAAAGGCCCAGATTTTAACTCCAGGCAGGTTTTGGAAAGGTGGCGAGTGAGGTGAGTGTGAAACTGAGCTGCTGCCCCAGACAACAGGCCCTGGGTATTTTAACCCATTAGAATCGCACCGGGAGGGGGTTTTCGCCCGATCCGCTGCCGCGCTGGGATACCCGCCCACTTTCAGAGGGCAATTCTCAGAGGGTAAGCCAGAGGCCTGCTTAAGTGAGGCCGCGGTCCCTTCTGTAAGATTTCACTGTGTCATTGTCGGAAAAGGAAATTGCTCAGAAATGAATCTCAGGCAAGTCCCCCCCAAGTTGTCCTGGAGATCCATTGGCAGGAGGATCCCACAACACCAAGTCCACCAGGAATGGAGAGGCATCGCATCAATGGTCAGCTCCAGGAGCATCACCACCAGCACTGGTTCCAGTTCAGGAAGTGTTTCAATGACCTTTCAAGAGTAGTAAAGGTGAGTACAGCTCTTCATCTCTCCATCACCCTCAACAATACACGGCAACAGTCCTCTCAACAATCCCCTCCCCGCTATTACATCCTTCAGCATCCAGCACAGGGCCACAAATACACACTCATCTCTTCCTTGCTTCCTTCACAGCAGCCACTAGCACCATTGTCTTCTCACTTGCTAGCCTTTGCACAATCACCATCTTCTGGAGGTGTCAGAGGACAGAAGGACTGCAAATGTTACATCCCTGTTCAAAGAAGGGAAGAGGGACAAACTCAGCAATTACAGGTCAGTCAGCTTAATGTCGGTGCTGGGGAAATTTTTAGAGACAATAATCTGGGACAAAATTAATTGTCACTTGGAAACGTATGGGTTAATAAATGACAGCCAGCACGGATTTGTTAAAGGCAAATCATGTTTGACTAACTTGATTGAGTTCTTTGATGAAGTAACGGAGAGGGTTGATGTTGCATACATGGACTTTCAAAAAACATTTGATAAAGTACCACATAATAGACTTGTTAGCAAAATTAAAGCCCGTGGGATTAAAGGGACAGTGGCAGCATGGATATAAAATTGGCTAAGGGACAGAAAGCAGAGAGTAGTGGTGAACGGTTGTTTTTCAGACTGGAGGGGAGTATACAGTGGTGTCCCCCAGGGTCAGTATAATGACCACTGCTCTTTTTGATATATATTGGACTTGGGTATACAGGACATAATTTCAAAGAATGCAGATGACTTGAAACTCGGAAATGTAGTAAACAATGTGGAGGATAGTAACAGACTTCAGGAGGACATAGACAGACTGGTGAAATGGGCAGATACATGGCAGATGCAATTTAACGCAGAGAAGTGTGAAGTGATGTATTTTGATAGGAAGAATGAGGAGAGGCAATATAAACTAAATGGTACAATTTTAAAGGGGATGCAGGAACAGAGAGACCTGGGGGTTCACATACACAAATCTTTGAAGGTGGCAGGACAAGTTGAGAAGGCTGTTAAGAAAGCAGGTAGGTTCATAGAATCATAGAAAGTTACGGCATAGAAGGAGGCCATTCGGCCCATCATGTCGGTGCCAGCTGAAAAAGAGCTATCCAGCTTAATCTTACTTTCCAGCACTTGGTCCGTAGCCCTGTGGGTTTCGGCACTTCTAGTGCACATCCAGGTACTTTTTAAATGAGTTGAGGGTTTCTGCCTCTCCCACCCTCTCAGGCAGTGAGTTCCAGACCCCCACCACCCTCTGGGTGAAAAAATTTCTCCTCAGCTCCCCTCTAATCCTTCTACCAATTACTTTAAATCTATGCCCCCTGGTCACTGACCCCTCTGCTAAGGGAAACAGGTCCTCCCTATCCACTCTATCTAATCCCGTCATAATTTTATATACCTCAATTAAATCTCCCCTCAACCTCCTTTGTTCCAAAGAAAACAACCCCAGCCTATCCAATCTTTCCTCATAGCTAAAATTCTCCAGGCAACATCCTCCGTTAATCTCCTCTGTACCCTCTCTACAATCACATCTTTCCTGTAATGTGGTGACCAGAACTGTACACAGTACTCAAGCTGTGGCCTAACCAATGTTTTATACAGTTCTAGCATAACTTCCCTGCTCTTATATTCTATACCTCGGCTAATAAAGGAAAGTATCCCGTATGCCTTTTTAACCACCTTATGTACCTGTCCTGCTACCTTCAGGGATCTGTGGACATGCACTCCAAGGTCCCTCTGTTCCTCTACACCTCCCAGTATCCTCCCATTTGTTGTGTACTCCCTTGCCTTGTTTGCCCTCCCCAAATGCATTACCTCACATTTCTCTGGATTGAATTCTATTTGCCACTTTTCTGCCCACCTGACCATCTTCCTGCAGTCTACAGCTTTCCTCCTCACTATCAACCACACGGCCAATTTTTGTATCATCTGCAAACTTCTTGATCAAGCCCCCCGCATTCAAGTCCAAATCATTAATATATACCACAAAAAGCAAGGGACCCAGTACTGAGCCCTGCGGAACCCCACTGGAAACAGCCTTCCTGCCACTGAGCCAATTTTGGATCCAACGAGCCACTTTCCCTTGGATCCACTGGCGTTTTTGGGTGTGTTTGGGTGTTTTTGCGACTAGAAGGCTCTTTTCAGTGGGGTTCTATAAGGCTCAGTAACAGGTCCCTTGTTTTTTGTGGCATATATTAATGATTTTACTTTTTTGACCAGTCTACCATGTGGGACCTTGTCAAAAGCCTTGCTAAAATCCATGTACACTAAATCAAATGCATTACCCTCATCGACCCTCCTTGTTACCTCCCCACAAAGTTCAATCAAGTTAGTCAGTCATGACCTTCCCTTAACAAATCCATGCTGGCTGTCCTTGATTAACCCGTGCCTTTCTAAATGACGATTTATGCTGTCCCTCAGAATCGATTCCAATAACTTGCCCAACACCGAGGTTAGACTGACTGGCCTATAATTGCTTGGTCTATCTCTTTCTCCCTTTTTAAACAACGGTACAACATTAGCAGTCCTCCAATCCTCCGGCACCACGCCTGTAGCCAGGGAGGATTGGAAAACGATGGTCTGAGCCTCCGCTATTTGCTCCCTTGCCTCTCTTAACAGCTTGGGATACATTTCATCCGGCCCTGGTGATTTATCTACTTTCAAAGATGCTGAACCCCTCAATACTTCCTCTCTCACTATGTTTATCCCATCCAATATTTCACATTCCTCCTCCTTGGCTTTATAAACAGAGGCATAGAGAACAAAAGCAAGGAAATTATGCTAAACCTTTATAAAACACAGGTTAGGCTCCAGCTGCACTATTGTGTCCCAATTCTGGTCACCACAGAAGGATGTCAAGGTCTTGGAGAGGGTGCAGAAGAGATTTACTAGAATGGTACCAGGTTTGAGGGAATTCAGTTATGTGGAGAGACTGGTGAAGTTGGGGTTGTTCTCCTTAGAATAGGGAAGGTTAAGGGGAGATTTGATAGAAGTGTTCAAAATTATGAAGGGTTTTGATAGAGTAAATAAGGAGAAACTGTTTCCAGTGGGAGAAGTGTCGGTAACCAGAGAACATAAGAAATAGGAGCAGGAGTAGGCCAATCGGCCCCTCGAGCCTGCTCCGCCATTCAATAAGATCATGGCTGATCTGATCCTAACCTCAAATCTAAATTCATGTCCAATTTCCTGCCCGCTCCCTGTAACCCCTAATTCCCTTTACTTCTAGGAAACTGTCTATTTCTGTTTTAAATTTATTTAATGATGTAGCTTCCACAGCTTCCTGGGGCAGCAAATTCCACAGACCTACTACCCTCTGAGTGAAGAAGTTTCTCCTCATCTCAGTTTTGAAAGAGCAGCCCCTTATTCTAAGATTATGCCCCCTAGTTCTAGTTTCACCCATCCTTGGGAACATCCTTACCGCATCCACCCGATCAAGACCCTTCACAATCTTATATGTTTCAATAAGATCGCCTCTCATTCTTCTGAACTCCAATGAGTAGAGTCCCAATCTACTCAACCTCTCCTCATATGTCCACCCCCTCATCCCCGGGATTAGCCGAGTGAACCTTCTTTGTACTGCCTCGAGAGCAAGTATGTCTTTTCTTAAGTATGGACACCAAAACTGTATGCAGTATTCCAGGTGCGGTCTCGCCAATACCTTATATAACTGCAGCAATACCTCCCTGTTTTTATATTCTATCCCCCTAGCAATAAAAGCCAACATTCCGTTGGCCTTCTTGATCACCTGCTGCACCTGCATACTAACTTTTTGATTTTCTTGCACTAGGACCCCCAGATCTCTTTGTACTGCAGTACTTTCCAGTTTCTCACCATTAAGATAATAACTTGCTCTCTGATTTTTCCTGCCAAAGTACATAACCTCACATTTTCCAATATTGTATTGCATCTGCCAAATCTCCGCCCACTCACCCAGCCTGTCTATATCCCCCTGTAGGTTTTTTATGTCCTCCTCACTCTCCACTTTCCCTCCCATCTTTGTATCATCTGCAAACTTTGATACGTTACACTCGGTCCCCTCCTCCAAATCGTTAATATAGATTGTAAAGAGTTGGGGACCCAGCACCGACCCCTGCGGAACACCACTGGCTACTGGTTGCCAGTCCGAGAATGAACCATTTATCCCAACACTCTGCTTCCTGTTAGATAACCAATCCTCCACCCATGCCAGAATATTACCCCCAATCCAGTGATTCTTTATCTTGAGCAATAATCTTTTATGTGGCACCTTGTCGAATGCCTTCTGGAAGTCTAAATACACTACGTCCACTGGTTCCCCTTTATCCACCCTGTACGTTATATCCTCAAAGAACGCAAGCAAATTTGTCAGACATGACTTCCCCTTCATAAAGCCATGCTGACTTTGTCCTATTAAATTATGTTTATCCAAATGTTCAGCTACTGTCTCCTTAATAATAGACTCCAAAATTTTACCCACCACAGATGTTAGGCTAACTGGTCTATAATTTCCAGCCTTCTGCCTACTACCCTTTTTAAATAAGGGTGTTACATTAGCAGTTTTAGGGACACAAATTTAAGTTAATTGGCAAAAGAGCCAGAGGGGGAGATGAGGAGAATTTTTTTTACGCAGTGAGTTTTTATGACCTGTAGTGCACTACCTGAAAGGGTGGTGGAAGCAGATTCAATAATAACTTTCAAAAGAGAATTGGATAATTACTTCAAGGGGAAAAATTTGGGCTTTGGTGAAAGGGCAGGGGAGTGGGACTAATTGGATAGCTCTTTCGAAGAGCCAGTACGAGCACGATGTGCTCTACCATTCTATGATTCTATCATTCATGACTCCTTCCTCACTTCATTCTCCACACACCTGCTTTCAGTTCAACACCACCCCATCCTGATTGCCTCTTGCTTCTTTCCCCTCTCAGCATCTACAACAAACTGAAGCCTCCCCCATATCTGCATTCTCCTTTGTAGGAGATACTCATTAACTCTCTGCATGTGGAGTCAGGGGACAAGTAGCAGAATGGATAGCTAGGCTGGCTACAAAACAGAAAACAGAGAGTAGGGGTTAAAGCTAGTTACTCAGACTGGGAAGGGGCAGTCCACAAGGATCATTACTGGGACCACTGTTGTTCACCATTTACATTAACTATTTGGACTCAGGAATCGGAAGTACAATTTCAAAATTTGCAGACGACACCAAATTCGGGGGTATAGTTAATACTGAGGAAGAATGTGACAAAATACAGGAAGACGTTAATAAACTTGCAGAATGGGTGTGTAATTGGTAAATGAATTTCAATATAGATAAGTGTGAGGTGCTGTATTTTGGAAGAATAAGGAGGCCACATAGTACTTAGATAAAAAGAGTCTAAATGGGATAGAGGAGCAGAGGGATCTGGGGGTACAGATACACAAATCACTAAAAGTAACGATGCAAGTTAATAAGGTCACAAAATAAAGCAAACCAAACACTGGAGTTCATTTCCAGAGGGATAGAATTGAAAAGCAGAGAAGTTATGTTAAACTTGTATAGAACCTTGGTTAGACCACACTTAGAGTACTGTGCACAGTTCTAGTCTCAATATTATAAAAAGGATATAGAGGCAATGGAGAAGGTACAAAAAAGATTTACAAGAATGACACCAGAACTGAGGGGATATACTTATCAGGAAAGGCTGAACAGGCTGGAACTCTTTTCTCTAGAAAAAAGAAGGCCGAGGAGTAACTTAATAGAGGTCTTTAAAATTATGAAGGGGCTCTAAGACATAGAGAAGATGATTCCACTTGTGGGGGAGACCAGAACTAGGGGCCATAAATATAAGATGGCCACTAATAAATCCAATAGGAAATTCAGGAGAAACATCTTTAACCAAAGAGTGGTAAGAATGTGGAACTCGCTGCCACAAGGAGTAGTTAAGGCGAATATCCAAAGATGCATTTAAGGGAAAGCTAGATAAGTACATGAGGGAGAAAGGAATAGAAGGGTATGTTGATAGAGTGAGATGAAGAAGGGTGGGAAGATGCTTGCGTTCCGCATTAAAAATGGGATAGACCAACTGGGCCGAATGGCCTGTTACTGTGCTGTAAATTATATGCAATTCTACATAAAAGGCAAGACAGCGCTCAACACCAGGGTGATAAGACCAGGGAGGACCACCCAAACTCATAGTGACGTCAGAGCTGGAGCAGCAAGACGTGGAAATCAGTGGCCCCTCCAGAGATGTCAGGATAGGACATTTTGAGGCTGGGGGCTTCTGTGAACAGGGTCCTTGACTATTACTTGCACCCTTTGATGACATGAAGCTACATAATGATACCTGCTGCCATGTCCAGCCTATCAGTGCCAGCCTAACTCTTACCCGTTTTCTCTTTCCCTCACAACAAGAGTCAATGTTCACAGCCTCCGCAGCTTCGGTAGGAGCTCAAACCGCTATCATACAGGCTCTGGGGTCAAATCTTAGCTCCACCTTGGACAGAAACATAGGAACTGCAGTTAAGAAAAGACCAAGTTCCATCTAGTTTGCCTTCTACCATCCTGGTAGTCGCATGATACAACAATAATCGAGTTGTTGATGAAGCAAATGGATGGGGGCTTTCAAGGCATCGCTCGACCTCTGCAGTCCGCACTCCCGTAGACAAGTGAAAGTGCTGAGCCCCAGCCCCATGGGCGTGGCAGTGACGCAATGGGAGCAGTACGTGTTGGCCTCTCTCAGGATGTCAGCACATCTACTTGCTCACCATCCACCCAGCCAAGGTGCTAGAAATCCTTTCCCCTTTTTTGAACAGCTGTGTCACATTTGCAATCCTCCAGTCCTCCGGCACCATTCCCATATCCAAGGAGGATTGGAAGATTGTGGTCAGAGCTTCTGCTATCTCCACCCTAGCTTCCCTCAGCAACCGAGGATGCATCCCACCTGGACAGGGTGACTTGTTAACTTTAAGTGATGCCACTCTATTGGGCACCTCTTTTCTATCTATTTTTATCCTCTCCAATATCTCTACCTCCTCCTCCACTGCGACATTAACTACAGCCTCTTCTTTTGTGAAGACAGATGCAAAGTACTCATTCAGTATGAACGGTTTTGACAGAGTAAATAAGGAGAAACTGTTTCCAGTGGCAGAAGGGTTGGTAACCGGAGGACACAGATTTAAGGTGAACGAGAAAAGAGGCAGAGGGGACTTGAAGAAACATTTTTTTACGCAGCGAGTTGTTATGATCTGGAATGCACTGCCTGAAAGGGTGGTGGAAGCAGATTCATTTGTAACTTTCAAAAGGGAATTGGCTAAATACTTGGAGGGAAAAAATTTACAGAGCTATGGGGAAAGTGCAGGGGATTGGGACTAATTGGATAGCTCTTT
Organism: Heptranchias perlo; assembly: GCF_035084215.1. NCBI lineage: Eukaryota > Metazoa > Chordata > Chondrichthyes > Hexanchiformes > Hexanchidae > Heptranchias > Heptranchias perlo. The sequence goes on along the minus strand of NC_090326.1, from coordinate 9,118,940 downwards.
CAAAGAGCTGGCACAGGCACAATGGGCTGAATGGCCCCCTCCTGTGCCTACTATGATACCATGATACAGTAGAAATTAAGATTTTTTTTCCTAAATACTTCAAGACAAGGTAAAACATGACATTGGAAAGTTTTGAGATGAGTTTTGACAAGAAAACTATTTTCAAGGAATTATTTTTATAGTCAGAGATTCAGACAAAGTGTCTTTAATGTAAAAAAACAATTTAAAATACACTTCATGGAGGCATAATTTTAAAAATGCACGTAGAGCCAAAGAAGGAGATATTAGGAGGGGTGACCAAAAGCTTGGTCTAAATATCGGGAGGAGGCTGAAATGGATTATCTACTCGGTACTTCTGGCTGAAGATGGTTGCAAACGCTGCGTCCGCTGTTTAACATGCATGTAGTCCTGTGTTGTAGCTTCACCAGGTTGGCACCTCATTTTTAGGTACGCCTGGTGCTGCTCCTGGAATGCTCTTTCACACTCCTCATTGAACCAGGGTTGATTCCCTGGTTTGATGGTAATGGTAGAGTGAGGAATATGCCGGGCCATGAGGTTACAGATTGTGCTGGATTACAATTCTGCTGCTGCTGATGGCCCACAGCGCCTCATGGATGCCCAGTTTTGAGCTGCTGTTCTGAATCTATCCCATTTAGCATGGTGATAGTGCCACACAACACGTTGGATAGTGTCCTCAGTGCGAAGACGGGACTTCGACTCCACAAGAACTGTGCAGTGGTCATTCCTACCAATACTGTCATGGACAGATGCATTTGCAACAGGTAGATTGGAGAGGACGAGGTCAAGTAGGTTTTTCCCTCGTGTTGGTTCGCTCACCACCTGCCGCAGGCCCAGTCTGGCAGCTGTGTCCTTCAGGATTCGGCCAGCTCGGTCAGTAGTGGTGCTACCGAGCCACTCTTGGTGATGGACATTGAAGTCCCCCACCCAGAGTACATTCTGTGCCCTTGCTACCCTCAGTGCTTCCTCCAAGTGGTGTTCAACATGGAGGAGGACTGATTCATCAGCTGTGGGAGGGCGGTAGGTGGTAATCAGCAGGAGGTTTCCTTGCCCATGTTTGACCTGATGCCATGAGATTTCATGGGGTCCAGAGTCAATGTTGAGGACTCCCAGGGCCATACCCTCCTGACTGTATATCACTGTACCGCCAGCTCTGGTGGGTCTGTCCTGCCGGTGGGACAGGACATACCTAGGGATGGTGATGGAAGAGTCTGGGACGTTGGCTGAAAGGTATGATTCTGTGAGTATGGCTATGTCAGGCTGTTGCTTGACTAGTCTGTGGGACAGCTCTCCCAATTTTGGCACAAGTCCCCAGATGTTAATGAGGAGGACTTTGCAGGGTCGACTGGGCTTGGTTTGCCTTTGTCGTGTCCGGTGCCTAGTGGCCCATCCGGTTTTATTCTTATTATGACTTTCTGTAGCTAGATTGTACAACTGAGTGGCTTGCTTGGCCATTTCAGAGGGCAATTAAGAATCAACCACATTGCTGTGGGTCTGGAGTCACATTTGGCCAGACCAGGTAAGGACGGCAGGTTTCCTTCCCTAAAGGTCATTAGTGAACCAGTTGGGTTTTTATGACAATCGGTAGTTTCATGGCCACCATTACTGATGCTAGCTTTTTATTCCAGATTTTATTTAATTAACTGAACTTAAATTCACCAGCTGCTATGACGGGATTTGAACTCATGACTCACAGATTATTAGTCCAGGCCCACGAGATTACTAGGCCAGTAACATCATCACTATGCTACTGTACTCGGACTTTGGGAGAGGATGTGGTGTCGTGTTTTTGAAACGGAGGAGCCCGATGTGTCTTTCTCTTCCTCTGCTTCTTCTTGCTGTGTTTCATCTAGAGAAGAAAAGAGAGATAGGTTAGTATGGCTGGTGAACAAACAGATCTGGAGAGTAACCGAAGAAGGAGTGACCAGAGGTTCCCGCCAAACAGCCTGCATGGACTAACAACAGAAATTGCTGGAGACACTCAGCAGGTCAGGCAGCATCTGTGGAGAAAGGAAAAAGGTTAGACTGATATTTCAGGTCCATGGCCCTTTTTACTTTAGAGTGGTCCGTGTCCTTTTCCATAGCTATTCTAAACCTTATGATACTATGATCGCTGCTCCCTAAATGCTCTCCCACTGACACTTGCTCCACTTGGCCCGTCTCATTATACCACCCAGAAGCCTGGTGCTGGACTGACATGATGGATGTACAGTTGTCACAGGCCTTCCTACTTCTCCACCTCTATCATCAAGATCCATGTGCTTTCCCAAGTGTTTCCAGCACCTCTCCCTTACAGAGAGTGCAAAGTTTGGAGTGGAGAGACCCATCCCATATGGCTTGCTTCTCCTGAATATTATGGGAGAGCTTCTCCCACCAGAAGAATGACAACACAGTTTAAAAGCCTGTGACTGATACGCAAGGCTAGGCAAAGCCTAGGAAACGTAAGGAAATGTGCGGTCAGACCTGGAAAGGGCAGCATGCATGGGAGACGACCAGGATGGTTCATCCACTGCTGGCATCTAGGAGAGTAATGGAAACAGGGAAAACTTCAGACCTCAGTGTCAGCTCTTCATCACTGAGTGTAAGGAATCAGGGTGGTATAATGAGACGGGCCAAGTGGAGCAAGTGTCAGTGGGGGAGCATTTAGGGAGCAGCGATCATAGTATCATAAGGTTTAGATTAGCTATGGAAAAGGACATGGACCACTCTTAAAGTAAAAATACTCAATTGGAGGAGGGCCAATTTCAGTGAGATGAGAACAGATCTGGCCCGGGTAAATTGGAATCAAAGATTGGCAGGCAAAACTGTAATTGAACAGTGGGCGGCCTTTAAAGAGGAGATGGTTTGGGCACAGTCGAGGCACATTCCCACGAGGCAGAAAGGTAAGGCGACTAAAGCCAGTGTTCCCTGGATGACAAGAAATAGTGAGTGAGATGAAGCAGCAAAAAGGGGCAAGTGACAGATGTCAGGTTGATAACACAAGTGAGAACCAGGCAGAATATAGAAAGTTCAGAGGGGAAGTGAAAAAGGAAATACAAGGGGCAAAGAGAGAGTATGAGAATAGACTGGCGACCAACATAAAAGGGAATCCAAAAGTCTTCTCCAGGCATGTAAACAGTAAACAGGTAGTAAGAGGAGGGGTGGGGCCGATTAGGGACCATAAAGGAAATCTACTCATGGAGGCAGAGGGGATGGCTGAGGTACTAAATGAGTACTTTGCAACTGTCTTCACCAAGGAAGAAGATGCTGCCAGAGTCTTTGTGAAGGAAGATGTAGTTGTAGCACTAGATGGGCTAAAAATTGATAAAGAGGAGGTACTAGAAAGGCTGGCTGTACTTAAAGTAGATAAGTCACCTGGTCCGAATGGGATGCATCCGAGGTTGCTGAGGGAAGTAATGGTGGAAATTGCGGAGGTACTGGCCGTAATCTTCCAATCATCCTTAGATAAGGGGGTGGTGCCAGAGGACTGGAGAATTGCAAATGTTACACCCTTGTTCAAAACTACGGGCCAGTCAGTTTAACCTCGGCGGTGGGGAAACTTTTAGAAACAATAATCCGGGACAGAATTAACAGTCACTTGGACAAGTGTAGATTGATTAGGGAAAGCCAGCACGGATTTGTGAAAGGCAAATCGTATTTAACTAACTTGATAGAGTTTTTTGATGAGGTAACAGGGAAGGTAGATGAGGGCAATGCGGTTGATGTGGTGTATATGGACTTTTAAAAGGCGTTTGATAAAGTGCCGCATAATCGGCTTGTCATCAAGATCGAAGCCCATGAAATAAAAGGGGGCAGTAGCAGCATGGATGCAGAATTGGCTAAGTAACAGGATGCAGAGAGTAGTGATGAATGGTTGTTTTTCAGACTGGAGGGAGTTGTATAGTGATGTTCCCCAGGGGTCGGTACTAGGACCACTGCTTTTCTTGATATATATTAATGACTTGGACTTGGGTGTACAGGGCACAATTTCCAAATTTGCAGATGACACAAAACTTGGAAGTGAAGTGAACAGTGAGGAGGATAGTGATAGACTTCAAGAGGATATAAACACGCTGGTGGCATGGGTGGACACGTGGCAGATGAAATTTAACACATAAAAATACAAGGTGATACATTTCAGTAGGAAGAATGAGGAGAGGCAAAATAAACTAGAGGGCACAATTATAAAAGGGTAAAGGAACAGAGAGATCTGGGGGGGTGTGTGCACAAATCATTGAAGGTGGCAGGGCAGGTTGAGAAAGTTGTTAAAAAAGCATACGGGATCCTGGGCTTTATAAATAGAGGCAGAGAGTGCAAAAACAAGGAAGTCATGATGACCTTTTATAAAACACTGGTTCGGCCACAACTGGAGTATTGTCCCCAGTTCTGGGCACCGCACTTTAGGAAAGATGTGAAGGCCTTAGAGAGGGTGCAGAAGAGATTTACTTGAATGATTCCAGGGATAAGGGACTTTAATTACGTGGATAGACTGGAGAAGCTGGGGTTGTTCTCCTTGGAACAGAGAAGGTTGAGAGGAGATTTAATAGAGGTATTCAAAATCATGAAGGGCCTAGACAGAGTAGATAGAGAGAAACTGTTCCCATTGGTGGAAGAGTCAAAACCAGAGGACACAGATTTCAGGTGATTGGCAAAATAACCAAAGGTGACATGAGGAAAATTTTTTTACACATTCAGTGATTATGATCTGGAATGCACTGCCCGAGGGGGTGGTGGAGGCAGATTCAAAAGGGAACTGGATAAGTACTTGAAAGGAAAAAAATTGCAGGGCTGTGGAGAAAGGGCAGGAGAGTGGGACCAGCTGGATTGCCCTCACATAGAGCCAGCATGGACTTGATGGGCTGAATGGCCTTCTTCCGTGCTGTAACCTTTCTACGAATCTATGATTCTAATGTGGTCAGGGATAATGGAGAGAAACTTTCTTACCTTGGCTATCCGTTCTTCCTGCGCTGGACAGCCATCCTCGGATTGAGAGAACTTGCACTAAGAATCAATGCCAAATCCCCCCAAAATGATCTACCCACGGACTTCAGGGGTCTCTTGCCTCCCATCCCAAATAGTCCACCTAGTCTCTGTTGCATGTGACTCAGAAGGACCTTTGATACTTCATCAGGGAAATTTGCGTGCTGTTTTCCTGCTGCTATTGATTCCTCCTCGTGGGTAACTCTGGGCCCCTTGATGCCTTTGCCCCTTTAACTGCTGCAGGTTTTTAAATCATCCAGCTGTATCTATGCCGTGCCCCTGTCCGGTATAAAGAGCCACTGGCAGGTAAACGTTACACATGAAGCCCACTCGACTGTTTGCAGGTGTGCTGACCTGGGGATTTTGGACAGGGTCAGCATCCCAATTTAAATTAAATTTTCATGGCATAACACTGCTGTCATTATAAAGCTGGACACCCTCCAACTTACCGTGCGCAATGCCAAAATATTAACCTCTGTGACTAACGGTTATGATAATTAAACACTAATTTGACTATTGGAATTTAGCATGCAAATCAGCTTGAGGACATTATTCACTGCTGGCTAATACTTTGAAAGATGTTTCAAAATCATTTACTAATGGCTCATACATTAACTGACAGCTAGTAATATATAACCAGAATTGCCAGGATGCGATTATTACCTGTTGTCTAACCATAATTCATTGATATTAGTTTTTAGTAACTGTTGTGACCCATTAAATCCTTTGCGTGGTATTACTTGCATTGCACCTGATGTTGTTCTCCAGATGCTCGCCATGCTGAAGGTCCTCATTTGCATGCGACAGGTAGGTGCAAGTACCAATTCAGGCACATCTAGGGCACCTGCCTACCCATTTTGGATGAAAATTCTAGCGCCTGCCCATTTGGGGTAGGGGGGGGTTGTCCAGGTCCCACCCTCCCCCCACCCCCCCCCCCCCAACTCCCATGGTCCCCTCAGCCCCCTGAACAAAAATTTACCAAACAACTCATCAACTTCTCTGGCCTGGGCCTCACTGGTGGGCACCACACCCACTCACGTGGAGACCAGTATAATTCCACTCAATCTGCTGGCCTCTTGATATGTTGGGGCCCACTGGAGCCTACGAAGCAGGGCTCCCTGTGTAGGGAGTCCCAATTCCTGGCCTTGCCCCTAGTTATTGTAAGGGGAATTTACAGGTTCAAATGGTTATAAGGCAACCAGAAAACACCTGGAAATGGTGCAGACGGGGGTTCTAGTGGGTTCTACTGGTCTCCCACCAGAGTTATCGTGACAGGCTGGTGGAACCCCTGATAAATTTAGGGCCATTATATTAAGGGGAATCCAAATTGCACCAAATCACATGACGCCTTTACACCATGCAATCATGTTCCTTTCTGCATTGTCTGGATTTACGAGTTCCAATTTAGGATGACTCCACATTTACTATCAAGAAGGCGTTAGCCAAATTGGAGCAATTGCGATGTTTATTGTCATGTGATTCAGCACTGTAATTAACAACAGAGAACATTACGCCATGATGACTGTATGAGCCAAAGAGTTCAATAGGAGGCAAAGACTTATGTGCTGACTTACTTAGGAAATCATCCAAATCCGTAAGATGCTTCAGCTGCTCCGTCTGTTTCTGAAGGCAAGAAAACCTCCTGCTTGGGGGAAGAAAGTTTGACACATTCGGTGCAGGTAAATGTACTGCAATGTTTCCCATCCACCTTCACCCTGAAAGCTGACCATGCCACACAGCGGACACTGGAGACGTTCTCCTCCCTGCTCTGCTCTGGGAGTAGCCATTCTTGTTGCCTGTTTCTGTTGAGAATAAAGAACGTTCCTTGAAACGTATTCTGCTCTAAGCTCCCTCCTCGGTGCTGACTCTTTTGGTCACAATGTCCTTTGCAAGAGAAAAACACTCCCTTGCTCTACTGATTCTCTTTCATCCCATAATGTTCTCTACTACTAATTACAGTGCTGACTCGTTCTGCTGATGTGGAGTATATCAAGGCATTGGAAAAGGCTCAGGGGAGGGCCGCTCATTTGATATCTACTTTAAGGCCCCTTACTAACGGAGAGGGTTGATGAGGGTAGTGTCGTTGATGTTGTGTATATGGATTTTCAAAAAGCATTTGATAAAGTTCCACATGATAGACTTGTTAGCAAAATTGAAGCCCATGGGATTAAAGGGACAGTGGCAGCGTGGATACAAAATTGACTAAGGGACAGAAAGCAGAGAGTAGTGGTGAAGGGTTGTTTTTCAGACTGGAGGGAAGTATACAGTGGTGTTCCCCAGGGGCCGGTATTAGGACCACTGCTCTTTTTGATATATATTAATGACCTGGACTTGGGTATTGGGGGCACAATTTTATAGTTTGCAAATGACACGAAACTCGGAAATGTAGTAAACAGTGAGGAGGATAATAACAGACCTCAGGAGGATATAGACTGGTGAAATGGACAGACACATGGCAGATAAAATTTAACACAGAGAAGTGTGAACTGATGTATTTTGGTTGGAAGAGCGAGGAGAGGCAATATAAACTAAATGGTACAATTTTAAAGGGAGTGTAGGAACAGAGAGACCTGGGGGTGTATGTACACAAATCTTTGAAGGTGCCAGGACAAGTTGAGAAGGCTGTTAAAAAAGCATAAGGGATCCTTGGCTTTATAAACAGAGGCATAGAGTACAAAAGTTATGTTAAACCTTTATAAATCACTGGTTAGGCCTCAGCTGGACTATTGTGTTCAATTCTGGGCATCACACTTTAGGAAGGATGTCAAGGCCTTGGAGAGGGTGCAGAAAATATTTACTAGAATGGAATCAGGGATGCAGAACTTCAGTTAATTGGAGAGACTGGAGAATCTGGGATCGATCTCCTTAACAACAGAGAAGATTAAGGGGAGTTTTGATGGAGGTGTTCAAAATCATCAATGATTTTGATAGAGTAAATAAGGAGAAACTGTTTTCACTGACATGTGAGTCATTAACCAGAGGATACAGATTTAAAACTATTGGCTAAAGAACCAGAGGCCAGATGAAGAGAAATTTTTTTACGCAGTGAGTTGTTATGATCTGGAATGCATTGCCTGAAAGGGTGGTGGAAGCAGATTCAAAAACTTTCAAAAGAGAATTGAATAAATACTTGAAGGGAAAAAATATGCAGGGCTATGGAGAAAGGGCAGGTGAGTGGGACTAATTGGATAGCTCTTTCAAAGAGCCGGCACAGACACGATGGGCCGAATGGCCTCCTTTCGTGCTGTATGATTCTATGATTCTACAGCTTACAGAATTGAATGCTTTTACTTTGGAAAAGTGTAGATTTCAAAGTGACGTCTTTAAAATAATGAAGGGACTTGATGCTATCCAAGCGATTAGGTTATTTGAGCTAGATAGGAAGGGGGGGGCACTATAAGGAGACAAAGCACAAAAGCATAGGCCCCAATTTTAACTCGCCACACCTGGCGAGGGGAAAGTTAAAATGAGGGCAGTGACTTCCCCCTGTGATCCCGCTGCCCTCCAGCCATGTCCCGATATTCGCCTGCTCTTTTGGGCGGGCGGGCGGGCAGGACACCGGCAGGAACGTAGCGAGGTCCTTCTTTAAATATGCAGATCACGCTGACTTCATTGGGACTCAACCTCAGCTTTAGCCGGAGGCCTGGGGAAGGGGGAAGCAAGTGACGGCTTCACCATCAGGCCAGACCTGGCGGGAACTGAATCGTGGGCCAGAAGAGGCCCAGGCAGGTAAGTCTTTTAAAAATATCTGCTTTTAGGTTTCCTTGCGGGCCAGGAGGAGCAGGAATGTTTCCGTGGTGCTAAGGTCCGGCATTTTCACCCGTGTTACACATCATTTTAGCAGATACCCGATAAGCAGCAATCAAGGAAGTAAAGCACACACAATAATCAAAAAAAACAATCTGCTTTTCATCTTACCATTTTACCAACAAAAGCACAAAAAAGGTTAAAGTTCACATGCCTACACCGTGTGACTAGGAGTACTGAGATCACACGCCCATTGAGTGTCTATCATTTTTTTAAATTTACTAATTAAAAATGCAATTAGCCACATCTAGACTCCCAATTAGCCACGTGTGGCTACTGGCTAACATATTGGACAACACTCTACTGGAGTGACCAGCACCGCTGATTGCTGAGTTCAAGAGAATATCTGAGGCAATTCATGAAACTTGTCACATTAACAAATAGGAATAAACAAAAGAAGCTGAAAGTTAATAACAAATTTGACTTTTAAAATGATTGTTGCAGATCTTTAAACAGGACACACAGCTTAGAGCTCTGAATTTGGGAAGGGAATTAATTGAGCTTTTTCATTTAAAGTGAATTTTAAACGACGCCCTGTTAAATTGACAGGAAGAAGATTACTGCCAGAAAAGCTGCACAGTGTATTTTCTCAGTATGTTTCAGTGAAGGAAAATCAACTCAGTTCAAGAACACAGAAGGTTAAATATAGGTTACGATCATTTATCAGAAAATGTAAGAGTCATACAGAAAAATGAGTCAGTTGCAAGGTAAGAGAGAATGTTGTTTGTGTTACAGATGAAGCAGATAAGCATTATATTTGGATGTTTTGTTCAAGATTGTTTTGTGTAAATATAGTGAACCAAACATAATAAAGCACTAAAGCTAGGTCTGTCCATTGTAAAATATGGCATTTAAATAACTAAACAACCAAAGATGAAACCAGCGAAATAAAAATGTTTATGAAGAAATTGAAAATGGTGTTTAAATCCTTTTGAGCTGCAAGAATTTATGATGAAATCCGAAAAGCAGTTTGAACTCTTGTATTTTTGTCTTCAATACTTCTGTAGAGAATGTGAGCTTCAGACAGCGGGGGAACGAGAGTTAGGTTTCAAAATGACAATGTGAGGCAAACGACTGTACAGCGGGGGCACAACGAAGTGTCGGATTGCAGTGGTTAGAGGGGACTCGATAGTCAGGCGTTCCTGCGTGGTGCATTGCCTCCCTGGCGGCAGGGTAGAGAACATCGGTGAACGGGTGCAGAGCATTCTGCGGGGGGAAGAGGAACAGCCAGAGGTCACGGTCCATTTTGGAACCAGTGATACGGGGAGGAAAAGGGTTGAGGGTCCGACAGACAGAGCTTCAGGGGCTAGGGAGGAAGTTAATAAAATGTGACACTGCACTGTGAGATAACCCCCGTTTTGTACTCAGGCCAAGTTTTTTCACTGCAGTTATCAGTGGAGGGAATTGTAGCCCGCAGGATTCGGAGAGAGCAGTTTCTTTAAGAAGGGGAAAGTGACATATAAATGCTGTACCTTATGCTCCTTGCTTTCCTGCCCATGAGAATGCTTCTTAAATACTGTATAAGATCCTCGTGTCTTGCATGATGGAGGAGGGATGGGAGTAAAGGAAAACAGAACTAAATAACAGAAGAATTACCCGAAACAAAGAAGTGTTCAGACCAACTGAAGGAAAGCAGTCAACAAAGTAAAAAAATAAAGGGGCAGAAATTTGTGTCGGCCCATTTTCGGGCCATGAATCGTCACGACACTGGAGGGACAAGACTGGTAAATTGCTCGGAGGCGCTCGTTATAATGAAATAGGCAGGCTGCCATTGTTAGTCCCGCGGCTGGATCCTTCCATTTCCAACGATACTGCCACCATTTAAAGGCAGCTTGCACCTCTTCAGGGGAAGGTGCATTTTGGCTGCAGGCACCCTGATGGGAGCTCAAGACATGGCAAGCAGAGCAGATGTTTCAAAGCCCCCTCGCTTCACTAATACTGCCATGGAGGTCCTGGAGGAGGAGGTCAGCGAGGGGAGGGATGTCCTCTTCCCACCAAGTGGCAGGAAGATATCCCACTGAGCTGCGCATTGTGGGAAGAAGTTTAATAACCTGACCGGAGTTGCTAAGGTAAGACTCCTCAATCCTAACCCTGCACTACCTGAAGCCCAGCGCTCACCACCCTTCCCTCCCCTCAATTGCCAGCAGTCTCCTCCATTCACTGCATCACACGTCACTCCACCTCCTTCTGCTCCTAATGCCACACTCTGCACCTCCTACTCCCCTGACTATCACTGCCTTCACCTCCTCACACCTCTACCACCCTTTGCACACCAGCACCACTATTCAACCTTGAGGTGCACGCCCGCTTCTTTGTTGCAGGACAAGCTGACGAACAATAATAGAGAGGAGATGAGGACAGGAGGAAGGAGAACATCCATTCAGGTCCTCTCCCCACTCGAGGAGCAAGTCATGGGGATGGGGCACATCAGGGGCATGGCGCGTGACTAGGCTGGAGGACACATCTTGGAGGGTTCTTGGCTATCTTTCACTCTGTGCCCTCTCACTGAATTCTCACCATGACACTCGAAACCTGATAAAGTGCAACAGCTTTCACCAGCCTCTCATCTCTCTCTGCTCACACTTCAAAATAAAACCTAATCTTGGACCCTCTCTTCCCTTTCAGGACAACAAAATCTGGAGCACGCGGAGCATGAGGAGCTTGACATTACCTTAGCAAGCACCAGCTCAGAGACTGGAACTAGGCATACATTACAGGATAGGCGGGAGGGGTCTGCATTGGGATACTCACCAAGAAGTAGTGGGCAAGGGGATGGGATGATCCAGGAAACAGCGAGCCGGAGGGAGAGCTCACATCCTAGCCCTGCTGTAGAGGGTAGGGATGAAGATCTCGATAGCAAGGCCTACATTGGAGTGTAGAGAGTGTGGATAGGAGTGCAGAGAGTGTGGATAGGAGTGTAGAGAGTGTGGATAGGAGTGTAGAGAGTGAGGATAGGAGTGTAGAGAGTGTGGATAGGAGTGTAGAGAGTGTGGATAGGAGTGTAGAGAGTGAGGAAAGGAGTGTAGAGAGTGAGGATAGGAGTGTAGACAGTGAGGATAGGAGTGTAGAGAGTGTGGATAGGAGTGTAGAGAGTGTGGATAGGAGTGTAGAGAGTGAGGATAGGAGTGTAGAGAGTGAGGATAGGAGTGTAGAGAGTGAGGATAGGAGTGTAGAGAGTGTGGATAGGAGTGTAGAGAGTGTGGATAGGAGTGTAGAGAGTGAGGATAGGAGTGTAGAGAGTGTGGATAGGAGTGTAGAGAGTGAGGATAGGAGTGTAGAGAGTGAGGATAGGAGTGCAGAGAGTGTGGATAGGAGTGTAGAGAGTGAGTATAGGAGTGTAGAGAGTGAGGATAGGAGTGTAGAGAGTGTGGATAGGAGTGTAGAGAGTGAGGATAGGAGTGTAGAGAGTGAGGATAGGAGTGTAGAGAGTGTGGATAGGAGTGTAGAAAGTGAGGATAGGAGTGTAGAGAGTGAGTATAGGAGTGTAGAGAGTGTGGATAGGAGTGTAGAGAGTGTGGATAGGAGTGCAGAGAGTGTGGATAGGAGTGTAGAGAGTGAGGATAGGAGTGTAGAGAGTGTGGATAGGAGTGTAGAAAGTGAGGATAGGAGTGTAGAGAGTGTGGATAGGAGTGTAGAAAGTGAGGATAGGAGTGTAGAGAGTGAGGATAGGAGTGTAGAGAGTGTGGATAGGAGTGTAGAAAGTGAGGATAGGAGTGTAGAGAGTGCAGAGAGTGTGGATAGGAGTGTAGAGACTGTGGATAGGAGTGCAGAGAGTGTGGATAGGAGTGTAGAGAGTGTGGATAGGAGTGTAGAGAGTGAGTATAGGAGTGTAGAGAGTGCAGAGAGTGTGGATAGGAGTGTAGAGACTGTGGATAGGAGTGCAGAGAGTGTGGATAGGAGTGTAGAGACTGTGGATAGGAGTGTAGAGAGTGAGGATAGGAGTGTAGAGAGTGAGGAAAGGAGTGTAGAGAGTGTGGATAGAAGTGTAGAGAGTGTGGATAGGAGTGTAGAGAGTGAGGATAGGAGTGTAGAGAGTGAGGATAGGAGTGTAGAGAGTGTGGATAGAAGTGTAGAGAGTGTGGATAGGAGTGTAGAGAGTGAGGATAGGAGTGTAGAGAGTGTGGATAGAAGTGTAGAGAGTGTGGATAGGAGTGTAGAGAGTGAGGATAGGAGTGCAGAGAGTGTGGATAGGAGTGTAGAGACTGTGGATAGGAGTGTAGAGAGCGTGGATAGGAGTGTGGAGAGTGAGTATAGGAGTGTAGAGAGTGAGGATAGGAGTGTAGAGAGTGTGGATAGGAGTGTAGAGACTGTGGATAGGAGTGTAGAGAGTGAGTATAGGAGTGTAGAGAGTGTGGATAGGAGTGTAGAGAGTGAGGATAGGAGTGTAGAGAGTGAGGATAGGAGTGTAGAGAGTGAGGATAGGAGTGTAGAGAGTGAGGAAAGGAGTGTAGAGAGTGTGGATAGAAGTGTAGAGAGTGTGGATAGGAGTGTAGAGAGTGAGGATAGGAGTGTAGAGAGTGAGGATAGGAGTGTAGAGAGTGAGGATAGGAGTGTAGAGAGTGAGGATAGGAGTGTAGAGAGTGTGGATAGGAGTGTAGAGAGTGAGGATAGGAGTGTAGAGAGTGAGGATAGGAGTGTAGAGAGTGTGGATAGGAGTGTGGAGAGTGTGGATAGGAGTGTAGAGAGTGTGGATAGGAGTGTAGAGAGTGTGGATAGGAGTGTGGAGAGTGTGGATAGGAGTGTAGAGAGTGTGGATAGGAGTGTAGAGAGTGTGGATAGGAGTGTAGAGAGTGTGGATAGGAGTGTAGAGAGTGTGGATAGGAGTGTAGAGAGTGTGGATAGGAGTGTAGAGAGTGTGGATAGGAGTGTAGAGAGTGTGGATAGGAGTGTAGAGAGTGTGGATAGGAGTGTAGAGAGTGAGGATAGGAGTGTAGAGAGTGAGTATAGGAGTGTAGAGAGTGAGGATAGGAGTGTAGAGAGTGAGGATATGAGTGTAGAGAGTGTGGATAGGAGTGTGGAGAGTGTGGATAGGAGTGTAGAGAGTGTGGATAGGAGTGTAGAGAGTGTGGATAGGAGTGTGGAGAGTGTGGATAGGAGTGTAGAGAGTGAGGATAGGAGTGTAGAGAGTGAGGATAGGAGTGTAGAGAGTGAGGATATGAGTGTAGAGAGTGTGGATAGGAGTGTAGAGAGTGTGGATAGGAGTGTGGAGAGTGTGGATAGGAGTGAAGAGAGTGTGGATAGGAGTGTAGAGAGTGTGGATAGGAGTGTGAAGAGTGTGGATAGGAGTGTAGAGAGTGAGGATAGGAGTGTAGAGAGTGTGGATAGGAGTGTAGAGAGTGTGGAAAGGAGTGTAGAGAGTGTGGATAGGAGTGTGAAGAGTGTGGATAGGAGTGTAGAGAGTGTGGATAGGAGTGTAGAGAGTGTGGATAGGAGTGTAGAGAGTGAGGATAGGAGTGTGGAGAGTGAGGATAGGAGTGTAGAGAGTGAGGATAGGAGTGTAGAGAGTGAGGATAGGAGTGTAGAGAGTGTGGATAGGAGTGTAGAGAGTGAGGATAGGAGTGTAGAGAGTGAGGATAGGAGTGTGGAGAGTGTGGATAGGAGTGTAGAGAGTGAGGATAGGAGTGCAGAGAGTGAGGATAGGAGTGTAGAGAGTGAGTATAGGAGTGTAGAGAGTGAGGATAGGAGTGTAGAGAGTGAGTATAGGAGTGTAGAGAGTGAGGATAGGAGTGTAGAGAGTGAGGATAGGAGTGTAGAGAGTGTGGATAGGAGTGTGGAGAGTGTGGATAGGAGTGTAGAGAGTGTGGATAGGAGTGTAGAGAGTGTGGATAGGAGTGTAGAGAGTGTGGATAGGAGTGTAGAGAGTGTGGATAGGAGTGTAGAGAGTGAGGATAGGAGTGTAGAGAGTGAGGATAGGAGTGTAGAGAGTGAGGATAGGAGTGTAGAGAGTGTGGATAGGAGTGTAGAGAGTGAGGATAGGAGTGTATAGAGTGAGGATAGGAGTGTAGAGAGTGTGGAGAGGAGTGTAGAGAGTGTGGATAGGAGTGTAGAGAGTGAGGATAGGAGTGTAGAGAGTGAGGATAGGAGTGTATAGAGTGAGGATAGGAGTGTAGAGAGTGTGGATAGGAGTGTAGAGAGTGAGGATAGGAGTGTAGAGAGTGTGGATAGGAGTGTAGAGAGTGTGGATAGGAGTCTAGAGAGTGAGGATAGGAGTGTAGAGAGTGAGGATAGGAGTGTGGAGAGTGTGGATAGGAGTGTAGAGAGTGTGGATAGGAGTGTAGAGAGTGTGGATAGGAGTGTAGAGAGTGAGGATAGGAGTGTGGAGAGTGAGGATAGGAGTGTAGAGAGTGAGGATAGGAGTGTAGAGAGTGAGGATAGGAGTGTAGAGAGTGTGGATAGGAGTGTAGAGAGTGAGGATCGGAGTGTATAGAGTGAGGATAGGAGTGTAGAGAGTGAGGATCGGAGTGTATAGAGTGAGGATAGGAGTGTAGAGAGTGTGGATAGGAGTGTAGAGAGTGTGGATAGGAGTGTAGAGAGTGAGGATAGGAGTGTAGAGAGTGAGGATAGGAGTGTAGAGAGTGAGGATAGGAGTGTAGAGAGTGAGGATAGCAGTGTGGAGAGTGAGGATAGGAGTGTGGAGAGTGTGGATAGGAGTGCAGAGAGTGTGGATAGGAGTGTAGAGAGTGTGGATAGGAGTGTAGAGAGTGAGGATAGGAGTGTAGAGAGTGAGGATAGGAGTGTGGAGAGTGAGGATAGGAGTGTAGAGAGTGAGGATAGGAGTGTAGAGAGTGTGGATAGGAGTGTAGAGAGTGAGGATAGGAGTGTAGAGAGTGAGGATAGGAGTGTAGAGAGTGTGGATAGGAGTGTAGAGAGTGAGGATAGGAGTGTAGAGAGTGTGGATAGGAGTGTAGAGAGTGAGGATAGGAGTGTAGAGAGTGAGGATAGGAGTGTAGAGAGTGTGGATAGGAGTGTAGAGAGTGAGGATAGGAGTGTAGAGAGTGTGGATAGGAGTGTAGAGAGTGTGGATAGGAGTGTAGAGAGTGAGGATAGGAGTGTAGAGAGTGTGGATAGGAGTGTAGAGAGTGTGGATAGGAGTGTAGAGAGTGTGGATAGGAGTGTAGAGAGTGTGGATAGGAGTGTAGAGAGTGAGGATAGGAGTGTAGAGAGTGAGTATAGGAGTGTAGAGAGTGTGGATAGGAGTGTAGAGAGTGTGGATAGGAGTGTAGAGAGTGTGGATAGGAGTGTAGAGAGTGTGGATAGGAGTGTAGAGAGTGAGGATAGGAGTGTAGAGAGTGAGGATAGGAGTGTGGAGAGTGAGGATAGGAGTGTAGAGAGTGAGGATAGGAGTGTAGAGAGTGTGGATAGGAGTGTAGAGAGTGAGGATAGGAGTGTAGAGAGTGTGGATAGGAGTGTAGAGAGTGTGGATAGGAGTGTAGAGAGTGAGGATAGGAGTGTAGAGAGTGAGGATAGGAGTGTAGAGAGTGAGGATCGGAGTGTATAGAGTGAGGATAGGAGTGTAGAGAGTGAGGATAGGAGTGTAGAGAGTGTGGATAGGAGTGTAGAGAGTGAGGATCGGAGTGTATAGAGTGAGGATAGGAGTGTAGAGAGTGAGGATAGGAGTGTAGAGAGTGTGGATAGGAGTGTAGAGAGTGAGGATAGGAGTGTAGAGAGTGAGGATAGGAGTGTAGAGAGTGAGGATAGGAGTGTAGAGAGTGAGGATAGGAGTGTGGAGAGTGAGGATAGGAGTGTGGAGAGTGTGGATAGGAGTGCAGAGAGTGTGGATAGGAGTGTAGAGAGTGAGGATAGGAGTGTAGAGAGTGTGGATAGGAGTGTAGAGAGTGTGGATAGGAGTGTAGAGAGTGAGGATAGGAGTGTAGAGAGTGAGGATAGGAGTGTAGAGAGTGAGGATAGGAGTGTAGAGAGTGAGGATAGGAGTGTGGAGAGTGAGGATAGGAGTGTGGAGAGTGTGGATAGGAGTGTAGAGAGTGTGGATAGGAGTGTAGAGAGTGAGGATAGGAGTGTGGAGAGTGTGGATAGGAGTGTAGAGAGTGAGGATAGGAGTGTAGAGAGTGAGGATAGGAGTGTAGAGAGTGAGGATAGGAGTGTAGAGAGTGTGGATAGGAGTGTAGAGAGTGTGGATAGGAGTGTAGAGAGTGTGGATAGGAGTGTAGAGAGTGTGGATAGGAGTGTAGAGAGTGTGGATAGGAGTGTAGAGAGTGTGGATAGGAGTGTAGAGAGTGAGTATAGGAGTGCAGAGAGTGAGGAAAGGAGTGTAGAGAGTGAGGATAGGAGTGCAGAGACTGTGGATAGGAGTGTAGAGACTGTGGATAGGAGTGTGGAGAGTGAGGATAGGAGTGTAGAGAGTGAGGAAAGGAGTGTAGAGAGTGAGGATAGGAGTGTAGAGAGTGTGGATAGGAGTGTGGAGAGTGTGGATCGGAGTGTAGAGACTGTGGATAGGAGTGTGGAGAGTGAGGATAGGAGTGTAGAGAGTGAGGATAGGAGTGTAGAGAGTGTGGATAGGAGTGTAGAGAGTGAGCAAAGGAGTGTAGAGAGTGAGGATAGGAGTGTAGAGAGTGAGGATAGGAGTGTAGAGAGTGAGGATAGGAGTGTAGAGACTGTGGATAGGAGTGTAGAGACTGTGGATAGGAGTGTGGAGAGTGAGGATAGGAGTGTAGAGAGTGAGGATAGGAGTGTAGAGAGTGTGGATAGGAGTGTAGAGAGTGAGCAAAGGAGTGTAGAGAGTGAGGATAGGAGTGTAGAGAGTGAGGATAGGAGTGTAGAGAGTGAGGATAGGAGTGTAGAGAGTGTGGATAGGAGTGTGGAGAGTGAGGATAGGAGTGTAGAGACTGTGGATAGGAGTGTGGAGAGTGAGGATAGGAGTGTAGAAACTGTGGATAGGAGTGTGGAGAGTGAGGATAGGAGTGTAGAGAGTGAGGATAGGAGTGTAGAGAGTGAGGATAGGAGTGTAGAGAGTGAGGATAGGAGTGTAGAGACTGTGGATAGGAGTGTGGAGAGTGAGGATAGGAGTGTAGAGACTGTGGATAGGAGTGTGGAGAGTGTGGATAGGAGTGTAGAGAGTGTGGATAGGAGTGTAGAGAGTGAGGATAGGAGTGTAGAGAGTGAGGATAGGAGTGTAGAGAGTGAGGATAGGAGTGTAGAGAGTGAGGATAGGAGTGTAGAGAGTGTGGAAAGGAGTGTAGAGAGTGAGGATAGGAGTGTAGAGAGTGTGGATAGGAGTGTAGAGAGTGAGGATAGGAGTGTAGAGAGTGAGGATAGGAGTGTAGAGAGTGAGGATAGGAGTGTAGAGACTGTGGATAGGAGTGTAGAGAGTGAGGATAGGAGTGTAGAGAGTGAGGATAGGAGTGTAGAGAGTGTGGAAAGGAGTGTAGAGAGTGAGGATAGGAGTGTAGAGAGTGTGGATAGGAGTGTGGAGAGTATGGATAGGAGTGTAGAGAGTGAGGATAGGAGTGTAGAGAGTGAGGATAGGAGTGTAGAGAGTGAGGATAGGAGTGTAGAGAGTGAGGATAGGAGTGTAGAGAGTGAGGATAGGAGTGTAGAGAGTGTGGATAGGAGTGTAGAGAGTGTGGATAGGAGTGTAGAGAGTGAGGATAGGAGTGTAGAGAGTGAGGATAGGAGTGTAGAGAGTGAGGATAGGAGTGTAGAGAGTGAGGATAGGAGTGTAGAGAGTGAGGATAGGAGTGTAGAGAGTGAGGATAGGAGTGTAGAGAGTGAGGATAGGAGTGTCGAGAGTGTGGATAGGAGTTTAGAGAGTGAGGAGAGGAGTGTAGAGAGTGTGGATAGGAGTGTAGAGAATGAGGATAGGAGTGTGGAGAGTGAGGATAGGAGTGTGGAGAGTGAGGATAGGAGTGTGGAGAGTGTGGATAGGAGTGTAGAGAGTGAGGATAGGAGTGTAGAGAGTGTGGATAGGAGTGTAGAGAGTGTGGATAGGAGTGTAGAGAGTGTGGATAGGAGTGTGGAGAGTGAGGATAGGAGTGTAGAGAGTGTGGATAGGAGTGTAGAGAGTGAGGATAGGAGTGTAGAGAGTGTGGATAGGAGTGTAGAGAGTGAGTATAGGAGTGTAGAGAGTGTGGATAGGAGTGTAGAGAGTGTGGATAGGAGTGTAGAGAGTGTGGATAGGAGTGTGGAGAGTGAGGATAGGAGTGTAGAGAGTGTGGATAGGAGTGTAGAGAGTGTGGATAGGAGTGTAGAGAGTGTGGATAGGAGTGTAGAGAGTGTGGATAGGAGTGTGGAGAGTGTGGATAGGAGTGTGGAGAGTGTGGATAGGAGTGTAGAGAGTGTGGATAGGAGTGTGGAGAGTGTGGATAGGAGTGTGGAGAGTGTGGATAGGAGTGTAGAGAGTGTGGATAGGAGTGTAGAGAGTGTGCATAGGAGTGTAGAGAGTGTGGATAGGAGTGTAGAGAGTGTGGATAGGAGTGTGGAGAGTGTGGATAGGAGTGTGGAGAGTGTGGATAGGAGTGTAGAGAGTGTGGATAGGAGTGTAGAGAGTGTGGATAGGAGTGTGGAGAGTGTGGATAGGAGTGTAGAGAGTGTGGATAGGAGTGTAGAGAGTGTGCATAGGAGTGTAGAGAGTGTGGATAGGAGTGTAGAGAGTGTGGATAGGAGTGTAGAGAGTGTGGATAGGAGTGTAGAGAGTGTGGATAGGAGTGTAGAGAGTGTGGATAGGAGTGTAGAGAGTGTGGATAGGAGTGTAGAGAGTGTGGATAGGAGTGTAGAGAGTGTGGATAGGAGTGTAGAGAGTGTGGATAGGAGTGTAGAGAGTGTGGATAGGAGTGTGGAGAGTGTGGATAGGAGTGTGGAGAGTGTGGATAGGAGTGTGGAGAGTGTGGATAGGAGTGTAGAGAGTGTGGATAGGAGTGTAGAGAGTGAGGATAGGAGTGTAGAGAGTGTGGATAGGAGTGTAGACAGTGTGGATAGGAGTGTAGAGAGTGTGGATAGGAGTGTAGAGAGTGTGGATAGGAGTGTAGAGAGTGTGGATAGGAGTGTAGAGAGTGTGGATAGGAGTGTAGAGAGTGTGGATAGGAGTGTAGAGAGTGTGGATAGGAGTGTGGAGAGTGTGGATAGGAGTGTGGAGAGTGTGGATAGGAGTGTGGAGAGTGTGGATAGGAGTGTAGAGAGTGTGGATAGGAGTGTAGAGAGTGAGGATAGGAGTGTAGAGAGTGTGGATAGGAGTGTAGAGAGTGAGGATAGGAGTGTAGAGAGTGTGGATAGGAGTGTAGAGAGTGAGTATAGGAGTGTAGAGAGTGAGGATAGGAGTGTAGAGAGTGAGGATAGGAGTGTAGAGAGTGAGTATAGGAGTGTAGAGAGTGTGGATAGGAGTGTAGAGAGTGAGGATAGGAGTGTAGAGAGTGTGGATAGGAGTGTAGAGAGTGAGGATAGGAGTGTAGAGAGTGAGGAAAGGAGTGTAGAGAGTGAGGATAGGAGTGTAGAGAGTGTGGATAGGAGTGTAGAGAGTGAGGATAGGAGTGTAGAGAGTGAGGATAGGAGTGTAGAGAGTGAGGATAGGAGTGTAGAGAGTGTGGATAGGAGTGTAGAGAGTGAGGATAGGAGTGTAGAGAGTGAGGATAGGAGTGTAGAGAGTGTGGATAGGAGTGTAGAGAGTGTGGATAGGAGTGTAGAGAGTGAGGATAGGAGTGTAGAGAGTGTGGATAGGAGTGTAGAGAGTGAGGATAGGAGTGTAGAGAGTGAGGATAGGAGTGTAGAGAGTGAGGATAGGAGTGTAGAGAGTGTGGATAGGAGTGTAGAGAGTGAGGATAGGAGTGTAGAGAGTGTGGATAGGAGTGTAGAGAGTGAGTATAGGAGTGTAGAGAGTGAGTATAGGAGTGTAGAGAGTGTGGATAGGAGTGTAGAGAGTGAGGATAGGAGTGTAGAGAGTGAGTATAGGAGTGTAGAGAGTGTGGATAGGAGTGTAGAGAGTGTGGATAGGAGTGTAGAGAGTGAGGATAGGAGTGTAGAGAGTGAGGATAGGAGTGTAGAGAGTGTGGATAGGAGTGTAGAGAGTGAGGATAGGAGTGTAGAGAGTGTGGATAGGAGTGTAGAGAGTGAGTATAGGAGTGTAGAGAGTGTGGATAGGAGTGTAGAGAGTGTGGATAGGAGTGTGGAGAGTGTGGATAGGAGTGTAGAGAGTGAGGATAGGAGTGTAGAGAGTGAGGATAGGAGTGTCGAGAGTGTGGATAGGAGTGTAGAGAGTGTGGATAGGAGTGTAGAGAGTGAGGATAGGAGTGTAGAGAGTGTGGATAGGAGTGTAGAGAGTGAGGATAGGAGTGTAGAGAGTGAGGATAGGAGTGTAGAGAGTGAGGATAGGAGTGTAGAGAGTGAGGATAGGAGTGTAGAGAGTGTGGATAGGAGTGTAGAGAGTGAGGATAGGAGTGTAGAGAGTGAGGATAGGAGTGTAGAGAGTGTGGATAGGAGTGTAGAGAGTGTGGATAGGAGTGTAGAGAGTGTGGATAGGAGTGTAGAGAGTGAGGATAGGAGTGTAGAGAGTGAGGATAGGAGTGTGGAGAGTGAGGATAGGAGTGTAGAGAGTGAGGATAGGAGTGTAGAGAGTGTGGATAGGAGTGTAGAGAGTGAGGATCGGAGTGTATAGAGTGAGGATAGGAGTGTAGAGAGTGAGGATAGGAGTGTAGAGAGTGTGGATAGGAGTGTAGAGAGTGAGGATAGGAGTGTAGAGAGTGAGGATAGGAGTGTAGAGAGTGAGGATAGGAGTGTAGAGAGTGAGGATAGGAGTGTGGAGAGTGAGGATAGGAGTGTGGAGAGTGTGGATAGGAGTGCAGAGAGTGTGGATAGGAGTGTAGAGAGTGTGGATAGGAGTGTAGAGAGTGAGGATAGGAGTGTAGAGAGTGTGGATAGGAGTGTAGAGAGTGTGGATAGGAGTGTAGAGAGTGAGGATAGGAGTGTAGAGAGTGAGGATAGGAGTGTAGAGAGTGAGGATAGGAGTGTAGAGAGTGAGGATAGGAGTGTGGAGAGTGAGGATAGGAGTGTGGAGAGTGTGGATAGGAGTGTAGAGAGTGTGGATAGGAGTGTAGAGAGTGAGGATAGGAGTGTGGAGAGTGTGGATAGGAGTGTAGAGAGTGAGGATAGGAGTGTAGAGAGTGAGGATAGGAGTGTAGAGAGTGAGGATAGGAGTGTAGAGAGTGTGGATAGGAGTGTAGAGAGTGTGGATAGGAGTGTAGAGAGTGTGGATAGGAGTGTAGAGAGTGTGGATAGGAGTGTAGAGAGTGAGTATAGGAGGATAGAGAGTGAGGAAAGGAGTGTAGAGAGTGAGGATAGGAGTGCAGAGACTGTGGATAGGAGTGTAGAGACTGTGGATAGGAGTGTGGAGAGTGAGGATAGGAGTGTAGAGAGTGAGGAAAGGAGTGTAGAGAGTGAGGATAGGAGTGTAGAGAGTGTGGATAGGAGTGTGGAGAGTGTGGATCGGAGTGTAGAGACTGTGGATAGGAGTGTAGAGACTGTGGATAGGAGTGTAGAGAGTGAGGATAGGAGTGTAGAGACTGTGGATAGGAGTGTAGAGACTGTGGATAGGAGTGTAGAGAGTGAGGATAGGAGTGTAGAGAGTGTGGATAGGAGTGTAGAGAGTGAGCAAAGGAGTGTAGAGAGTGAGGATATGAGTGTAGAGAGTGAGTATAGGAGTGTAGAGAGTGTGGATAGGAGTGTAGAGAATGAGGATAGGAGTGTGGAGAGTGAGGATAGGAGTGTAGAGAGTGTGGATAGGAGTGTGGAGAGTGAGGATAGGAGTGTAGAGAGTGAGGATAGGAGTGTAGAGAGTGTGGATAGGAGTGTAGAGAGTGAGCAAAGGAGTGTAGAGAGTGAGGATAGGAGTGTAGAGAGTGAGGAAAGGAGTGTAGAGAGTGAGGATAGGAGTGTAGAGACTGTGGATAGGAGTGTAGAGACTGTGGATAGGAGTGTGGAGAGTGAGGATAGGAGTGTAGAGAGTGAGGATAGGAGTGTAGAGAGTGTGGATAGGAGTGTAGAGAGTGAGCAAAGGAGTGTAGAGAGTGAGGATAGGAGTGTAGAGAGTGAGGATAGGAGTGTAGAGAGTGAGGATAGGAGTGTAGAGAGTGTGGATAGGAGTGTGGAGAGTGAGGATAGGAGTGTAGAGACTGTGGATAGGAGTGTGGAGAGTGAGGATAGGAGTGTAGAAACTGTGGATAGGAGTGTGGAGAGTGAGGATAGGAGTGTAGAGAGTGAGGATAGGAGTGTAGAGAGTGAGGATAGGAGTGTAGAGAGTGAGGATAGGAGTGTAGAGACTGTGGATAGGAGTGTGGAGAGTGAGGATAGGAGTGTAGAGACTGTGGATAGGAGTGTGGAGAGTGTGGATAGGAGTGTAGAGAGTGTGGATAGGAGTGTAGAGAGTGAGGATAGGAGTGTAGAGAGTGAGGATAGGAGTGTAGAGAGTGAGGATAGGAGTGTAGAGAGTGAGGATAGGAGTGTAGAGAGTGAGGATAGGAGTGTAGAGAGTGTGGAAAGGAGTGTAGAGAGTGAGGATAGGAGTGTAGAGAGTGTGGATAGGAGTGTAGAGAGTGAGGATAGGAGTGTAGAGAGTGAGGATAGGAGTGTAGAGAGTGAGGATAGGAGTGTAGAGACTGTGGATAGGAGTGTAGAGAGTGAGGATAGGAGTGTAGAGAGTGAGGATAGGAGTGTAGAGAGTGTGGAAAGGAGTGTAGAGAGTGAGGATAGGAGTGTAGAGAGTGTGGATAGGAGTGTAGAGAGTGTGGATAGGAGTGTAGAGAGTGAGGATAGGAGTGTAGAGAGTGAGGATAGGAGTGTAGAGAGTGTGGATAGGAGTGTAGAGAGTGTGGATAGGAGTGTAGAGAGTGAGGATAGGAGTGTAGAGAGTGTGGATAGGAGTGTAGAGAGTGAGGATAGGAGTGTAGAGAGTGAGGATAGGAGTGTCGAGAGTGTGGATAGGAGTTTAGAGAGTGAGGATAGGAGTGTAGAGAGTGTGGATAGGAGTGTAGAGAATGAGGATAGGAGTGTGGAGAGTGAGGATAGGAGTGTGGAGAGTGTGGATAGGAGTGTAGAGAGTGAGGATAGGAGTGTAGAGAGTGTGGATAGGAGTGTAGAGAGTGTGGATAGGAGTGTAGAGAGTGTGGATAGGAGTGTGGAGAGTGAGGATAGGAGTGTAGAGAGTGTGGATAGGAGTGTAGAGAGTGAGGATAGGAGTGTAGAGAGTGTGGATAGGAGTGTAGAGAGTGAGTATAGGAGTGTAGAGAGTGTGGATAGGAGTGTAGAGAGTGTGGATAGGAGTGTGGAGAGTGAGGATAGGAGTGTAGAGAGTGTGGATAGGAGTGTAGAGAGTGTGGATAGGAGTGTAGAGAGTGAGTATAGGAGTGTAGAGAGTGTGGATAGGAGTGTAGAGAGTGTGGATAGGAGTGTAGAGAGTGTGGATAGGAGTGTAGAGAGTGTGGATAGGAGTGTAGAGAGTGTGGATAGGAGTGTAGAGAGTGTGGATAGGAGTGTAGAGAGTGTGGATAGGAGTGTAGAGAGTGTGGATAGGAGTGTGGAGAGTGTGGATAGGAGTGTAGACAGTGTGGATAGGAGTGTAGAGAGTGTGGATAGGAGTGTAGAGAGTGTGGATAGGAGTGTAGAGAGTGTGGATAGGAGTGTAGAGAGTGAGTATAGGAGTGTAGAGAGTGAGGATAGGAGTGTAGAGAGTGTGGATAGGAGTGTAGAGAGTGTGGATAGGAGTGTGGAGAGTGTGGATAGGAGTGTGGAGAGTGTGGATAGGAGTGTAGAGAGTTAGGATAGGAGTGCAGGGAGTGAGGATAGGAGTGTAGAGAGTGAGGATAGGAGTGTAGAGAGTGTGGATAGGAGTGTAGAGAGTGAGGATAGGAGTGTAGAGAGTGTGGATAGGAGTGTAGAGAGTGTGGATAGGAGTGTAGAGAGTGTGGATAGGAGTGTAGAGAGTGTGGATAGGAGTGTGGAGAGTGAGGATAGGAGTGTAGAGAGTGAGGATAGGAGTGTAGAGAGTGAGGAAAGGAGTGTAGAGAGTGAGGATAGGAGTGTAGAGAGTGTGGATAGGAGTGTAGAGAGTGAGGATAGGAGTGTAGAGAGTGAGGATAGGAGTGTAGAGAGTGAGGATAGGAGTGTAGAGAGTGTGGATAGGAGTGTAGAGAGTGAGGATAGGAGTGTAGAGAGTGAGGATAGGAGTGTAGAGAGTGAGGATAGGAGTGTAGAGAGTGTGGATAGGAGTGTAGAGAGTGAGGATAGGAGTGTAGAGAGTGTGGATAGGAGTGTAGAGAGTGAGGATAGGAGTGTAGAGAGTGAGGATAGGAGTGTAGAGAGTGAGGATAGGAGTGTAGAGAGTGTGGATAGGAGTGTAGAGAGTGAGGATAGGAGTGTAGAGAGTGAGGATAGGAGTGTAGAGAGTGTGGATAGGAGTGTAGAGAGTGAGTATAGGAGTGTAGAGAGTGAGTATAGGAGTGTAGAGAGTGTGGATAGGAGTGTAGAGAGTGAGGATAGGAGTGTAGAGAGTGTGGATAGGAGTGTAGAGAGTGAGGATAGGAGTGTAGAGAGTGTGGATAGGAGTGTAGAGAGTGAGTTAGGAGTGTAGAGAGTGTGGATAGGAGTGTAGAGAGTGTGGATAGGAGTGTAGAGAGTGTGGATAGGAGTGTAGAGAGTGAGGATAGGAGTGTAGAGAGTGAGGATAGGAGTGTAGAGAGTGTGGATAGGAGTGTAGAGAGTGTGGATAGGAGTGTAGAGAGTGTGGATAGGAGTGTAGAGGAGTGTGGATAGGAGTGTAGAGAGTGTGGATAGGAGTGTAGAGAGTGTGGATAGGAGTGTAGAGAGTGTGGATAGGAGTGTAGAGAGTGTGGATAGGAGTGTAGAGAGTGAGGATAGGAGTGTAGAGAGTGAGGATAGGAGTGTAGAGAGTGTGGATAGGAGTGTAGAGAGTGTGGATAGGAGTGTAGAGAGTGAGGATAGGAGTGTAGAGAGTGAGGATAGGAGTGTAGAGAGTGTGGATAGGAGTGTAGAGAGTGTGGATAGGAGTGTAGAGAGTCTGGATAGGAGTGTAGAGAGTGAGGATAGGAGTGTAGAGAGTGAGGATAGGAGTGTGGAGAGTGTGGATAGGAGTGTAGAGAGTGTGGATAGGAGTGTAGAGAGTGAGTATAGGAGTGTAGAGAGTGAGGATAGGAGTGTAGAGAGTGAGTATAGGAGTGTAGAGAGTGAGGATAGGAGTGTAGAGAGTGTGGATAGGAGTGTAGAGAGTGAGTATAGGAGTGTGGAGAGTCTGGATAGGAGTGTAGAGAGTGAGGATAGGAGTGTAGAGAGTGAGTATAGGAGTGTAGAGAGTGAGGATAGGAGTGTAGAGAGTGTGGATAGGAGTGTAGAGAGTGAGTATAGGAGTGTAGAGAGTGAGGATAGGAGTGTAGAGAGTGAGTATAGGAGTGTAGAGAGTGTGGATAGGAGTGTAGAGAGTGAGGATAGGAGTGTAGAGAGTGAGTTTCGGAGTGTAGAGAGTGAGTATAGGAGTGTAGAGAGTGTGGATAGGAGTGTAGAGAGTGAGTATAGGAGTGTAGAGAGTGAGGATAGGAGTGTAGAGAGTGAGGATAGGAGTGTAGAGAGTGTGGATAGGAGTGTAGAGAGTGTGGATAGGAGTGTAGAGAGTGAGGATAGGAGTGTAGAGAGTGTGGATAGGAGTGTAGAGAGTGAGGATAGGAGTGTAGAGAGTGTGGATAGGAGTGTAGAGAGTGAGGATAGGAGTGTAGAGAGTGTGGATAGGAGTGTAGAGAGTGAGTATAGGAGTGTAGAGAGTGTGGATAGGAGTGTAGAGAGTGTGGATAGGAGTGTAGAGAGTGTGGATAGGAGTGTAGAGAGTCTGGATAGGAGTGTAGAGAGTGAGTATAGGAGTGTAGAGAGTGTGGATAGGAGTGTAGAGAGTGAGGATAGGAGTGTAGAGAGTGTGGATAGGAGTGTAGAGAGTGAGTATAGGAGTGTAGAGAGTGAGGATAGGAGTGTAGAGAGTGAGGATAGGAGTGTAGAGAGTGAGTTTCGGAGTGTAGAGAGTGAGTATAGGAGTGTAGAGAGTGTGGATAGCAGTGTAGAGAGTGAGTATAGGAGTGTAGAGAGTGTGGATAGGAGTGTCGAGAGTGTGGATAGGAGTGTAGAGAGTGTGGATAGGAGTGTAGAGAGTGAGGATAGGAGTGTAGAGAGTGTGGATAGGAGTGTAGAGAGTGTGGATAGGAGTGTAGAGAGTGAGGATAGGAGTGTGGAGAGTGTGGATAGGAGTGTAGAGAGTGAGGATAGGAGTGTAGAGAGTGTGGATAGGAGTGTAGAGAGTGTGGATAGGAGTGTAGAGAGTGAGGATAGGAGTGTAGAGAGTGTGGATAGGAGTGTAGAGAGTGAGGATAGGAGTGTAGAGAGTGAGGATAGGAGTGTAGAGAGTGTGGATAGGAGTGTAGAGAGTGTGGATAGGAGTGTAGAGAGTGTGGATAGGAGTGTAGAGAGTCTGGATAGGAGTGTAGAGAGTGTGGATAGGAGTGTAGAGAGTGAGTATAGGAGTGTAGAGAGTGACGATAGGAGTGTAGAGAGTGAGTATAGGAGTGTAGAGAGTGTGGATAGGAGTGTAGAGAGTGAGGATAGGAGTGTAGAGAGTGAGTATAGGAGTGTAGAGAGTGAGTATAGGAGTGTAGAGAGTGTGGATAGGAGTGTAGAGAGTGTGGATAGGAGTGTAGAGAGTGAGGATAGGAGTGTAGAGAGTGAGGATAGGAGTGTAGAGAGTGTGGATAGGAGTGTAGAGAGTGAGTATAGGAGTGTAGAGAGTGAGGATAGGAGTGTAGAGAGTGTGGATAGGAGTGTAGAGAGTGAGGATAGGAGTGTAGAGAGTGAGGATAGGAGTGTAGAGAGTGAGGATAGGAGTGTAGAGAGTGAGGGGAGGAGTGTAGAGAGTGAGGATAGGAGTGTAGAGAGTGAGTATAGGAGTGCAGAGAGTGAGTTTCGGAGTGTAGAGAGTGAGTATAGGAGTGTAGAGAGTGTGGATAGGAGTGTAGAGAGTGTGGATAGGAGTGTAGAGAGTGAGGATAGGAGTGTAGAGAGTGAGTATAGGAGTGTAGAGAGTGTGGATAGGAGTGTAGAGAGTGAGTATAGGAGTGTAGAGAGTGAGGATAGGAGTGCAGAGAGTGAGGATAGGAGTGTGGAGAGTGAGGATAGGAGTGTAGAGAGTGTGGATAGGAGTGTAGAGAGTGAGGATAGGAGTGTAGAGAGTGTGGATAGGAGTGTACAGAGTGAGGCTAGGAGTGCAGAGAGTGTGGATAGGAGTGTAGAGAGTGAGTATAGGAGTGTAGAGAGTGTGGATAGGAGTGTAGAGAGTGTGGATAGGAGTGTAGAGAGTCTGGATAGGAGTGTAGAGAGTGTGGATAGGAGTGTAGAGAGTGAGTATAGGAGTGTAGAGAGTGAGGATAGGAGTGTAGAGAGTGTGGATAGGAGTGTAGAGAGTGTGGATAGGAGTGTAGAGAGTCTGGATAGGAGTGTAGAGAGTGTGGATAGGAGTGTAGAGAGTGAGTATAGGAGTGTAGAGAGTGAGGATAGGAGTGTAGAGAGTGAGTATAGGAGTGTAGAGAGTGTGGATAGGAGTGTAGAGAGTGAGGATAGGAGTGTAGAGAGTGAGTATAGGAGTGTAGAGAGTGAGTATAGGAGTGTAGAGAGTGTGGAAAGGAGTGTAGAGAGTGAGTATAGGAGTGTAGAGAGTGTGGATAGGAGTGTAGAGAGTGAGGATAGGAGTGTAGAGAGTGTGGATAGGAGTGTAGAGAGTGAGGATAGGAGTGTAGAGAGTGAGTATAGGAGTGTAGAGAGTGTGGATAGGAGTGTGGAGAGTGAGTATAGGAGTGTAGAGAGTGTGGATAGGAGTGTGGAGAGTGAGTATAGGAGTGTAGAGAGTGTGGATAGGAGTGTAGAGAGTGTGGATAGGAGTGTAGAGAGTGTGGATAGGAGTGTAGAGAGTGAGGATAGGAGTGTAGAGAGTGAGGATAGGAGTGTAGAGAGTGAGGATAGGAGTGTAGAGAGTGAGGATAGGAGTGTAGAGAGTGAGGATAGGAGTGTAGAGAGTGTGGATAGGAGTGTAGAGAGTGTGGATAGGAGTGTAGAGGGTGAGGATAGGAGTGTAGAGAGTGAGGATAGGAGTGTGGAGAGTGAGGATAGGAGTGTAGAGAGTGAGTATAGGAGTATAGGAGTGTGGAGAGTGAGGATAGGAGTGTAGAGAGTGAGTATAGGAGTATAGGAGTGTAGAGAGTGAGTATAGGAGTGTAGAGAGTGAGGATAAGCGTGTAGAGAGTGTGTATAGGAGTGTAGAGAGTGAGTATAGGAGTGTAGAGAGTGTGGATAGGAGTGTAGAGAGTGTGGATAGGAGTGTAGAGAGTGAGTATAGGAGTGTAGAGAGTGTGGATAGGAGTGTAGAGAGTGAGGATAGGAGTGTAGAGAGTGTGGATAGGAGTGTAGAGAGTGTGGATAGGAGTGTAGAGAGTGAGGATATGAGTGTAGAGAGTGAGGATAGGAGTGTAGAGAGTGTGGATAGGAGTGTAGAGAGTGAGGATATGAGTGTAGAGAGTGAGGATAGGAGTGTAGAGAGTGTGGATAGGAGTGTAGAGAGTGAGGATAGGAGTGTAGAGAGTGAGGATAGGAGTGTAGAGAGTGTGGATAGGAGTGTAGAGAGTGTGGATAGGAGTGTAGAGAGTGAGGATATGAGTGTAGAGAGTGAGGATAGGAGTGTAGAGAGTGTGGATAGGAGTGTAGAGAGTGAGGATATGAGTGTAGAGAGTGAGGATAGGAGTGTAGAGAGTGTGGATAGGAGTGTGGAGAGTGTGGATAGGAGTGTAGAGAGTGAGGATAGGAGTGTAGAGAGTGAGGATAGGAGTGTGGAGAGTGAGGATAGGAGTGTAGAGAGTGTGGATAGGAGTGTAGAGAGTGAGGATAGGAGTGTAGAGAGTGTGGATAGGAGTGTGGAGAGTGTGGATAGGAGTGTAGAGAGTGTGGATAGGAGTGTAGAGAGTGAGGATAGGAGTGTGGAGAGTGTGGATAGGAGTGTAGAGAGTGTGGATAGGAGTGTAGAGAGTGAGGATATGAGTGTAGAGAGTGAGGATATGAGTGTAGAGAGTGAGGATAGGAGTGTAGAGAGTGAGGATAGGAGTGTAGAGAGTGAGGATAGGAGTGTAGAGAGTGTGGATAGGAGTGTGGAGAGTGTGGATAGGAGTGTAGAGAGTGAGGATAGGAGTGTGGAGAGTGTGGATAGGAGTGTAGAGAGTGAGGATAGGAGTGTAGAGAGTGTGGATAGGAGTGTAGAGAGTGAGTATAGGAGTGTAGAGAGTGTGGATAGGAGTGTGGAGAGTGTGGATAGGAGTGCAGAGAGTGAGGATAGGAGTGTAGAGAGTGAGGATAGGAGTGTAGAGAGTGAGGAAAGGAGTGTAGAGAGTGAGGATAGGAGTGTAGAGAGTGAGGATAGGAGTGTAGAGAGTGAGGAAAGGAGTGTAGAGAGTGTGGATAGGAGTGTAGAGAGTGAGGATAGGAGTCTAGAGAGTGAGGATAGGAGTGTAGAGAGTGAGGATAGGAGTGTAGAGAGTGTGGATAGGAGTGTAGAGAGTGAGGATAGGAGTGTAGAGAGTGAGGATAGGAGTGTAGAGAGTGAGGATAGGAGTGTAGAGAGTGTGGATAGGAGTGTAGAGAGTGAGGATAGGAGTGTAGAGAGTGTGGATAGGAGTGTAGAGAGTGTGGATAGGAGTGTAGAGAGTGTGGATAGGAGTGTGGAGAGTGTGGATAGGAGTGTAGAGAGTGTGGATAGGAGTGTAGAGAGTGAGGATAGGAGTGTAGAGAGTGAGGATAGGAGTGTAGAGAGTGTGGATAGGAGTGTAGAGAGTGAGGATAGGAGTGTAGAGAGTGAGGATAGGAGTGTGGAGAGTGTGGATAGGAGTGTAGAGAGTGAGTATAGGAGTGTAGAGAGTGAGTATAGGAGTGTAGAGAGTGAGTATAGGAGTGTGGAGAGTGAGGATAGGATTGTAGAGAGTGTGGATAGGAGTGTAGAGAGTGTGGATAGGAGTGTAGAGAGTGTGGATAGGAGTGTGGAGAGTGAGGAAAGGAGTGTAGAGAGTGTGGATAGGAGTGTAGAGAGTTAGGATAGGAGTGTAGAGAGTGTGGATAGGAGTGTAGAGAGTGTGGATAGGAGTGTAGAGAGTGAGTATAGGAGTGTAGAGAGTGAGTATAGGAGTGTAGAGAGTGAGTATAGGAGTGTAGAGAGTGTGGATAGGAGTGTAGAGAGTGAGTATAGGAGTGTAGAGAGTGAGTATAGGAGTGTAGAGAGTGAGTATAGGAGTGTGGAGAGTGAGGATAGGATTGTAGAGAGTGTGGATAGGAGTGTAGAGAGTGAGTATAGGAGTGTAGAGAGTGAGTATAGGAGTGTAGAGAGTGAGTATAGGAGTGTGGAGAGTGAGGATAGGATTGTAGAGAGTGTGGATAGGAGTGTAGAGAGTGTGGATAGGAGTGTAGAGAGTGTGGATAGGAGTGTGGAGAGTGAGGAAAGGAGTGTAGAGAGTGTGGATAGGAGTGTAGAGAGTTAGGATAGGAGTGTAGAGAGTGTGGATAGGAGTGTAGAGAGTGAGGATAGGAGTGTGGAGAGTGTGGATAGGAGTGTGGAGAGTGAGGAAAGGAGTGTAGAGAGTGTGGATAGGAGTGTAGAGAGTTAGGATAGGAGTGTAGAGAGTGTGGATAGGAGTGTAGAGAGTGTGGATAGGAGTGTAGAGAGTGAGGATAGGAGTGTAGAGAGTGAGGATAGGAGTGTAGAGAGTGAGGATAGGAGTGTAGAGAGTGTGGATAGGAGTGTAGAGAGTGTGGATAGGAGTGTAGAGAGTGAGGATAGGAGTGTAGAGAGTGTGGATAGGAGTGTAGAGAGTGAGTATAGGAGTGTAGAGAGTGAGTATAGGAGTGTAGAGAGTGTGGATAGGAGTGTAGAGAGTGTGGATAGGAGTGCAGAGAGTGTGGATAGGAGTGTAGAGAGTGTGGATAGGAGTGTAGAGAGTGTGGATAGGAGTGTAGAGAGTGAGTATAGGAGTGTAGAGAGTGTGGATAGGAGTGTAGAGAGTGTGGATAGGAGTGTAGAGAGTGAGGATAGGAGTGTAGAGAGTGAGGATAGGAGTGTAGAGAGTGTGGATAGGAGTGTAGAGAGTGAGGATAGGAGTGTAGAGAGTGTGGATAGGAGTGTAGAGAGTGAGGATAGGAGTGTAGAGAGTGAGGATAGGAGTGTAGAGAGTGTGGATAGGAGTGTAGAGAGTGAGGATAGGAGTGTAGAGAGTGTGGATAGGAGTGTAGAGAGTGTGGATAGGAGTGTAGAGAGTGTGGATAGGAGTGTAGAGAGTGAGGATAGGAGTGTAGAGAGTGAGGATAGGAGTGTAGAGACTGTGGATAGGAGTGTAGAGAGTGAGGATAGGAGTGTAGAGAGTGTGGATAGGAGTGTAGAGAGTGTGGATAGGAGTGTAGAGAGTGAGTATAGGAGTGTAGAGAGTGTGGATAGGAGTGTAGAGAGTGTGGATAGGAGTGTAGAGAGTGAGGATAGGAGTGTAGAGAGTGAGGATAGGAGTGTAGAGAGTGAGGATAGGAGTGTAGAGAGTGTGGATAGGAGTGTAGAGAGTGAGGATAGGAGTGTAGAGAGTGTGGATAGGAGTGTGGAGAGTGAGTATAGGAGTGTAGAGAGTGAGTATAGGAGTGTAGAGAGTGTGGATAGGAGTGTAGAGAGTGAGGATAGGAGTGTAGAGAGTGAGTATAGGAGTGTAGAGAGTGTGGATAGGAGTGTGGAGAGTGAGGATAGGAGTGTAGAGAGTGTGGATAGGAGTGTAGAGAGTGTGGATAGGAGTGTAGAGAGTGTGGATAGGAGTGTAGAGAGTGAGGATAGGAGTGTAGAGAGTGAGGATAGGAGTGTAGAGAGTGAGGATAGGAGTGTAGAGAGTGAGGATAGGAGTGTAGAGAGTGTGGATAGGAGTGTAGAGAGTGAGGATAGGAGTGTAGAGAGTGAGGATAGGAGTGTAGAGAGTGTGGATAGGAGTGTAGAGAGTGAGTATAGGAGTGTAGAGAGTGAGTATAGGAGTGTAGAGAGTGTGGATAGGAGTGTAGAGAGTGAGGATAGGAGTGTAGAGAGTGTGGATAGGAGTGTAGAGAGTGAGGATAGGAGTGTAGAGAGTGTGGATAGGAGTGTAGAGAGTGAGTATAGGAGTGTAGAGAGTGTGGATAGGAGTGTAGAGAGTGTGGATAGGAGTGTAGAGAGTGAGGATAGGAGTGTAGAGAGTGAGGATAGGAGTGTAGAGAGTGAGGATAGGAGTGTAGAGAGTGAGGATAGGAGTGTAGAGAGTGTGGATAGGAGTGTAGAGAGTGTGGATAGGAGTGTAGAGAGTCTGGATAGGAGTGTAGAGAGTGTGGATAGGAGTGTAGAGAGTGTGGATAGGAGTGTAGAGAGTGTGGATAGGAGTGTAGAGAGTGTGGATAGGAGTGTAGAGAGTGTGGATAGGAGTGTAGAGAGTGAGGATAGGAGTGTAGAGAGTGAGGATAGGAGTGTAGAGAGTGTGGATAGGAGTGTAGAGAGTGTGGATAGGAGTGTAGAGAGTGAGGATAGGAGTGTAGAGAGTGAGGATAGGAGTGTAGAGAGTGTGGATAGGAGTGTAGAGAGTGTGGATAGGAGTGTAGAGAGTCTGGATAGGAGTGTAGAGAGTGAGGATAGGAGTGTAGAGAGTGAGGATAGGAGTGTGGAGAGTGTGGATAGGAGTGTAGAGAGTGTGGATAGGAGTGTAGAGAGTGAGTATAGGAGTGTAGAGAGTGAGGATAGGAGTGTAGAGAGTGAGTATAGGAGTGTAGAGAGTGAGGATAGGAGTGTAGAGAGTGTGGATAGGAGTGTAGAGAGTGAGTATAGGAGTGTGGAGAGTCTGGATAGGAGTGTAGAGAGTGAGGATAGGAGTGTAGAGAGTGAGTATAGGAGTGTAGAGAGTGAGGATAGGAGTGTAGAGAGTGTGGATAGGAGTGTAGAGAGTGAGTATAGGAGTGTAGAGAGTGAGGATAGGAGTGTAGAGAGTGAGTATAGGAGTGTAGAGAGTGTGGATAGGAGTGTAGAGAGTGAGGATAGGAGTGTAGAGAGTGAGTTTCGGAGTGTAGAGAGTGAGTATAGGAGTGTAGAGAGTGTGGATAGGAGTGTAGAGAGTGAGTATAGGAGTGTAGAGAGTGAGGATAGGAGTGTAGAGAGTGAGGATAGGAGTGTAGAGAGTGTGGATAGGAGTGTAGAGAGTGTGGATAGGAGTGTAGAGAGTGAGGATAGGAGTGTAGAGAGTGTGGATAGGAGTGTAGAGAGTGAGGATAGGAGTGTAGAGAGTGTGGATAGGAGTGTAGAGAGTGAGGATAGGAGTGTAGAGAGTGTGGATAGGAGTGTAGAGAGTGAGTATAGGAGTGTAGAGAGTGTGGATAGGAGTGTAGAGAGTGTGGATAGGAGTGTAGAGAGTGTGGATAGGAGTGTAGAGAGTCTGGATAGGAGTGTAGAGAGTGAGTATAGGAGTGTAGAGAGTGTGGATAGGAGTGTAGAGAGTGAGGATAGGAGTGTAGAGAGTGTGGATAGGAGTGTAGAGAGTGAGTATAGGAGTGTAGAGAGTGAGGATAGGAGTGTAGAGAGTGAGGATAGGAGTGTAGAGAGTGAGTTTCGGAGTGTAGAGAGTGAGTATAGGAGTGTAGAGAGTGTGGATAGCAGTGTAGAGAGTGAGTATAGGAGTGTAGAGAGTGTGGATAGGAGTGTCGAGAGTGTGGATAGGAGTGTAGAGAGTGTGGATAGGAGTGTAGAGAGTGAGGATAGGAGTGTAGAGAGTGTGGATAGGAGTGTAGAGAGTGTGGATAGGAGTGTAGAGAGTGAGGATAGGAGTGTGGAGAGTGTGGATAGGAGTGTAGAGAGTGAGGATAGGAGTGTAGAGAGTGTGGATAGGAGTGTAGAGAGTGTGGATAGGAGTGTAGAGAGTGAGGATAGGAGTGTAGAGAGTGTGGATAGGAGTGTAGAGAGTGAGGATAGGAGTGTAGAGAGTGAGGATAGGAGTGTAGAGAGTGTGGATAGGAGTGTAGAGAGTGTGGATAGGAGTGTAGAGAGTGTGGATAGGAGTGTAGAGAGTCTGGATAGGAGTGTAGAGAGTGTGGATAGGAGTGTAGAGAGTGAGTATAGGAGTGTAGAGAGTGACGATAGGAGTGTAGAGAGTGAGTATAGGAGTGTAGAGAGTGTGGATAGGAGTGTAGAGAGTGAGGATAGGAGTGTAGAGAGTGAGTATAGGAGTGTAGAGAGTGAGTATAGGAGTGTAGAGAGTGTGGATAGGAGTGTAGAGAGTGTGGATAGGAGTGTAGAGAGTGAGGATAGGAGTGTAGAGAGTGAGGATAGGAGTGTAGAGAGTGTGGATAGGAGTGTAGAGAGTGAGTATAGGAGTGTAGAGAGTGAGGATAGGAGTGTAGAGAGTGTGGATAGGAGTGTAGAGAGTGAGGATAGGAGTGTAGAGAGTGAGGATAGGAGTGTAGAGAGTGAGGATAGGAGTGTAGAGAGTGAGGGGAGGAGTGTAGAGAGTGAGGATAGGAGTGTAGAGAGTGAGTATAGGAGTGCAGAGAGTGAGTTTCGGAGTGTAGAGAGTGAGTATAGGAGTGTAGAGAGTGTGGATAGGAGTGTAGAGAGTGTGGATAGGAGTGTAGAGAGTGAGGATAGGAGTGTAGAGAGTGAGTATAGGAGTGTAGAGAGTGTGGATAGGAGTGTAGAGAGTGAGTATAGGAGTGTAGAGAGTGAGGATAGGAGTGCAGAGAGTGAGGATAGGAGTGTGGAGAGTGAGGATAGGAGTGTAGAGAGTGTGGATAGGAGTGTAGAGAGTGAGGATAGGAGTGTAGAGAGTGTGGATAGGAGTGTACAGAGTGAGGCTAGGAGTGCAGAGAGTGTGGATAGGAGTGTAGAGAGTGAGTATAGGAGTGTAGAGAGTGTGGATAGGAGTGTAGAGAGTGTGGATAGGAGTGTAGAGAGTCTGGATAGGAGTGTAGAGAGTGTGGATAGGAGTGTAGAGAGTGAGTATAGGAGTGTAGAGAGTGAGGATAGGAGTGTAGAGAGTGTGGATAGGAGTGTAGAGAGTGTGGATAGGAGTGTAGAGAGTCTGGATAGGAGTGTAGAGAGTGTGGATAGGAGTGTAGAGAGTGAGTATAGGAGTGTAGAGAGTGAGGATAGGAGTGTAGAGAGTGAGTATAGGAGTGTAGAGAGTGTGGATAGGAGTGTAGAGAGTGAGGATAGGAGTGTAGAGAGTGAGTATAGGAGTGTAGAGAGTGAGTATAGGAGTGTAGAGAGTGTGGAAAGGAGTGTAGAGAGTGAGTATAGGAGTGTAGAGAGTGTGGATAGGAGTGTAGAGAGTGAGGATAGGAGTGTAGAGAGTGTGGATAGGAGTGTAGAGAGTGAGGATAGGAGTGTAGAGAGTGAGTATAGGAGTGTAGAGAGTGTGGATAGGAGTGTGGAGAGTGAGTATAGGAGTGTAGAGAGTGTGGATAGGAGTGTGGAGAGTGAGTATAGGAGTGTAGAGAGTGTGGATAGGAGTGTAGAGAGTGTGGATAGGAGTGTAGAGAGTGTGGATAGGAGTGTAGAGAGTGAGGATAGGAGTGTAGAGAGTGAGGATAGGAGTGTAGAGAGTGAGGATAGGAGTGTAGAGAGTGAGGATAGGAGTGTAGAGAGTGAGGATAGGAGTGTAGAGAGTGTGGATAGGAGTGTAGAGAGTGTGGATAGGAGTGTAGAGGGTGAGGATAGGAGTGTAGAGAGTGAGGATAGGAGTGTGGAGAGTGAGGATAGGAGTGTAGAGAGTGAGTATAGGAGTATAGGAGTGTGGAGAGTGAGGATAGGAGTATAGGAGTGTAGAGAGTGAGTATAGGAGTGTAGAGAGTGAGGATAAGCGTGTAGAGAGTGTGTATAGGAGTGTAGAGAGTGAGTATAGGAGTGTAGAGAGTGTGGATAGGAGTGTAGAGAGTGTGGATAGGAGTGTAGAGAGTGAGTATAGGAGTGTAGAGAGTGTGGATAGGAGTGTAGAGAGTGAGGATAGGAGTGTAGAGAGTGTGGATAGGAGTGTAGAGAGTGTGGATAGGAGTGTAGAGAGTGAGGATATGAGTGTAGAGAGTGAGGATAGGAGTGTAGAGAGTGTGGATAGGAGTGTAGAGAGTGAGGATATGAGTGTAGAGAGTGAGGATAGGAGTGTAGAGAGTGTGGATAGGAGTGTAGAGAGTGAGGATAGGAGTGTAGAGAGTGAGGATAGGAGTGTAGAGAGTGTGGATAGGAGTGTAGAGAGTGTGGATAGGAGTGTAGAGAGTGAGGATATGAGTGTAGAGAGTGAGGATAGGAGTGTAGAGAGTGTGGATAGGAGTGTAGAGAGTGAGGATATGAGTGTAGAGAGTGAGGATAGGAGTGTAGAGAGTGTGGATAGGAGTGTGGAGAGTGTGGATAGGAGTGTAGAGAGTGAGGATAGGAGTGTAGAGAGTGAGGATAGGAGTGTGGAGAGTGAGGATAGGAGTGTAGAGAGTGAGGATAGGAGTGTAGAGAGTGAGGATAGGAGTGTGGAGAGTGAGGATAGGAGTGTAGAGAGTGTGGATAGGAGTGTAGAGAGTGAGGATAGGAGTGTAGAGAGTGTGGATAGGAGTGTGGAGAGTGTGGATAGGAGTGTAGAGAGTGTGGATAGGAGTGTAGAGAGTGAGGATAGGAGTGTGGAGAGTGTGGATAGGAGTGTAGAGAGTGTGGATAGGAGTGTAGAGAGTGAGGATATGAGTGTAGAGAGTGAGGATATGAGTGTAGAGAGTGAGGATAGGAGTGTAGAGAGTGAGGATAGGAGTGTAGAGAGTGAGGATAGGAGTGTAGAGAGTGTGGATAGGAGTGTGGAGAGTGTGGATAGGAGTGTGGAGAGTGTGGATAGGAGTGTAGAGAGTGAGGATAGGAGTGTAGAGAGTGTGGATAGGAGTGTAGAGAGTGAGTATAGGAGTGTAGAGAGTGTGGATAGGAGTGTGGAGAGTGTGGATAGGAGTGCAGAGAGTGAGGATAGGAGTGTAGAGAGTGAGGATAGGAGTGTAGAGAGTGAGGAAAGGAGTGTAGAGAGTGAGGATAGGAGTGTAGAGAGTGAGGATAGGAGTGTAGAGAGTGAGGAAAGGAGTGTAGAGAGTGTGGATAGGAGTGTAGAGAGTGAGGATAGGAGTCTAGAGAGTGAGGATAGGAGTGTAGAGAGTGAGGATAGGAGTGTAGAGAGTGTGGATAGGAGTGTAGAGAGTGAGGATAGGAGTGTAGAGAGTGAGGATAGGAGTGTAGAGAGTGAGGATAGGAGTGTAGAGAGTGTGGATAGGAGTGTAGAGAGTGAGGATAGGAGTGTAGAGAGTGTGGATAGGAGTGTAGAGAGTGTGGATAGGAGTGTAGAGAGTGTGGATAGGAGTGTGGAGAGTGTGGATAGGAGTGTAGAGAGTGTGGATAGGAGTGTAGAGAGTGAGGATAGGAGTGTAGAGAGTGAGGATAGGAGTGTAGAGAGTGTGGATAGGAGTGTAGAGAGTGAGGATAGGAGTGTAGAGAGTGAGGATAGGAGTGTGGAGAGTGTGGATAGGAGTGTAGAGAGTGAGTATAGGAGTGTAGAGAGTGAGTATAGGAGTGTAGAGAGTGAGTATAGGAGTGTGGAGAGTGAGGATAGGATTGTAGAGAGTGTGGATAGGAGTGTAGAGAGTGTGGATAGGAGTGTAGAGAGTGTGGATAGGAGTGTGGAGAGTGAGGAAAGGAGTGTAGAGAGTGTGGATAGGAGTGTAGAGAGTTAGGATAGGAGTGTAGAGAGTGTGGATAGGAGTGTAGAGAGTGTGGATAGGAGTGTAGAGAGTGAGTATAGGAGTGTAGAGAGTGAGTATAGGAGTGTAGAGAGTGAGTATAGGAGTGTAGAGAGTGTGGATAGGAGTGTAGAGAGTGAGTATAGGAGTGTAGAGAGTGAGTATAGGAGTGTAGAGAGTGAGTATAGGAGTGTGGAGAGTGAGGATAGGATTGTAGAGAGTGTGGATAGGAGTGTAGAGAGTGAGTATAGGAGTGTAGAGAGTGAGTATAGGAGTGTAGAGAGTGAGTATAGGAGTGTGGAGAGTGAGGATAGGATTGTAGAGAGTGTGGATAGGAGTGTAGAGAGTGTGGATAGGAGTGTAGAGAGTGT
The DNA here is from genome assembly GCF_035084215.1 of Heptranchias perlo. NCBI lineage: Eukaryota > Metazoa > Chordata > Chondrichthyes > Hexanchiformes > Hexanchidae > Heptranchias > Heptranchias perlo. Next base: position 9,079,983 of record NC_090326.1, on the reverse strand, counting down.
GGATAGGAGTGTGGAGAGTGAGGAAAGGAGTGTAGAGAGTGTGGATAGGAGTGTAGAGAGTTAGGATAGGAGTGTAGAGAGTGTGGATAGGAGTGTAGAGAGTGAGGATAGGAGTGTGGAGAGTGTGGATAGGAGTGTGGAGAGTGAGGAAAGGAGTGTAGAGAGTGTGGATAGGAGTGTAGAGAGTTAGGATAGGAGTGTAGAGAGTGTGGATAGGAGTGTAGAGAGTGTGGATAGGAGTGTAGAGAGTGAGGATAGGAGTGTAGAGAGTGAGGATAGGAGTGTAGAGAGTGAGGATAGGAGTGTAGAGAGTGTGGATAGGAGTGTAGAGAGTGTGGATAGGAGTGTAGAGAGTGAGGATAGGAGTGTAGAGAGTGTGGATAGGAGTGTAGAGAGTGAGTATAGGAGTGTAGAGAGTGAGTATAGGAGTGTAGAGAGTGTGGATAGGAGTGTAGAGAGTGTGGATAGGAGTGCAGAGAGTGTGGATAGGAGTGTAGAGAGTGTGGATAGGAGTGTAGAGAGTGTGGATAGGAGTGTAGAGAGTGAGTATAGGAGTGTAGAGAGTGTGGATAGGAGTGTAGAGAGTGTGGATAGGAGTGTAGAGAGTGAGGATAGGAGTGTAGAGAGTGAGGATAGGAGTGTAGAGAGTGTGGATAGGAGTGTAGAGAGTGAGGATAGGAGTGTAGAGAGTGTGGATAGGAGTGTAGAGAGTGAGGATAGGAGTGTAGAGAGTGAGGATAGGAGTGTAGAGAGTGTGGATAGGAGTGTAGAGAGTGAGGATAGGAGTGTAGAGAGTGTGGATAGGAGTGTAGAGAGTGTGGATAGGAGTGTAGAGAGTGTGGATAGGAGTGTAGAGAGTGAGGATAGGAGTGTAGAGAGTGAGGATAGGAGTGTAGAGACTGTGGATAGGAGTGTAGAGAGTGAGGATAGGAGTGTAGAGAGTGTGGATAGGAGTGTAGAGAGTGTGGATAGGAGTGTAGAGAGTGAGTATAGGAGTGTAGAGAGTGTGGATAGGAGTGTAGAGAGTGTGGATAGGAGTGTAGAGAGTGAGGATAGGAGTGTAGAGAGTGAGGATAGGAGTGTAGAGAGTGAGGATAGGAGTGTAGAGAGTGTGGATAGGAGTGTAGAGAGTGAGGATAGGAGTGTAGAGAGTGTGGATAGGAGTGTGGAGAGTGAGTATAGGAGTGTAGAGAGTGAGTATAGGAGTGTAGAGAGTGTGGATAGGAGTGTAGAGAGTGAGGATAGGAGTGTAGAGAGTGAGTATAGGAGTGTAGAGAGTGTGGATAGGAGTGTGGAGAGTGAGGATAGGAGTGTAGAGAGTGTGGATAGGAGTGTAGAGAGTGTGGATAGGAGTGTAGAGAGTGTGGATAGGAGTGTAGAGAGTGTGGATAGGAGTGTAGAGAGTGAGGATAGGAGTGTAGAGAGTGTGGATAGGAGTGTAGAGAGTGTGGATAGGAGTGTAGAGAGTGTGGATAGGAGTGTGGAGAGTGTGGATAGGAGTGTAGAGAGTGAGGATAGGAGTGTAGAGAGTGAGGATAGGAGTGTAGAGAGTGTGGATAGGAGTGTAGAGAGTGTGGATAGGAGTGTAGAGAGTGAGGATAGGAGTGTAGAGAGTGAGGATAGGAGTGTAGAGAGTGAGGATAGGAGTGTAGAGAGTGAGGATAGGAGTGTAGAGAGTGAGGATAGGAGTGTAGAGAGTGTGGATAGGAGTGTAGAGAGTGTGGATAGGAGTGTAGAGAGTGTGGATAGGAGTGTAGAGAGTGTGGATAGGAGTGTAGAGAGTGTGGATAGGAGTGAAGAGAGTGAGTATAGGAGTGTAGAGAGTGTGGATAGGAGTGTAGAGAGTGAGGATAGGAGTGTAGAGAGTGTGGATAGGAGTGTAGAGAGTGAGTATAGGAGTGTAGAGAGTGTGGATAGGAGTGTAGAGAGTGAGTATAGGAGTGTAGAGAGTGAGTATAGGAGTGTAGAGAGTGTGGATAGGAGTGTGGAGAGTGAGGATAGGAGTGTAGAGAGTGAGTATAGGAGTGTAGAGAGTGTGGATAGGAGTGTAGAGAGTGTGGATAGGAGTGTAGAGAGTGAGGATAGGAGTGTAGAGAGTGAGTATAGGAGTGTAGAGAGTGTGGATAGGAGTGTGGAGAGTGAGGATAGGAGTGTAGAGAGTGAGGATAGGAGTGTAGAGAGTGAGGATAGGAGTGTAGAGAGTGAGGATAGGAGTGTAGAGAGTGAGGATAGGAGTGTAGAGAGTGAGGATAGGAGTGTAGAGAGTGAGTATAGGAGTGTAGAGAGTGAGGATAGGAGTGTAGAGAGTGAGGATAGGAGTGTAGAGAGTGTGGATAGGAGTGTAGAGAGTGTGGATAGGAGTGTAGAGAGTGAGGATAGGAGTGTAGAGAGTGAGGATAGGAGTGTAGAGAGTGTGGATAGGAGTGTAGAGAGTGTGGATAGGAGTGTAGAGAGTGAGGATAGGAGTGTAGAGAGTGTGGATAGGAGTGTAGAGAGTGAGAATAGGAGTGTAGAGAGTGAGTATGGGAGTGTGGAGAGTGAGGATAGGAGTGTGGAGAGTGTGGATAGGAGTGCGGAGAGTGAGGATCAGAGTGTAGAGAGTGTGGATAGGAGTGTAGAGAGTGTGGATAGGAGTGCGGAGAGTGAGGATCAGAGTGTAAAGAGTGTGGATAGGAGCGTAGAGAGTGAGGATAGGAGTGTAGAGAGTGAGGATAGGAGTGTGAAGTGCGTGGTTGGGTTTTTCTGGAGCATCACTATCTTCCTTCACTCTGTTCTCATGCAGAGCACTGGGAACGTAGTGACGCAGCCCCATGACAGTGGCATTGGTTCCATGGGAGATGCTCATGATGTCCTCTCTCAGGATAAATGTGAGGAGTCGCACAACACCAGGTTATTGTCCAACAGCTTTATTTGAAATCACAAGCTTTTGGAGCTTTGCTCCTTCATCAGGTGAGTGTAGAGTTCCATAAAGGCACAGCATATATAGTCAGAGAACAATGCCCGGTGATTAAAGATAATCTTGGCAGGGAGATAATCACAGCAATCAAAGGAGTGTTCAGACAGGTTCGTCAGGGAAACATTACATCCAAGAAAACTGAGGTGGGGTCACCAGTGGTCAAATGTAGCAGATGCTGGGGTTTGTGTTAAAAACAGATCACTTTTTTTTGCTGGAAATCGCAGCAGGTCCGGCCGCATCTGTGTCTGGAGAACAAGCCAACTACGACTTGAGTCTGGATGACTCTCCGTCAGGTGGGGTTACATGTCGCGTGTCATGTACCCAAGATCCCGGATGAGGCCGTCCTCATGGGTGAGGAACTTGGCTATCAATTTCTGCTCGACGATTTTGCGTTGTCTTGTGCCTCGAAGGCCGCCTTGGAGAACGCTTACCCGAAGGTCGGTGGCTGAATGTCCTTGACTGATGAAGTGTTCCCCGACTGGGAGGGATCCCTCCTGTCTGGCGATTGTTGCGCGGTGTCCATTCATCCGTTGTCGCAGCGTCTGCATGGTCTCGCCAATGTACCATGCTCCGGGGCATCCTTTCCTGCAACGTATGAGGTAGACAACGTTGGCCGAGTCACAGGAGTATGAACAACGTACCTGGTGGTGATGGTGATATCTGTGTCGATGATCTGGCATGTCTTGCAGAGGTTACTGTGGCAGGGTTGTGTGGTGTCGTGGACGCTGTTCTCCTGAAAGCTGGGTAATTTGCTGCGAACGATGGTTTGTTTGAGGTTGGGTGGCTGTTTAAAGGCGAGTAGTGGAGGCGTGGGGATGGCCATAGCGAGGTGTTCGTCGTCATTGATGACATGTTGAAGGCTGCGGAGAACATGGCGTAGTTTCTCCGCTCCGGGGAAGTACTGCACGACGAAGGGTACTCTGTTGGTTGCGTCCCGTGTTTGTCTTCTGAGGAGGTCTACGCGATTTTTCTCTGTGGCCCATCGGAACTGTCGATCGACGAGTCGAGCGTCATATCCCGTTCTTACTAGGGCGTCTTTCAGCGTCTGTAGGTGTCCATCGCGTTCCTCCTCGTCTGAGCAGACCCTGTGTATTCGCAGGGCCTGTCCATAGGGGATGGCCTCTGACGTGGTTGGGGTGGAAGCTGGAAAAGTGGAGCATCATGAGGTTGTCCGTGGGCTTGCGCTAGAGTGAGGTGCTGAGGTGCCCGTCTTTGATGGAGATTCGTGTGTCGAAGAATGAAACCGATTCTGAGGAGTAGTCCATGGTGAGTTTGATGGTGGGATGGAACTTGTTGATGTTATCGTGTAGTCTCTTTAGTGATTCTTCGCCGTGGGTCCATAGAAAGAAAATGTCGTCGATGTATCTGGTGTATAGTGTTGGTTGGAGGTCCTGTGCAGTGAAGAAGTCCTGCTCGAACTTGTGCATGAAAATGTTGGCGTATTGGGGTACGAATTTGGTCCCCGTGGCTGTTCCGTGTGTTTGGGTAAAGAACTGGTTGTCGAAGGTGAAGACATTGTGATCCAGGATGAAGCGGATGAGTTGCAGGATGGCGTCTGGAGATTGGCTGTTGTTGGTGTTGAGTATTGATGCTGTCGCAGCGATGCAGTCATTGTGGGGGATACTGGTGTAGAGTGCCGAGACATCCATCGTGGTGAGAAGTGTTCCTGGTTCAACTGGTCCGTGGTTGCTGAGTTTTTGTAGGAAGTCTGTAGTGTCGCGACAGAAGCTGGGGGTTTCCTGTACGATGGGTTTCAGGATGCCCTCGATGTATCCAGAGAGGTTCTCACACAGGGCTCCGTTGCCTGATACGATAGGACGTCCGGGTGTGTTGGCTTTGTGTATCTTTGGGAGGCAGTAGAAGTCTCCCACACGGGGAGTACGTGGGATGAGAGTGCGTAGGATGCTTTGAAGGTCTGGATCAAAGGTCTTGATCAGTTTGTTGAGCTGGTGGGTGTGTTCTTTGGTTGGATCTGCGGGTAACCGTCTGTAGTGTTCCTGGTTGTCCAGTTGTCGGTATGCTTCTTTGCAATAGTCCGTTCTGTTCTGTATGACGATGGCTCCTCCTTTGTCCGCTGGTTTGATGACGATGTTGCGGTTGGTCTTGAGAGCGTTGATGGCGTTGCGTTGTGCTCGGGTGACATTCTGGACTGTCTTCTGAGTGCGGCTGATGAATCTGGCATTGACGCATCTCCTGACAGCTTGAGCATACATGTCAAGCTGAGGGCAGCGACCCTCCGGAGGAGTCCAGTTTGACTCTTTCCTCTTCGGTTGCTGTACCGCGGATCCCTCTGTCTGCTGTTCCGGATCGTTGATTGTCTCATTGGGTTCGCTGCTGAAATCTTGGGGTTTGTGGTAGAATTCCCGGAGCCTCATTCTCCTGATGAATTCCTCTGTGTCCGCCGCGAGACCGATGCGGTCCATTTTGGTGGTGGGGCAGAAATTGAGCTCTCGGCCGAGAACTTCGATTTCGTCTGGTTGAAGGGTGTGGTCGGACAAGTTGACGATAGACTTCCCTGTGGTTGCAACCGTGGTACCAGGGGAAGCCTGGTCGTTGCTGGTGGTGATGCCGAGTTTCTCAAGCTTCCTGCTCTTGGTTTTCATGTAGGCGGCGTAGTTCCGTTGCCTCGTCTGTTCGGCGGTGTCTCGTAGCTGGTCTGCTGTGTCCTGAGTACAGGTCGAGAGTATGGACTCTATCTTGGTTTTGAGGTTGCGACGTCTGCTGTAGAGTTGGTGTACGAGATGGTTGCGGAGTGTGCGAGAGGTACGACGGCAGAGTCTCTCAGCGTAATCTGAGTTGTATGTCGACTTGAGTGGGTTTGTGATCTGTAGTCCTTTCGGGATCTTGTCTGCTTTCTTGGTGTGCTGCCATCTCTCAGGGTGGCAGCACACCAGCTCCCCTGGCAGCCACTGACCCACTGCCTTTGTCAGTGCCACGCAGCCGACTTGGCCAGACTGCCGCGGCCCAGGCCGAGACATAGCAGTCTACAGCCGTGCCTTTAAGGCCCAGAGCTCTTCGGATCCTCCGCCACGGCCAACTGAAGTGTCCTCAGTGGATAATTTGCGGTCAATCAGTCCTTGAACCCGGGGAAACCCAGCGATGCAGGTAAATCCTGCGAGCTCTCTCCTGCTCTGGGAATTGGATCTGACCCGAATTAGGGTGGGATCAGGCTCAGTGCACGCTGCACATGCCTAAATAGGCTGGTGGCAGGACCACAGGAAATTTGTCGGCCGGCCTTATTATCATAGAATCATTGAATAGTTACAGCACAGAAGGAAGCCATTCGGCCCATCAAGCCCTTGCCAGCTCTTTGTAAGAGCAATCCAGCTAGACCCACTCCCCCGCCCTATCCCCGTAGCCCTGCAAATTTTTTCCTTTCAAGTACTTATCCAGTTCCCTTTTGAAGGCCATGATTGAATCTGCCTCCACCACCCCCTCGGGCAGTGCATTCCAGATCATAACCACTCGCTGTGTAAAAAAGTTTATCCTCATGTCGCCTTTGGTTCTTTTGCCAATCACCTTAAATCTATCTCCTCTGGCTCTCGACCCTTCCGCCAATGGGAACAGTTTCTCTCTATCTACTCTGTCTAGACCCCTCATGATTTTGAACACCTCTATTAAATCTCCTCTTAACCTTCTCTGCTCTAAGGAGAACAATCCCAGCTTCTCCAGTCTATCCACGTAACTGAAGTCCCTCATCCCTGGAACCATTCTGGTAAATCTTTTCTGCACCCTCTCTGAGGTCTTCACATCTTTCCTAAAGTGCGGTGCCCAGAACTGGACACAATACTCCAGGTGAGGCCGAACCAGTGTTTTATAAAGGTTCATCATGACCTCCTTGCTTTTGTACTCTATGCCTCTATTTATAAAGCCCAGGATCCCGTATGCTTTTTTAACCGGTTTCTCAACCTGCCCTGCCACCTTCAGTGTTTTGTGCACATACACCCCCAGATCTCTCTGTTCCTGCGCCCCCCTGTACTCTTTAGTTTATATTGCCTCTCTCCGTTCTTCCTACCAAAATGTAATCACTTCGCACTTAACCTCCTACTCTCCAGGGAAAAAAGTCCCAGTCTGTCTAACCTCTCCCTATAAGTCAAACCATCAAGTCCCGGTAGCATCCTAGTAAATCTTTTCTGCACTCTTTCTAGTTTAATAATATCCTTTCTATAATAGGGTGACCAGAACTGTACACAGTATTCCAAGTGTGGCCTCACCAATGCCCTGTACAACTTCAACAAGACATCCCAACTCCTGCATTCAATGTTCTGACCAATGAAACCAAGCATGCCGAATGCCTTCTTCACCACCCTATCCACCTGTGACTCCACTTTCAAGGAGCTATGAACCTGTACTCCTAGATCTCTTTGTTCTATAACTCTCCCCACGCCCTACCATTAACGGAGTAGGTCCTGGCCCGATTCGATCTACCAAAATGAATCACCTCACATTTATCTAAATTAAACTCCATCTGCCATTCATCGGCCCACTGGACCAATTTATCAAGATCCCGTTGCAATCCTAGATAACCTTTGATACAATAGAGTGTCCAAAAAAACTAGGCCACTTCAGAGTCAACCATGTTGCTGTGAGTCACATATAGGCCGGACTGGGTAAGGACATAAGTGAACCAGTTAGGCTTTTACGACAATCCAATAGCTTTGTGGTCACTTTTACTGATACTAGCCCTTTACTCCAGATTTATTTAATTGTTTTTTTTTAAAAAGCTGAACTCAAATTGCAGTAGTGAGATTTGAACTCATATTATCTGGAATATTAGTCCAATAACATAACCATCACACTACTCTACCTCCTGCTTTATAGCGACACTGGATTTGATTACTGGCACTCGATTAGATAGGTGTTCAGTTACCATGGGGGTGATTTTAACCCCAAAGACCAGGTGGGTTGGGGCGAGTAGGAATTGAAAAAGAATTGTTTTTTTTGGGTCACAACCGCTACCCGTCTTCACTTCCGGGTTTAACGTGGGTGGTAAAACGGTAAAAGTACAGGCTTCCCACTGGGAATGGCAGAGTCAGAAAACTTTGCGGTTGTGATCCAAAAAAACAACTATTTTCAACTCCCGCCCTCCCCCAAATCCACCCGGTCTTTGGGGTTAAAATCACCCCCCATGTTCCTGATCAATGAAAATATCACAAACTGCAGTTTGTAGGGACGCAATATGTAACTAGTTATTTATTATTTAACACCCTGCATTGTGTGACATTTTATAACCAGTTTCAAAGTGCACTCAGAGAACATTGTTCCATTGGGCGTGTTTACAGAGTTATTTCAGACACATTTATGTCATCATCGAAAGTCACTCTTGAATGATTTCACTGTTGGCTTGTGGTAAAGGATAAGCTTTACAGATTGAAGCAATTTAATTGAACCTTTAACAATGGACAAAAAAAATGGGAGTAAAACAAAATAACAATGAAATAAAATAAAAAAGGGATATCCAACTCCACGTCTATAAGAGCACTTGCTATATGGATAGACCCCACAATGCATATTACAGCCCAGGTTAATATTCTACACTGGGTGGTTCACTCTCTGGCCGACCATCTGTTCTCTGGTCTGGCCGCACAACAGCGGCGTCAGGAGGGCCGACACTCACTAACATATATGTGTGGTGAGCTGCACACCTTGAACAGGTGTCCTGTGCAGCTCGCCAGCTCCAGGCCGTTGCAATATCAGGTGGCCCAGAGGCTGACCCGGTCAGGAACGAGGTAGATAGATAGGTCGGGGGGGTGGAGGGTTGGAAGGGGATGGGGGGGGGGGGGCGGTAATCGCCGAGGGGAGCCCGGGGACGAAGCAGCTCACATTAGTCTCGTGGAGCTTGCGGGAGCACACTCCTTCTCCTCCTGGCCCCACAAAAATAACTTAAGCACTTACCTCGAAGGGCCACTTCTGCTGTTCCACCAGGATTCACTGAGTGGAGTGTCCACGGTGAATGCTCCGCCCAGAAAACCAATAAAATGCCATCATGTACGTCATGGGACACCAATTTATACGAATTCATGTGGCTCCCGCCTTATTTAGGCAGGTACCCCGGCTGCACAAGGGACGGCCCTGGGAAAGATGCTGGTAAGCCCAGCATCTTCATTTTAACTCTCCTGCCACTCCATTTCCGCCGGCTAAAATTAGCTCTGATGTTTCCCGATATAGTCTTCATAATACTTCTCACGCTCTTGAACTCAGATGCTAACCAATCTCTTGATTTCCTGAGTTTGAGTCTCTCGGGTTCCTTTTTGAAATGAACATCCATGTGGACATTGAGTAAGGTTTAACTGTGATGGCCTTCATAGTCAAATAGTTTGCTGAGGCATTGGTCCTGATATTTACGGGGAGGCGGGCAAGGAGCGGGTGGGGCATGTCTGAGGCCGGGAAACCCAGAAACGCCGGGAATATGGAAGACATAAGAACATAAGAAATAGGAGCAGGCGTAGGCCATACGGCCCCTCGAGCCTGCTCCGCCATTCAATAAGATCAAGGCTAATCTTCGACCTCAACTCCACTTTCCCGCCCGATCCCCATATTCCTTGATTCCCTTAGAGTCCAAAAATCTATCCATCTCAGCCTTGAATATATTGAACGACTGAACATCCACAGCCCTCTGGGGTAGAGAATTCCAAAGATTCACAACCCTCTGAGTGAAGAAATGCCTCCTCATCTCAGGCCTAAATGGCAGACCTCTTTTCGTGAGACTATGCCCCGTAGTTCTAGACTCTCCAGCCAGGGGAAACAACCTCTCAGCATCTACCCTGTCAAGCCCCCTCAGAATCTTATGTTACAATGAGATCACCTCTCATTCTTCTAAACTCCAGAAAGTTTTACTCAATCTCTCCTCATACGACAACCCTCTCATCCCAGGAATCAAAGCCTTGTACAATTGTAGTAAGACTTCCCCCTTGCAATAAAGACCAACATGCCATTTGCCTTCCCAATTGCTTGCTGTACCTGCATGTTAACTTTCTGTGTTTCTTGTATGAGGACACCCAAGTCTCTCTGAACACCAATGTTTAATAGTTTCTCACCATTTAAAAAATATTCTGTTTTTCTATTCTTCCTACCAAAGTGAATAACCTCACATTTCCCCACATTATACTGAATCTGCCACCTTCTTGCCCACTCACTTAACCTGTCTATATCCCTTTGCAGACTCTTTGTGTCCTCCTCACAGCTTACTTTCCCACTTAGCTTTGTATCTTCTGCAAATTTGGATACATTACTCTTAGTCCCTTCATCTAAGTCATTAATATAGATTGTAAGTAGCTGAGGCCTAAGCACTGATCCTTGCGGCACCCCACTAGTTAAAGCCTGCCAACCGGAAAATGACCCGTTTATCCCTACTCTCTGTTTTCTGTCCGTTATCCAATCCTGTATCCATGCTAATATATTACCCCCAACCCCATGAGCCCTTATCTTGTGTAACAACCTTTTATGTGGCACCTTATCGAATGCCTTTTGAAAATCATGATTTCCCTTTCATAAAACCATGTTGACTCAGCCTAATCATATTTCTGATTTTTCTAAGTCCTTAATAATCGATTCCAGCATTTTCCCAACGACTGATGTCAGGCTAACTGCCCAGTCATTCCCTGTTTTCTCTCTCCCTCCTTTCTTGAATAGCGGGGTTACATTTGCTACCTTCCAATCCGCTGGGACCGTTCTAGAATCTAGGGAATTTTGGAAGATCACAACCAATGCATCCACTATCCCTGCAGCCCCCTCTTTTAGAACCCTGGGATGTAGGCCATCAGATTCAGGGGATTTATCAACTTTTAGTCCCATTAGTTTCTCCAATACTTTTTCTCTACTGATATTAATTACTTTTAAGTTCCTCACTCTCATTAGCCCCTTGGTTCCCCATTATTTCTGGTATGTTTTTTTGTGTCTTCTACTGTGAAGACACAAAATATTTGTTTACCATCTCTGCCATTTCCTTATTCCCCATTATAATTTCTCCTGTCTCAGCCTCTAAGGGACCAATGTTTACTTTTGCTACTCTCTTCCTTTTTACATACTTGTAGAAGCTCATACAATCTGTTTTTTTATTTCTTGCTAGTTTACTCTCATATTCTATTTTCTCCCTTTTTATCAATTTTTTGGTCATCCTTTGCTGGTTTCTAAAACTCTCCCAATCCTCAGGCTTACTACTCTTCTTGGCAACATTATAGGCCTCTTCATTTAAACTAATACTATCCTTAACTTCTTTAGTTAGCCACGGATGAATCACTTTTCCCGAGGAGTTTTTATTTCAATGGAATGTATATTCGTTGAGAATATTGAAATATTTCTTTAAATTTTTGCCATTGCTTATCTACCATCAGAACTTTTAATCTAATTTCCCAATAACCCATAGCCAACTCGCCCCTCATACCTATGTAATTGGCTTTAATTAAGTTTAAGATTCTAGTTTCGGACTTAAGTACGTCACTCTCAAACTCAATGTGAAATTCTATCATATTATGTAAGGAGTCTGACATCACCAGGTTATAGTCCAACAGCTTTATTTAAAATCACAAGCTTTCGGAGGTTTCCTCCTTCGTCAGGTGAGTGTGGGATTCCATAAAGGTACCGCATATATAGTCAGAGAACAATGCCTGGTGATTACAGATAATCTTTCCAACTGCCCGTTATCAAGGCAATCAAAGAAGTTGAATAGTGTTCAGACAGAGAAACATTACATACAAGGCTACTGAATACACAAACGGTCAGAACACAAAGACAGAGAGAAAGAGAGAGAGAGAGAAACATCCGAAAGGCAGAGAAAGAGAGAGAATGACCAGTTATATTAAAAACAGATAACTTTTGTTCGCTGGTGGGGTTACGTGTCGCGTGACATGAACCCAAGATCCCGGTTGAGACTGTCCTCATGGGTGAGGAACTTGGCTATCAATTTCTGCTCGACGATTTTGCATTGTCGTGTGTCTCGAAGGCTGCCTTGGAGAACGCTTACCCGAAGATCGGTGGCTGAATGTCCTTGACTGCTGAAGTGTTCCCCGACTGGGAGGGAACCCTCCTGTCTGCCGATTGTTGCACGGTGTCCGTTCATCCGTTGTCACAGTGTCTGCATGGTCTCGCCAATGTACCATGCTCCAGCGCATCCTTTCCTGCAACGTATGAGGTAGACAACGTTGGCCGAGTCGCAGGAGTATGAACCATGTACCTAGTGGGTGGTGTCCTCTAGTGTGATGGTGGTATCTGTGTTGATGATCTGGCATGTCTTGCAGAGGTTGCTGTGTACGCCATGTTCTTCGCAGCCTTCAACATGTCATCGATGACGATGAACACCTCGCTAAGGCCATCCCCACGCCTCCACGACTCGCCTTCAAACAGCCATCTAACCTCAAACAGACCATCGTTCGCAGCAAATTACCCAGCTTTCAGGAGAACAGCGTCCACGACACCACACAACCCTGCCACGGCAACCTCTGCAAGACATGCCAGATCATCGACACAGATACCACCATCACACGAGTGGACACCACCCACCAGGTACATGGTTCATACTCCTGCGACTCGGCCAACGTTGTCTACCTCATACGTTGCAGGAAAGGATGCCACGGATCATGATACATCGGCACCGCGCAACAATCGCCAGACAGGAGGGTTCCCTCCCAGTCGGGGAACACTTCAGCAGTCAAGGACATTCAGCCACCGATCTTCGGGTAAGCGTTCTCCAAGGCAGCCTTCGAGACACACGACAACACAAAATCATCGAGCAGAAATTGATAGCCAAGTTCCGCACCCATGAGGACGGCCTCAACCGGGATCTTGGGTTCATGTCACGCTACATGTAACCCCACCAACGAAAAAAAGTTATCTGTTTTTAATACAACTGGTCATTCTCTCTCTTTCTCTGCCTTTCGGATGTTTCTCTCTCTCTCTGTCTTTGAGTTCTGACCGTTTGTGTATTCAGTAGTCTTGTATGTAATGTTTCTCTGTCTGAACACTATTCAACTCCTTTGATTGCCTTGATAACGGGCAGTTGGAAAGGTTATCTGTAATCACCAGGCATTGTTCTCTGACTATATATGCGGTACCTTTATGGAATCCCACACTCACCTGACCAAGGAGGAAGCCTCCGAAAGCTTGTGATTTTAAATAAAGCTGTTGGACTATAACCTGGTGTTGTAAGACTCCTTACATTTGTCCACCCCAGTCCATCACCGGCATCTCCACATCATGGCTATCATATTATGATCACTCTTCCCCAGTGGATCCTTTACTGTGAGATTAGTAATTAACCCTGTCTCATTACACAATACAAGATCTAAAATAGCCTGTGCCTTGGTTGGTTCCAAGACATATTGTTCTAGGAATCTGTCTTGAATGCATTCCATGAACTTGTCCTCTAAACCACCTTTGCCAATTTGATTTGTCCAGTCTACATCAAGATTAAAGCTCCCCACGACTGTTGCATTACCCTTGTTACAAGCTCTTATTATTTCTGGATTAATACTCTGTCCAACGGTATAGCTGCTGTTAAGGGGCCTATAAACTATTCCCACCAATGCTTTCTGCCCCTCGTTATTTCTTATTTTGAAAAGACCTGTCGATATTAACAGATTGAGAGGCTGACCGACTGCCGGGCGGGAAAGCCGGCGGTAGAAGGCCGCAGCCGGGGAACGCTGGGGATGGTCCTCGACAATCGAAGAAGACTGGGGCATGGTGGGTGGGCTTGGAGCGCAGCAGCGAGGAGGGAGGGAGGGAGTGATCGGAGGGTGGGGGGGGATTGAAGAGATTGCGGTGGGGGGGGGGGGGGCGGGGTCGGCACTTTGTGGGGATGGAGAGAACGTCGAGGGGGGAGGAGGGGGGAGAGATCGCGGCAGAAGATTTGCTTGGTGGGCCGCATTCCTGATCCTCCTGGCCCACCAGCAGTGATGGAAAATCATTTACTGGCAGCTCCCGCCTCCCCTCAGTTGCCGGGTTTCCCGAACCCTGGGAATCCAGGCCCTCAGCCATTAAATATAAATGGCTCCCAAAACCTGAGGAAACAGAGCCTCATTTAAATATTATAATCACTGACCCGCCTCTCCAGAGCGGGTTACTCGGACTCCCCCAAACCCACCGCGGTTAAACCGGAAATAGGTGCGTTCTTGGCGGGTTGGGGTCGGGTTTCACATATTTACCGATGTGATTAAAATTCCCCCCATTGTTTATTCAGGTAACTTTGAAAGCTATTTTCTCTCTTTGAAATCATGTCTCACGAATTTGATTGAGTTTTTTGAAGGGGTAACCAAGAAGATAGATGAGGGCTGTGCAGTAGACGTGGTCTACATGGACTTCAGCAAAGCCTTTGACAAGGTACCGCATGGTAGGTTGTTACATAAGGTTAAATCTCACGGGATCCAAGGTGAGGTAGCCAATTGGATACAAAATTGGCTTGACGACAGAAGACAGAGGGTGGTTGTGGAGGGTTGTTTTTCAAACTGGATGCCTGTGTCCAGCGGTGTGCCTCAGGGATCGGTGCTGGGTCCGCTGTTATTTGTTATTTATATTAATGATTTGGATGAGAATTTAGGAGGCAAGGTTAGTAAGTTTGCAGATGACACCAAGATTGGTGGCATTGTGGACAGTGAAGAAGGTTATCTAGGATTGCAACGGGATCTTGATAAATTGGTCCAGTGGGCCGATGAATGGCAGATGGAGTTTAATTTAGATAAATGTGAGGTGATTCATTTTGGTAGATCGAATCGGGCCAGGACCTACTCCGTTAATGGTAGGGCGTGGGGAGAGTTATAGAACAAAGAGATCTAGGAGTACAGGTTCATAGCTCCTTGAAAGTGGAGTCACAGGTGGATAGGGTGGTGAAGAAGGCATTCGGCATGCTTGGTTTCATTGGTCAGAACATTGAATGCAGGAGTTGGGATGTCTTGTTGAAGTTGTACAGGGCATTGGTGAGGCCACACTTGGAATACTGTGTACAGTTCTGGTCACCCTATTATAGAAAGGATATTATTAAACTAGAAAGAGTGCAGAAAAGATTTACTAGGATGCTACCGGGACTTGATGGTTTGACTTATAGGGAGAGGTTAGACAGACTGGGACTTTTTTCCCTGGAGAGTAGGAGGTTAAGGGGTGATCTTATAGAAGTCTATAAAATAATGAGGGGCATAGATAAGGTAGATAGTCAAAATCGTTTCCCAAAGGTAGGGGAGTCTATAACGAGGGGGCGTAGATTTAAGGTGAGAGGGGAGAGATACAAAAGGGTCCAGAGGGGCAATTTTTTCACTCAAAGGGTGGTGAGTGTCTGGAACGAGCTGCCAGAGGCAGTAGTAGAGGCGGGTACAATTTTGTCTTTTAAAAAGCATTTGGACAGTTACATGGGTGAGATGGGTATAGAGGGATATGAGCCAAGTGCAGGAAATTGGGACTAGCTTAGTGGTATAAACTGGGCGACATGGACATGTTGGGCCGAAGGGCCTGTTTCCATGTTGTAAACTTCTATGATTCTATGATTCTATGATTTCCACATCTGTCACAGAAGAACAGCAGAAAAGAACTCAGCATTTGAACAAAAGCACAGGTTTATTGAGTTTCCTGATCTATTTCATTCAGAATGGAAAGCACAGGAATGTAACGGGCCAGTGGGGTGACTGGGAACTAGGGCGGAGATTATAATATATCCTCAATAATGATCCCCAGTCAATCAATGCTTCATGTGCTAACTGATTAACTGATTTCCAAACCACCATTGCCACCTGTCAAACCTGTAACCAGCTGCAAACGAACCGCAGATCGAGCCAGGAAGCAATGGAGACGATTTTTGTCTCCAGGTCTAAATCAAACGGTCTAGAACGGAGGGATATTTTGCCTGAAAGGTCACGTGCAAATACACTCAATTTTCAGGTCTAAACTCATTTACATAATTATTCACAGCACCAGAAACAGACCCAAGTTGGGCCTAGAGAAGGCGCAAGAGGGGTGATTTTCAACCTGTGCCCGAAATGTGTGCAAAGTGGGCCAATGTCTGCCAACGGCACAAACCCATCTCGGGTTCCTGCCTCATTTTCGTATGATGGGTGAGCTGTCAGCGCTACTTGCACTGGTTATTGGAAGCTCGTCCGTGGTGGTGGGGCGGGGGGTGGAATTCGGGTGGGAGTGACGCCATTTAAAGGCATCCTGCACACCTTAAAGGGGAGGTACATTTTGCTTGTGCTGCATGCCTTAGACTTCAAACTTGGAGTCAATATGAATTGTGCAAGAGCCCCTTGATTTTCAGACGACACAGTGGAAGTCCTTGTAGAGGAGGAAGGAGCTCCTGTTGCTGGCTGATGGAAGAAGGGTGCAAATGGCACAGCGGCAGTGAGCAGAGGCCGCTGAAGAGGTGACCGAATGGATCAATGCGTCAAGGACCTGGCAGCAATGTCAAAAAAAAATTCAATGATTTAACCAGAGCTGCTAAGGTAAGAGTCCTACTCACATCTCTCTTACTTCCTGCTCAGCCCTGCACCACCTGTAACCCCAGCACTAACAAGCCTTCTCTCCCCCACTCTACGTCACAGCGACGCACTCCTTCTGCTGCTACTCGCAAACTCTGCACCGGCTACTACCCTCACAGTTACTCCCTTCACTTCCCCACACCTGTGGCATCGTTCACACTCCATCCAAACTATGCTACCCTGACGCACACATCCTCACAACCCTTCAGCAGGTCATCCACTAACACGCTCCCTTTCTTCTTGCAGGACAAGTTGGCGTACAACAGCAGGGAGCAGATGCACACAGGCAAAGGGCCACCATCATTTCAAGTGCTGTGCATGATGGAAGAGGCTGCCATTGAGGTAGTGGGTCGGGGTGGTGAGGCTGAAGGATATGTTCAGCAGGTGTTTGGCCATTTTATCCTCCTTTTCTCTTCTCACTGAACTCTCTCCCTCACACACACTTGGCATGACAGCCTGGCCCTGCTTTCAGCTGCCACTCGCCTGTTTCTGCTAACTCTTGCCACAAAGTGCTAATCCTTATCCCTCGTTTCTCTTTCCAGGTCCATCGCAAGTCATGGGCCCAGTTGTGGCAGACGAAGAGGAGGACAGTCCTCTCAAAGATGCACTGACACTTGATTTTACTCTCGCGAGCACCAGCTTAGAAATCGGCAACTTTAGAGGTCAGTTAGAGGGGTTTGCACTGGAAGATTCCCTGAGCACATGCGCAGGGGGACAGGGTGGCCCAGGAAATAGCTCGCCAGAGGGCAAGCCCACGTTCTAGCCCTGCTGCGTTGGGCCACAGATGAAGATCTCCAGGTCCCTGCCTATAAAGAGGACTGATGGCTGTGTACCATCAACTGCTCGATACATTGGACTGCCAGCTAGGAATGTCGGACAGTGTGGAGGAGTCCACCTCTAACTTGTGTGAGGTCATCCGTATAGCATTGAATCAATGCAGTCAACCATGGAGCGTGTGGTCACCTCTACGCATACTTGCAGCAGGGTCCTCAGTTATGGAGCCTGTGGTGACGGCCCTGACAGCTTCAGTGGCAGCTCAGACTGCTGCCATTCGGGCTCTGGGTTCCACCATCTCCTCCGGCATGCAAAGCATGAAGGAAAGTACGGATAGGCACTTCCAAACTGTCATATCACTCCTCCACTCTGTTCTCATGCACAGCAGTGGGAGTGCTGGGGCACAACCCCATGCAAGTGTTAGTGGCACCGTGGGAGAGGATGAAGGCCCAGCCATCGCTGAGCTGCTGCAATGTGCAGCCGGGCCCTCCCAGGCCGGAGCTCCTCGAGGCCGCCAATCAAGGCCATCTCAAGTGGCCCCCAGTGGATGAACAGCAGCCCGTGTTATAGCCACAGGGATAGCATCTCTGGGTGCACTGGTTTGGGCAAATGAGCACGTAAGACAGGCACTAGGGGTTGGCACCAGAGTGCCATTTATTTTTTGAATTTGTTTGATGGCAACTTAAGATCTCCATTTTGCACCAAATTCTCGTTGTGAATAGTTTCTTTGAATTGTTTTTTTTGTTGGCTGTGTCATGAGGTGTGATAGAAATACCCACGCTAGTGTTTAAGTTGAGGGCATTCATGTGGAGGGTGGAAGGACTGGGCCTGAGGGTAGGATGGAGTGTTGGTGCAGGGCCCGGGGAGGGAGGTGGGGGAAAAGATTTAAGCCAAAATGCTGATGCAGTGTCCATCCTGCCTGTTCTCACCCAGGATTTGGGGGTGAGTTTTAGGGTCAAAGAATCCAGCGCTCAGGAAGTTGGAAATGTCCGTAGGATCCTGAAACAGGTGCAGAGCCCTCATTAACACTGATTTAATAGGTGTTGGGTGGGCATGTTAGTGGCAATCCGTCATACGTGCAAGGAGATTCGGCAAAGTCTCAGGCCGCAGCTGACCATTACTGTCCCTGCAGGAGACAGCTGTCTGTTACATTTCAGCGGCAGGTGTCTGCAAAGCTTGGCATCTGCTTTTCTGCTGACTCAAGACTTTGTGAAAATAAACCCCCCGTGTTAATTGGCAGTCGGTGTTGGGCAGGCGCCCTGGATGACTCAAACATGCCCGATGCAAAATGGTGTCGGGCACACTTCCAGTGGACAGTGGGCACAAGAGAATTCCACGGAAAATTCAGAATCCATTTCACCAGCGCTAAGCGGGCGGCTGTGTGCTGAAAGGCCCCTTCCCCCCTTTGTAATGGGAGAAGAAAATGTCATGTAAGTGAAAATTAAAGGCATGGGAACAATTAACAACAAACAGGGACAAAAAATGAAGCAAGCTTTTGGGGAGCCTTTGCTAATGCTGAGGAGGTAGGGGATTAGGAAATTGCGAGAAAAAATGAAGAGAAAGGGAACCGTAGGTGCAAGCACGAGATGAGTAACAGAGCAGGGAAGCATCCAATCCCAGGTTTGATGGCTGCTGGTCAAAGGGTGTTGTAAAGGAGATGGGTGAGAGGAGGGGTGCCCGCTATGTCATTTCACAGCATCATCTCCATTGGTCAGCAATCCGGCATGCGTGCAAGGAGATTCAGCAAAGTCTCGGGCCGCAGCTGACCATTACTGTCCCTGCAGGAGACAGCTGTCTGTTGCATGTCAGCGGCAGGTGTCTGCAAAGCTTGGCATCTGCTTTTCTGCTGACTCTTGTGAAAATAAATCCCCATAGTAATTGACAGTACGTGTCCTATGCTTGGAGAAATGGTTGGTGGTATCTTGCTGGTTGCAGCAAATCCAGTAATGCTGGCGCATGATCACCTTGTCTTAATTGCTTTCCCACACGGCCACATAAAGCATGGCATGAAAAATCTCCAGCATAATGATTGGTCAGGCATTCCAACACTGTAGTTAAGTGACCTGGGTCTGCCAGTGTAGCTTTATCTTTAAGGGCCCTACTGCCATTTCCACCAGCAATACATCTGCCAATATGAGGTATCTTCACTTCTCCCTGCGGATGCAGCGGTGCTGGTCCTGATGGAGGGATAGGGCACCCGTTGTGTCGCTGGTATTGATGGGAGGGATGGAGAACCTCTTGTGTAGCTGGTATTGATGGGAGGGGAGGGGGAACCTCTTGTGTAGCTGGTATTGATGGGAGGGGAGGGGGAACCTCTTGTGTAGCTGGTATTGATGGGAGGGGAGGGGGAACCTCTTGTGTAGCTGGTATTGATGGGAGGGGACGGAGAACCTCTTGTGTAGCTGGTATTGATGGGAGGGGACGGAGAACCTCTTGTGTAGCTGGTATTGATGGGAGGGGACGGAGAACCTCTTGTGTAGCTGGTATTGATGGGAGGGGACGGAGAACCTCTTGTGTAGCTTGGTCAAAAAGCTTGGTCAAAGAGATAGTATTTCAGGAAGGCCTTCAAAGAGGAGAGAGAAGTGGGGAGGCCGAGAGTTGTAGGGAGGGGATTCCAGAGCTAAAGGCCAAGACAACTGAAGGCACAGCGCCAATGGTGGTGTAAAAGGAGTTGAGGATACACAAGAGGCCAGAATTGGATGAACGCAGAGATCTAGGAGGGTTGTCGGGTTGGAGGAGGGTACAGAGATAGGGAGGGGTGAGGCCATGGAGGGATCGCAACACGAGGAGGGAATTTTAATTTGGAGGGGTTAGGGGACCGGGAGCCAGTGCAGATCAGCGAGCACAGGGGTGATGGTTGAATGGGATTTGGTGTGGGTTAAAATATGGGCAGCAGAGTTTTGAATGAGGTGAAATTTAAGGAGGGTGAAAGATTGGAGAGCATTGGAATAGTCAAGTCTCAAGTTGGCGAAGACATTGATGAGGGTTTCGACAGCAGATGGCCTGAGGCAGAGGGAACAGAAGTGAAAGTAGGCGGTCCTTGTAATGGAAAGGATATGGGCTCGAGGTTAAATAGGATACCAAGGCCTCGATATTAACCTCTCCACAAACGGGGGGCGGTGCGGTGGGGGGGGTTAAACCCCAAAAAATGGGGAAGGCGTCCCCAACCCGCCACCCTTTGCTGTTTCAAGAGGTGGGGCACTTAATTAACATATTTAAATTAGGCTCTCACAGAGCATTTGGGAGCCTGATTTAAATTTAACAGTTGCAGCATGGTTTCCCCAGGGCTCGGGAAATCCAGGGGTGAAAGGGAGGCGGGAGCTGCCGGCTGCAGAAGGTAAGTGCGGCCGACAGCACTCCTTGTGGGCCAGAAAAAGCAGGAGTGCTTCCCCCACGGCCCCTGAAGGAAGTCTGCGGTCTCTCCCTCTGCCGATTGCAGCCTTTCTCTAGCTCGATGGTGCGATCGGTGACCTCCCTCCTTGGATGGTGGGAGCACAGTGACAATTGATGGTGGGAGTACTGTGACCATTGATAGTGGGAGTACTGTGACCATTGATGGTGGGAGTACTGTGAGCATTGATGGTGGGAGTACTGTGACCATTGATAGTGGGAGTACTGTGACCATTGATGGTGGGAGTACTGTGACAATTGATGGTGGGAGCACAGTGACAATTGATGGTGGGAGTACTGTGACCATTGATGGTGGGAGTACTGTGACCATTGATAGTGGGAGTACTGTGACCATTGATGGTGGGAGTACTGTGACCATTGATGGTGGGAGTACTGTGACCATTGATAGTGGGAGTACTGTGACCATTGATGGTGGGAGTACTGTGACCATTGATGGTGGGAGGACTGTGACCATTGATGGTGGGAGTACTGTGACCATTGATGGTGGGAGTACTGTGACCATTGATGGTGGGAGTACTGTGACAATTGATGGTGGGAGTACTGTGACCATTGATGGTGGGAGTACTGTGACCATTGATGGTGGGAGTACTGTGACCATTGATGGTGGGAGTACTGTGACCATTGATAGTGGGAGTACTGTGACCATTGATAGTGGGAGTACTGTGACAATTGATGGTGGGAGCACAGTGACAATTGATGGTGGGAGTACTGTGACCATTGATGGTGGGAGTACTGTGACCATTGATAGTGGGAGTACTGTGACAATTGATGGTGGGAGCACAGTGACAATTGATGGTGGGAGTACTGTGACCATTGATGGTGGGAGTACTGTGACCATTGATAGTGGGAGTACTGTGACCATTGATGGTGGGAGTACTGTGACCATTGATGGTGGGAGTACTGTGACCATTGATGGTGGGAGTACTGTGACAATTGATGGTGGGAGCACAGTGACAATTGATGGTGGGAGTACTGTGACCATTGATGGTGGGAGCACAGTGACAATTGATGGTGGGAGTACTGTGACCATTGATGGTGGGAGTACTGTGACCATTGATAGTGGGAGTACTGTGACCATTGATGGTGGGAGTACTGTGACCATTGATGGTGGGAGTACTGTGACCATTGATGGTGGGAGTACTGTGACCATTGATGGTGGGAGTACTGTGACCATTGATGGTGGGAGTACTGTGACAATTGATGGTGGGAGTACTGTGACCATTGATGGTGGGACAACTGTGACCATTGATGGTGGGAGTACTGTGACAATTGATGGTGGGAGTACTTAAACCATTGATGGTGGGAGTACTGTGATCATTGATGGTGGGAGTACTGTGACCATTGATGGTGTGAGCACCATAAACATTGATGGTGGGAGTACTGTGACCATTGATGGTGGGAGTACTGTGGCCATTGATGGTGGGAGTACTGTGACCATTGATGGTGGGAGTACTGTGACAATTGATGGTGGGAGTACTGTGACCATTGATGGTGGGAGTACTGTGATCATTGATGGTGGGAGTACTGTGACCATTGATGGTGGGAGTACCATAAACATTGATGGTGGGAGTACTGTGACCATTGATGGTGGGAGTACTGTGACCATTGATGGTGGGTGTACTGTGACCATTGATAGTGGGAGGACTATAAACATTGATGGTGGGAGTACTGTGACCATTGATAGTGGCAGTACTGTGAGCATTGATGGTGGGAGTACTGTGACCATTGATAGTGGGAGTACTGTGACCATTGATGGTGGGAGTACTGTGACCATTGATGGTGGGAGTACTGTGACCATTGATGGTGGGAGTACTGTGACCATTGATGGTGGGAGTACTGTGACCATTGATGGTGGGAGTACTGTGACCATTGATGGTGGGAGTACTGTGACAATTGATGGTGGGAGTACTGTGACCATTGATGGTGGGAGTACTGTGACCATTGATGGTGGGAGTACTGTGACAATTGATGGTGGGAGTACTTAAACCATTGATGGTGGGAGTACTGTGATCATTGATGGTGGGAGTACTGTGACCATTGATGGTGTGAGCACCATAAACATTGATGGTGGGAGTACTGTGACCATTGATGGTGGGAGTACTGTGACCATTGATGGTGGGAGTACTGTGACCATTGATGGTGGGAGTACTGTGACAATTGATGGTGGGAGTACTGTGACCATTGATGGTGGGAGTACTGTGATCATTGATGGTGGGAGTACTGTGACCATTGATGGTGGGAGTACCATAAACATTGATGGTGGGAGTACTGTGACCATTGATGGTGGGAGTACTGTGACCATTGATGGTGGGAGTACTGTGACCATTGATAGTGGGAGGACTATAAACATTGATGGTGGGAGTACTGTGACCATTGATAGTGGGAGTACTGTGAGCATTGATGGTGGGAGTACTGTGACCATTGATAGTGGGAGTACTGTGACCATTGATGGTGGGAGTACTGTGACCATTGATGGTGGGAGTACTGTGACCATTGATGGTGGGAGTACTGTGACAATTGATGGTGGGAGTACCGTGACCATTGATGGTGGGAGTACTGTGACCATTGATGGTGGGAGTACTGTGACCATTGATGGTGGGACAACTGTGACCATTGATAGTGGGAGTACTGTGACCATTGATGGTGGGAGTACTGTGACCATTGATGGTGGGAGTACTGTGACCATTGATGGTGGGAGTACTGTGACCATTGATGGTGGGAGTACTGTGACCATTGATGGTGGGAGTACTGTGACCATTGATGGTGGGAGTACTGTGACCATTGATGGTGGGAGTACTGTGACCATTGATGGTGGGAGTACTGTGACAATTGATGGTGGGAGTACTGTGACCATTGATGGTGGGAGTACTGTGATCATTGATGGTGGGAGTACTGTGACCATTGATGGTGGGAGTACCATAAACATTGATGGTGGGAGTACTGTGACCATTGATGGTGGGAGTACTGTGACCATTGATGGTGGGAGTACTGTGACCATTGATAGTGGGAGGACTATAAACATTGATGGTGGGAGTACTGTGACCATTGATAGTGGGAGTACTGTGAGCATTGATGGTGGGAGTACTGTGACCATTGATAGTGGGAGTACTGTGACCATTGATGGTGGGAGTACTGTGACCATTGATGGTGGGAGTACTGTGACAATTGATGGTGGGAGTACTGTGACCATTGATGGTGGGAGTACTGTGACCATTGATGGTGGGAGTACTGTGAGCATTGATGGTGGGACAACTGTGACCATTGATAGTGGGAGTACTGTGACCATTGATGGTGGGAGTATTGTGACCATTGATGGTGGGAGTACTGTGACCATTGATAGTGGAAGTACTGTGACCATTGATGGTGGGAGTACTGTGAGCATTGATGGTGGGAGTACTGTGACCATTGATAGTGGGAGTACTGTGACCATTGATAGTTGGAGTACTGTGACCATTGATGGTGGGAGTACTGTGACCATTGATGGTGGGAGTACTGTGGCCATTGATGGCGGGAGTACTGTGGACATTGATGGTGGGAGTACTGTGACAATGGATGGTGGGAGTACTGTGACAATTGATGGTGGGAGTACCGTGACCATTGATGGTGGGAGTACTGTGATCATTGATGGTGGGAGTACTGTGACCATTGATGGTGGGAGTACTGTGACAATTGATGGTGGGAGTACTGTGACAATTGATGGTGGGAGTACTGTGACCATTGATGGTGGGAGTACTGTGACCATTGATAGTGGGAGTAGTGTGACCATTGATGGTGGGAGGACTGTGACCATTGATGGTGGGAGTACTGTGACCATTGATGGTGGGAGTACTGTGACCATTGATAGGGGGAGTACTGTAACCATTGATGGTGGGAGTACTGTGAGCATTGATAGTGGGAGTACTGTGACCATTGATGGTGGGAGTACTGTGACCATTGATAGTGGGAGTACTGTGACCATTGATGGTGGGAGTACTGTGACAATTGATGGTGGGAGCACAGTGACAATTGATGGTGGGAGTACTGTGACCATTGATGGTGGGAGTACTGTGACCATTGATAGTGGGAGTACTGTAACAATTGATGGTGGGAGCACAGTGACAATTGATGGTGGGAGTACTGTGACCATTGATGGTGGGAGTACTGTGACCATTGATAGTGGGAGTACTGTGACCATTGATGGTGGGAGTACTGTGACCATTGATGGTGGGAGGACTGTGACCATTGATGGTGGGAGTACTGTGACCATTGATGGTGGGAGTACTGTGACCATTGATGGTGGGAGTACTGTGACAATTGATGGTGGGAGTACTGTGACCATTGATGGTGGGAGTACTGTGACCATCGATGGTGGGAGTACTGTGACCATTGATGGTGGGAGTACTGTGACCATTGATAGTGGGAGTACTGTGACCATTGATGGTGGGAGTACTGTGACAATTGATGGTGGGAGCACAGTGACAATTGATGGTGGGAGTACTGTGACCATTGATGGTGGGAGTACTGTGACCATTGATAGTGGGAGTACTGTGACAATTGATGGTGGGAGCACAGTGACAATTGATGGTGGGAGTACTGTGACCATTGATGGTGGGAGTACTGTGACCATTGATAGTGGGAGTACTGTGACCATTGATGGTGGGAGTACTGTGACCATTGATGGTGGGAGTACTGTGACAATTGATGGTGGGAGTACTGTGACCATTGATGGTGGGAGTACTGTGACCATTGATGGTAGGAGTACTGTGACAATTGATGGTGGGAGTACTTAAACCATTGATGGTGGGAGTACTGTGATCATTGATGGTGGGAGTACTGTGACCATTGATGGTGTGAGCACCATAAACATTGATGGTGGGAGTACTGTGACCATTGATGGTGGGAGTACTGTGACCATTGATGGTGGGAGTACTGTGACCATTGATGGTGGGAGTACTGTGACAATTGATGGTGGGAGTACTGTGACCATTGATGGTGGGAGTACTGTGATCATTGATGGTGGGAGTACTGTGACCATTGATGGTCGGAGTACCATAAACATTGATGGTGGGAGTACTGTGACCATTGATGGTGGGAGTACTGTGACCATTGATGGTGGGACAACTGTGACCATTGATAGTGGGAGTACTGTGACCATTGATGGTGGGAGTACTGTGACCATTGATGGTGGGAGTACTGTGACCATTGATGGTGGGAGTACTGTGACCATTGATGGTGGGAGTACTGTGACCATTGATGGTGGGAGTACTGTGACCATTGACGGTGGGAGTACTGTGACCATTGATGGTGGGAGTACTGTGACAATTGATGGTGGGAGTACTGTGACCATTGATGGTGGGAGTACTGTGATCATTGATGGTGGGAGTACTGTGACCATTGATGGTGGGAGTACCATAAACATTGATGGTGGGAGTACTGTGATCATTGATGGTGGGAGTACTGTGACCATTGATGGTGGGAGTACTGTGACCATTGATAGTGGGAGGACTATAAACATTGATGGTGGGAGTACTGTGACCATTGATAGTGGGAGTACTGTGAGCATTGATGGTGGGAGTACTGTGACCATTGATAGTGGGAGTACTGTGACCATTGATGGTGGGAGTACTGTGACCATTGATGGTGGGAGTACTGTGACAATTGATGGTGGGAGTACTGTGACCATTGATGGTGGGAGTACTGTGACCATTGATGGTGGGAGTACTGTGACCATTGATGGTGGGAGTACTGTGACCATTGATGGTGGGACAACTGTGACCATTGATAGTGGGAGTACTGTGACCATTGATGGTGGGAGTACTGTGACCATTGATGGTGGGAGTACTGTGACCATTGATAGTGGGAGTACTGTGACCATTGATGGTGGGAGTACTGTGAGCATTGATGGTGGGAGTACTGTGACCATTGATAGTGGGAGTACTGTGACCATTGATAGTTGGAGTACTGTGACCATTGATGGTGGTAGTACTGTGACCATTGATGGTGGGAGTACTGTGGCCATTGATGGCGGGAGTACTGTGGACATTGATGGTGGGAGTACTGTGACAATGGATGGTGGGAGTAATGTGACAATTGATGGTGGGAGTACCGTGACCATTGATGGTGGGAGTACTGTGATCATTGATGGTGGGAGTACTGTGACCATTGATGGTGGGAGTACTGTGACCATTGATGGTGGGAGTACTGTGACCATTGATAGTGGGAGTAGTGTGACCATTGATGGTGGGAGTACTGTGACCATTGATGGTGGGAATACTGTGACCATTGATGGTGGGAGTACTGTGACAATTGATGGTGGGAGTACTATAAACATTGATGGTGGGAGTACTGTGACCATTGATGGTGGGAGTACTGTGACCATTGACGGTGGGAGTACTGTGACCATTGATACTGGGAGTACTGTGACCATTGATGGTGGGAGTACTGTGACCATTGATGGTGGGACTACTGTGACCATTGATAGTGGGAGTACTGTGACCATTGATGGTGGGAGTACTGTGACCATTGATGGTGGGAGTACTGTGACCATTGATGGTGGGAGTACTGTGACCATTGATGGTGGGAGTACTAAGACCATTGATAGTGGGAGCACTGTGAGCATTGATGGTGGGAGTACTGTGACCATTGATAGTGGGAGTACTGTGACCATTGATGGTGGGAGTACTGTGACCATTGATGGTGGGAGTACTGTGACAATTGATGGTGGGAGTACTGTGGCCATTGATGGTGGGAGTACTGTGACCATTGATGGTGGGACTACTGTGACCATTGATAGTGGGAGTACTGTGACCATTGATGGTGGGAGTACTGTGACCATTGATGGTGGGAGTACTGTGACCATTGATAGTGGGAGTACTGTGACCATTGATGGTGGGAGTACTGTGACCATTGATGGTGGGAGTACTGTGACCATTGATGGTGGGAGTACTGTGACCATTGATGGTGGGAGTACTGTGACCATTGATGGTGGGACTACTGTGACCATTGATAGTGGGAGTACTGTGACCATTGATGGTGGGAGTACTGTGACAATTGATGGTGGGAGTACTGTGACCATTGATGGTGGGAGTACTGTGACCATTGATGGTGGGAGTACTGTGACCATTGATGGTGGTACAACTGTGACCATTGATAGTGGGAGTACTGTGACCATTGATGGTGGGAGTACTGTGACCATTGATGGTGGGAGTACTGTGACCATTGATAGTGGGAGTACTGTGACCATTGATGGTGGGAGTACTGTGAGCATTGATGGTGGGAGTACTGTGACCATTGATAGTGGGAGTACTGTGACCATTGATAGTTGGAGTACTGTGACCATTGATGGTGGGAGTACTGTGACCATTGATGGTGGGAGTACTGTGGCCATTGATGGCGGGAGTACTGTGGACATTGATGGTGGGAGTACTGTGACAATGGATGGTGGGAGTACTGTGACAATTGATGGTGGGAGTACCGTGACCATTGATGGTGGGAGTACTGTGATCATTGATGGTGGGAGTACTGTGACCATTGATGGTGGGAGTACTGTGACAATTGATGGTGGGAGTACTGTGACAATTGATGGTGGGAGTACTTTGACAATTGATGGTGGGAGCACTGTGACCATTGATGGTGGGAGTACTGTGACCATTGATAGTGGGAGTAGTGTGACCATTGATGGTGGGAGTACTGTGACCATTGATGGTGGGAATACTGTGACCATTGATGGTGGGAGTACTGTGACAATTGATGGTGGGAGTACTATAAACATTGATGGTGGGAGTACTGTGACCATTGATGGTGGGAGTACTGTGACCATTGATGGTGGGAGTACTGTGACCATTGATACTGGGAGTACTGTGACCATTGATGGTGGGAGTACTGTGACCATTGATGGTGGGACTACTGTGACCATTGATAGTGGGAGTACTGTGACCATTGATGGTGGGAGTACTGTGACCATTGATGGTGGGAGTACTGTGACCATTGATGGTGGGAGTACTGTGACCATTGATGGTGGGAGTACTCAGACCATTGATAGTGGGAGCACTGTGAGCATTGATGGTGGGAGTACTGTGACCATTGATGGTGGGAGTACTGTGACCATTGATGGTGGGAGTACTGTGACCATTGATAGTGGGAGGACTATAAACATTGATGGTGGGAGTACTGTGACCATTGATAGTGGGAGTACTGTGAGCATTGATGGTGGGAGTACTGTGACCATTGATAGTGGGAGTACTGTGACCATTGATGGTGGGAGTACTGTGACCATTGATGGTGGGAGTACTGTGACCATTGATGGTGGGAGTACTGTGACAATTGATGGTGGGAGTACTGTGACCATTGATGGTGGGAGTACTGTGACCATTGATGGTGGGAGTACTGTGACCATTGATGGTGGGACAACTGTGACCATTGATAGTGGGAGTACTGTGACCATTGATGGTGGGAGTACTGTGACCATTGATGGTGGGAGTACTGTGACCATTGATGGTGGGAGTACTGTGACCATTGATGGTGGGAGTACTGTGACCATTGATGGTGGGAGTACTGTGACCATTGATGGTGGGAGTACTGTGACCATTGATGGTGGGAGTACTGTGACCATTGATGGTGGGAGTACTGTGACAATTGATGGTGGGAGTACTGTGACCATTGATGGTGGGAGTACTGTGATCATTGATGGTGGGAGTACTGTGACCATTGATAGTGGGAGTACCATAAACATTGATGGTGGGAGTACTGTGACCATTGATGGTGGGAGTACTGTGACCATTGATGGTGGGAGTACTGTGACCATTGATAGTGGGAGGACTATAAACATTGATGGTGGGAGTACTGTGACCATTGATAGTGGGAGTACTGTGAGCATTGATGGTGGGAGTACTGTGACCATTGATAGTGGGAGTACTGTGACCATTGATGGTGGGAGTACTGTGACCATTGATGGTGGGAGTACTGTGACAATTGATGGTGGGAGTACTGTGACCATTGATGGTGGGAGTACTGTGACCATTGATGGTGGGAGTACTGTGAGCATTGATGGTGGGACAACTGTGACCATTGATAGTGGGAGTACTGTGACCATTGATGGTGGGAGTATTGTGACCATTGATGGTGGGAGTACTGTGACCATTGATAGTGGAAGTACTGTGACCATTGATGGTGGGAGTACTGTGAGCATTGATGGTGGGAGTACTGTGACCATTGATAGTGGGAGTACTGTGACCATTGATAGTTGGAGTACTGTGACCATTGATGGTGGGAGTACTGTGACCATTGATGGTGGGAGTACTGTGGCCATTGATGGCGGGAGTACTGTGGACATTGATGGTGGGAGTACTGTGACAATGGATGGTGGGAGTACTGTGACAATTGATGGTGGGAGTACCGTGACCATTGATGGTGGGAGTACTGTGATCATTGATGGTGGGAGTACTGTGACCATTGATGGTGGGAGTACTGTGACAATTGATGGTGGGAGTACTGTGACAATTGATGGTGGGAGTACTGTGACCATTGATGGTGGGAGTACTGTGACCATTGATAGTGGGAGTAGTGTGACCATTGATGGTGGGAGGACTGTGACCATTGATGGTGGGAGTACTGTGACCATTGATGGTGGGAGTACTGTGACCATTGATAGTGGGAGTAGTGTGACCATTGATGGTGGGAGGACTGTGACCATTGATGGTGGGAGTACTGTGACCATTGATGGTGGGAGTACTGTGACCATTGATAGGGGGAGTACTGTAACCATTGATGGTGGGAGTACTGTGAGCATTGATAGTGGGAGTACTGTGACCATTGATGGTGGGAGTACTGTGACCATTGATAGTGGGAGTACTGTGACCATTGATGGTGGGAGTACTGTGACAATTGATGGTGGGAGCACAGTGACAATTGATGGTGGGAGTACTGTGACCATTGATGGTGGGAGTACTGTGACCATTGATAGTGGGAGTACTGTAACAATTGATGGTGGGAGCACAGTGACAATTGATGGTGGGAGTACTGTGACCATTGATGGTGGGAGTACTGTGACCATTGATAGTGGGAGTACTGTGACCATTGATGGTGGGAGTACTGTGACCATTGATGGTGGGAGGACTGTGACCATTGATGGTGGGAGTACTGTGACCATTGATGGTGGGAGTACTGTGACCATTGATGGTGGGAGTACTGTGACAATTGATGGTGGGAGTACTGTGACCATTGATGGTGGGAGTACTGTGACCATCGATGGTGGGAGTACTGTGACCATTGATGGTGGGAGTACTGTGACCATTGATAGTGGGAGTACTGTGACCATTGATGGTGGGAGTACTGTGACAATTGATGGTGGGAGCACAGTGACAATTGATGGTGGGAGTACTGTGACCATTGATGGTGGGAGTACTGTGACCATTGATAGTGGGAGTACTGTGACAATTGATGGTGGGAGCACAGTGACAATTGATGGTGGGAGTACTGTGACCATTGATGGTGGGAGTACTGTGACCATTGATAGTGGGAGTACTGTGACCATTGATGGTGGGAGTACTGTGACCATTGATGGTGGGAGTACTGTGACCATTGATGGTGGGAGTACTGTGACCATTGATGGTGGGAGTACTGTGACCATTGATGGTGGGAGTACTGTGACAATTGATGGTGGGAGTACTGTGACCATTGATGGTGGGAGTACTGTGACCATTGATGGTGGGAGTACTGTGACAATTGATGGTGGGAGTACTTAAACCATTGATGGTGGGAGTACTGTGATCATTGATGGTGGGAGTACTGTGACCATTGATGGTGTGAGCACCATAAACATTGATGGTGGGAGTACTGTGACCATTGATGGTGGGAGTACTGTGACCATTGATGGTGGGAGTACTGTGACCATTGATGGTGGGAGTACTGTGACAATTGATGGTGGGAGTACTGTGACCATTGATGGTGGGAGTACTGTGATCATTGATGGTGGGAGTACTGTGACCATTGATGGTCGGAGTACCATAAACATTGATGGTGGGAGTACTGTGACCATTGATGGTGGGAGTACTGTGACCATTGATGGTGGGACAACTGTGACCATTGATAGTGGGAGTACTGTGACCATTGATGGTGGGAGTACTGTGACCATTGATGGTGGGAGTACTGTGACCATTGATGGTGGGAGTACTGTGACCATTGATGGTGGGAGTACTGTGACCATTGATGGTGGGAGTACTGTGACCATTGATGGTGGGAGTACTGTGACCATTGATGGTGGGAGTACTGTGACAATTGATGGTGGGAGTACTGTGACCATTGATGGTGGGAGTACTGTGATCATTGATGGTGGGAGTACTGTGACCATTGATGGTGGGAGTACCATAAACATTGATGGTGGGAGTACTGTGATCATTGATGGTGGGAGTACTGTGACCATTGATGGTGGGAGTACTGTGACCATTGATAGTGGGAGGACTATAAACATTGATGGTGGGAGTACTGTGACCATTGATAGTGGGAGTACTGTGAGCATTGATGGTGGGAGTACTGTGACCATTGATAGTGGGAGTACTGTGACCATTGATGGTGGGAGTACTGTGACCATTGATGGTGGGAGTACTGTGACAATTGATGGTGGGAGTACTGTGACCATTGATGGTGGGAGTACTGTGACCATTGATGGTGGGACAACTGTGACCATTGATGGTGGGAGTACTGTGACCATTGATGGTGGGAGTACTGTGACCATTGATGGTGGGAGTACTGTGACCATTGATAGTGGGAGTACTGTGACCATTGATGGTGGGAGTACTGTGAGCATTGATGGTGGGAGTACTGTGACCATTGATAGTGGGAGTACTGTGACCATTGATAGTTGGAGTACTGTGACCATTGATGGTGGGAGTACTGTGACCATTGATGGTGGGAGTACTGTGGCCATTGATGGCGGGAGTACTGTGGACATTGATGGTGGGAGTACTGTGACAATGGATGGTGGGAGTAATGTGACAATTGATGGTGGGAGTACCGTGACCATTGATGGTGGGAGTACTGTGATCATTGATGGTGGGAGTACTGTGACCATTGATGCTGGGAGTACTGTGACAATTGATGGTGGGAGTACTGTGACAATTGATATTGGGAGTACTGTGACCATTGATGGTGGGAGTTCTGTGACCATTGATAGTGGGAGTAGTGTGACCATTGATGGTGGGAG
This sequence comes from Heptranchias perlo, assembly GCF_035084215.1. NCBI lineage: Eukaryota > Metazoa > Chordata > Chondrichthyes > Hexanchiformes > Hexanchidae > Heptranchias > Heptranchias perlo. Next base: position 9,047,213 of record NC_090326.1, on the reverse strand, counting down.
TACTGTGACCATTGATGGTGGGAATACTGTGACCATTGATGGTGGGAGTACTGTGACCATTGATGGTGGGAGTACTGTGGCCATTGATGGTGGGAGTACTGTGACCATTGATGGTGGGACTACTGTGACCATTGATAGTGGGAGTACTGTGACCATTGATGGTGGGAGTACTGTGACCATTGATGGTGGGAGTACTGTGACCATTGATAGTGGGAGTACTGTGACCATTGATGGTGGGAGTACTGTGACCATTGATGGTGGGAGTACTGTGACCATTGATGGTGGGAGTACTGTGACCATTGATGGTGGGAGTACTGTGACCATTGATGGTGGGACTACTGTGACCATTGATAGTGGGAGTACTGTGACCATTGATGGTGGGAGTACTGTGACAATTGATGGTGGGAGTACTGTGACCATTGATGGTGGGAGTACTGTGACCATTGATGGTGGGAGTACTGTGACCATTGATGGTGGTACAACTGTGACCATTGATAGTGGGAGTACTGTGACCATTGATGGTGGGAGTACTGTGACCATTGATGGTGGGAGTACTGTGACCATTGATGGTGGTAGTACTGTGACCATTGATGGTGGGACTACTGTGACCATTGATAGTGGGAGTACTGTGACCATTGATGGTGGGAGCACTGTGACAATTGATGGTGGGAGTACTGTGACCATTGATGGTGGGAGTACTGTGACCATTGATGGTGGGAGTACTGTGACCATTGATGGTGGTACAACTGTGACCATTGATAGTGGGAGTACTGTGACCATTGATGGTGGGAGTACTGTGACCATTGATGGTGGGAGTACTGTGACCATTGATAGTGGGAGTACTGTGACCATTGATGGTGGGAGTACTGTGAGCATTGATGGTGGGAGTACTGTGACCATTGATAGTGGGAGTACTGTGACCATTGATAGTTGGAGTACTGTGACCATTGATGGTGGGAGTACTGTGACCATTGATGGTGGGAGTACTGTGGCCATTGATGGCGGGAGTACTGTGGACATTGATGGTGGGAGTACTGTGACAATGGATGGTGGGAGTACTGTGACAATTGATGGTGGGAGTACCGTGACCATTGATGGTGGGAGTACTGTGATCATTGATGGTGGGAGTACTGTGACCATTGATGGTGGGAGTACTGTGACAATTGATGGTGGGAGTACTTTGACAATTGATGGTGGGAGTACTGTGACCATTGATGGTGGGAGTACTGTGACCATTGATGGTGGGAGTACTGTGACAATTGATGGTGGGAGTACTGTGAGCATTGATGGTGGGAGTACTGTGACCATTGATAGTGGGAGTACTGTGACCATTGATGGTGGGAGTACTGTGACCATTGATGGTGGGAGTACTGTGACAATTGATGGTGGGAGTACTGTGGCCATTGATGGTGGGAGTACTGTGACCATTGATGGTGGGAGTACTGTGACCATTGATGGTGGGATTACTGTGACCATTGATGGTGGGAGTACTGTGACCATTGATGGTGGGAGTACTGTGACCATTGATAGTGGGAGTACTGTGACCATTGATAGTGGGAGTACTGTGACCATTGATAGTGGGAGTACTGTGACCATTGATGGTGGGAGTACTGTGACCATTGATGGTGGGAGTACTGTGACCATTGATGGTGGGAGTACTGTGACCATTGATGGTGGGACTACTGTGACCATTGATAGTGGGAGTACTGTGACCATTGATGGTGGGAGTACTGTGACCATTGATGGTGGGAGTACTGTGACCATTGATAGTGGGAGTACTGTGGCCATTGATGGTGGGAGTACTGTGACCATTGATGGTGGGAGTACTGTGACCATTGATGGTGGGACTACTGTGACCATTGATACTGGGAGTACTGTGACCATTGATTGTGGGAGTACTGTGACCATTGATAGTGGGAGTACTGTGACCATTGATGGTGGGACTACTGTGACCATTGATAGTGGGAGTACTGTGACCATTGATAGTGGGAGTACTGTGACCATTGATGGTGGGAGTACTGTGACCATTGATGGTGGGAGTACTGTGAGCATTGATGGTGGGAGTACTGTGACAATTGATAGTGGGAGTACTGTGACCATTGATGGTGGGAGTACTGTGACCATTGATGGTGGGAGTACTGTGACAATTGATGGTCGGAGTACTGTGACCATTGATGGTGGGAGTACTGTGACCATTGATGGTGGGACTACTGTGACCATTGATGGTGGGAGTACTATGACCATTGATGGTGGGAGTACTGTGACCATTGATAGTGGGAGTACTGTGACCATCGATGGTGGGAGTACTGTGACCATTGATGGTGGGAGTACTGTGAGCATTGATAGTGGGAGTACTGTGACCATTGATAGTTGGAGTACTGTGACCATTGATGGTGGGAGTACTGTGACCATTGATGGTGGGAGTACTGTGACCATTGATGGTGTGAGTACTGTGACCATTGATGGTGGGAGTACTGTAACCATTGATGGTGGGAGTACTGTGAGCATTGATGGTGGGAGTACTGTGACCATTGATGGTGGGAGTACTGTGACCATTGATGGTGGGAGTAATGTGACCATTGATGGTGGGAGTACTGTGACCATTGATAGTTGGAGTACTGTGGCCATTGATGGTGGGAGTACTGTGAGCATTGATAGTGGGAGTACTGTGACCATTGATAGTTGGAGTACTGTGACCATTGATGGTGGGAGTACTGTGACCATTGATGGTGGGAGTACTGTGAGCATTGATGATGGGTGTACTGTGACCATTGATAGTTGGAGTACTGTGACCATTGATGGTGGGAGTACTGTGGCCATTGATGGTGGGAGTACTGTGAGCATTGATAGTGGGAGTACTGTGACCATTGATAGTTGGAGTACTGTGACCATTGATGGTGGGACTACTGTGACCATTGATGGTGGGAGTACTGTGAGCATTGATGATGGGTGTACTGTGACCATTGATGGTGGGAGTACTGTGACCATTGATTGTGGGAGTACTGTGACCATTGATGGTGGGAGTACTGTGACCATTGATGGTGGGAGTACTGTGACCTTTGATGATGGGAGTACTGTGACCATTGATGGTGGGAGTACTGTGACCATTGATGGTGGGAGTGCTGTGACCATTGATGGTGGGAGTACTGTGACCATTGATGGTGGGAGTACTGTAACCATTGATAGTGGGAGTACTGTGACCATTGATGATGGGAGTACTGTGACCATTGATGGTGGGAGTACTGTGACCATTGATGGTGGGAGTACTGTGACCATTGATGGTGGGAGTGCTGTGCCCATTGATGGTGGGAGTTCTGTGACCATTGATAGTGGGAGTACTGTGACCATTGATGGTGGGAGTACTGTGACCATTGATGATGGGAGTACTGTGACCATTGATGGTGGGAGTACTGTGACCATTGATGGTGGGAGTACTGTGACCATTGATGGTGGGAGTACTGTGACCATTGATGGTGGGAGTACTGTGACCATTGATGGTGGGAGTGCTGTGCCCATTGATGGTGGGAGTTCTGTGACCATTGATAGTGGGAGTACTGTGACCATTGATGGTGGGAGTACTGTGACCATTGATGGTGGGAGTGCTGTGCCCATTGATGGTGGGAGTTCTGTGACCATTGATAGTGGGAGTACTGTGACCATTGATGGTGGGAGTACTGTGACCATTGATGGTGGGAGTACTGTGACCATTGATATTGGGAGTACTGTGACCATTGATAGTTGGAGTACTGTGGCCATTGATGGTGGGAGTACTGTGAGCATTGATAGTGGGAGTACTGTGACCATTGATAGTTGGAGTACTGTGGCCATTGATGGTGGGAGTACTGTGAGCATTGATGGTGGGAGTACTGTGACCATTGATAGTGGGAGTACTGTGACCATTGATGTTGGGAGTACTGTGACCATTGATAGTTGGAGTACTGTGAGCATTGATGGTGGGAGTACTGTGAGCATTGTTGGTGGGAGTACTGTGACCATTGATAGTGGGAGTACTGTGACCATTGATAGTGGGAGTACTGTGACCATTGATGGTGGGAGTACTGTGAGCATTGATAGTGGGAGTACTGTGACCATTGATAGTTGGAGTACTGTGACCATTGATGGTGGGAGTACTGTGAACATTGATGGTGGGAGTACTGTGACCATTGATAGTGGGAGTACTGTGACCATTGATATTGGGAGTACTGCGAGCATTGATGGTGGGAGTACTGTGAGCATTGATGGTGGGAGTGCTGTGACCATTTGCAGTCAACATCACTCCATTAATATAAAACCGCCTTAAATTTAATCGGCGACTGGTGGAATGATCAAGGCTGGTTCTGATATTGTAATAGATGCGTAAAGTGCCTTTTTATAAACTTAAAGGAACAAAACAGCAACTCTAAGCCTGGCTTCCCAGGTTTCCTGCGGTACTTCTTCCTCCTCCAACAAACAAATGATAAAAATGAGAATTCCCATGGGGAAAAGCATTTTGCAGCTTTCCCTTCATTTTAGGGAAATTTTAGAGCAATCTTTATCTTTATCTTAAACCTTATAATGTTGTGATCGCTATTGCCTCGATGTTCATCTACTCTTACTTCTCTTATCTGCTGTGGTTCATTTCCAATTACTAGATCCAGCAGTGATCCCTCTCTTGTAGGGCTTCTCACAAACTGGATAAGAAAGGAGTCCTGTACACACTGTAAAAACTCCATTCCCTTTTCCCCTTTCCCTACCTCTTCTTGGGGGTAGTTGAAATCGCCCATGATTATTATTCTGTGTCTTACACTCATTTCATAGATTTGCTTACACATTTCTTCCTTCACTTCCCTTCCACTATTCGGTGGCCTGTAGAATTCTCTTTGTTAGCCTGATCGATCCCATCTTATCCTTTATCTCTATCCACATGGATTCTGTTTCTATTTTAATGTTCGTTATGTCCCTTTTTTGTACTGCCTTTATGTTATCTCTAATTAGTGCAGCTACTCCACCTTCCCTATCTTTTGTAAATATATTATATGCTGCAATATTTAAGTGCCAGTCCTGTTCTTTATGTAGCCATGTTTCAGATATCCCTTCCACATCTGGTTCTTCGCTGCAACATCTTCTCTGCAGCTACCCTTCATAATTTTAAAGACCTCTTTTAGGTCAACCTGGAGAAAAGAGCCCCAGCCTCTTCAGCCTTTCCTGATCGGTATAACCTCTCAGTTCTGGTATCATCCTTGTGTATCTTTTTTGCACCTACTCCAATGCCTCTATATCCTTTTTGTAATATAGAGATCATAACTGCGCACAGTGCTCTAAGTGTGGTCTAACCAAGGTTCTATACTAGTTTAATATAACTTCTCTGCTTTTCAATTCTATCCCTCTAGAAATGAGCCCCAGTGTTTTGTTTGCATTTTTTATGGCCTTGTTAACCTGCGTTGCTACTTTTAATGATTTTTGAATCTGCACACCCAGATCCCTTTTCTCCTCTACCCCATTTAGACTCTTATTTTCCAAACAGTCATGTGACCTCCTTATTCCTCCTGCCAAAATGTACCACCTCACACTTATCCATATTGAAATTCATTTGCCAATTACACGCCCATTCTGCAAGTTTATTAACATCTTCTTGTATTTTGTTGCAGTCTTCCTCAGTATTAACTATAACCCCCAATTTGATGTCATCTGCAAATTTTGATAACGTACAAAGCGTTTATGTAAATGGTGAACAACAGTGGTCCCAGTACCGATCCTTGTGGAACAACACTTCCCACCTTGTCAGTCTGAGTAACTACCTTTTACCCCTACTTTTCTGTTTTTTAGCCGGCTTGCTATCCATTCTGCTACTTGTCCCCTGACTCCACATGCTCTGACCTTCGTCATGAGTCTACTTATTGAAGGCCTTTTGAAAATCCAAATGTATTACATCTATTGCATTAGCGTTAACTACTCTTTCTGTTACTTCTTCAAAGAATTCAATGAGGTTGGTCAAGCATGACTTTCCCTTTTGAAATCTGTGCTGACTATTCTTTATTATATTATCAGTTTGTGGATGTTTTTCTATTACATCTTTGAGTAAAGTTTCCAATATCTTTCCTACCACCGACATTAAGCTCACTGGTCTATTGTTCCCTGGACTCGTTCTATCTCCCTTTTTAAATAGAGGATATAGGCTGTCCACCAGTCCTCTGGCACTTTTCTTTTATTCGTTCATGGGATGTGGGCGTCGCTGGCAAGGCCAGCATTTATTGCCCATCCCTAATTGCCCTTGAGAAGGTGGTGGTGAGCCATCTTCTTGAACCGCAGCAGTCCGTGTGGTGAAGGTTCTCCCACAGTGCTGTTAGGTAGGGAGTTCCAGGAATTTGACCCAGCGAAGATGAAGGAACGGCGATATATTTCCAAGTCGGGGTAGTGTGTGACTTGGAGGGCAACGTGCAGGTGGTGTTGTTCCCATGTGCCTGCTGCTCTTGTACTTCTAGGTGGTAGAGGTCATGGGTTTGGAAAGTGCTGTCAAAGAAGCATTAGCGAGTTGCTGCAGTGCATCCTGTGGATGGTACACACTGCAGTCACGGTGCACTGGTGGTGAAGGGAGTGAATGTTTAGGGTGGTGGATGGGCTGCCAATCAAGCGGGCTGCTTTGTCCTGGATGGTGTCGAGCTTCTTGAGTGTTGTTGGCAGGTGGAGAATATCCCATCACACGCCTTGTAGATGGTGGAAAGGCTTTGGGGAGTCAGGAGGTGAGTCACTCGCCGCAGAATACCCAGCCTCTGACTTGCTCTTGTAGCCTTAGTATTTATGTGGTTGGTCCAGTTAAGTTTCTGGTCAATGGTGGCCCCCAGGATGTTGATGGTGGGGGATTTGGCAATGCTAATGCTGTTGAATGTCAAGGGGAGGTGGTTAGACTCTCTCTTGTTGGAGATGGTCATTGCCTGGCACTTGTCTGGTGCAAATGTTACTTGCCACTTATCAGCCCAAACCTGGATGTTGTCCAGGTCTTGCTGCATGCGGGCACGGACTGCTTCATTATCTGAGGGGTTGCGAATGGAACTGAACACTGCGCAATCAGCGAACATCTCCATTTCTGACCTTATAATGGAGGGAAAGTCATTGATGAAGCAGCTGAAGATGGTTGGGCCTAAAACACTGCCCTGAGGAACTCCTGCAGCAATGTCCTAGGGCTGAGATGATTGGCCACCAACAACCACTACCTTTGTGCTCGGTATGACTCCAGCCACTGGAGAGTTTTCCCCCTGATTCCCATTGACTTCAATTTTACTAGGGCTCCTTGGTGCCACACTCGGTCAAATGCTGCCTTGATGTCAAGGGCAGTCACTCTCACCTCACCTCTGGAATTCAGCTCTTTTGTCCATGTTTGGACCAAGGCTGTAATGAGGTCTGGAGCCGAGTGGTCCTGGCAGAACCCAAACTGAGCATTGGTGAGCAGATTATTGGTGAGTAAATGCCGCTTGATAGCACTGTCGACGACACCTTCCATCACTTTGCTGATGATTGAGAGTAGACTGATGGAGTGGTAATTGGCCGGATTGGATTTGTCCTGCTTTTCGCGGATAGGAGATACCTGGGCAATATTCCACTTTGTCGGGTAGATGCCAGTGTTGTAGCTGTACTGGAACAGCTGGGCTAGAGGCGTGGCTAGTCCTTTTCTCTTTTTTAATGAATTTTTATATATATGTATAATAGTGCCTCTGCTATCTCTTCCCTAGCTTCTTTTAGTATGTATGGATGCAATCCATCTGGATCAGGGGTTTTATCTTCAGGATTTGACTAGTTTATTAATTATCTCCCTCCTTTCTATCTTAAATGTCTTGATATCCTTTTTGATCTCTTCTTCTAATGTCATGTCCACTTTATTAGTCTTCCTAGTAATTACTGAGGCAAAGTAATCATTTAATATTTCTGCCATTTCACTGTCATTACCTGTGAATTTATCTTGTGCATCTCTTAGTGGCTCTATCCCTATCCTTTTTTATGTGTCTGTATAATGCATTACTATTTATTTTAATTTTCTTTGATAATTTAAATTCATAGTTCCTTTTTGCCTTCCTAATTGCTTTTTTCACTTCTTTCCTAACCTTCTCGTATTCCCTTTTGTTATCCTCTCCTTTATTGTCTATGTACTTAGTGTATGCCTTTTTCTTTAGCTTCAACTTACAAAGAAATATAGAAAATAGGAGCAGGAGTAGGCCATTCGGCCCTTCGAGCCTGCTCCGCCATTCAATATGATCATGGCTGATCCTCTATCTCAATATCATATTCCTGCTCTCTCCCCATACCCCTTGATGCCTTTTGTGTCTAGAAATCTATCTAGCTCCTTCTTGAATATATTCTTTAAATATAAACTTTGCCTTTATCTCTTTATTCATCCACGGTGTCTCATTATTGGCTAGTTTGTTCTTGTTTTTTTAGCAGACTATATATCTCCTGAACTCTATTGATCACCTTTTTATATGTTTCCCACTGCTGTTCTAGTTCTTTGTCAATACCATGCACAGTTCTGGTCTCCATATTATAGAAAGGATATAGATGCACTGGAGAAGGTGCAAAAAGATTCACAAGGATGATACCAGAACTGAGAGGATATACTTATCAGGAAAGGCCGAACAGACTGGGACTCTTCTCTCTAGAGAAGAGAAAGCTGAGGGGTGATAGGGTAGATGTAGAGAAAATGTTTCCACTTGTGGGGGGGACCAGAAGTAGGGGCCATAAATATAAGATAGTCACTAATAAATCCAATAGGGAATTCAGGAGAAACTTCCTTACCCAGCGAGCGGTGAGAATGTGGAACTCGCTAGCACAGAGAGCAGTTGAAGCGAATTGTATAGATACATTTAAGGAGAAGCTAGATAAGTACATGAGGGAGAAAGGAATAGAAGGGTATGCTGAAAGAGTTAGATGAGGAGGGGTGGCAGGAGGATCGTCCGGAACAAGGAAACACTAGCATGGACCAGTTGGGCTGAATGGCCTGTGCTGTAAATTCTATGTAATTCTTTCGAACAGCACAATGAAACACATACATCCATTTTTAAGATCCCAGTATCAGCCTCCCTCAGCTACTGGTCTGTTTTATAGTTGCATAGGTTAGATTGGCAGATCCTAGGATGTAAATGTTGGAATTTAGGACTTTGAGTCTAGGGAAAAAAGTGAATCAGCTGCTAAGATTCTAGACTTGGGTAAGGCCAACTTCAATGGGATGAGACAGAGACTGTCCATAGTAAACTGGGCAAATCTGTTAATGGGTAAAACGACTGATGATCAGTGGGATATGTTTAAAGAAACATTTAACATGATACAGAATCAGTTTATACCCCTGAGGGGCAATAACTCTACTTGCCAAAAAAACCCAGCCATGGACAACTAAAGAGGTAAGGGACAGTATAAGACATAAGGAAAGGGCATACAAAAAGGCAAAAAATGGCACAGATCCTGGTGAATGGGAAAGATTTAAAGATCAACAAAGGGTCACAAAACAGATAGTAAGAGCTACAAAAAGAGAGTATGAAAAGAAACTCGCAAGGGATATCAAAACCAATACGAAGAACTTTTATTGTTACATTAGGAAAAAGAGGGTGGTCAGGAGCAGTGTTGGCCCCTTAAAAACTGAAAGTGGGGATATTGTCATTGACAATGGGGAAATGGCGGACATGTTGAACAATTACTTTGCGTCAGTATTTACAGTAGAAAAAGAGGATAGCATGCTGGAAATCCCAAGAAAGCTAATATTGAATCGGGGACAGGGACATGATAAAATTAACATAAGTAAAGAAACAGTAATGAAGAAAATAATAGCACTAAAGAGTGACAAATCCCCAGGACAGATGGTTTCCATTCCAGGGTTTTAAAGGAAGTAGGTGAGCACATTGCAGATGCCCTAACTATAATCTTTCAAAGTTCTCTAGATTCAGGAACTGTCCCTCTAGATTGGAAAATTGCACATGTCACTCCGCTTTTTAAGAAAGGAGAGGGAAACCAGGGAATTATAGACCAGTTAGCCTAACATCTGTTGTGGGGAAAATGCTGGAGTCTATAATTAAGGATAGGGTGACTGAACACCACGAGAATTTTCAGTTAATCAGGGAGAGCCAGCATGGATTTGTGAAAGGTAGGTTGTGCCGGACAAACCTGATTGAATTTTTTGAAGAGGTGACTAAAGTAGTGGACAGGGGAATGTCAATGAATGTTATTTATATGGACTTCCAGAAGGCATTTGATAAGGTCCCACATAAGAGACTGTTAGCTAAGATAGAAGCCCATGGAATCGAGGGAAAAGTACGGACTTGGTTAGGAAGTTGGCTGAGCGAAAGGCGACAGAGAGTAGGGATAATGGGTAGGTACTCACATTGGCAGGATGTGACTAGTGGAGTCCCGCAGGGATCTGTCTTGGGGCCTCAATTATTCACAATATTTATTAACGTCTTAGATGAAGGCATAGAAAGTCTCATATTTAAGTTTGCCGATGACACAAAGATTGGTGGCATTGTAAGCAGTGTAGATGAAAACATAAAATTACAAAGGGATATTGATAGATTAGGTGAATGGGCAAAACTGTGGCAAATGGAATTCAGTGTAGGCAAATGTGAGGTCATCCACTTTGGATCAAAAAAGGATAGAACAGGGTTAATTCTAAATGGTAAAAAGTTAAAAACAGTGGATGTCCAAAGGGACCTAGGGGTACAGGTACATAGATCATTGAAGTGTGATGAACAGGTGCAGAAAATAATCAAGAAGGCTAATGGAATGCTGGCCTTTATATCTAGAGGACTGGAGTACAAGGGGGCAGAAGTTATGCTGCAGCTATACAAAACCCTGGTTAGACTGCACGTGCAGTACTGTGAGCAGTTCTGTGCACCGCACCTTCGGAACGACATATTGGCCTTGGAGGGAGTGCAATGTTGGTTTACTAGAATGATACCCGGACTTCAAGGGTTAAGTTACGAGGAGAGATTACACAAATTGGGTTTGTATTCTCTAGAGTTTCGAAGGTTAAGGGGTGATCTGATCGAAGTTTATAAGATATTACGGGGAACAGATAGGGTGGATAGAGAGAAACTATTTCCGCTGGTTGGGGATTTTAGGAGTCGGGGGCACAGTCTAAAAATTAGAGCCAGACCTTTCAGGAGTGAGATTAGAAAACATTTCTACACACAAAGGGTGGTAGAAGTTTGGAACTCTCTTCCGCAAACGGCAATTGATACTAGCTCAATTGCTAAATTTAAATGTGAGATAGATAGCATTTTGGCAACCAAAGGTATTAAGGGATATGGGCCAAAGGCAGGTATATGGAGTTAGATCACAGATCAGCCATGATCCTATCAAATGGCGGAGCAGGCACGACTCCTGTTCCTATATTCTCCTCTGAATTATGCCCATTTTTGGGTGGTAAACAGAAGAAAATGCATTCTTAAAGGCTACAGTCTGAAACCCTCCGCACAGAAAAAACTACACCCAAATTCTCCTCCTAAAAAAACACAAGGGGCACTAAATTGGGCCGTGTAGTGCCCGTTGTTTCGGCGCTACACGGCCTTTTCGACATCCACGCACGTTTCCAGCGTGACATGCGCCGGATGCCATCTTGGTATAGGAGTTAGCGCAGGCGCAGATAACGAACGCTGGAATCATGTAAAGTAGGGAGAAAATGGCTTCAATCAGTGTGCAACGCTGATTTAAAGTGATAGACACCATTTTGGGGCTTAACGCTCAACTCAATGCACAGACTCAACCCTGACCATCTGAACGTGTCTTAGAGTGCCTGGAGGACCCCCCACCAGCGCTATTTAAAGGGACCATGCAGGATTTATAGGTTAGTAGCTGGATTATTGCTTCTGGCTGCTGAGACATTTGTAACTGTTTTTGGAGGTCTCCTACACTTCAATACTAGGACTAGGGGACATAGCCTAATATTTAGAGCCAGGACGTGCAGGAGTGAAGTTAGAAAATGCTTCTACACGCAAAGGGTGGGAGACGTTTGGAACACTCTTCTACAGACGGCAGTTGATGCTAGCTCACTTGTGAAAGTTAAATCTGAGATTGATCGATTTCTGTGAACCAAGGGTATTAAGGGATATGGGGCTAAGGCGGGAATATGGAGTTAGGTCACAGGTCCACCATGATCTCACTGAATGGCGGAACAGGCTCGAGGGGGTAAATGCCACTCCCACATGCTGCCTCGATATGCGCCACCTTCTCCTGCAAGAAAGCGGGACGTGTGCCCTGGTGATGTGCCTGTCATGGTTGAATAGCTGCCAGTGTGTGAGGCCTGTGAGTTGTGGGTGGGCGGCTTGAAACATTGGTAATGTGTAAGGGTGAGAGGAAGCATCTGATTGGAAGAGTTTATTGGTATGTGGGTGATGGGGGTGTAGTGTGTGGTGCAGTTGGTGGGAGACGCCACTTGACAGTTGACCTCACTCACCTTGACCACTCATGTCAAAGCATTGAACTTCTTCCTGCACTGCATCCATGTTCATGATGCTGTGCGCCTGGCATTGACTTCGTCCCCCGCTGCCTTTTGGATATATGTCTGGAGGGCCTCTTGTCCCCCCATCCCCCCCCTCAACCCCGCAGATATAGGATGTCCCTCCTTCTGTCCACCACTTGCACCAAGGTCTCTAGTGCATCAGCAGAGAACCTTGGTGCATGCACTCTCACAGGCCTGGTACCAACTCAGATCGGCAGATTGGTGAAGTCTGTTGTGCAGATTGGAGGATGTGGGATTTAGTAGTGTGCAACCTTTATTTCAATGTTTTAACATAACTCATCAGTGTGTAAAAATAGGGATGGGACCTGTATCTGTGTTTTACGTGTGCGATGTCTGATCTCCGTTCAGACTCCGTGTAGACAGTAGACTGTTATTTTTAGCAAGTAACAGGTACCAGCTACCTTTAAGAGATTTCTAAGAAACATCCTCCCTTTAAGAGATTGAGCTCCCCCTGGTGGTGGAAAGTGCAAATTGCAATGATTCCACCTGCAAGGCCTGGAATGGAACGCTGATTGCAGGTGAGTCCTGGGGTGGGCTGAAACTTGAGTCCTGCCTGTGCAGGGGCCATTGGGCGTGGGGTAATAGCACATCATGCTACCTGCGCCCAAGTTCTTTTAAGGCCTTTCACAACCCTTTTTGGCCACATTTAAATAGGATCAAGAGGACGTGGCTAACCCCACAGTCCCATTTGCGTCCCAAACCCGGAAGTAAGTACCACCATTAAGTTCACTACTAATCAGAGTAAATGTCTTCACATTAAGCTCCTTAAGTTGTCTTATCAACAGAAACTGACATTTTCCAAATAAATTAGTTTTCATACTGCAGCACACTTGCATATATTTCCCTTAAATTTGTTCTCTCTATAAACAAATAAAGTATTACAGAAAATCAGTTTTACATTTAGAGAGTTTACCTTGTAAGGCACTCACTTTTATTTTAAAAGTTTATTCATGGAATACTATAAATAAAATTATCTGTAGTTCTACCATTCTATAAATATTATACATTGCAGAACAGTTTGAAATGCATGGAGATGCACCAGTAGAGAAACCTTAATAAAGTGAGAGAGACAAAATACCAGAAACACTTAAACCAAGTGACTAGCCCATCCATCAGTTGCATCGAGAAGTTTCTCATCCTTTTCCAGGACAAGACATTTGAACAGTAGCAATATTGTTTCTGGAAGCTGATCTTGTTAGCAAAACCATTCTTTCATGCGTTTTTGTCTCCTTTTCTGCTAGGGATTTCTTCACTCGCACATTTCTTGACTGAAAGGTACACAGATACTTTGTTTATGCTTCCATCAGAAATAGGTTGCATTAGAAAAGTCTGAAGAATAACAATTCACAACATACCTATATTTTTGAATGATGCAAAAGAAATTCAGCTTACAAAAGGTTAAAGCACAATTTTTACAGGACCTGGAACAGATGTTTGTAACACAAAGTTGCCAGATTTGGAAAGACTATAATCATCTAATGTGTATATACAAATATCTTACAGATCAATCAGTAATTGCATGGGATAGCTCAAAGGGCAACAAATTACTCTGTGGGAACACTATGATGTTTGTCTGAATTTCCTCTCTTCACTATTTAAGTAGACACGTTAACCCATTTAAAATAGGTGGGTCAATGCCACCAGAAAATAGCAGAGGGAAATTTCAGACAAATATGTTAAGCATTCATTTTTTATTAATTATCCCACAGTGTGATTTCAAGACCCAAGTGAGTGTGGGGGAGGTACTTTCAATTTAAAGTACTTGCCTCAGATAGATTTATCTTTAGTACTGAAGTTTTTTTTTAAAGTTTGAATTTCAGCATCAATATTCATACCCAGGACTGATACCCCCCCACCCTCACCCCATTGAATGGCAGCCATATATGTAATTTCAGCAAGAACATTCTGGCTGTGAAACCCAACAAGAAGTTGCTCTCTGAATAATGAAACGGCAACATTTTCTCTCAGGCAGGAAGATATTTTTGAGCAATCTTTCTGGGCTGAGTAATTTACACTGAAAGTTATTTATGTTCCTGCCCAGTGTCATTACCCTTTAAGTAAACAAATCACAAAACCAAACTGCCAGTACCAACATTCATGACAACACTACTTCAGGACCCATAATATTGCATTTAAACATCACTAAGTCGTGCTTTTTTGAATAGTTTTTCTCAAATGGTAATCACATTTTTAAAAAAGTACAAATAAAAGCAACTTTGAAGAATGCAATTTCATTACGTTTGTTTAACTATCTAATTGGGAAGGAGAAAATTAAGGCTTCATATAAAGTACTGGCTTTGCTCGCTCAAACTCTGCTCCATGTATTTCAATAAAATATTGCTTCATGTATTTCAGTTGTGGTGTCAATATTCCACTGTCCAGTAGTTTACAACTATTTTCAAATTCAATACATAGCAGCAAAGCCCAGCAGTTCCAACTAAACTCAGGAAGCAGCATGCGATGCAGGCTGACCTACAATATCGGACATTAAAGGGGGTTCATTCCATTCAGTACACGGATTGTCTCCATTTCATGGTGCATGCCCATGACACAAGTCTACGTTGCTGCTCTGCATTTGAGTAGCACAGCTCCTATACTAGGTTCAGGGTTCAACTATTGGAATCCAGTAGCAATTTTATGTTTTTTAAATTTCTTTGATTTGGTGCTGGAGGAGGGTGGGGTGGGCAATGGCTGTTGGGTGAATGTAATAATGTGAATAAACATTCATTAATATAGCTTTACAATGTGTATTCCTAGACATACTTGGCTACTGTTTCCACAAAATGAGCTGCTAATCCCAATGGTGTCTGTTAAACTACCAGCAACAACTTACCCATAATGTTTTCAAGATATGTATGTGCTAACCAGCCTACCCACTGTATAAACAATATGGTCACACTGCTTCAAATCAAATACAAGTCTTTCAAATGACTGAAATACTGTAACTTTCGCAAGACACAATTCCACACTTTCCTGGCACACTTACTCATCAAATAAACAGTTGCAAATAGTCATAAACTGTGTACAGGTAAATGGTCAGTGTTCTCTGTGTGCAAACGTAGATCTCTCTTTAAATATCTTTATTTTATTCACATCTGCTGCTAGCACCCCAACCCTGTGGACATACAAAAATAACACTACTGCAATATAAGTTTCTGACCTTTTAAAACAAGAGAAAATACGGGGGCTCTTAAAATTGTGCACTCCTTCCTTTATGTCCTTTTAAAAGTCCTTTAAGCAGAAGAATCCAAGATATCAATCAGCGGAGAAAAGATCCCCTGCGGAGGGCAAAGGGGCCA
This sequence comes from Heptranchias perlo, assembly GCF_035084215.1. Lineage (NCBI taxonomy): Eukaryota > Metazoa > Chordata > Chondrichthyes > Hexanchiformes > Hexanchidae > Heptranchias > Heptranchias perlo. The sequence continues at coordinate 9,031,439 of NC_090326.1, read as the reverse complement.
GGCCACCCGTCACATTCGGAAGCTGGGAAAGATCTGGCAAGCTCTGGATGTGGGACTTGAGCTCTTTTCGCACTTGTGTGACCTTGGCTAGTTTGCGCTTGTATTCCTGTGAAACAGAGAAAGTTGCACATAGGATCACAGAATCATAGAAAGTTAAGGCACAGAAGGAGGCCGTTCGGCCCATCATGTCCGTGCCGGCTGAAAGAAAGCTATCCAGCTAAATCCCACTTTCCAGCACTTTGTCCGTAGCCCTGTGGGTTTCGGCACTTCAAGGGCACATCCAAGTACTTTTTAAATGAGTTGAGGGTTTCTGCCTCTACCACCCTTTCAGGCAGTGAGTTCCAGACCCCCACAACCCTCCGGGTGAAAACATTTCTCCTCAGCTCCCCTCTAATCCTTCTACCAATTAATTTAAATCTATGCCTCCTGGTCACTGACCCCTCTGCTAAGGGTAATAGGTCCTTCCTATCGACTCTATCTAGTCCTGTCATAATTTTATACACCTCAATTAAATCTTCCCTCAGCCTCCTTTGTTCCAAAGAAAATAACCCGAGCCTATCCAATCTTTTCTCATAGCTAAAATTCTCCAGCCCTGGCAACATCCTCGTAAATCTCCTCTGTACCCTCTCTAGTGCAATCACATCTTTCCTGTAATGTGGTGACCAGAACTGTACACAGTACTCAAGCTGTGGCCGAAGCAATGTTTTATACAGTTCTAGCATAACCTCCCTGCTCTTATATTCTATGGCTCGGCTAATAAAGGAAAGTATCCCATATGCCTTCTTAACCACCTTATCTACCTGTCCTGATACCTTCAGGGATCTGTGGACATGCACTCCAAGGTCCCTCTGTTCCTCTACACCTCTCAGTATCCTCCCATTTATTGTGTATTCCCTTGCCTTGTTTGCCCTCCCCAAATGCATTACCTCACACTTCTCTGGATTGAATACCATTTGCCACTTTTCTGACCACCCGGTCAGTTCATTGATATCTTCCTGCAGCTTTCCTCCTCATTATCAACCACATGGTCAATTTTTGTATCATCTGCAAACTTCTTGATCAAGCCCCCCACATTAATATACACCACAAAAAGCAAGGGACCTAATACTGAGCCTTGTGGGACCCCACTAGAAACAGCTTTCCAGTTGCAAAAACACCCATCAACCATTACCCTTTGCTTCCTGCCACTGAGCCAATTTTGGATCCAACTAGCCACTTTCCCTTGGATCCCATGGGCTTTTTTAAAGTGACATGGTCACTCAAAGTAAATATTTGCATTTTGTTACATTTAGGCTGAATTTTCCGATCATCTAAAGGGCTATTAGTGATGGAGAATGGAAGATTTTCATAGCTAGTATCTGCATCTCATAAAAGCATCCTCTCCAGTATCAGTGTGACACTTTCAGTAGCTTCAACAGGGATTGTTGGGACACCTCTGAACAAGAATGCCAATTTAGTGCCAACTAGCATTGAATTCTAGAGCTTGTGCCCAAACTCATTGGACATAAGAAAGAATAGGCCCCTTCATATCACCAGGACATCCCAAGGTGCTTCTCAGCCAATGGTTACTTCTGAACTGTGGCCACTTTTGTTCTGCAGGCAAAACAGAGCAGCTAATCTGCCCACAGCAGTGAGATAAATGACCAGTTAATCTGTTGTGGTGGTCTTTGCTTAAGGATGAATGTTTGCCAGGACACCGGAAGAACTCCCTGCTCTTCTCCAAGACAGTGCCATGGGATCTTTTACGTTTGTCAGAACAAGCAGTCAGTACATTGGTTTCACTTCTCTTGAAAGTCAGCACGTCTGAGAGGGCAGCACTCCCTCAGTACTGCACTGAAGTGTCACTCTAGATTATGTGCTCAAGTCCTGCAGTGGGGCTTCAACTCACAACGTTCTAACTCAGAGGCAAGAGTTCTATCACTGAACGAAGCTGACACTTGACTTAGGTTCTTATTAGCCATTAGATAGAGGAGACTTTCATTCCATCAGTCTGGATTGAATTAAAACCCAGGGCTCATAGGTGAAAGGACAACAGCCTGATCTACTATATATGCCTGATGGGGTTAGTGAAAATTCATTTATAAAGAAATAATGAAAGGAATAATGAAAGAAAATAATGAAAGATGTCTTAGTGTTACTTGTTTGTGACATCACTAAAATGAAAATAATGCATTGCTTTTCTGCCTTTCCAAACAAAAAATAAAGCTTGACAAACACTTCTTCATTAAAAAAGAGTATCCGTTTAAAGGACGTGATAATATATTTATGGAAAAACATCAAGAACCTGGAACAGTACTGAGTGGTTGGCTGGTAAACCCAAGTTAAGTCAGATTGTATACAGTAGGAGGCTAAATATCACCACAAATACAAGGCCAGGGAAAGGGTAAAGGAACAACAGCAAAAATGTCAACCAATACACATAAATTTACACAAAGTTTCACCGTAAATAGTTCTTCTAAAAATTAAATTGTGATTAAGTTTAATATCTTCTGCTTATAAAAAAAACTATTTTTTTGTTCACTTGGGAGGAGGAACTGGATGAGAGGCGTTACTGAGTTGGGGAACATTAGGTAGCTCAAGTAAAAGTAGTGAAAAAAAGAACTTGCATTCATATGGCACCTTTCACATCCTCAAGATGTCCCAAAGCACTTCACAGCTAATGGATTAATTTTGAAGTGTAGTCAAAGACGGTAGGTACATTAAGGTAGAAATTATTGTAAGTGGCGTTATCACACAAATGCTTAAACGGCTTGTTTTTGCTTTGCTTTTTAACTGAAATGCTAATGCAAATGCGCTAGTATCGAATAAAGGAAGAAATATCATCAAAAGGTGTCACTGTGTTGTATGTGCATGTTGTCATCGTACAGAAAATGACACTCAGCTCTTCTCCCTTTCCAAACAAAACATAAGGCTTGCTAAACACTTATTCATTTTAACAGCATCCCTTTCAAGGATGCAATGAGAACGACAACAACACCAATCCGAACCAATGAGGTTTGTGAAACACAGTTTCATCCAGACAATTATTACTGTTCAGACTTTGTTCCAACGTTTTCAACTTCAGTTCATGGCAGAAAGACAGCTTACATAAAAAGACTGCATCTCCCATGAATCGAAACTTGTGCCTCAAACTATATTATACTGCAGTGCAAATTAAAAGCGATGTCCACCACATTCTACTCCGAAATACCAATCTGTCAGGCCATTACATTCAGGCTAAAACTTGTAGTCTAATTTATTTACACATAAGATAAAACTCAGCAGCAGTAAGAAACTAAAGGGGGAATATTAACTCCCTCTGCCTGGAATGGGACTTAAAATGCAAGCAGTACAGCCATTTTAACTCTGCTGTTTTCTTGGGTAATTGAGGCACCTGCTGAACGGTTATGAATACAAGCAGATCGCGGTCATATGACATATGTAGGGCCCAAAGCCATTTTAATGGCCAACCGGGTGGAGTGTCCGCCACAGACACTCCGATCAGTAACGTCTGGCAGACAAGAAGCGGAGGCCTTTACAGGCAAGTGTAAACATTACTTTTCTGGGGCCATGAGAAGCAGAACTGCTTCTCAGGGACCCACAAAGTTTGGGCCACTGCGACCCTCCTGCATTCACGAAACTCTCCCAAACCCCCCAACCTGGTCACGTACCCAAGTGCCAGCCTGGTGGCTTCTGGACTGCCTGATATTCACCTTGCTGCGTCTATGTTGATGAAGCCCAGTTGTTGAAATGGACCGAACCTCTCCCAGCTCTTCCCGGGCAGCTGGGACACCCGAGAGTTAAAATTCCCCCTTAAAAGTACAAAAATCAATAAAGATAGAATTTGTCTGCAGGGGGTTAAAATATGCTCCTTAAAATGTTGTTCCTACACAGTCCAGTAATTTGAAAGACTTTTGAATGGAACAATGCTCCTCCTGCATCCACAGCAATGCTCTGGGCATTTGCCAGACCCCACTCATTGCCCCCTCCTGCAGGAACTACCCGAAGGCCACCTCTGGCCCCACAAAAATCTTTTAAAAAGCCAAAAACATGAGTGATGTGATTCATATTGCAACCGATAAAGAGTCCAGATGATTCATTCAGAATTGAACTGCACTAAAAATACTGAGAGAAGTCTCCTGTATATAGTTCAGGCCAAAGGTCTCTGAATAAAGTAGGAGATGTTTGTTTTCCATAGTAAGGAGCAAGTGTCCACACCTCATCTAGGCCTCACATATCTTATAGTGCTTTAACCATGCATGATTTGATTAGCACTAAAAAAAAAGGCTCTGTACCTTGGCCAATTTACTGATCAATAAACCTGGCCTGTGCCTTGCAGACATTTGGGCTCCTGTCTCTATTTTTTGCAGTTTGGTTTGAAATTCAGCTTCCATTTTCAAAACCATGGCATAAAATATGGAATTTGATGCAGCATGAAACCCCAGTATGGTCACAAAAAAAATCCCTTTTAAAGGATGTGATAGCACCAATTAGTTAGTAGGTTAAATAGTGGAGAAAGGAATTTGATATTTCTACCCCATTAGCCATTAACCCAAGGTATTTCAGCAGCCTCATCATCCCAACTAGTACATTAACTCTGGTCCCTTGAATTATTAGATTCAACAACACCACCAGTCAGTTTTTGAGATGCCATTAAAACTTGCTGTAATGGAAAAATATTTACACTCCCAGAAATAAATAAGTAAAACAGAAAACCAAAAAGATGCTAATTATATTTTGTTTAAAACTAATTAAAATTTGTCTGAATTATTTAATTTTTGAAAGGGATATTTATGGTGAGGTTCCCTCTTAAATATTTCTCCACAGTACTACAATGTTAATAATTAATCCTAGCCATCACACTATATGTTTCTAAGTAAACCAAGCAGTTAATATTAAGATTGCAAGCTTAATATACAACCATGCACGCAGAAATGGCTGAGAAATTAGGGGGCAAATTTGGACCTCATTGTGCCCATTTTCTGGGCGGAAAAACAGAGGCACAGGGGTCCAATTTAGGGAGCTGACCTCCCGCAGTGTCGAAAACACATTGGACACTCTGGAGGTGTCCCTGGCGTGAGCCTATAATAGGCGTTAGGCTCTTTGAATATGCTAATAGAGGGCCTAATCTAGGACCCCTTTCACAAACTAGTCAACAACTAGGCAGAGCTTGCCCCGCACAAGCTCCGGCTAGTTTTTGCAGTTCCCTAGTGGCCTAGCCAGTGGTCCAGCCAGTGGTCCTGAAAGGGTCCTACGGAGGCCGGTGAAGAACAGGTAAGTTTCTCGCTTATCTTAATGTGTAGCCAGGAGGAGCTGGAGTGCTCCTCCTGTGGCCACGGCAATGCTACCCTTCTGTAGGATCTACCCGAAGGCCACTTCTGGCCCCGCAAAGATCTTTTAAAAAGCCAGAAACTTATCTTTTCCTGAGCAGCGTGCAGCGGTCCCTTTAAAGTTAGGCTGCTCATCGTCTGGTACAACTGGGCCTGGCCTAGGATTGCCAACTCTAGTTGGTTGGACGTATTCCTGGAGATTTGATTACATGGCAGCTGAACATATGATATCTGATCACGTGACATCTGATCACACGGCGTCTACAAATGTTATTGCATTTACCTTATAAAGGTTGGGTCCCCTGTAGTTGAGTATCTTTGCTGGCATTGGAAGCTGTTGTGCGAGAGGTTCGGAGAACCAGGAGGCCACTCGTGAGCAGGTAGGGAAAGAAGAAGGGAAACCGAGGCTGGGGAAGAGGGGAACCGAAGGTGGGGGAGGGATTTGCAGAGGGGAAACCAGAAGTGGCAGGAACCTTTGATACCACCCCACTCCATTCCATAATCTCCCTCTCTCTTTCCCAATTCCTAATCCTTGATTCCCAGTTTCCCTCTCTCCCCCAACTCCAATTTCCTAGTCCCTCTCTCAACCCTGAGCTCCCATCACCCGAACTTCAGTTTCCCTCCCTCCCCCATTGAACCACAATCTACTGACCCCCATTCCAGAGTCTCCCTCTCTCCTGAACCGCTATCCCAAGACCCCCAAAACACAGTCTCCCTCTCCCTCCCCAACTGAGCACCAATCTCCTGACCCTCAGACCCCCTCTCTCCTCACCTGAGCCCCAATCGCTTGACCCCCAGTCTCCCACTCCGCTTGAGCCCCAATCTTAAGACCCCCAGACTTCCTCTCCCCACCTGACCCCGTCTCCCTCTCTCCCTTACCTGAGCCACAATCTCCTGAGCCCTAGTTTCACTCTCCCTCCCTGCCTGAGCCCCAATCTCCTGACCCCCAGTCTCATTCCATCTCTACCTGCTCGAGCCCCAATCTCCTGATGCCAGTCCCACTCTCCCTTCCTGAGTCCCAATCTCCTGAACCCCCAAGTCTCCCTTTCTCTCCCCGCCTGAGCCCCAATTTCCCAATCACCAGTCTCATTCCATCTCTCCCTGCCCGAGCCCCAATCTCCTGACCTCCCAGTCTCACTCCCTCTCCCCGCCTGTGTCCCAATCTCCTGACCTCCCAGTCTCACTCCCTCTCCCTGCCCGAGCCCCAATCTCCTGACCTCCCAGTCTCACTCTCTCTCCCCGCCTGTGTCCCAATCTCCTGACCCCAGTCTCACTCCCTCTCCCCGCCTGAGCCCCAATCTCCTGACCCCAGTCTCACTCTCTCTCCCCGCCTGAGCCCCAATCTCCTGACCCCAGTCTCACTCCCTCTCCCCGCCTGAGCCCCAATCTCCTGACCCCAGTCTCACTCCCTCTCCCCGCCTGAGCCCCAATCTCCTGACCCCAGTCTCACTCCCTCTCCCCGCCTGAGCCCCAATCTCCTGACCCCAGTCTCACTCCCTCTCCCCGCCTGAGCCCCAATCTCCTGACCCCAGTCTCACTCCCTCTCCCCGCCTGAGCCCCAATCTCCTGACCCCAGTCTCACTCCCTCTCCCCGCCTGAGCCCCAATCTCCTGACCCCAGTCTCACTCCCTCTCCCCGCCTGAGCCCCAATCTCCTGACCCCAGTCTCACTCCCTCTCCCCGCCTGTGTCCCAATCTCCTGACCTCCCAGTCTCACTCTCTCTCCCCGCCTGAGCCCCAATCTCCTGACCCCAGTCTCACTCCCTCTCCCCGCCTGAGCCCTAATCTCCTGACCCCAGTCTCACTCCCTCTCCCCGCCTGTGTCCCAATCTCCTGACCCCAGTCTCACTCCCTCTCCCTGCCCGAGCCCCAATCTCCTGACCCCAGTCTCACTCTCTCTCCCCGCCTGTATCCCAATCTCCTGACCCCAGTCTCACTCCCTCTCCCCGCCTGAGCCCCAATCTCCTGACCCCAGTCTCACTCCCTCTCCCCGCCTGAGCCCCAATCTCCTGACCCCAGTCTCACTCTCTCTCCCCGCCTGTGTCCCAATCACCTGACCCCAGTCTCACTCCCTCTCCCCGCCTGAGCCCCAATCTCCTGACCCCAGTCTCACTCCCTCTCCCCGCCTGAGCCCCAATCACCTGACCCCAGTCTCACTCCCTCTCCCCGCCTGAGCCCCAATCTCCTGACCCCAGTCTCACTCCCTCTCCCCGCCTGAGCCCCAATCTCCTGACCCCAGTCTCACTCCCTCTCCCCGCCTGTGTCCCAATCTCCTGACCCCAGTCTCACTCCCTCTCCCCGCCTGTGTCCCAATCACCTGACCCCAGTCTCACTCCCTCTCCCCGCCTGAGCCCCAATCGCCTGACCCCAGTCTCACTCTCTCTCCCCTGCATGAGCCCCAGTGTACCGACCCTCCAGACTCCCTCTATCCCCCGACACCCATTCCCGGTCTCCATCGCTCCCCCAGCCCCCATCTCCCGACCCCTATTCGGCAGTCTCCCTCTTTTCCCCGATCCCCCATCTTCGGCCCCATGTCCCTTCTCCCTTTAGTTCTGACCCCAGTCCGTCGTCACTCTCTTCTCCTGCCGTGAGCTCCAATCCCCTGCCCCCCTGTTCACCCCGCCCCACACCACTCCCAGTTTTATCTCTCTCTCTCTCTCTCTCTCCCCCGAGACTCCCAGCAGTTTCTCCACCAGCCGCTCCTGTTTCCGGTCACCCCTAAGCTCGGCCGGCTCCCTGCGGCAGCAGGGTGGTGACGTCACCAAGGCAGAGACTTCTCTGCAGCAAAAGCCAGTGATGTCACGGAGCAGTGGGCCGCTGCTTCAGCAGGTTGCTAGCAGCAGTGCCCGGGGGAAATGTCCCATTCCAGGAAGACTGGCAACCCCACCCTAGCCTTCACAGCCCCGCGGCCTGCCTGTTTATACATGACAATTGCAACTGGGGTCCAACAACTGGCGGCTAACCCGACTTGCATATTGAAATGGCCTCCTGCCTGTTTTAGGCGGGAGTGCTGGGTGCCCATTTAATGGCCTTGCTGAAAATTGAACGAGGCAGGCCTTGGACGTCAAAGAGGTATCCAAGGTGCCCCCCCCCACCGCCCCCCGAATTTTACTCTGCCCGCCCCCTGTTGTAGGCAGCTGGCAGCTGAAAATCACCTTCAGTGCATCAGTTCCATCCACAAAAGAACTGGTTTATTCTGCACACGTGCGCTATTTCCTCATACGCTAACACATGGACTTCCATAAATTCAGAATAGGCTAGATTCTTTTCAGAATATGCCTGCAAGACTTTTTCTCTCTCAGTGACTGAGACAGACATGTTTCCTGACTTAAAAATCTGACACGAAGCCCATTCATAGATTCATAAAAATTACAACACAGGAAGACATTCAACTCAGGTGCTAATTCTTCAAATGGAGCGATCTATTCTAATCCCATTTCCCTGCTGAATAAATACATATTAAATAGTTGCTTGAGGGCCAGTTATCCTGAAAACTCAGCATTCTGATTGTAGACTTTTAGAGCTGAGTTCAAAAGCAAAATACCGCGGATGCTGGAGATCTGAAATAAAAACAGAAAATGCTACAGAAGCTCAGCAAGTGAGGCAGCATCTGTGGGGAGAGAAACAGAATTAACGAAACGTTATCTCTGTTTCTTTCTCCACAGATGCTGCCTCACTTGCTGAGCTTCTCCAGCATTTTCTGTTTTTATTTTAGAGCTGAGTTCAATAGACTTGTAGGAGAGAATAAGAAAAAGTATGTCAGAGCGAATATTAACAACTTATGTATAAAGTGCCTTGAGATATTTTACTACGTTAAAGGCGCTATATAAATGCAAGTTGTTATTATATTCAGGGTTCTCTTCAAAACTATATAGGTCAGGTTAACAATCATCTGTTCAGCACTCGCTTTTGAGATTCTTGTAGGAATGAGGGCGGCAACAAAACTGTTGACTACTGAAAAGTTTTCATTACGCACGGACCCAATTCTAGCCCCAGGTTTATCTCAATAAACCCTTATATGTCAATAAAGTACACTACTAAAATGATATTTTGAATTGTACTATCAGATGGATTACCTGCTTAGCATGTGCATATTTCATTGAAAGAGTATCGCAGAATTAGGATGATTTGCTCGTGTGGATGGTAAAGTTGTCTTGGACTGGATGAGCAGAAAGGCCTGTTTCCATGTTGCAACTTCTATGTATTTTTTGAGTGAAGATATTTATCATATTATTTATCAAACGAACTTTGCCATTCTATTTAGACTTGAATTAGGTTTTCAAATTAATTATTAATCAATATGTTTGCTATTTTTATATACCTGCTTTGTAATCCTACTATGTTCTGCTTTTAATTCCAGCATTTGTAGTTTTTCTTTTAATTCCACTACTATATTCGGAATTTGGATATTAGCAGCAGGTTGACAAAAGGTGGACACTATCGTTTCTTATTGGTAATTAATAGTGGAGCTTCGACAAGATTTTCAATAATTCCTCAAAAAGTGACACAGAGGTAGTGATGGTCAACCATGACATATGACCAAATTTCTCCACAATAAAACTGAATAGACAGTTTATGTCGAGAAAGTTACACGAGTCACGATTGCCTCACAAGTCGAGGTCTCTCATCATGTCAGGGTTGGTGCATATCTTGACGGAATTTTTGATCGAATCTCACAATCTTTGCACGTCAGAAAAGACCAATTTTGCAGGTAATGCACGTATTTAACAAAAAGTATTATTGATCAAAGCTAGGAAAGGCTTGATATTTAAATATTTTCATTCCTCCTCTGGCGCTTTCATCAATACTGCTTACAATTCTAATTATGGTGCAGTAATGCAATAAGATACATTTGGATTCTAATCTCTTGGAATTTTGTGGGATAAATGAGCGATGAGACTAGTGCTAAATTTTGCAGGTCAAGCCGACATCTTGGATCTTTCTAACATCTACAAGAACAGCCTTCAATAAGTCATATTCTTAGGCATTCTCTTTTCCTTGTTTGCTCATATTCCTTACTTTGTCCTCTTATTTCCCATGTAAATAGGAGGTTCAAACAATTGCAGATGTTCACACAAACATTCCCACATTGATGATATAAGCTGGCATGTCTCACTGACTTGTAGCTACAGATGTACATTTAATGTAAAGTCCCTGATGAAGCCGACAATTTTAGCAGTGAGTTTCTGCTAACTTTTGAGATTTTAGATTAATTTGTAGGGCCTTCCTGAATACGCAGAATCCGGAAGCAGGCCATGAAAAGCATACAAGTCCTAGAAATTACACTTTTGTGAGATTTTGACTGTGAGAAAACATTTATTTTGATGCAATATTTTTATAGCTCAAGCAAAGTTAGTTGAAGATGCTTTGTAATGTCAATTTGTAAATTACTTTACCGCTAGTGAAAATAGGTATTGGTTTTCTCATCATTAATAAATCACTAATCCTAATTAGGAATATGGAAAGTGTTGCAGTTAGCCTAAAAAAAAACCAGCAAAATTAAAAATATTTAGTTCATTCGTGATAGCATTATTTTGTTCATGACACGGATGATTTTATTTTTAGATTGAGGTTTTTCCACATCTCGAGATTTTTGTCCCTCTGTGGTAATTGAAACACTCAAGGGTTAGCTTAGTCCAGCGGTTTGTGCTGGAGAGAGCATAATTGGGAAGAAAACTGCTGGTGCTTGCGAGGTCCAGAACGGTGTTATCCAATATGTTAGCCGCATGTGGATAATTGGATTTCTGATTAGTAAATAAAAAATGAGTAATAGATATGTGATCACAATACTCACATTCGCACAACGTATACATATGTACTTTGGGCGCATTTGTTGGTAAAATGTTAAGACAAAAGGCAGAGAGTGCGAGTGTTTTTTTGATCATTGTGTTTTACTTTGTTGGTTACTGAATGGTGGTAGATATTTGTTAAGTAAATATATATATCTGAAATACATTTACCTGTATCATGTGAGTGCAAAGAACAGTAGAGATTCCACGAACTGGGAGAGATATAAAGAACAGCAAAGGGATACAAAGAAAGTGGTAAAAGCCTTAAAAAGGGAATACAAGATAAAGCTTGAGAGGGATATCTAGGACAACATTAAAGGTTGTTACAAATACATTAAGAGAAAGAGGGTGGCTAGGAGTAATATGGGTCCCTTAATGTCAGATACAGGTGATACTGTAATCGGAAATCAGGAAATGGCAGACTTACCAAATAAATACTTTGTATCGGTCTTCACAGTAGAGAATGAGGATAGAATACCAGAAATACAAGGAAAACTAAAAATAAATCAAGGGGAAGAACTAACTAGATTCAATATAAGTAAAAACATGGTGGTGGAGAAACTAATGTTATTAAAGATGGGCAAATCTCCAGAACCCAGTGGTTTTCACCCAAGGGTATTAAAAGAAGTAAATGAGGAAACTGTTGATGCATTAGTCATGATCTTCGATTCAGGAACTGTCCGCTTGGATTGAAAAATTGCCAATGTCACTCCTCTATTTAAGAAGAGTAAGAGATAAACTAGAAAATTATAGGCCTAAGAGTCTAATGTCAGCTGTGGGAAAGTTACTAGAATCTGTTGTTAGGGACAGGGTGACTGAGCACTTGGACAAATATGAGCTGATTAGAGTAAGCCAGCATTTGTAAAGGGCAAGTCATGTCTAATGAACCTAGTTGAAGTTTTTAAGGTAACTAACATGGCAGGTAAGGAAGTGTCTTTGGATGTTATTTATATGGACTTCCAAAAGGCATTTGACAAGGTTCCACATAGGAGACTGTTAACAAAAATGAAAGCGTATGGAATTGGAGGCAACCTATTGGCTTGGATAGCGAATTGGTTAGGAGATAGGAGACGGAGAGTAGGGATAATCGGTATGTGCGCAAATTGGCAGGATGTGACTAGTGGTGTCCCCGGGGATCTGTACTGGGACCTCAGCTTTTCCCTATATTTATAAATGACTTGGATGAAGGAACAGAGAGCCGTATGTCCAAGTTTGCTGATGACACCAAATTAGGTGGCACAGTAAATAGTGTAGATGGGAGCAGAAAGTTCAAAGGGACATTGACAGATTAAGTGAGTGGGCAGAACTGTGGCAGAGAGTTTCAATGTGGGGAAGTGTGAGGTCATCCACTTTGGAGCCAAGAAAGATAGATCAGTGTATTTTCTAAATTGTGAGAAGCTAGGAACTGTGGATGAGCAGAGAGATTTATGGATCCAAATAGAGAAATCACTAATAACTAGTAGACAGGTATGAAAAAAAATGTAAAAGGCTAATGGAATGTTGGCCTTTATCTCAAGAGAGCTGAAATACAAAGGGGTAGAAGTTACGTTACAGCTGGTCAGAACTCTGATTAGACCCCATTTAGAGAACTGCATTCAGTTCTGGGCACCGCACCTCAGGAAGGATATACTGGCCTTGGAGGAGGTGCAGTCCAGATTCACCAGAATGGTACTGTGACTAAAATGATTAAACAGGACAGGTTGCGTAGACTAGACTTATATTCCCTTGAGTGTAGAAGATTATGGGGTGATCTAATTGAGGTGTTTAAGATGATTAAATGATTTGATAGGGTAGACAAAGAGAAACTATTCCCTCTGGTGGAGAGTTCAGAACAAGAGGGCATAACCTTAAAATTAGAGTTCGGCCGTTGAGGGGTGACGTCAGGAAGCACTCCGTCACACAGGGGGAGTGGAAATCTGGAACTCTCTTCCCCAAAAAAGCTGTCAAGACTGTGGGGTCAATTGAAAATTTTAGAACGGCAGTTGCTAAATTTTTGTTAGGCAAAGGTATTAAGGGTTACGGAACCAAGGCGGGTAAATGGAGTTAAGATGCAGATCAGTCCAACTGATCTAATTGAAAGGCGGAACAGGCTCGTGGGGGTGAACGGCCGACTCGTGCTCCTAATGTTTCTGTGTAAGGAGTTTTCTAGTGAAATTAGTGCACGTGGTTGTAATGGTGTCGCCACAGCCACACCTCTGGTTAGTCAGCAACTTCTATTTGACAACACTGCTTTAGAAAGAAGCTGCTGCAACCTATGCTGCATCCAAGAAGTCATTATTACAACTGGTGTGAAGAATAAGACCGTACCTAGAGTACATAATTTAACTTTTTCATTCATTCAATCCCCGCATACAAAAAAGGAATATGCACAAAACTGGTGCTGAGGTTCGATAACTTCAGGCCACAGCAGCACCAAAATTCTTGTTAGTCTGGGCTGTTAAGGCAGGACAACATTCAATGAAAACATGTAAACTGTACAAATTGTTGTCTTGCAGATGGGTCTTGATTTTTTTCCCCTGGGTCTCTGTGGACCGCCCTGGTAGGGAGGCTTAATTTGTGGCAAATCCATCTCCCAGTCCAAAAGTGTGAATACTAACTGAGGAAGGCTTAGTCTGATGCTGTCTGTCAAAACAGACTTTTTAAACCACATCTTTGACATGGCTTATAAATTTCACTGATAGTAAAACACTCTAGTGTTGCTTCAAACCAGTCCTAAAATTTACTGCTTCCTGAAAAGGACAGCTCAGTCAGCCCTTTCTGCAAATTGGGCAGGAAACCAGAGTTTTCCAACCACACAAAATGGCACGTCACTATCCTAACTCCTGGAACTAAAGCAAATGGTTGATTGGTGTTGCAGCTTCACTACTTTGGCAATACAGTTCACATCAGTCTGCACCTAATTTTTGGCAATAGCTGAAATTCAGGTGGTAACTAACTCAACCTGGGCAGACGACGCAGTGGCTATATTTGGAAGACGACAGAGAGTCAGAACAGGTTTCCCTAGATGTGTGTTTTGCATAAAAATTATTAATTAAGATTGGTGCTGAGACAGTATCTTATCCAGGCCTCATGGCGGAGGCTTGAGGGAACTCCTGAAATAGAACATTTCTTCATACTTCTACAAAAATAGGAAAATTTGTTTGTCCTTCTGCAAGATAACCACTTGTTCCGGGCCTGGAAACCAGGAAGCTACTCTTGGCAGGCAAGGCACCTGCTGCCCTGGTATCCTTGGTTTCAGCTGGATGAGAAGGCCGTGGCCAGTGAAGATCAGTAAATCAGCCGTATGCCAATTAGCGACCTGAACTCAGGAAAAGGAAGCCTCAAGGCCAAATCTGCTTCCTGGGTTGATTTGTTAGCTGTGCTGCAGGCCACAGCATAGAGACTGGAGACCACGAATACTGTCTCTGGTTCTACAAACTGACATGGAACGGCAGCTGTCTTGCAAAAGATCCCTGCCCATACTTGATTCGTTATCTCACGTGGAGGTGAAGAATGCTTCTATGCTTAGCTGGACCCTCATACCTTTCTCGGCCGAGAAAGATCCAAGCTTTGCTTTTCTTGAAGTCAGCTCACAAGCCAGTCTCACCTAGCTTCCATGGCAAGTCTGTAAGAGACTTCAAACTTTGAAAACATTTGCAATGTTGGAAGATAACAACAATAGTTGTCGCAAGTATGGACCACTGAGAAAGTTCTACGCCACATGAAACAAATTTTAAAAGGGATCCAATTGAAGCAGCAAGCCACTACTGAAGATGTCCCCAGTAAAAGAAAATAGCACAAGAAATTTGGAGACAAACCAAAAAATAACTTTGAAGGAGAGTTCACCTTAAAGGCAGTAGTAGAGCCACAGGCACAAGGAAGATTCCAGGCTTGATCCTTGGTCAACCTTGTTAGCTGATCTCAACTGGAGATAGTAGTAGGAGAACTACAACTGGCCTGCATTTTGGAATGAGCAAAGGAAGGTTCCTACTTCTAGACACCTACCTAGTAGTCCCTGCTACAAATTGATTCTGGATGACGGCAAGATTTGCCTCAGTTGCCACACCCCCTCTTGGATGAAACAAACTGCCAACATTCACTGTCTAAGCTAACAAGTGAAGAATGGCTACTTGGGTTAGGTACCATGAATCATACTTCCAGGAAAGGAAAAGAAAAACTCTATAAGCCCTAGGAGTGTAGGAAGGGTAATTAAATGCAAACTTTCCCTGCTCACAAAAAGAACGGTGCCCCGTGATTTTCCTCATGAGTTGATTCCAAAAACCCATTTATACATGGAGATTGAATGAGGAAAACTAAACAAGGTATCACAATTGTGTGGGACTGGCTGAATGGGCCAGAGGGTCTTTTCCTGTCCAGCATTGTTCGTAAACAACACTGATCATATAACATTCGTATAACCACGTCAAAGAGGCCATCCCCTATGGACAGGCCCTGCGAATACACAGGATCTGCTCAGACGAGGAGGAACACGATGGACACCTACAGACGCTGAAAGACACCCTCGTAAGAACGGGATATGACGCTCGACTCGTCGATCGACAGTTCCGACGGGCCACAGCGAAAAATCGCATAGACCTCCTCAGAAGACAAACACGGGACACAACCAACAGAGTACCCTTCGTCGTCCAGTACTTCCCCGGAGCGGAGAAACTACGCCATGTTCTCCGCAGCCTTCAACATATCATCAATGATGACGAACACCTCACTAAGGCCATCCCCACGCCTCCACTACTCGCCTTCAAACAGCCACTCAACCTCAAACAAACCATCGTTCGCAGCAAATTACCCAGCTTTCAGGAGAACAGCGTCCACGACACCACACAACCCTGCCACAGCAACCTCTGCAAGACATGCCAGATCATCGACACAGATACCACCATCACACGAGAGGACACCACCCACCAGGTACATGGTTCATACTCCTGTGACTTGGCCAACGTTGTCTACCTCATACGTTGCAGGAAATGATGCCCCAGAGCATGGTACATTGGCGAGACCATGCAGACACTGCAACAACGGATGAACGGACACCGCGCAACAATCACCAGACAGGAGGGTTCCCTCCCAGTCGGGGAACACTTCAGCAGTCAAGGACATTCAGCCACCAATCTTCGGGTAAGCGTTCTCCAAGGCGGCCTTCGAGACACAAGACAACGCAAAATCGTCGAGCAGAAATTGATAGCCAAGTTCCGCACCCATGAGGACGGCCTCAACCGGGATCTTGGGTTCATGTCACGCTACACGTAACCCCACCAGCGGAAAAAAAAGTTATCTGCTCTTTAATACAACTGGTCATTCTCTCTCTTTCTCTTCCTTTTGGATGTTTCTCTCTCTCTCTCTCTCTCTCTGTCTTTGGTTCTGGCCGTTTGTATATTCAGCAGTCTTGTATGTAATGTCTCTCTGTCTGAACACTATTCAATTCCTTTGATTGCCTTGATAAGGGGCAGTTGGAAAGATTATCTGTAATCACCAGGCATTGTTCTCTGTCTAGAAATGCGATAAATTTCAAGGAATCCCACACACACCTGACGAAGTAGAAAGCCTCCAAAAGCTTGTGATTTTCAAATAAAACTGTTGGACTATAACCTGGTGTTGTAAGATTCCTAACATTCGTATAGACAGAGCAAATTTAAATAATTTTGTAAAAACATAAAGGATAGAGGGGAAAAATACATAATATGGTTGCATACATAATCACACAAAGTTTTTTTTTACTCAATCTGTTGTATTATGTAACAACATTGGAATGTTGTCCTGTTCTTTCTGGGTTTCCTCTCTTTACTGCCTTTCTTAGCTGAAAAAACACCACCAGCAAACTGGCTTCTGCAACCGCTTGTTTCAAGAATAGCTTCCCTTTTTCAGCTCTGCGTGAAGTACATAAAAATCTCTTGATTTACTAAGAGAGAAGATTTCACCAAGCACATCCAGCTACTAGAAACAATAAAGGTGCATCACTGACATTTTCAAATCAGAATTCCCTTACACATCGAGTATTTCTCAAACATCAATGGTACCCATTGGCAAGCTTTTGCATTTGTGTTATGTTTGCAGCTCCATAGCTAGGAATGCCTACATTATTCAAAGAATTGCTGTAACCGGGAGACAGTGGAATACTATTCCACATCACATCCCTATGAGGGGGAAAAGGAAGGGCATCCAAAGCTAGATCTCCCTGGATGATTAAAGTAATAGAGGTTAAAATGAAACAGAAAAAGGCTCATGATGTCAGGTTCATAATACAGTAGAGAATCAAGCTGAATACAGAAAGCGCAGAGCAGAACTAAAAAAGGAAATAGGAGGGGCAAAGAGAGTGTATGAAAATAAATTAGCAGGTAACATAAAAGGGAACACTGAAGTATTTTATAAACATATAAAGAGTAAAAAGATAGTCAAAGGAAAGGCGGGCCGATTAAGGACCAAAAAGGAAATCATCTTTACATAGAATTACATAGAGTCCACAGGACACTCGGCCTAACTGGTCTATGCCGGTGTTTATTTTCCACATGAGCATGCTCCCACTCCTCTTCATCTAACCCTATCGGTATAACATACTATTACTTTCTCCCTCATGTGCTTATCTAACTTCCCCTTAAATGCATCTATGCTATTCGCCTCAACTACTCCTTGTGGTAGCGAGTTCCACATTCTAACTGGACGAAGAAGTTTCTCCTGAATATTGGTGACTATCTCATATTTATGACCCCTAGTTTTGGTCTCCCCCCAAGTGGAAACATCTCTTCATCTACCCTATCTACCCTTTCATAATCTTAAAGACCTCAATCAGGACACCCCTCAGTACTTTGCATCTGTCTTCACTAAAGAGGACGCTGCCAATGTTACGGTAAAGGAGGTGGTAGAGAAATTGGATAGGATAAAAATAGATAAAGAGGTACTAAAAAGATTGGCAGTAATCAAAGTAGAAAAGTCACCCGGTCCAGATGGATGCATCCTAGGTTACTGAGGGAAGTAAGGGTGGAGATAGCAAAGGCCCAGGCCAGAACCTTTCAATCCTCCTTAGATATGGGGATGGTGGCAGATGACTGGAGGGTTGAAGATGTTACACCCCTGTTCAAAAAAGGGGAGAGAGATAAACCAGATAACTACCAGACAATCAGCCTAACATCAATGGTGGGGAAACTTCTAGAGACCATAAACCAGGCAAAATTAAATGCTACTTGGAAGACCATGGATTAATAAACAACTGCCAACACAGATTTGTTAAAGGTGAATCATGTCTGACAAACTTGATTGAGTTCTTCAATGAAATAACAGAGTGGGCTGATGAAGATGGTGCAATTGATGTTGTGTATATGGACTTTTAGAAGACGTTTGATAAAGTACCACATAATAGCCTTGCTAGCAAAATTGAAGCCCACGGGATTAAAGGGCCAGTGGCAACGTGGAAATGAAATTGGCTTAGAGACAGAAAGCAGAGAGTAGTTGTTTATCAAGCTGGATGAAAGTATACAGTGGTGTCCCCCAGATGTCAGTATTAGGACCACTGCTCTTTTTGATATATATTAATGACCTGGACTTGGGTATAGGGGCATAATTTCAAAGTGTGCGGATGACACAAAGCTTGGAAATGTAGTAAACAATGAGAAGGATAGTCGCAGATTTCAGGAGGACATTGATAGACTGGTGAAACGGGCAGACACATGGCAGATGCAATATAAACTAAATGGTACAATTTTAAAGAGGGAGCAAGATCAAAGAGACCTGGGGGTCTACGTACACAAATCTTTGAAGGTGGCAAGGAAAGTTGATAAAGCAGTTTAAAAAAGCATATGGGATCCTGGGCTTTATAAACAGAGGCATAGAGTACACAAGCAAGGAAGTTAGGGTAAACCTTTATAAATCACTGGTTAAATCTCAGCTGGAGTATTGTGTTCAATTCTGGGCACCACACTTTAGGAAGGATGTCAAAGTCTTGGAGTGGGTGCAGAGGAGATTTACTAGAATGGTACCAGGGATGAGGGAATTCAGATATGTGGAGAGACTGGAGAATCTAGGATTGTTATACTTAGAACAAAGGAGGTTAAAGGGAGATTTAATAGAGATGTTCAAAATTATGGTGGGTTTTGATAGAGTGGATAGGGAGAAACTGTTTCCAGTGGCAGGAGGGTCAGTAACCAGAGGACACAAATTTAAGATAATTGTCAAAAATGCCAGGAATGGGGGGGGGGGGGGGGGGGGGGGGAGGGAGATGAGAAGACATGTTCTAACTCAGCGATTTGTTATGATCTGGAATGCAGGAATGCATTGCCTAAAAGGGTGGTGGAAGCAGATTCAATAATAACTTTCAAAACGATATATACTTAAAATGGAAAAATTTACAGGGCTATGAGGGAAAAGCAGGGGAGTGGGACTAATTGGCAGCTCTTTCAGAGAGCTGGCATAGGCACTATGGGCCGAATAGCCTCCTTCTGTATGATTCTATGAAGCGTTTGTTCATCTTTTTGTTAGAAAGATCTGCAAAGAAAGCCAATCAAAGGAATTTAACTCACGGGGCCGTCTGTTTAACACTTTTAATGAGCTGGCTTCAAAGCTAGTGCACGGCTGCCAAAAGGAATCAAAAAGGCCAATAGAATGTTGGCCGTTATCTCAAGTGGGTTGGAATACGAAAGTGGTGCTTCAGTTGTAGAGCTCTGGCCAGACCCCGTCGAAAGTAATGTGTTCCGTTTTGGGCACCGCACCTCAGAAAAGGGGTAGATTCACCAGAATGATACTAGGGTTTTAAGGGTTAAAATTATGAGGACAAGTTGCATAAACCTGGCTTGTGTTCCCTTGAGTTTAGAAGGTTGAAAAATGATCTAATCGAGGTATTGAAAATGATTAACGAATTCAACAGGGTACAGAGAAAATATTTTCTCTGGTGGGAGAATCGAGAGTAAGAGGGCACAACCTTAAAATTAGTGGCCATTTAGGATTTAAAAACAGGAAGCACCTTTTCACACAAAAGGCTAGTAGAAATCTGGAACTCACTGCCCCAAGTCTGTGGGTGCCAGTTGAAATTTTCAAGACTGAAATCAATTAAAGCATTGTTAGGTAAGGGTATCCAAGGATATGGAACAAAGATGGGTATCTGGAGTTCAGGTAGAGATCGGCCACGATCTAACTGAATGGCGGAACAGGTTCAAGGGGCTGAATGGCCTATTCCTGTTCCTATGTTGGGAAAAGGCAATTCCCCTAATTCCACCATGGTGGCATCGAGCCATATTGTGAACATTTCTAATGTTTTTTGCCTCCACTAGTCTGCCTAGTAAATTACTCCAAGATTTTATCCCATTTGAATAAAGAATTTCTTCCGAATATCCATATTAAATTTACTTCTCACTAATTAAATTTACGCCCCTTAAATGTCTGTCTTCAAAATATTTTTGGTTTACCGTGTCTAAATAACCTTTAATACTTTGTATCCCTTCACCACCTTCTTTCTCTAATTTTTTTCTTATAATTCATCCTCTTCGTAATTGTGATCAACCTTCTTGCCCTTCTCTGCACCTTTTCGATTGAATTAAAGAAGGAACTTGCATTTGTACAGCACTTCTCGTGTCCTCAGGATGTCCCATCACATTTCACAGCCAATTAATTTGTTTTGTTGTAATTAATTAGATGTTGTTTTGGCTAATGTTAGCTTAGGTGGGATTGGTGCAAGGTCTAAGGCGGGCAACGGGCCCGAATGGCGACATCAGTTCAAGGCCTGGCCGTTAATGTAGCTCGTTGAACTCCCGGCAGAACACATTGCCTGGCTGGTGGGTTAGAGCGAGCCGCCAGGGATCCACAGTACGATCCCTGGCACCATGGTAGGTTAATCGATTGAAGCATTCCTGTTTCATTGGTAAAGGAGAAAAATGTCATCTCTAATTTAAGAGTCAGGCTTGGCTCAGTCACAGCACTCTTGGCTCTGAGTCAGCCCCACTACAGGACATAAGCACATAAGCTAGGCTGCAATGCTACAGGAGTGCTGCATTGTCAGAGGTACTATTTTTCAGATAAGCTATTAAACCAAGGCCCTGCTGCCCTCTCTGGTGAATATAAAATATCCCATGTCACTATATGAAGACCACCTGGGTCTGGTCAATATCTTTCAATCAAACAACTTCAAAATACAGATTAATTGCTCATTTAACTTATTGGTGTTTGTGTGCAAAATGACCACCACATTTGCCTAAAAAGCTAGTGACTCAAACACTTTGGCACACTCTGAGGATGTGAAAGGCTCTATATTGCCTGGGAGTGGTGCCGCTGTTGGGGGTTCCTATAAAATGAATCAATATTGCAAATTCTCCTTTCTTCCAACATTTTTGATCATTAACAGAAGAATACTAAAAGAGGTTCAGAACTTTGCTCATCTTGATCAGTAATGTCAAAGGTTATAACATTTGAATGCTGCGCTGGTTAAAATAGTTCAGGGGTACAGTAGTGCAGTGGTTATGTGCACCCGTCTTTCGGATGAGACGTCTGCCCTTTCAGACGGGCATAAAAGATCCTATGGCACTATTTCGAACAGAAGCAGGGGAGTTCTCCCCCGTGTGCTGGACAATATTGATCCCTCAAACATCACTAAAACAGATTATCTGGTAATCATCACATTGCTGTACGTGGGACCTTGCTGTGCGCAAATTGGCTGCCGCGTTTCCTACATTACAACAGTGACCACACTTCAAAAGTGCTGTGAAGCACTTTCGGACATCCTGAGGTTGTGAAAGATGCTCTATAAATGCAAGTTATTTCTTTCTCATGTTACTGGAATAGTAGTCCAGAGCCTTGAACTAATAATGTAGAGAATGTGACTTCAAATCCCATCATGTCAGTTTGAGAATTTGAATTGTTTAAAAAAAAAATCTAGAAGTTTAAAAAAAAGCTATCAATAAAAGTGACTATAATGCTGATGGATGGTCGTAAAAACCCAACTGGTTCACCAATGTCCTTTAGAGAAGGAAACCGGTTGTCCTTAACCTGTCTAGCCTGTAGGTGGACTCCAGTCCCACACCAACATGGTTGACTCTTAACTGCCCTCTGAAGTGGCCTAACAAGCCGCCCACTCAGTTGTATTAAACCGCTACAAGGCAATCAGGGATGGGCAATAAATGCCAGCCTTGCCAGTGATGTCCATATGAATGAATTTTTTTAAAAATCACCCCATCTCCAACCAGAAACAAAATTGCTTACTGCACAGATTCATAGTTATCCATATCCTTTCAAGTAGTGGATGAAGTAAAGGTAATTGCAGGACACTAGCAGTATGTATTTATGTTATTATTGTTGTCAGTGATGTGTGGTTTTTTTTGGAATAGAGTGAGCAAAGCTTTCTTTTTCTAAAAAATAAGCTACTTTTTCCAAATGCTTTCTCCTGGAGTCTCCCTGTGCTATATACTATTCCTAGTCAAGCGTACAAGCTGGCCTACCTTTAGACCTGTCAATATAATGGTAACATCAGCTACTTGGAGCTGCACAAGAGTGGCTCTAATGTAATTCTTCCTTCAACGTATCCTTCCTATCTTTGGGGAAACACATAGCTTTGACTTTGCTGGGATTGGCACCACACACGAGATCCCCAACTGCGAATCAAAGTCCTACTCTTCATGATGCAGCAGAATTACATTATTCCATGAATACAGTGCACGACTCAGGAAGTAACAGTGCTTCTGACAGCATGACGGTGTGCAGTGAGCGTATTAGGAAAAGATGTATACTTGTTGCTCACATGGTGGCCAGCTGAGACCAACCCAAAATTTCCAGAAAAGCATCATCCACAAAATCCAACATAATTTTATGCTCAAATATTTTTGAACGGAAGCTATGGGAAAAAAAAAGTTTGTATATGCAGGTCCAACTACTAAATGTCACTATTTCCATACTCTAGTCATACAGACAACAGGCATCAGCCGGGGCTCAGTGGTAGCGCACTCAGCCCTGCGCCAGAAACCTGAGTTCAAGCCGCAAGCTAATGACTTGAGCACATAATCTAGGCTGAAGCTTCTGTGCAGTACTGGCAAGGTGCCATATTTCAGATGAGATGTTAAACCGAGGTCTCACTTTCCCCCTCGGGTGGATGGAAAAGATCCCATGTCACTGTTCGGAGAGTAAGGGAGCTCTCCTAATATTCTTCCCTACATATATTTCTCAACCAACTAAAACAGGTTAGCTCGACATTTCTCTCATTATTGATTGTGGGACCTCGCTGTGTGCAAATTGGCTGCCACATTATGACTGTGACTACACTTCAAAAGTATTTCATTGGCTGGGGATGTAAAAGGTGCGACATACATTTTTTTTCTTTCGTTATAAATAGGTAATATATCCTGAATGATACCGACCATTTATACATGTAATAATAACCTACAAGCAGTGATAGATCAAGAATCTGGTAATCAAGTGTGGCACAAGGCAATGACGCTTTTAATTATGCAGGAGCGCGACTGAGCCCGTACAGTCTGCATTATTCGGTGTGCAAGGACATATCTTGCAAGCGTGACACTTATTAATAATACAATTAATTCTTCAGTGAATAATGAAATGATCAACAATGCCCTACCAAGCTAAAGCTAGACCTGCCACACACACAAATTGTTCTTGCAAACAAAGCACATTATCTAATACAACTCACTGAAAACTGCAATGAAAATGTACAACGCCTCAGCTATCTCAATTAAATGTGATGCAGTGTGGAATCAGTTGAAGCCTCACCGTTAATGGGGCTGGACAGAAAATTGTATGCATTTCCATGATTGCCTTGTGGATCATGTAATTGTTATCTAAGCAATTCTGTGGGCATGAATCCACTGCAACTGACTTTCTTTTCTAAAAAAGCTAGATTTTCCACCGATTCATGATTATTGGGTAGAAAAGATTAAGTAGCACATGTGCTACAGCTAAATGTAAAAACTAGGGCAACTCTATTATATATCAAAATTGCTGGGTGGGTTGTAACATTCCATTTGAAAATGTTTGGAAAATGTCAGGTTTCCTGTATGGGAAATTCCATGAAGTGTCCACCCTGCAGTATCAGTTATGCCTGTAGGTGGTACTGCAGTAGGCAATTACAATGTTAAAAATTTTGCCTTGTAACATCAGTTGCAAAACCCATTGCCGATACTGTATTCTGTCCAACAATCAGCATGCAGTTGCACTACAAAACCACTAGTTAGCTCGCATCACAGGACACCATTGCCATAAATCAAACTTTAATGTAAATCGATGAGAAAAATTACTTCTCATTTGTACATGAATTTCAACTGTTACTCAGCTACCAATCAACGCATCCTCCCACAGTGGCTGTACTCCCTACCTGGCTGTTAACCCAACCTCAAGTTCCACACTATCTTTATCAATAAGTTTCTGTTCCTGGTATTCGTGCTTGAATATTCTATCCACCCCTCCCACCATTTGTAGATGAAAATCAGGCCTGAAGAAGGGAAGGGGATCTAACTGCAACCATCCCTTCCACTGAGATTTAACTGTAGACAATAGTGGGAACGGGAGCTGAGATCCTGGCCCTGAGAAAAAAGGGTAGCTTACAAGAACCCCCTCACTACTCCTCACTCAGGGTTTAGTGAGCTTCCCCCCGCCTGTTGAGGGAGTTTCCCTTCTCTTCTGACATCCTCTTCCTCACCTTCTCCAGCCCTGCCTAAATCCAATTCTCCCTCCTTCCCTCAATACCGCACTTGGTCTTGTGTACAACACAATGGGAGAACAACTAGTTTTATATATTGAAATCTCTGAGTGGGTCACATTACATTTCAAGATAAGGTGTCAGCCATGGTTCAGTGGGGTAGCACTCTCACCTCTGAGTCAAAAGGTCATGGGTTCAAGCCCCACTCCAGAGACTTGAGCACAAAATTTGGGCTGACACTTCAGTGCAGTACTGAGGGAGGGCTTCACTGTCAGAAGTGCCGTCGTTCAGATGAGACGTTAAACAGAGGTCCCGTTCGCCCTCAAGTGGACATAAAAGATCCCATGACACTATTCCAAGAGCAGGGAAGTTCTCCACAGTGACCTGGTCAATATTTATCCCTCAACGAACATCACTAAAACAGATCATCTGGTCATTATCATATTGCTGTTTGTGGGACCTTGCTGTGCACAAAATTGGATGCCACGTTTTCTACATCAGTGATTACACTTCAAAAGTACTTCATTGGCTGTAAAGCGCTTTGGGATGTCCTGAGGTCATGAAAGGCACTATGTAAATGTATGTCTTTCTTTATATAATCGATCAATCACTCCTATGGGCTTTTTTAATGTAAGAGGGCAAAAATTTACCTGTAGTATCTGTTATGTCTCTAGGTGCAGTTGTAATTGGTCTTTACAATGTTATAAGTCATTTTACACAACATTCGGTCCAAACAACAGTAGCTGTCACTGTAATTAGGGTTAGTGTGTTAGCATGCATCTACAAGCAGAAACCACTAGGTGTCTGTCCACCAAGATGTTTTGCCTGTATCTGTATCCAGAACTATTTAGAGAACCAATGGTCAGTGATGAATTTCAATAAAAATGTATTCTAAAATGAAATAAAAATTAGTTATTTTTCTGTAAAATCTCAACCTCAGTCTTTCCAAAATCTATTTTAGGCACATAGGCTTGAAGGCTGAGCCAATTATCTCTTTAACTTTAACTCTCAACATCTTCCTGTTCTGACGAAAGGTCTTCGACCTGAAACGTTAATTCTTTTCTCCACAGATGCTGCCTGACTTGCTGAGCTTCTCCAGCATTTTCTGTTTTTATTTCAGATTTCCAGCATCCGTAGTATTTTGCTTTTGATTATCTCCTCTTAACTGATTCTCACCTTGCACTTTAATTGTGAACTCACGGGTTAGTTTTATTTATACAACTGACCAGCAAGTGCCCGTCCATAGTTTGTCAGAGAGAAGGATATAATGGTGCTGGCTCCTCCCCCACACAGAGAGCTTTTCTGGTTTTGGATGCAGCCCACCTGAGCAGAGAAACTAGTTCCGAGATCCCTCCCGACACTGTTAAGCGTGTCCCAGGTGCTGCCCTCCCCCCACACACCCCCCTCCACCCACCCATGGTAGTTTGGCATTTCCCCTTCCAGCTAAGTAGCTTACCAAGCAGCCCCCAGATGAGATAATGCCAGCTCCCGACCACAGAGAGTTCGCTAGATTGCCTACCCCAGGCTGGGTGTATGTGTCATCCTAGGACTCCCGCTACCCTCCACAGGTAAGAGTTTGTCAGCCATGTCCCCTCACTCCTTTCCGCATCCTCTCCTCTTACCCCCGCCCCTTCCTCCTCCTCCTCTAGCTCTCCACTCCTCTTTCCCCTATGACATTACCTACATGACCTGTCTACTTCACTTGGTCTCTACTCCCCATGTGCAACACCATAGGAGATTGATTGGCATACTGACCATATACCAACAAAAATAAATCAAGAACTGAAAGAGCAACTGGTGATGATTACTTCCAGGATCTGTCCAAAAAATGGACAAATGTGAGGGTTTGGGTGGCCCAATGCATTCCCACACCTGGGTCTGGTATCTAATCCCAATCAGACTGATGAGATAAATACTTCCTTCCTCTCTTTCAGCTGTAAAGATCATAAACAAAATGAGTTTTGGTGGTGTTAACCCAGTTACTACCATTTTTTAAGCTGAAGGAACCACCCTTAGTGTTTTCTAGGAAGAGAAATCTATTATAGTTTTATAGATCATGTTTAACACAAACCTCTGGGATAGCAGCTTGAAGGCCACAGAGATAATGTCAATAAATACAGGTCTATTTTAAAATTAACCACAGCAAGGTGAGAAAGCAATTCTTAACAGATAGGTCAGCCAGTCTCAATATCCATGCAATTTTTTCAACTGTTCATTTAAGGTTTACGATTCCCAAATATACATTAGACTGAATATTTACAGAACCGTTAGTTTGCAATTTATTTCATTAAGATAATGGTCTTTGATAACTTTAGGTATGAATAATTTTGAACAGCAACATGGAAGTAGGTTATAAGTGTCCTAGCTTTTCTCTGTGAGCTATATAGCTGCGTACCATGGTGCCTCAGGAGCTATTTATAAAATGTAAACCAATATATAATTTATAATTAATATTACAAGTCGTGAATACTCCAAGATCCAGGTGTCACATTAGGATTTATCCCCCATTGAGCAAAAGTGCTAAAAACAGCTCTTTCTAAACCTATAAAATTCAAACAGTTCAAAACAGCAAGTAAGAATTATAAGCACAGATGCCCAGGCTTCAAAGGGTGCATTATCAGGGCACGAGGCTGCATGTGGCCTTAGGACTGCGGGTTGGACACCCCTGAGATTAGGAGCCGGAAATGGATTCATTGAAAAGATCTGCAGAGGCTTAGCTTCTAAATCGAACCTATGAACCTTTTAAGCTCGAGGCAGTTGCTTGACATTCCTGTCTTTAACAGGAAAAAAGATAGACACTTTCACATCACCCTATCTCTCCATTCATCTGCTTAGAAACAATGCAGGATATTTATCCATAAATGTAAAATGATTGCAGAGAAGAAAATTTGCTCCCAAAAAGCTGGCATGTCTAACGTCTAAAAACATTAATATAATGATTGAGCATTATAAGAAAGTAAAAGCTCCTTCCATAAAAAGTTTAGTGCTGATGTAAAACTAACTCCCCCTCCGAATAAGCCGAGGCCATTACATCCATTATCACACCACAATAGCCAAGATATCACGGTGGGTCTTAGCAATTAAAACTGGCATGTAAATTTATTCCAACAAAATTCACAAGGTTGCCTTCGAGTCACTATATGCAAATTGATACGGTCTGATGGAGGTGAACCAGTCCATGTGCACATACAAATAATGCATATGTGATTTGTATTGCATGACAGTTTCCAAGTGCTATAGTTGGGAAATATTCTACTCAATACAGACTAGCCAGAGTAAAAATGCAATGCAGAATACTGGGCCATAACTTGCTGGAGCGGGGCATCTCACGGCATATGCCATTAGTTAAATATTTTCCTTCCTTCAGCTCGAAAAATGTTTGTGCTGTAACTTGCTGGAAGTGCGAGCTATTAACGGTGCAATGAGGACAACGGGACATCTGGGGCCTTGGTGAACGACGGGACCAACAGTCTACCTCCTTAACTAATGTGATTTAAGGATTGAGAAAGAGGGAGGAACAGAAGGTAATAGGGTGAATTAGAGTCAAATCAGGTACAGAAAGAGAAATAGAGAGGGAAAGAAAGATTGGATTAAGACAGAGAGAAGAGAATCAGAAAGGAAAAGTAAAAGAAATTTAAAAATGTAAAATTTGACATTTTTAAAATCTCCAACAACAATTCACTACCTGAAGGAATGAGATTCCACAGTTTAAATTGTTCACTTTCGGGGCCAGAGAAGATCATTGTCAGTCTTTAACAATTATGTCCTTAAAAGGGTACTTACACTATTAATGACAAAACGCAACTTTCTATGGTGAGTTTAATGGGCAATTAATGTGAAAATCCAGCAAGTTCTTCAAAGTAACAGGGAGGCTAAGGGCGAGATGCTGTTTGTGCGAAGCAAACGGAGAAGTGGTGTAAAGTTCTGGAGATTGGCAACTCACAGCGTCTCTCTTACTCCCCTGAACTTACTGGCTGATTTGCACCATTAATAACGCTGTGCATCATTAACGCACCGTCATTTTTCCAGCAAGTTTCGGCCTATTAGTTTGGAATACGCACTTGTGCTTTACAAGAACTTGAGAAACAGGTTAACATGAGAAACAGGTTAACATTCTGTGGCTGTGCATTGAAAGTGTGCAAAAAAATTAGGTTTTGCTATTTTCCAAAGTCAGCAAGGGAACCCTTTCCAATTATGAAAAGTACTTTTTTTTTGGTATGGAGTATATCAATAACCCAATAATAAAATAAAACACATCGCACCGAAACAAGTAATAAACCAAGGTGTCGATGAAAGCAATTACTGATCATAATTCATCAATGGAAGGATGACAGAAAATGCTAGAAATACTCAGCAAGTCAGGCAGCACGTGTGGAGAAAGAAACAGAGTTAATGTTTCAGGTCAATGAGCTTTCGTCAGAACTGTTCTGACGAAGTGTCATCGACCTGGAACGTTAACTCTGTTTCTTTCTCCACAGATGCTGTCTGACTTGCTGAGTATTTCCAGTATTTTCTGTTTTTATTTCAGATTTCCAGCATTTGCATTATTTTGCTTTTGAATGGAAGAATGACGACTGGTTTTTAATATTCACTTATGCTAACTTAAAAATTGTAAATTTCCACCTGAGCAATGCTGAACAATTGATTTCTTGCAAGATCAGGTTTTAACCAATTTTAAAAACACATTTACTGATATACAAATTAATTAAGCTCCATTTATAGTGATGACTAGTATAAATATATAGAGTATTTATATATAGAGCATAAATATATAGAGGTCCTGAAAATGGAAGAACCTTGGCTTCTGAAAGCTTAACTAGTATTGCTATGGTGACAGAAAATCTGATTATATTTAAATGACTAATGCTGAGGCATGAACCACTTCGTTTGCATAGGAATCATATATCTAAATAATTTCTTTCAAACAATTAATTACAACATCCAAAAACATTGCAGTGACATCCTGAATCAAGTGAAGATATTTCATTATCGATTGAAAATACTCTTGTAATTGAGCATCTATATATATACACACACATTATATACACAAGGCTTACTGAGTGAACGTTAGTTATAGAGAATTTGTCTCGAGCATGTGAAGTCAGACTGTGAAGTGAAAAACGTGGTGTGTTGACCCACTCTTGAGAACACAGCACAGATCCTGCGCCAGGACTTTCCTCTAGCAACACATGAACTCGGTCATTAATTCCAGACTGCTTTAACTACAACTTGCATTTATATAGCACCTTTAACGTGGTAAAACGTCCCAAGACGCTTTACAGGAGCATTGTAAAACAAAATTTGACACCCTGCCACATAAGGAGATATTAAGACAGGTGACCAAAAGCTTGGTCAAAGGGGTAGGTTTTAAGAACGACTTAAAAGAGGAGAGATAGAGCGGCAGAGAGGTTTAGGAAGGGAATTCCAGAGCATAGTGCCTAGGTAGCTGAAGGCATGGCCACCAATGGTAGAGCGATTAAAACTGGGGATGTGCAAGAGGCCAGAATTGGATGAGAGCAGAGATTCTCGGAGTGGCGTAGGGCTGGAGGAGGTTACAGAGATAGGGAGGGGGGGTGATGCCATGGAGGGATTTGAAAACAGGGATGAGAATTTTAAAATCAAGGTGTTGCCCGACCAGGAGCCAATGTAGGTCAGCGAGCACAGAGGTGATGGGTGAATGGGACTTGGTGCGAATTAGGATATGGGCAGCGGAGCTTTGGTTGAACTCAGTTTAGGGAGGGCAGCCAGGACAACATTGGAATAGTCGAGTCTAGTGGTAACAAAGGCACGGATGAGGGTTTCAGCAGATTAGGTAAGGCAGGGGTGGAGACGGGCAATGTTATGGAGGTGATCATGGTGATGGAAAGGATATGGGTTTATAGAGGATATGAAGTTTAGCATAATTTCCTTGCTTTTGTACTCTATGCCTCTATGTATAAAGCCCAGGATCTTCACTTCTCTGCATTAAATTTCATCTGTCACCAGTCTATCTATGCCCTCCTGAAATCTGATATTATCCTCCTCACTGTTTCCGAGTTTTGTGTCATCTGCAAACTTTGAAATTATGCCTCTTTTTACCTAAGTCCAGGTCATTATACCCAAGGCCAGGTCATTCTCAAACTATAGCGGAGTTCCTAGTGCCTCTTTATTCTGAAGCATTGTTGAGATTAGGTTTCCAAGCTAAATGCAATCTCTTGGCAGTGTTTACAAATCTACAGACACAATTTGTCTAGGAACTGGATTCAACAGCTGCAAAGCTGAATGGTACCTATCAAAGTCAGAAATAGAACACTGTTATCCTTGCACGGCCTGGACCTTAACTTATGCTGCTGGAGATCCAAGTGTTCCTCTTTCACAACATCTATCACTTGTATTTAAAAAAAACTATTAAATTAATATTTTGGATAAAATCTTGTATTTACGTACAATTCCTGTAGCTGGTTCTTGAATGTAATCTGGGGTGTATTAATGAACTAGCTATCAGTAATTCAGTGATCGGTGCATCAAAAAAAAATCACTGACAGTTGAAGAGTTTTTTTTTAAAAAGAAAACAATTTAAATGCTTTATGCTACCTTCAGCATAAACACAAGCAACTGCACAGGAAAGTTAACCGTCGTGTACAGCAGCGTTGGAAGCAGAAGGTGGATTTCAAATTTACAAATAGGACAAAGCACATGAATGGCACTTGATCACATGATTCAGGACATCCTAAATACTTCACCTATAAAGAATTACTTTATTGGCAAACGTGGTTGGCCCCACAAACAGTAATGCAATGAACAGTTAACTTGAAAGAGGGAAGAATGTTGGCCTGGGCACTGGGAGAACTCTGTTCTTTGAATAGTGCATGGGATTTTTAATGTCCACCTGGCAAGGCAGACACCACCAAACAGCATAGTTTTCCTGTAGAGCATCAAGAGCTTACTAGATGCTCAATATAGATATGCCAGAACTATTTTCAACTCTTTTAAACGTCCACTAAAGCTGAGTAACACAAACGTGCCTGGATGGTAAACAGTCACGTTCAATTTTCTCAACTATTTTCCTGCTGTATCAACTCGGCTGCTGTAAAGAAAAAGTTTAAAGCAAAGATTATATATTTAAGAAATTGAGCTACTTATAGGCTGCACTCACCAGCTGTTAAAGGAGGGAACCTAGCATATATATCAGTCCAAATTAACAGGGTAGGGTTACATTTTACAAAACAAGCAGTATTTCCTTTCCCATTAAAAATTATATTGATCATTCAAAACAAAATATTAACCAATTTGAAATAAAAATCTCTGCACAGCCATGACTGAAACACTTGTTGAAACATTTCATCTGCTTTACAATATATGTAGCAAGATTGAAACACTTGTTTCAGTCTTGCTACATATATCGTAAAGCAGATGAAGTTTTTAAAAAAATAATAAATACTATACTAGTCACTAATTGATTTGCATTGTTGTGGTGGAAGACTCTGGTTGCACGGCTCAGTGCAAAGAAATTAAAATGTTTTCTTTAAGCACGTACAACTTTATAGTACCTGTTAGATACAGTTCAAGGTTACCTGAAAATTGCTCCAACAATTTATCTTCACTTCAGAAACATAATCTTCCCTTATGTCCACCTTTACATTTGCTACACAAAACATTTAGAACAACTTTGAACGCCAAATTATGAATTATTTTACATAATGAATTTGCTCCCACTAAAGACTGGGTTGAAACTAGTTTGACTCGAGCTACATAGGATCGTCTAAGAAATGCACCCAGTCTAGGTTAGACTAAAAAAAAATGACATTGAATTCCAAAGCTAAAAAGTTAGATTAAAATCTATTACCACACCACTTCAGTACTTAACAGAACTGTAGCAGCTGCTATTTTAAGGAGGCATTTAGATGTTTGTTAAGCATATTATCTCTGAAAATGGATGGCCAGCAATGTAGGGAAAAATTGTTTGTTCCTGCAGGTAAATGTGCTCAGAAAGCATCTCCAAACTCAGCATCTCAAGTGCATGTCTGCCAAACATCTGTACTTCCGCCAGACAGACCCGTTCATATCAATGATAAAATCTGGACAAGTATCAGGGTTTCTTTGAGCAAACAGAAAGCAATTAAGCATCACCATGCAGCCATTTTTAAAGTTAATATGCAGTTATAGAGCTATGAAAGCTATAGTGTTTTCCTGGGCACACGGGCAGTGTAACGAAACTGTTCAATGTAAAATTCAATTGAGATTTATAGTTTTCTCTTCCATTATTTTCCTTCCTCTGGGCATTGGTCCACTTACTGGAACATCCACAATTATCAGTCATCCTCTGGTATCTCACTCAAATAGTCAACTATTCACTTGAGCCTGGATGGTGGGTGTCGACAGGCTAGCTGACTGCAGAAAACATCACAGCCGATCTCAAACTTGTTCTCACCCGGTGTCCATGTGTGCAGGAGTTGCTGGATAGCAAATCAGAAGTGGGCACTTGTGGCCGATTTTAGCTAACCTAGCCTAACCTAGGCACGGAGACTGTTGTAGTACCCCATCACTGCCCCAGCTGACAGCCAATTCAATACTGACTGTGGATAAAACTTGGGACATTACTGGTCTTTGCGACTCAGATAAATGACACTACCTCTTAGCCATGGGATGAGCCCTGAACAATAATTTAAAAAAAAAAGACAGCCCCACCTTTGCCAGGTGCAAATGAACAGCACAGGAGTGTCATCCTATGTGTCTGGGCTGGATTCAAAAACCTGGCCCCAGACACAAAACAAATATTGCAACACATAATTCACTAAGATTTTCAGTTTGTAAGAACCCTAAAACCAACATTTATCTGTTAATTTTTTTAAAAATTGCGGTGCGGGGGAAGAAGCAGCAAAAAAAATTGCACTGTGCATATTAGAACAGAAGTAGGCCATCCAGCCACTCGAGCCTGTTCTGCCATTCAATTAGATCATGGCTGCTCTGCATCTTAAATCCATCCACCCGCCTTGGTTCCATATCCCTTGCCTAACAAAAATCTATCAATTTCAATTTTGAAATTTTCAATTGATTTAATCAGTCTTATTGGAGAAAGAAAAATTGTGAAACTTTGTGAAAAAACAAAGCTGTAAGTAAATATCAAGATTAGATTTGATACCTTTTTAATGTATAGTCTGTGCGGACAAGTAAGAGTCCTACTGCCTCTTTAGAATGCACGTTTCTTGAAAGGGGCCTTGCAACTGCAAAGCCAATTTTCCTTTGGCTCCAAAGGTGTTCATTATTATAATGGGGTCTGTACCTGAGCTATCCTGCTCAAAATGAGAACACAACACATATTGTTTCTTTGTGGTTTATTTCTTTAATCGGAAGACTGTCATGTGATTGAAGACCAGCAATATGTGGCATATCCACGCCCACCATCTGTAACAGAAGCTATGGATAGTTAATAAAATCAACTACAGAGGGGGGGAAAAAAATGAGTAATATTTAGGTACTTACCCCAACATCCTAAAAACATGGGAGTGCTTTAAAACAAAAAAAGTAACAAGTGAAAAGAAATTACGCACTTCCAGTTTACGTTCTTTCTCTGCTAGGATTTCGTTTTGACTACGGATGTAATCAGCCAGCATACGTGCCAACTGCTTGCGATCTTCCAGTTCTGCAGCCAGTCTGCCATTGTAGTCTGCTAAGAGCATGCAGGCCTCATCCACTGTTTTTGAAAGTCTGTCTGCGGACTCTTTGTCTAAATTGGAACCATAAACCACATAACATTGTACTCACATGAGAAATTTGGACAACTATTACTGCATTTTAAAATTTCAAAACATGCAATTTTATATTCTTTGAAAAGTCTTTGCTTACCTGTTATTTTATCTAATAGAGAAACATCTTGAACCTCTGGCGGCAATGATGCAATCTTCTGTCGAACAGCTGCATCACCAGAGGCTGCATTTTCCAGCTCTTGCAATGATTTAATTAGATCCTCAGTCTGATACACAAAACAAAAAGTGATAATGAGATGAAGGATGCTCTTGCCTGGATGAAAATATCCACTCATAGTGCCACTCTTTGGTAACTGCAAAGCTTTGTTAAATGTATATATGGTAGAACTACTTATATTTGTGCAAAGGAATGTTCATGGGAGAGGAGCATACATACACTTGTATTAAAATACATCTGCCCTCGTGCTATATTATAGGTTCACAATATGTACAATCGGGCACACCATGAAAAGAACAAAATATTTTTATTGTGAATATATAAACAGATCTACAAGAGGAGTTGATGTACTACAAACTTGTGTACTGGCTGATTTCAAAGCTTATTTGGATGCAAGAGCTGGAGTGAGTGATATCGGCCAGTGCATAGATTTCAGTGCACGTTTTTATACAAAAATGATTTTTATGGGGTAAGGAGGAGGGGGGGGGTTAGGGAGAAAGCAAGAGAAATTCTCTATGAAATGTCAGTTTAGTGAAAAAAACAAACCAAGTGGCATCTTGCAACTTAAGCAAGCATGACACCCCAATGGACTTCTTTCCATCACTGAGTCTCACTATATGTCATTTATACCACATTGTGGTATTTATTTGACTTCAAAATTTGCAGCTTTACATTAAAACACTTTTTTTTTGATAGCGGCAGAAAAATAAAGTACACATTAATAAATACCCATTATACTTGATATTGAACCTTACAATTCTAAGTAATTTAAGACATCAGATCAAATAAATCACTGCAAATTAACTTCCAGATCCCATTACCATGTGTAGTGTAAAATATAATTTTAATATTCTGAAAAGTGTCCCCATTAATGTACTATAATCCATTTTTTTGACATTATTGAGAAACACTTCTTATTGATTAGGCAGTTAACACTGATCCTCTTCAAAATTTCAAATGGGACATCTGTATCAATAACAGGTTTAACCGGATTTGACTAACAGTTCTCATCATGAAGCAGAATTATAGTTAGTACCAATCTAAAACAGAGAACTAAAAAAACTAATACATTAACTATAACATACTCATATAACATGTATTACTTATTCTTTTCTCCCTGGGGAGAATACACCAACATATTTTACTTTGCAGGGAGCAGAATAAAGAGAGAAATCTTTTTTTTTTAATATAGTTCTCAAAGGCAGAGTAGCATTATGAAAAGGTCTGCTGCGAAGAGAATAATGGATGTTTGGTAGTATTTGCAAAGCAATAACCTACAATGTTATTGTACAGGCGGTGGCTATAAATTGCTGCGTTTTTACTTTTGCAGCTTGACATCAGCTGAACCTCAGATTTGATTCTGGCTTTAGAATTATTCCAACGTTTATGCAGTAGTTTTATTCAGTTCTGGGCACATTTGCGCACAGTCAACAATGCAGGAGATGACTGCCTTGGTACTCCATTACATAGTGATGAATGACAGCTCAACACCATAGGACAGTATCAATACTGAATTATTTGTCGAGACATAACTTGCAGTACATTACTGGGAAATTCTGTGGCCAGTACATAAAATTAGATTTATATCATACAGTATATCTTTTAAGATTCTGCCAGTGAGAAAACCATTGAAAGAATTTCATTTTTTGCATATTTATTAATCTTCAAAATAAATATTGAATTATAGGGACTGAGACAAATACAGGGATAAAAATAATTCAAAGCCATTCCTAAATGTATTTTCTGTCAGAGAACCATGAAAGTTTCGTAACACTGTCCCAAAGGTAATACTTCACACAAAAGAACAGCTTTTTTTTTAAAAGCAGTTAATAACAGACAATTTATCTGTCCATGTGGTTAAGTCAATGTTGCATGTCCTTTATTTTAAGGAGTGCATTTGTCTTCAGGGTAGATAAATGTAAAGAAAGCTCTGGTTGAACACAATCTGTATATACAGAAATAAAAATTCAGAAATTTTCAGTCTAAATAAAATAACTCTCTCTTGAAATTTGTTGATGCAATAGTTATGCATCACAAGTAAATTGAGGTTTAAAATTGTAGACTCCTGAGTTAATACATGTGTAACAAAGTATATAAATGTTAACTTGATGGAAGTTGATACTGTAGATGTATTTATATTTGCGATAAAACTATTTGCGCACTTTCATGGAGCGAACCAAAAATATCCTTACCACAAATAATATGGACCTTTGAACAGTAGAACATGTAGCACAATAGGCATTCCATGATTATGAACATGCCCAACTCCTA
The DNA here is from genome assembly GCF_035084215.1 of Heptranchias perlo. NCBI lineage: Eukaryota > Metazoa > Chordata > Chondrichthyes > Hexanchiformes > Hexanchidae > Heptranchias > Heptranchias perlo. The sequence continues at coordinate 8,994,550 of NC_090326.1, read as the reverse complement.
TCAGCTTTTCTTTGTGAATATAAACAGTTCTACAATATTTATTCATATGAAGGCTCATTAAGTGAAATCCGATTGCCCGATTCAGCTGTTCTCCCCCTTTCTGCTGATGTATGCTTCCACAGACACCATTCTTAAATGTGTGAGCATGGATAATGTCAGCAAACTAGTCAACCGTGGAGGTCACTGCTGGCAAGCCCGATCCTGCTTCTGCACCTTATGTCCAACCATGGACACCTTCCAAACAAAGGCTACTGGACAGCAATGAAGAGCAACAAACTTGGCTGAGATTATTCCTTCTCCCTGATCCAAGATGCTGAGACCAATTGCAGCATCTGAATTGCTGCTCCAGCTGAGGTGAACTAATTCAGCACTAAAATTCAATCGAGGAACATTCTGTACCCTCTACATTTTACGAGTGTTCTTCTTAAAACTTTTTATCAGTCAATTGCTCAAAGCGGCTCGTTACAATTATTTTTTTAAATAGTTGTGCAACCGCCAGACTCAAGCACATGATTTTTTTTAATATACTAACAAAGCCAATTAATGTGAAGAAACCAGTCTCACCTTGAGAAATACACGATCATGTGTGAATTGAAGAAGAACTTCATCCCTGCCGAGTTTTCAAAAACATTGCGGGGACTGAGCTTTTAAAAGTGAATGCCAACAGTTGGTTTGGAAATAAACCAACTAATTTCACATCAAGGCTAGGTGGTAGGGCCTGGTTCTTGGGGATTCCCATTACTTACATCATTGGGACACACCTGCTTCATTTCCTCATCTGAGAAATGGAGATCTTCTGGGCTTCAAGTAGTGGTTTATCATATATTAATATGGCAATCCTTCAAGGGGTAAGCAATTCATAATGCCATGCACTGTTTCCTTGTACAATAGGTCTGAGCATCTGGCTGTCACTCATTGCTTTCCTTTTAGCCAAACTTCTCCACTTCCCTTCCCTCCTGAAGGTGCATACTCCTTGCTGTGATACAATACACAGTGATGCTCTCCAACACTTCACCCAACTGACCTTTACTCCAGTGTGATCCACGATAGCAAGTGTTAAGACTGTTCAACATCAGGCATCAGAGTCAAGCGCAATCTTGTCATTGCCCAAAATTCACACGTCAGGCAATGTGGACTTCCTGCACTACCAGGTGCTGCTGAATAGTGATCAGGAACATGAACCCTGACTGATTTTCACCTCCTAGGAACTCATGGGAATGCATTCTAATTTAACTTTATGTGGCAAATCATAAATATTCAATACTTCCACAGGAAAATGAGGGTGAATAATTAATTCAGCCTGACGCCAATTTGACAATTCCATCTGCAAGTCAGTGCTCTTTCCCATTGCAATAGTTCTATTTGTAATTGTGTTAAATTGTTAAACCCTTAGCAATATACATTTTTTTTAGAAACCTCCTTTCACCGGTGTTCAAGATTGTTTAAAAAAGTTCCAGTTTTAAATAAAAAATTTCAATTTCATCTCAGTGTGCCTGCTGATGAAATAGGCCTACAAGCAATCAGATCCGTCCCCAGGCAAGTCATCTTCAATACTCCTCCCCCATTGTGCAGTGAAGTGTGCAAGTTTCAAGTGCGTACATGAAAGATATCTGACAAGGCTGGGTAGAAATACAAGCTTGCAATGAAAAACTCACATGAAGCTTTATATGGTCAAAGAATATTGATAGCAGACCTATCATATATTGGGCAGGTGTAATATTATAAATTGGACACAGAATTTCCCGGTAATCACCTGCAGATTATTTTACGACAAACCTGCAATGACACAAAAAGCACTAAAGGCTGGCACCCCTCACCAGCATTCACTGCCTGCAGGGAAACTAACCCAAAACAGAATAAAATCCCAAAGTAATAATCAAAACATTATTTCAATTTTAATCAGCTGTAGCCCAATCTCAGAGAGTGATTACAACCTTGAATTGTGATCTTAAGAGTTTAGTTGAAACCTGTCATTAGATTTTTGTCAGGTATACATAACACTACATGCAATGGTTATTTTATTTTATATTAAATAACCTGCCATTACCTCTGGGGGTTCTTTAGGTGTACTGTTGGAATGATAGTCATCATCTTCTTCCTCCTGTATTTGTTCAAAGGTACGTTTCTTGGCCTTTTTTTCTGTTGCTGAACAGGTAGCAAAAGACAAATTTAAAATTTACTTCCAAAAGTCAATAGATAAAAAAGTAATTGAGCCTTCAGCTGCTGAGGTCTATGTATCTATACTTACAAATAACCTGCTTAAGCTGGTCGATAAAGTTGTTTTCATAAACCATCCTCTCTTGCCAAATAGCTAACACTCTTTCTAAGTGCTTCTTGCAATTCTCATCAGATTCACTGTCGAGCAAGAAAAGCAACTCCAGATTAGAGACAATTTAATCTCCAAAAGGACACAAAGCTATGCCCAATTCATTAAGGTGTACTGTGAAGCAGTAACAAAACTGGCCTGCAATATCTCTTTCACTGGGTCTGATCAAATTAGGAAATCATACATTTGTAGTGTCATTTTAGTGTTTGAAAGATCACACCCATTTTAAGGCAGTTTTTTTTAAACCTAGAATTTTAACTAAAGCAACTCTTTCCTTCCCCTCCATCACAAAACATGTAGTATAACATCAGTGACCAGTTTATTTAGAACATATTAACACAAACAATAATTGTTAGGGTTAGGGTACAGACGTAACATCGGTACAGATGAAAAAGCCATTCAGCCCATTTGATCTCATCCTTTAGGATACCAATTCTATTGTCTCCCCATTACAGCATCGACAGGTTTCTTAAATGCACAGCCTCAACCCCTGTTCCTTGGGCCCCTTTCAGCTGTTGACCACCATTAAAAGAAATACTTGCTGACATTTGTCCTAAACATGCCCTTCACAACTCTGTACCTCTGCACCTCTGCTCTCACAAATTTGAAAGCGTCGTTTCTTTCTTTGTCCTTTTAAATATTTTCTACACCTCTAAGGTTCGATATTTGCCAACATCACTCCATTATTTAAGAAGGGTGAGAGATAAACCAGGAAATTATGAACCTATTGGTCTAAAGTCTGTTGTGGGGAAGTTACTAGATCTAGTTATTAGGGATAGAATGACTGAGCACTTGGACAAATATGAACTGATACGAGAGCCAGCGTGGGTTTGAAAAGGGTAAGTCATATTTAACAAACCTAGTTGAATTTTTTGAGGTCACTAATATGGTAGATAAGGGAGTGTCTACAGATGTTATTTATATGGACTTCCAAAAGGCAATCGATAAGGCTCCATACAAGAGACTGTTAGAAAAATGGAAGCGCATGGAATTGGAGGCAACCTTTTGACAAGGGTAGGGAATTGGTTAGGAAGTAGGAGACAAAGAGTAGAGATAATGGGTATGCACTCCAATTGGCAGGATGTGACTAGTGGTGTCCCCTGTGGGCAAAACTATGGCAGATGAAGTTCAAAGTGGGGGAAGTGTGAGGTCATCCACTTTGGACCCAAAAAAGATAGATCAAAGCATTTTCTAAATGGTGAGAAGCTAGGAACTATGGAGGAGCAGAGAAAATTAGTGGACAGGTACAAAAAATAATTTAAAAGGCCAATGGAATGTTAGCCTTCATCTCACGGGGGCTGTAATACACAGGGGTAGAGGTTATGTTACAGTTATATAAAGCAGTGATTAGACCCCATCTGGAGACTGCATTCAGTTCTGGGCACCGCACCTCAGGAAGGATATATTGGCCTTGGAGTGGGTGCAGCCAGATTCACCAGAATGATACCGGGGCTAAAAGGGTTAAATTACGAGGACAGGTTGCATAGACTGGGCTTGTATTCCCTCGAATATGTAAGATTAAGGGGTGATATCATAGAATCATACGGCACAGAAGGAGGCCATTTGGCCCATCGTGTCCATGCCGGCCAAAAAAGAGCTATCCAGCTTAATCCCACTTTCCAGCACTTGGTCCGTAGCCCTGTAGGTTATGGCACTTCAAGTGCACATCCAAGTACTTTTTAAAATGAGTTGAGGGTTTCTGTTCAACATAATTGAGGCGTTAAAGATGATTAAAGGATATGATAGGGTAGATAGAGAGAAACTATCTTCTCTGGCAGGAGAGTCCAGAACAAGGGGGCATAACCTTAAAATTAGAGCTAGGCCGTTCAGGGGTGATGTCAGGAAGCACTTCTTCACACAAAGGGTAGTGGAAATCTTAAACACTTTCTTCCCCTCCCCACAAAAGCTGTGGCTTGGTCAATTGAAAATTTCAAAACAGAGATTGATAGATTTTTGTTAGGCAACGGTATTAAGGGATATGGAACCAAGGCAGGTAAATGAAGTTAAGATACAGATCAGCCATGATCTAATTGAATGGCGGAACAGGCTCGAGGGGCTGAATGTCCTACTCCTGTTCCTATCTTGACACAAATCTTTTCACGGCTGAAGAGCTCCATCTCATCTAATTGTTTCTCACAGCACATCCCTCTAATACCGGAGTTGATTGCTACCTTCACCTCCTCCAGAGCTTGGATGCCCTTCTTACATTGTAGTGACCAACCTTTAACAGTCCTTCCGGTATGGCGTGGACAGAGCACTGTTTCAGCACGATCTCAGGGGAATATGAAATCAATCGATCTGGCAATATAAACCAGTTCACTTCAATAGTCACCCTGCACTATTTGGACCTGATGAGCTACTAGCTAAACAACAGTTCTAGTCTCTTTCAACTTCCATTCAGTTCTAACCCACCCATTCAGTACATTGGTTTCTTTTTCCTTCGAATATTCAATAACTTGCATTTTCTTATATTAAAGTTCATTTACCATCGATCAGTCCAGATACAAACACCATCAACCTCTCTTTGGAAGATCCTGGATGCCTCCCGAGTCTACTGCTCCCCCTAACTTGGGTCAAATGCAAAATTTGAAACGACGTTGCACTAGGATTGCATAACCAGCTCATGATTATATGTCAGGAATAGAAGAGGTCGCAACAGACTCCTGGGCTACCCCATTTAGAGTTATGGGAATGTAGTGGTTACAGCACCCAGGAATTGTGAAATTCAATTCAATAAATCTGGTCATTTGTAAGCTACCACCAGAAAAAATAACCATGAAAGCTACCAGATTGTGACAAGATTTGAGTTCATAAATGTGCTCAAGGAAAGGGAACGTGCAACCCTACCCAGTCTGACCTATACAGGGCTCCAGCCCCACACTATTTGTTTGATTCTTAATACTCTCTGAAATGGCCCAGTAAGCCATACAGTTGTAAAAAAAACTACAGAAGGCCCACCACAACCATATCAGGGCAACAAATGCAGCCAACCAGTGCAACCCACATCCTGACAGCAAATTTAAAAAACGTCCCACAACTAACTCAAATCCATGTCTTGCTCTTAATACCCACTGACTTCAGTTTGTAAAGTTGGCCTTATGGTCTTTTGAAAGTCTAGGCATACCATGTCACATGGCTATTCCCCATCAACTTGAGCTGTCAATTCCTCAAAAAAAGTTGATCAGTACAATCAATTTGTTCTGAAGCTATATTTGTTAGGTGTTTTCATGGATACTCTTCCAGTCAACTTATTTAGGATTTCATTGGTTTTCCAATTATTAATGCATCTGTAATTGCCAGGTACTTCTGAGTCATCCTCCTTGGGTACAGTAACTATTTTGGCTTTTTGCAGCCTGTTGAAACTTTTCCACCGTCATTGACACCATCAACATGAGCATTAGTGCTTTACAAACCTCCTCAGTGCACTGGGATATAATTTATCAGTCACAGTTTTCAGCTGTGAACCTAACCAAAATATTTGTGAACCTCTTTGACATGACAATATATTATTATTGTCTTTCCCAATAAAAGCTCCAATAAGTATTCTTCTGTAAATTTACTATCTCCAATCACCTTCACTGTCAATTCCACATTAGTCCTTTAGGCTTTTGACTCCTTCCAGGCTATCGTCTTGATGATATAATAATGGAATATTTTTGGCAAGGTCTTGCAGCTTCTGATAACCCTTGTGTCATGTTTCAAGATTTTATGACCATTTTTTTCAAAAAAAATAATTTTAAAATGATTTACTTTTGATGTTAGATTTTTGTAAGGAAAGTGTATTCACAAGTTAAAAAAAGGTATCTATACAATAGGAGCTTAAAATGCTAAATGGAAATTCTTTTCTACAGAAACTAAACAATAAGTAATTTGTTAGTTTGTCCAGGTAATCAAAAATCATCTCGCATGCATTGTGTTAAAAAGCTCTTTGATCCTGTCTGTGAAGAGGGAGATAAAGAGAGAAAGACGGGCAGACGGAGAAAGGCAGTCAGGCTTTTAAACAATATTGTGAAAGGACTCATTAATGTGGGGAACTGTGGCATTTTCTTTATTTTATATTATAACTTGAAGATAAGTCATATGATTGAATTAAGTGATTCTGGTCATAATGGCTGCTCAGTTTGTTTACCTGTAAAATAAAGCAGCTTAACGAATTCGTTTCTGGCAATATTTTACCATCTTTGCTTGATCTGCCTTTGGCAATTGAAGTAGTACATGGATAAAAGGCATAAAAAATTTGGTTTAAGTCAAAAGTGGGTACTATTATTACAGCCCTGGGTCACGCGGCCATAGGGCAGTGAGAGTCTACCCCTACAAAAGTAAGATGCTCAGATTACTTTTAGAGCATTTTATTTGCTTTGCCTCATATCCCTTAAGTCTGCCCTTCCAAAGTTGTATACTACTGTATGGTTGCATGCCTGTACGGTTTCTCAAGTCAGACTGATTGTTGTTGCACTATAGGCACCATGGCTCAACTACTGCTACTCCCTGAAGAGTCACTACTGGGATTGTCTTGAGGATACCTAGGCAAGAACCATAAAAGAACCCCACGCTGCTTGTTAAGGGTGCGGTTGAGTTGTTTACTGGACATGGTGCAACTGGAACATTCTGTGGTTTGGAAATGATTGTCTTGACCTTCAGGTGTTTTGCTGTAATGAAGAAACAATGTAACAAGGGCATGACTACCAGAATGTGTACGTGTACCACTTATGATTGGCTCCTGATAATCGGCTGTTATGCTAATGCTCTCGCTGTAACTGTATAACTATGCAACACACTGAATGTAACTTTGCTTGCTCTGTTGGACTCGACGGACTCTGGTAGGAGTCACTGCTGGTGCGCTAGAGTAAGCCCCGCGGATAATAAATTCTGTTAAACTCTGAAGGTGTATTCGACTCAGTGATTGCTGAACCAGACTGAGGGTAAAAGAATCCAGATCAACAGTCTCGAGAGGAAGGAATTAAAAACGTTTTTCAAATAAGATGGACAATCTCTTGCTTTATTGTAAGACTGAAGATAATAAAGAAAAAGGGTTAAATTGATTGCTCGAGTTCAGTATTTTTCCCCTTTACTCTTTCACCACTTTACATTCTAATCAGAAATCACATCATTTTACTCCACAAATTTACTCTGCCCTCCTTTTCAGCCTAAACTACATGTGAGCACCCAGAAGGTTGTGGGTTCAAGCCCACTCCAGAGACTTAATCAACATAACATAGGCTGACACTTCAATGTGGTACTGAGGGAAAGCTACATTGTCAGAGGTGCCATATTTCAGATGGAGACATTAAGCCAAGGTCAATTGTCTCAGGTGGACATAAAAGATTCCATGGCACTATGTGAAGAGCAGGAGGGTTCCCCGTGTACTGGCCAACGTTTTCGCTCAACCATCAATAAAAACGGATTATTTGGTCATTTATTTCATGAACCTTCCTGTGTGCAATTTGGCTGCTGTGTTTTCCTACATTGTTTCAGTGGTAGCACTCTCGGCCTCGAGTCGGTAGGTTGTGGACTCAGTCCCACTCCAGAGACTTGAGCCCATAATCTAGGCTGACACCTCAGTGCCGTACTGAGGGAATGCTGTACTGTTGAAGATGCCATCTTTCGGATGAGACGTTAAAAATCAAGGCACCGGCTGTCCTTTCAGGTGGAAGTAAGAGATCCCATGGCACTATTCAAAGAAGTGCGGGGGAGTTCTCCTGGTGCCCTGCCAATATTTATCCCTCAACCAACTTCCCTAAACAACAGATGCTTTGTGGGACCTTTCTGTGCGACATGTGGCTGCCACGTTCCCTATATTACAACAGTGACTACACTTATAACATACTTCATTAGCAGGTGCTATATACATACAAGTTAATTAGTTACTTTCTTTCTTTCCATTACAACAATAACTACACTTCATTGGTCATGACTTCAGAGGTGCCATATTTCAGATGGAGACGTTAAGCCACGGTCCCATCTATTGTCTCAGGTGGCATCCACACTGCGCACAGCAAGGTCCCACAATGCATCTGATTTTTTTAGGGAAGTTGGTTGAGGGATAAATATTGGCAGGACACCGGGAGAGCTCCCCTGCTCTTCTTTAAATAGTGCCAAGGGATTTTTTTTTTTGTCCACCTGAGAGGACAGGCGGGGCCTTGATTTAACGTCCCATCCAAAAGACAACACCTCCAACAGTGCAGCACTCCCTCAGTACTGCACTGAGATGTCAGCCTAGATTATGGGCTCAAGTCTCTGGAGTGGTACTGAATCCAAAACCTTCTGACTCAGAGGAGAGAGTGCTATACTTACAAAATACTTCATTGGCTTTGGGACGTCCTAAGGTCATGAAAGGGGCAATATAAATACAAATTCTTTCTTTTAAGAGAGTTTTCCCCATTCAATTCCACTGAATTTTAGACCATCCTTTCCCCTCCTTTAACAGTTTCAACTAGGATTGTTTTATTACTAATTTTCAGATCAAACACAGTAAAAACAGAAAACAACTTTTGCTTTACACCTAAATGTTTTTTCATGCTATTGCCACCCATGCAACATTAGGCTAAAGTCAAATTGTCATAGTAAAATCTAATTAAATTCAAGTCATACTTTAATATTCTGATATATTTTGAGAACCTATTATACGTACAGGGTTAATTCACATTTCACAAAGCTAATATACATATAGGTTATTTACATTATGTAAAGCTATTGTATAATTAAGGTAAATTCATATAGAAATTTTAATGTCATTTCTGATGTCCAAATCACACATTTTATGATTGAGTATGGGAATATACACTATTTACAGAGCTACTGCACAATGCCTGTGGGAACAATGTAAATCAGGGGGTTGAGGCACCTGAAATGGTGTGGAGAGATACTGTTGGTTGGGATTGGTACCACTCACGGCCAGTAGGTGGGCTGCTGTATTGAGGGGGTAGTTTGTGTTGAATGAGTCTCCAAGAACAGACCACTTGGTTATTTTCCCAGTTTCAGATGGAGACCAAACATCACTCATTCTGACCGACAGATGTTTCACATGTTTGTGTGGGTGGGGAGAGGAGAATGCATCTTTTTGCAGCTAATAACAAAACTTATGCTAGTTTGCTTGTTGCTGGGGGTCCTTTCATTCCAGTGGGCATGCGCAGCACGCATTGGGCTGGGCTCTTTGGAATTACGAGAGATGTCATGTTCCTAGAGATCGCCTGGATGGATGCAGAAACATAATCCAAATATGTGGAGGGAGATGCCCTTCTGGTTGCAACCACCCGAGCAGTTCTTTTTAAACAAAAAACCTCAGGATGTGGATGTCGCTGGCCAGGCCAACATTTCTTGTTCAGCCCCAGTTGCCCTTGAGGTGATGGTGGTGGATCTTCTATGTGAAGTTGCTCCTACTTTTTTTTCTAGTGATTTGATACAACTGAGTGGCTTGCTAGGCCACTTCAGCGGACAATTAAGAATCAGCCACACTGGTGTTGGACTGAAATCACACATAGGCCAGACCGGGTAAGGACAGCAAGTTTCCCTCCTTAAAAGGACATTAGTAAACCAGTTAGGTTTTTACGACAATCCGATAATGTCACGGTCCAGATTGGTCCACCTGCCATGGTGCTTTTTAAACTCACATTCTTTAGATTATGAGTCCAGGCCTCTGGATTACGAGTCCAATAACATAACCACTACACTACTGTACCCTTGTACGGTATGAAGGGGTGGAATTTGTGAAGCATGTGTGGGGTGTGGTACATGCAATGTATGATTTTGAATTAGCCTTCCTGAACTTCTCAGGATATGACTCCGTAGCCCTTGCCATTATTTCTCCCGTAATAGTTGGCATGGTCATGTTCCCAGGCTTTCTGTCCCATCCTTGATCATGGAGACAAGAACGACACACCAGATAGAGATATGGTCACAAGAAGCTGATGGGGCGAGGAGGAAAAGTTCAAGTGGGTCGGCTCACGCTTCAGTCTGACAAGTATTACAGGGTTCAGAAGGTAGCGTTTTATTCTGAGAAGTGGTATTGGTCATATTTAGTGAGGCGAAACTTATCAGCTGGCTCGTGGACAGGCATAATCTGGCCCTTAAGGAGGTGCTTGCCTAATAACTTTCTCACACCAGGCTTTCTGAGGCATAAACCTGGCTCCAGGCTGATAGTTATTGAATGACAATAAATTGCTCTCTTGTTGGTCTTCTGAGAGTGGATGATTGGTTGACTATGTAGCAGGGTTGGGAGAAGGCCCGAGCATCAATTCTCAGCTGCTGATTACATTGCGGGGCTAGGGACTAGGCAAATCACTTGGGTCTGAGCTGCCCAGTACTACCTTAAGTTTAGGAGACGAGTCTCCCATTATTGAAGAGCTGGAGACATGAGGGGTATTCGTAGCCTTTTGTTCATGCAAAGGCACTTGGAGATGTTTAAGTCGCAGAACAGATAGGCTGGCACCTTGATAGACACCATTGGAAATAGGTACAGGAGGCCGGGAGAATGTTCATTTTTATTGTGCTGTTTAAAAAATTCATTCATGGGATGTGGGCGTCGCTGGCAAGGCCGGCATTTATTGCCCATCCCTAATTGCCCTTGAGAAGGTGGTGGTGAGCCGCTTTCTTGAACCGCTGCAGTCCGTGTGGTGAAGGTTCTCCCACAATGCTGTTAGGTAGGAAGTTCCAGGATTATGACCCAGCGACGATGAAGGAACGGCGATATATTTCCAAGTCAGGATGGTGTGTGACTTGGAGGGGAACGTGCAGGTGGTGGTGTTCCCATGTGCCTGCTGCCCTTGTCCTTCTAGGTGGCAAGGGTCGCGGGGTTTGGGAGGTGCTGTCGAATAAGCCTTGATGAGTTGCTGCAGTGCATCCTGTAGATGGTACACACTGCAGCCACGGTGCGCCGGTGGTGAAGGGAGTGAATGTTTAGGGTGGTGGATGGGGTGCCAATCAAGCGGGCTGCTTTGTCCTGGATGGTGTCGAGCTTCTTGAGTGTTGTTGGAGCTGCACTCATCCAGGCAAGTGGAGAGTATTGCATCACATTCCTGACTTGTGCCTTGTAGATGGTGGAAAAGCTTTGGGGAGTCAGGAGGTGAGTCACTCGCCGCAGAATACCCAGCCTCTGACATGCTCTTGTAGCCACTGTATTTATGTGGCTGGTCCAGTTAAGTTTCTGGTCAATGGTGACCCCCAGGATGTTGATTGTGGGGGATTCGGCGATGGTAATGCCCTTGAATGTCAAGGGGAGGTGGTTAAACTCTCTCTTGTTGGAGATGATCATTGCCTGGCACTTGTCTGGCACGAATGTTACTTGCCACTTATCAGCCCAAGCCTGGATGTTGTCCAGGTCTTGCTGCATGCGGGCACGGACTGCTTCATTATCTGAGGCGTTGCGAATTGAACTGAAAACTGTGCAATCATCAGTGAACATCCCCTTCTGACCTTATGATGGAGGGAAGGTGATTGATGAAGCAGCTGAAGACAGTTGGGCCTAGGACACTGCCTTGAGGAACTCCTGCAGCGATGTCCTGGGGCTGAGATGATTGGCCTCCAACAAACACTACCATCTTCCTTTGTGCTAGGTATGACTCCAGCCACTGGAGAGTTTTCCCCCTGATTCCCATTGACTTCAATTTTACTAGGGCTCCTTGGTGCCACACTCAGTCAAATGCTGCCTTGATGTCAAGGGCAGTCACTCTCACCTCACCTCTGGAATTCAGCTCTTTTGTCCATGTTTGGACCAAGGCTGTAATGAGGTCTGGAGCCGAGTGGTCCACGCGGATCCCAAACTGAGAGTTATTGGTGAGTAAGTGCCGCTTGATAGCACTGTCAATGACACTTTCCCAAGCTCACCATACCCAAAGATGACAAAATGGAAGTTTGCTCCATCTGGTTAGGTTGGAATATATACTGGGGATATGCGATCTGTTTTAGTCAAGTTGAGTTTGTAACCGGAAAGTCATTTGAACTCATCGAATCTTTGAAGAAGGTTAAGTGAGGTGGTTGGGTTGGTTACATATAGCAAGCAGTATGTCAGGATACGTGGATTTTTGTGTTCATTCCCTCTTGCCTGCACTCAGTGGATGCCTGAGCTTACCCTGATGCACATCACTAGAGGTTCTATGATTGGAAAACGAAGAGGGCATCCTTGTCTGGTCCCCCGTTGCAATGGAAATGCAGGGGTACTAAATCCAATGGTGCACACTGTGGATATGAGGTGCAAACACAGGAGAGAAATTCACCTCCATTCTCAGGTATCATAATAAGAAACTTCTACTGCGGGGTGGGCCGGCAGACATCCAGCGTGACTAATGCCCTTGAATGGCTCTGGCTACTCGTCATGGACCCTGTGTCTGCAGGGATTATGTCCCATTGGGTTAGCAGGCACATAGGTCCCACCCATAATCACGTGAAGCAAGTGTGAGGCAAGTACGGGTGGGGCAGGGGGGCAGGCGAAGACCTCTCATTCAGAGTATACACATGAAACTTCGCTGCTGGTTCTCCCACTATTTGATGGGAGAGTCTCCTCCTGAGCTAGTATAGTTGGATTTCACTTGGCTACACTGATGGGAAGACGCAGATGGGTCTACAAGGAGGGCTGAGCCTCCTGGCTGCAAGGCAAAGGGCAAGTGTGAATGCTGTGCTGAACTGGCACTCCCATGGTTTCCTGCTGTTACAGTATTGATTGAGGCAAGTCTTAAACATCGGGACTGGTATCTTTGTGCTCCATGTGGTCGGTGACGCACAAGGGAAGGGAGTGTTGCCTTTTCAGCTAGGGTTTTCTTGAGGTTAATTGCCATTTATTTGTAGATGCATTTTAATATAGCACAGTAATAGTTTGCTTTCTTAAAATTATTGAGTTCTGTGAGCGAGTGATGTGGGTTTTTTTCTGCTTCAGTTACTTTAGCTTTTATTTCCTCCTCCTGTCTTGTCACAGCAGTCGGTGCTGTGGCAAGACTCAGAATTGGTCCGGTGATCATGGCTTTGGAGTTTCCTTTTATTCCCCCATCAGAGCAGCTTTCTGGGGACACAAAAGCAGTAGGACAATCCGGGCTGCTGGGATCATTAGAGCCAGTAAGATGAGAGTAGGCCACTGGAGGTTGAACTCAGCAGGACCAATTTTTAATAAACTTTTTTTTTAAATCCTTCTCTGCACCCGGCCACTGGTACTACGTTTAAAAGGCTGGGAAGGCAGAGTCCTTGCCAGCACAAAATGCCCTAGATGACAACCAACGTAGTGCAAAACCTAGAGAAAATTGGAAGCCCTTTAGAAAATGTGGACATACTGGGGATGTCGTCACCAGAACTGATTGCAAAAATTATTTTAAATCAGAAAATGTTTTACAATATTTTACACACCTCTGCTGAAATTCAACTGCCCATTCTAAATAAGTTATCTTGGTTCAGATTTTTTCAAATGTACCTCCCACCCACCCCAAAAAAGTTCAACTTATCTATACTCAATCAAGACAGGAAACAAATGACTCTCCCCTACTTGGCTTCATCATCCATTGGTCGTGCTTCCAAAAAGTAATGACCGGTTTCTCAGCTGACAGCTTTAACTATGTATTTTACTGTCTAATGGAAAAGTGAAGTAGATTCTGCAAACTTGATGCTTCACCGATCACCGACACATCCTTTAGAAGGGACTGCGCCAGAATTTTTTCAAAAATAGCAGCCTGCCTTTTAATAAAAACTGGAACACAAGCTTACAACACTTGATTGTTATAGAAATTTACTTGCTAAATGTGGGTATGTTATTAATGAATCTCTGCCTTTCCACATTCGTGTTGAACAGGACAGTACCTGGAAACATGCGAAAATGCATCCACCAAAACTGGAGCAAAGTCCTTGGTAAATTCTGGTCCCTTTTTCTTACTGTTCTGGATCACATCATTTGCCAGATAAAGGAAGGTCAGTTTTCTGCTTGGTTTAGCTGTGGACAAAATCGGTGAAAAAAAGAGTCAAGAGTTCTAATGCTAGTTAATGAGCTATACTGCTTCATGTTTTTTCCAGTGAGAAACTAAAATCAATATACACAATAATTCAGATTTTCATAAAACAAATAACTGCACAACCTGGAAATGTTATGACAAATATACACTTGTGCAATGAGAGTTTTAATTTTCTGAACAGTTCGATCACCCTACATCAATGAGGGGCTCTCTTTAGGGAGGTACAAGCTGACAGTCTCAAATCAGTATCACCAACTTGTAATCGATGCTGTCTACAATAGAAATGTAAAGCAATCTCAATAGTATCATAGTCGTTCAACACAGGATGCCATTCGGTCCATCGTGCCTGTGCCGGCTCTTTGAAAGAGCTAGCCAATTAGCCCCAATCCCCTGCTCTTTCCCCAGAGCCCTGTTAATTTTTTCCCTTCAAGTATTTATCCAATTCCCTTTTGAAAGTTACTATTGAATCTGCTTCCACCACCCTTTCAGGCAATGCATTCCAGATCATTACAACTCGCTACGTAAAAAAATGTTTCCTCGTGTCACCTCTGGTTCTTTTGCCAATCACCTTAAATCTGTGTCCTCTGGTTACCGACCCTTCCACCTGGAAACAGTTTCTCCTTATTTACTCTTTCAGAACAGTTTATAATTTTGAACACCTCTATCAAATCGCCTCTTAACCTTCCCTCCTCTGAGGAGAACAACCCCAGCTTCTCCAGTCTATCCATGTAACTGAAGTCCCTCATCCATGGTACCATTCTAGTAAATCTCTTCTGTACCCTCTCTAAGGCCTTCACATCCTTCCTAAAGTGTGGTACCCAGAATTGAACACATACTAATCCAGCTGAGGCCTAACCAGTGTTTTATAAAGATTTAGCATAACTTCCTTGCTTTTGTACTCTATGCCTCTATTAATAAAGTCAAGGATCCCATATACTTTAACGGCGTTCTCAACTTGTCCTGCCACCTTTAAAGATTTGCGTACACCCCCAGGTCTCTCTGTTCCTGCACTTCCTTTAATATTGTACCATTTAGTTTATATTGCCTCTCCTCATTCTTCCTACCAAAATGTATCACTTCACATTTCTCCAAGTTAAATTTCATTTGCCATGTGTCTGCCCATTTCACCAGTCTGTCGATGGCCTCCTGAGGTCTGTTACTATCCTCCACATTGTTTACTACATTTTTGAGTTGTGTGTCATCTGCAAATTTTGAAATTATACCCTCAATGCCCAAGTCCAGGTCATTAATATATATCAAAATATTACCTGTCCTTGGGGAACAACACTGTATACTTCCCTCCAGTCTGAAAAACAACCGTTCACCACTACTCTCTGTTTTCTGTCCCTGAGCCAATTTTGTATCCATGCTGCCACTGTCCCTTTAATCCCATGGGCTTTAATTTTGCTAACAAGTCTATTTTATTGTACTTTATCAAATGCCTTTTGAAAGTCCATATACACATCAACCGCACTACCCTCATCAATCCTCTCCATTACTTTGTCAAAGAACTCAATCAAGTCAGTCAAACACGATTTTCCTTTAACAAATCCATACTGACTTTCATTTATTAACCCGTACTTTTCCAAGTGTCAGTTAATATCGTCTCAAAGTTTCCCCACCACCAGCATTAGGTTGGCTTGTAATTGCCGGGTTTATCCCTCTCCCATTTCTTGAACAGGGGTGTAACGTTTGCAATCCTCCCGTCATCTGGCACCACTCCCATATCTAAGGAGGATTGGAAGATTGTGGCCAGAGCCTCTGCGATTTCCACCCATACTTCCCTCAGTAACCTAGGATACATCCCATCCGGAGACAGGGTGATTTTTCTACTTTTAGTACTGCCAATTTTTAAAATATCTCTTCATTTTTATCCTCTCCAATATCATTACTACCTCCTCCTTTACTGTTACAATGGCAGCATCCTCTTCTCTAGTGAAGACCGATGTGAAGTATTCATTTAGTACCTCAGCCATACCCTCTACCTCCATAAGATTATCTTTTCTGTCCCTAAATCGGCCCCACCATTCCTTTGACTACCCTTTTAATATTTATATGTTTATAAAATAATTTTGGGTTCCCTTTTATGTTAGCCGGCAGCAGAATTGCTTAGCAAACCACACAGAACAGTTGTGTGCTTAATACATAGAGCCAGAGTATATCATAACTGCAGTTTCTGCTTGGTTTGTCAGGGTGGAGCAACATTCTACTTGCTCAAGCACTTTAGAAATATTTTGTTATTCGCTATTGTGATTATACCACCAATTTGTCGAGTATAGATTTTTAAAAATACTTTAACAGAGCATTCCAGAAAATGATATATTCACCATTCTATGCTTGGGTACAGCCTGACCCTATTTTATAGGCCTATTAGGACAGCAATAGGCTCAGTAGTTTATCTGACACTCCTGCTAAGCTGCACACAGGGCAATGGGTGGACGAAAAAAAACTTTCATTTATATAGTGCCTTTCATAACCTCAGGACATCCTAAAGCACTATTCAGTTAAAGAAGTACTTTTGAAACGTAGCCACTGTTCTAGTGTAGGGAAATGCAGCAGCCAATTTGCAAGTTCCCACACAATATCTTGCAAATCACATTTCACAATGTTTGGCCCAAGTTTTTAAACTTGTTGCAAATCACATGTTTTCTTTCCATCAACTGACAACTGATGGGCTAAAAATTGATAAAGAGCAGGTACTAGAAAGGCTGGCAGTTCTTACAGTAGATAAGTCACCCGGTCCGGATGGGATGTATCCTCCTAGGTTGTTGAGGGAAGTAAGGGTGGCAACTTGTGGAGGTACTGGCCATAATCATCCAATCATTATTAGATACAGGGGGGGGTGCCAGAGGACTGGAGAACTGCAAATGTTACGTAAGGATAAACCCAGCAAATACAGGCCAGTCAGTTTAACCTCAGTGGTTTTTAAAGTGGAAGCTTTTAGAAACGATAATCCGGGACAAAATTGCAGTCATTTGGACAAATGTGGATTAATAAAGGAAAGCCAGCACGGATTAGTTTAAGGCAAATCATGTTTAACTAACTTGATTGAGTTTTTTGATGAGGTAACAGAGAGTCGATGAAGGCAATGCGGTTGATGATGTGTATATGGACTTTCAAAAGGCATTTGATAAAGTACCACATAATAGGCATATCAGCACAATTGAAGCCTATGGAATAAAAGGAGCAGTGGCAGCATGGATACGAAAGTGGTAAAGTGACCAGAAACAGAGTAGTGGTGTACAGCTGTTTTTCGGACTGGAGGAAGGTATACCGTGGTGGTCTCCAGGGGTCGGTGCTGGGACCACTGCTTTTTTTGATATATAAATGACTTGGACTTAGGCGTAAAGGACACAATTTCAAAATTTGCAGATGACAAGACTTGGAAGTGTAGTAAACAGTGAGGAGGATGGTGATAGACTTCAAGAGGACATAGACAGGCTGGTGGCATGGGCGGACACATGACAGATGAAATTTAACGCAGAGACGTGTAAAGTGATACGTTTCAGTACGAAGAATGAGGAGGCGCAATATAAACTAAATGGTGCAATTCCAAAGGCGGTGAAGGAACAGAGAGACCTGGGAGTATATGTGCACAAATCTTTGAAGGTGGCAGGACAGGTTGAGAAAGCGGTTAAAAAAAGCATACGGGATCCTGGGCTTTATAAATAGAGGCTTTAAAACACTGGTTCAGCCACAACTGGAGTATTGTGTCCAATTCTGGGCACAGCATTTTAGGAAGGATGTGAAGGCCTTAGAGCTCAATTACTTTTGTAGTGTTGTCACTTGTTTGTAGACAAACAGCATCCAATTGTGCACAGAGCCCACAAACAGGAGTAGGCCATTTAGCCCCTCGAGCCTGTTCCACCATTCAATGAGATCATGGCCGGTAACTCCTTATCCCCATATCCCTCAATACTCTTGGTTAACAACCATCTATCAATCTCAGATTTAAAATTAACAATTGAGCTAGCATCAACTGCCGTTTGCGGAAGAGAGTTCCAAACTTCTACTACCCTTTGCGTGTAGAAGTGTTTCCTCACATCACTCCTGAAAGTCCTGGCTCTAATTTTACGCTATGTCCCCTAGTCCTAGACTCCCCAACCAGTGGAAATAGTTTCTCTCTATCTACCCTATCAGTTCCCCTTAATACTTTGAAAACTTCGATCAAATCACCCCTTAATCTTCTAAATTCCAGGGAATACGATCCTAGTTTGTATAACCTCTCCTTGTAATTTAACCCTTGGAGTCCGGGTATCATTCTCGTAAATCTACGCTGCACTCCCTCCAAGGCCAATATATCCTGCCTAAGGTGCAGTGCCCAGAACTGAACACAGTACTCCAGGTGGGTGCAACCAGGGCTTTGAATAGCTGTCGCATAACTTCTACCCCCTTATATTCTAATCCTCTAGATATAAAGGCCAGCATTCCATTAGCCTTTCTGATTATTTTCTGTACCTGTCCATGACATTTTAATGATCTATGTACATGGACTCCTAAGTCTCTTTGGACCTCCACTGTTTCGAGCTTTTCACCATTTAGAAAGTACACTGATCAATCATTTTTAGGTCCAAAGTGGATGACCTCACATTTGCCTACACTGAAATCCATTTGCCGCAGTTTTGCCCATTCACTTAATTTATTAATATCTCTCTGTAATTTTATGCTTCCATCTACACTGCTTACAATGCTGTCTATCTTTGTGTCATCGGCAAACTTGGATACGTGGCTCTCTATCCCATCATCTAAGTCGTTAATAAATACAGTGAATAGTTGAGGCTCCAACACAGATCCCTGTGGGTCACCACTGGTCACATCCTGCCAATTTGAGTACCTGCCCATTATCTCTACTCTCTGTCTCCTGCCGCTCAGCCAATTTCCTAACCAGGTCAATAACTTGCTCTCAATTCCATGAGCTTCAACTTTAGCTAACAGTCTCTTATGAAGGACTTTATCGAATGCCTTCTAGAGGTCCATATAAACAACATCCAATGACAATTCCCCTGTCCACTACGTTAGTCACCTCTTCAAAAAGTTCAATCAGGTTCGTCAAGCATGACCTACCCTTTACAAATCCATGCTGGCTCTCTCTGATCAGCTGAACATTTTCAAGGCGTTCAGTCACTCTATCCTTAATTATAGTCTCTAGTAATTTCCTGACAACAGACGTTAAGCTAACTAGTGTATAATTCCCTGATTTCCCTCCCTCACCTTTCTTAAATAACAGAGCGGCACGTGCAATTTTCCAATCTAAAGGAACAGTTCCTGAATCAAGAGAACTTTGGAAGATTATAGTTTGGGCTTCTGCAATGTTCTCAACTACTTCTTTTAAAACCCTGGGATGGAAACCATCTGGTCCTGGGGATTTGTCACTTTTTAGTCCCATTATTTTCTTCATTACTGTTAATTTGCTTACATTAATTCTGGTGAGTCCCTATCCCTGATTCAAAATTAATTTCTTTGGGATGTCCGGCACGCTATCCTCTTCCTCGATTGTAAATACTGACGCAAACTAATGTCTGCCATTTTCTTATTTTCATTTACAATCTCACCATTACCAGTTTTTAAGGGGCCCACATTGCTTTTGACCACCCTCTTTTTCCGAATATAATTGTAAAATTTTTTTGTTGATTTTGATATCCCTTGCAAGTTTCTTTTCATACTCCCTTTTTGTAGCTCTTACTATCTGTTTTGTCACCCTTTGCTGTTCTTTGTATCTCCCCCAGTCGCCATGATCTGTGCTATTTTTTGCATTTTTGTACGCTTTTTCCTTTGGTTTTAATTTGGCCTTTACCTCATTTGTTGTCCATGGCTGTTTTTTTTTTTGGCAAGTAGAGCTCTTGCCCCTTAGGGGTATAAACTGGTTCTATATCACTTTAAATTCTTTTTTGAACACCTCCCATTGATCTTCAGTCGTTTTACCCATTAACAAATTTGCCCAGTTTATTGTGGACAGCGTCTGTCTCATCCCGTTGAAGTCGGCCTAAATTTAGAATCTTAGTAGCTGATACGGGTTTCAAACACAACGTTGAACTCGATCATATTATGATCACTATTAGATAAATGAATGCAGAGAGCTAGGAGATGAATGACCAGTTAATCTGCTTTTGGTGGTGTTGCTTGAGGCATAAATATTGGCCAGGACGTGGGAGAACTTGCTTGCTCTTTGTTCAAGTGGATGTAAAAGATCCTATTCAGTCAGTCAGAGTCTCAGTTTAACAGTTCAGCCAAAAGGAGGCAATTCGGACAATGCAGCATTTCCTCAATAGTCTCAGCTAGATCACGTGCTCAAGACCTGGTGTGGCTTGAGCCAACAACCTGCTGACTCAGAGACAAGAATGTTCTCACTGAGTCAAGGCTGAGAAATTATTTTAATTATATTTTTCAAATTTTACAATAATTAGACTGAGACCAAAGTTACTGGTAGCTGTAGTGCAGAGTGTCAGGGAGAAGCTGCAGGGGAGCAACTGCTGCCTCCTCAGCATGACAACTGCAGGTCTCTACTTTTCTAGCTCGTTACGTTTGAGTACAAGTCAGCCAGTAACCCCAGCCATGTCCCTGGAGCAGCGAGACTGAAGCGCAGTGTCTCTACACTCACTGTCCTGTCTGTATCTCCTCAAGCTCACATTCTAGTACTTTGCTTACATCTAGCTGCTCCCACCAGATAATTACCAGATCCCACCCAACGGCCATCTCTCACCCACAATGGTCATTACCTACTCAATCTCGCTTCCCATGCTCAATTCCCATTGGTTAACTTGATCCAATGAACGTCAATCATTCCACTGCTGTTTATCTTGCATTCTTTTACGTTCATCTCAAGCTCCCAAGTGCCAAACCTCTCCTTCCCAATTTGAAAGACACCTTGCCTATCTATGTTGCCATGACAGTTGCTTGGTGCAATGGTGATTTACAAAGTTGACTGCCAAATTTAGGGTTTTTAAAATCAAGTTTAACCTGAATTTTGGAACTCATTTTTAAAGAGACGATTAACAACAAATTGAGCCTGAAAATCAGAAGACTCACTCAAACTCTATAAATCTTTTGAATGCTTCTGAGCAGCTAAATTCACATCTTATTTCAAGAGATCAAAGCCTGCTGCCAGGCTCTAGTCTATATTCCACAGAAGAGCCCTTAAAATTTACTAGCTCTCTGCACTCTCCTGACTGTTTTTTCCCCCCACTTGAGGCTCTCAAGGGAAGGAATTTGCTCACATTTTGAGGTTAGCCAACCTCTCCAGGTTTTAATTCTGCCCATGTTTGTGGTTATGTGCATTTCACTATGGATGAATGAACGATGGCTAATGCAAACTGTGGGGATGCTACCAAATGGAACAGAAGCCAAACAGTGTTGCTTGGGCTCTGGGATATTCTGAAACTTGGGCTGCCTATCTCACTACGTTTCTGACACCCTATTTCACTACATGCACGACAACAGACAAAGACATTGCCTTTCTATCCTGATGGATAAACAAGCAAAGGCAAGGCGGTCAATAGATATAACAAGTTACAAGTATCATTTCAACCAAACTGGATGATCCTGGAGGAATACATTTGTGAATTTAAAAATATTTTAAAAAGGCTTAATGAAGCTGAAAGAAAGAGATATCCTCTCTCGCATCTCACTTTTCCCAGCTATGTTCCCCAACCAGCTAGTACTTTCCTTCTCGTCGTTCACACAGCTGAGAAAGATTTTTTTCAGCATCTCTAGCTTGGCTTCGCAGGAAGAATTATTCAGTTCTTATCTAGAATACAGGGACTAAAATTTGATCATAGTATACAACTTGACTACTTTAGTATCATTAATTCTAATCTCAATTTATGAATTGAAAACACAATGGCAACTAGAATTCTACATCTCTCAGTTTATGGTCCAAATCAAGTTGCCAGCACAATTTGTGGAAATCTGAGATCATGCTGGTCGTTTCTTCCTGACAGCACAGAAAAACTGTAGATATTCCAAATTCAACTGCATCTAGTATTTAAGAAACAAGAATTGCAGAGCATTTGGTCTGGCTGCATGGTACAGCTTCAAACAATGCCCATTCAAATCATTAGTAACTACACACATTGAGTCTTGGCTTGCTCATTAATGTTTAGTGCCAAATAGTAAATGCAGTGGTTTTCAAATAACCTATCATGGCAACGACGCTACTCTTGAAGATTTTAGCCTCAATGAATGGTTGAACTATCTCCATAACAAGTGTGCCAATGTTGATTTCCAGTCAAAAACTGCACTATCATCCCAAAATTTACATTAACACGAGGCAATTACTTGGCCACAAAGGTCAACAAACTATAAGTTGTACAAAGATGTACCACTGTGCTGGTGGGAAGATGGAGACATAAATTGATGTTATTAACAGTTTAGAATGGATCAGGAATGGCTATTACTGTGGCAGCATCAGCTCACTAGCAATAAAATTCGTAACAGGAATGCAAAACTACTGAAATATGTTTGACAGTTGTAAATCTGGTTCTCTTCAGCATCGCCAACACAGATATATTGTGTATAAACTGCTACCTCCATAAGATGTCCTTTAATTAGTATATACACACTAGGATTGAAGAGTGTGAAGGTCAGAGGGCGAATCACGTGATTTCCTTTTAATTATATTTTTAAACAAAGATGAGTGAGACTTGGTAAGTGTGCAGTCGCCATACCAATATGGTGCATGTGAGTGCGTAAAACCAAGAATTAGAGACATATAAAGGCACTACCTACAACTCCCCAGACCTCTCTGAGCATTGGTGATCAAAGCGCACTTCTGGCACCTCATGGAATGAAAGGTTAAGCCTGGGCTTTCTAAGTGGAGCATTACTGATTGCCGTGCCCTGTGTGTGCATCACGCCTTGTGCCGTGCCCTGTGTGTGCATTTTCCCTGGTCCTGGGCCTTGTGTGCGCATTTTCCCTGGTCCCTGGCCCTGTGTGTGCATTATCCCTGGAGCCGGGCCCTGTGTGTGCATTATCCCTGATCCTGGTGCCTGGTCCTGTGTGTGCATTATCCCTGGAGCCGGGCCCTGTGTGTGCATTATCCCTGGTGCCGGGCCCTGTGTGCGCATTATCCCTGGTCCCTGGCCCTGTGTGTGCATTATCCCTGGCCCTGTGTGTGCATTATCCCTGGTCCCTGGCCCTGTGTGTGCATTATCCCTGGTCCCTGGCCCTGTGTGTGCATTATCCCCGGTCCTGTGTGTGCATTATCCCCGGTCCTGTGTGTGCATTATCCCCGGTCCTGTGTGTGCATTATCCCCGGTCCTGTGTGTGCATTATCCCCGGTCCTGTGTGTGCATTATCCCCGGTCCTGTGTGTGCATTATCCCCGGTCCTGTGTGTGCATTATCCCCGGTCCAGTGTGTGCATTATCCCCGGTCCTGTGTGTGCATTATCCCCGGTCCTGTGTGTGCATTATCCCCGGTCCTGTGTGTGCATTATCCCCGGTCCTGTGTGTCCATTATCCCCGGTCCTGTGTGTCCATTATCCCCAGTCCCTGGTCCCGGGCCCTGTGTGTGTCCATTATCCCCGGTCCCTGGTCCCGGGCCCTGTGTGTCCATTATCCCCGGTCCCTGGCCCTGTGTGTGTCCATTATCCCCAGTCCCTGGTCCCGGGCCCTGTGTGTGTCCATTATCCCCGGTCCCTGGCCCTGTGTGTCCATTATCCCCGGTCCCTGGTCCCGGGCCCTGTGTGTGTCCATTATCCCCAGTCCTTGGTCCCGGGCCCTGTGTGTGTCCATTATCCCCGGTCCCTGGCCCTGTGTGTCCATTATCCCCGGTCCCTGGTCCCGGGCCCTGTGTGTCCATTATCCCCAGTCCCGGGCCCTGTGTGTGTCCATTATCCCCGGTCCCTGGTCCCGGGCCCTGTGTGTGTCCATTATCCCCAGTCCCTGGTGCCGGGCCCTGTGTGTCCATTATCCCCAGTCCCTGGTCCCGGGCCCTGTGTGTGTCCATTATCCCCAGTCCCTGGTGCCGGGCCCTGTGTGTGTCCATTATCCCCAGTCCCTGGTCCCGGGCCCTGTGTGTGTCCATTATCCCCGGTCCCTGTGTGTGTCCATTATCCCCAGTCCCTGGTGCCGGGCCCTGTGTGTGTCCATTATCCCCAGTCCCTGGTCCCGGGCCCTGTGTGTGTCCATTATCCCCAGTCCCTGGTGCCGGGTCCTGTGTGTGTCCATTATCCCCGGTCCCGGGCCCTGTGTGTGTCCATTATCCCCGGTCCCTGGCCCTGTGTGTGTCCATTATCCCCAGTCCCTGGTCCCGGGCCCTGTGTGTCCATTATCCCCAGTCCCTGGTCCCGGGCCCTGTGTGTGTCCATTATCCCCGGTCCCTGGTCCCGGGCCCTGTGTGTGTCCATTATCCCCAGTCCCTGGTCCCGGGCCCTGTGTGTGTCCATTATCCCCGGTCCCTGGTCCCGGTCCCTGTGTGTGCATTATCCCCGGTCCCTGTGTGTGTCCATTATCCCCGGTCCCTGGTCCCGGGCCCTGTGTGTGTCCATTATCCCCAGTCCCGGGCCCTGTGTGTGTCCATTATCCCCAGTCCCTGGTGCCGGGCCCTGTGTGTGTCCATTATCCCCGGTCCCTGGTCCCGGGCCCTGTGTGTGTCCATTATCCCCAGTCCCTGGTCCTGTGTGTGTCCATTATCCCCGGTCCCTGTGTGTGTCCATTATCCCCGGTCCCTGTGTGTGTCCATTATCCCCGGTCCCTGGTCCCTGACCCTGTGTGTGTCCATTATCCCCGGTCCCTGGTCCCGGTCCCTGTGTGTGTCCATTATCCCCGGTCCCTGGTCCCTGGCCCTGTGTGTGTCCATTATCCCCGGTCCCTGGTCCCGGTCCCTGTGTGTGTCCATTATCCCCGGTCCCTGGTCCCGGTCCCTGTGTGTGTCCATTATCCCCGGTCCCTGGTCCCTGGCCCTGTGTGTGTCCATTATCCCCGGTCCCTGGTCCCGGTCCCTGTGTGTGTCCATTATCCCCGGTCCCTGGTCCCGGGCCCTGTGTGTGTCCATTATCCCCAGTCCCTGGTCCTGTGTGTGTCCATTATCCCCGGTCCCTGGTCCCGGTCCCTGTGTGTGTCCATTATCCCCGGTCCCTGGTCCCGGTCCCTGTGTGTGTCCATTATCCCCGGTCCCTGGTCCCGGTCCCTGTGTGTGCATTATCCCCGGTCCCTGTGTGTGTCCATTATCCCCAGTCCCTGGTCCCGGGCCCTGTGTGTGTCCATTATCCCCGGTCCCTGGTCCCGGTCCCTGTGTGTGCATTATCCCCGGTCCCTGTGTGTGTCCATTATCCCCAGTCCCTGGTCCCGGTCCCTGTGTGTGTCCATTATCCCCGGTCCCTGGTCCCGGTCCCTGTGTGTGTCCATTATCCCCAGTCCCTGGTCCCGGTCCCTGTGTGTGCATTATCCCCGGTCCCTGTGTGTGTCCATTATCCCCGGTCCCTGGTCCCGGTCCCTGTGTGTGTCCATTATCCCCAGTCCCTGGTCCCGGTCCCTGTGTGTGCATTATCCCCGGTCCCTGTGTGTGTCCATTATCCCCGGTCCCTGGTCCCGGTCCCTGTGTGTGTCCATTATCCCCGGTCCCTGGTCCCGGTCCCTGTGTGTGTCCATTATCCCCGGTCCCTGGTCCCGGTCCCTGTGTGTGTCCATTATCCCCGGTCCCTGGTCCCGGTCCCTGTGTGTGCATTATCCCCGGTCCCTGTGTGTGTCCATTATCCCCGGTCCCTGGTCCCGGTCCCTGTGTGTGTCCATTATCCCCGGTCCCTGGTCCCGGTCCCTGTGTGTGTCCATTATCCCCGGTCCCTGTGTGTGTCCATTATCCCCAGTCCCTGGTCCCGGGTCCTGTGTGTGTCCATTATCCCCGGTCCCTGGTCCCGGTCCCTGTGTGTGTCCATTATCCCCGGTCCCTGGTCCCGGGCCCTGTGTGTGTCCATTATCCCCGGGCCCTGTGTGTCCATTATCCCCAGTCCCTGGTCCCGGGCCCTGTGTGTGTCCATTATCCCCGGTCCCTGGTCCCGGGCCCTGTGTGTGTCCATTATCCCCAGTCCCTGGTCCCGGGCCCTGTGTGTGTCCATTATCCCCGGTCCCGGGCCCTATGTGTGTCCATTATCCCCAGTCCCTGGTGCCGGGCCCTGTGTGTGTCCATTATCCCCAGTCCCTGGTCCCGGGCCCTGTGTGTGTCCATTATCCCCGGTCCCTGGTCCCGGGCCCTGTGTGTGTCCATTATCCCCGGTCCCTGGTCCCGGGCCCTGTGTGTCCATTATCCCCAGTCCCTGGTCCCGGGCCCTGTGTGTGTCCATTATCCCCGGTCCCTGGTCCCGGGCCCTGTGTGTGTCCATTATCCCCAGTCCCTGGTCCCGGGCCCTGTGTGTGTCCATTATCCCCGGTCCCTGGTCCCGGGCCCTGTGTGTGTCCATTATCCCCGGTCCCTGGTCCCGGGCCCTGTGTGTCCATTATCCCCAGTCCCTGGTGCCGGTCCCTGTGTGTGTCCATTATCCCCAGTCCCTGGTGCCGGGCCCTGTGTGTGTCCATTATCCCCAGTCCCTGGTCCCGGGCCCTGTGTGTGTCCATTATCCCCAGTCCCTGGTCCCGGGCCCTGTGTGTGTCCATTATCCCCAGTCCCTGGTCCCGGGCCCTGTGTGTCCATTATCCCCAGTCCCTGGTGCCGGGCCCTGTGTGTGTCCATTATCCCCGGTCCCTGGCCCTGTGTGTGTCCATTATCCCCGGTCCCTGGTCCCGGGCCCTGTGTGTCCATTATCCCCGGTCCCTGGTCCCGGGCCCTGTGTGTGTCCATTATCCCCGGTCCCTGGTCCCGGGCCCTGTGTGTCCATTATCCCCGGTCCCTGGTCCCGGGCCCTGTGTGTCCATTATCCCCAGTCCCTGGTGCCGGGCCCTGTGTGTGTCCATTATCCCCGGTCCCGGGCCCTGTGTGTGTCCATTATCCCCGGTCCCTGTGTGTGTCCATTATCCCCGGTCCCTGTGTGTCCATTATCCCCGGTCCCTGTGTGTGTCCATTATCCCCGGTCCCTGGTCCCGGGCCCTGTGTGTGTCCATTATCCCCGGTCCCTGGTCCTGTGTGTGTCCATTATCCCCGGTCCCTGGTCCCGGGCCCTGTGTGTGTCCATTATCCCAGGTCCCTGGTCCCGGGCCCTGTGTGTGTCCATTATCCCCAGTCCCTGGTCCCGGGCCCTGTGTGTGTCCATTATCCCCGGTCCCTGGTCCCGGGCCCTGTGTGTCCATTATCCCCAGTCCCTGGTCCCGGGCCCTGTGTGTGTCCATTATCCCCGGTCCCTGGTCCCGGGCCCTGTGTGTGTCCATTATCCCCAGTCCCTGGTCCCTGGCCCTGTGTGTGTCCATTATCCCCAGTCCCTGGTCCCTGGCCCTGTGTGTGTCCATTATCCCCGGTCCCTGGTCCCGGGCCCTGTGTGTGTCCATTATCCCCGGTCCCTGGTCCCGGGTCCTGTGTGTGTCCATTATCCCCGGTCCCTGGTCCCGGGCCCTGTGTGTGTCCATTATCCCCGGTCCCTGGTCCCGGGTCCTGTGTGTGTCCATTATCCCCAGTCCCTGGTCCCGGGCCCTGTGTGTGTCCATTATCCCCGGTCCCGGGCCCTGTGTGTGTCCATTATCCCCGGTCCCTGGTCCTGTGTGTGTCCATTATCCCCAGTCCCGGGCCCTGTGTGTGTCCATTATCCCCGGTCCCTGGCCCTGTGTGTGTCCATTATCCCCAGTCCCGGGCCCTGTGTGTGTCCATTATCCCCAGTCCCTGGTCCCTGGCCCTGTGTGTGTCCATTATCCCCAGTCCCTGGTCCCGGTCCCTGTGTGTGTCCATTATCCCCGGTCCCTGGTCCCGGGCCCTGTGTGTGTCCATTATCCCCGGTCCCTGGTCCCGGGCCCTGTGTGTGTCCATTATCCCCAGTCCCTGGTCCCGGGCCCTGTGTGTGTCCATTATCCCCAGTCCCGGGCCCTGTGTGTGTCCATTATCCCTGGTCCCGGGCCCTGTGTGTGTCCATTATCCCCAGTCCCGGGCCCTGTGTGTGTCCATTATCCCCAGTCCCTGGTCCCTGGCCCTGTGTGTGTCCATTATCCCCAGTCCCTGGTCCCGGTCCCTGTGTGTGTCCATTATCCCCAGTCCCTGGTCCCGGGCCCTGTGTGTGTCCATTATCCCCAGTCCCTGGTCCCGGGCCCTGTGTGTGTCCATTATCCCCGGTCCCTGGTCCCGGGCCCTGTGTGTGTCCATTATCCCCAGTCCCTGGTCCCGGGCCCTGTGTGTGTCCATTATCCCCGGTCCCTGGTGCCGGGCCCTGTGTGTGTCCATTATCCCCGGTCCCTGGTGCCGGGCCCTGTGTGTGTCCATTATCCCCGGTCCCTGGTCCCGGGCCCTGTGTGTGTCCATTATCCCCGGTCCCTGGTCCCGGGCCCTGTGTGTGTCCATTATCCCCGGTCCCCGGTCCCTGGCCCTGTGTGTGTCCATTATCCCCGGTCCCTGGTCCCGGGCCCTGTGTGTGTCCATTATCCCCGGTCCCGGGCCCTGTGTGTGTCCATTATCCCCGGTCCCTGGTGCCGGGCCCTGTGTGTGTCCATTATCCCCAGTCCCTGGTCCCGGGCCCTGTGTGTGTCCATCATCCCCGGTCCCTGGTGCCGGGCCCTGCCGCCGCCGCCGCTCACCTTTCTTCAGCTCTCGGTGCCACACCGTCACGATGGTCTTGGAGTGCTTGCGGTGGTGGATGAGCCAGAGGGACAGGGTCTGCACGCTCTGCTGCGAGTTGCTGAGTTCCGCCAGCTTCTTCTCCAGAGCTGACTCGGAAAAGGCGGACATGGCGGTGCCCGCGCAGACAACCGGTGCCGGCCAAGATGGCGGCGGGCGCCTTCGCCGTGACGTCCGCTGCGCCCCTCGTATCGGCCGTGACGTCAGCCGCGCCCCTCGTATCGGCCGTGACGTCATCACGCCCCCCGTATCGGCCGTGGGTCGCCGTGATGGTCCATGTGCTCGGTTCTCCTGTTGCTGCTGGGAGAGGGAAGTTTCAAAAATGCACAGAACAAAATCAGCTGCAAATTGCAGGATACAGTGGAGAATCAAGCAGAGTACAGCTGGGAACTGAAAGAGGAAATCAAAGAGAATGTAGGGGGAAAGATTGGAGGACCACAAAAAAAGGGAACGCTAAAGTCTTTTTCATCGATAATAAAAGCATAGCCAAAGGAAGGGTGGGGCCGATTAGAGGCCAAAAAGAATATCTTCTTGTTAGGGACTAATGGGATAGCTATTTCAAAGAGCCGGCACAGGCACGGATGGGCCAAATGGCCCTCTTGCTGTGATGTACCGACTACGATAAGGCGAAGGGCATGGCCGAGGTACTGTATGAATGCTTTGCACCTGCCTTCACTGGAGAAGAGGATGCTGCCAGTGTCACAGTGAAGGCGGAGGTAGTAGAGAAATTGGATCGGATAAAAATAGATAAAAGGTCGGCAGTAATCAAAGCAGGAAAGTCACCCGGTCCTGATGGGATGCATCCTAGGTTACTGAGGGAAGTAAGGATGGAGATAGCAGAGGCTCCTACCACAATTTTCCAATCCTCCTGTTTCACCAGCAATAACAGCTCCAACAACCTTTATTTTTGGTTTTAAAAAACTGATTTATTTTCATGTACAGCAGTATTAAAAAGAAACCGCTCCATATTCACAACCACCATCATAGGGAAAATTCTAGTCGGGTGAATTATGATCAGAAGGGTCAAACTGATTGCAGATCCAATTAAACATCAGGGAGCTGTGCTTATTGTTTGAACAGAGTTAAAAATTCATTATGATTCTAACTCCAAATAAATGAGCAACCATCTGGATTTGGTGCGGACATCGGCATTTTGTTGTGGGTGGGGAGGAGGGAGGGCTGTTCACATATTCGTCGTTGGGAGCTGAAATCAGCTCTCCCCTCTGTATCACACCAGAGCTCCTACCCAATCCTGCTGTTGCTGCTGCTGTAATTGGGCCCGCACAACTGCATATTGTGGCTGGTTATTTTTGCAAGATCAGGAATCGGATGAGACGTTAAACCAAGGCCCCATCTGTCCTCTCAGGTGGACACAAAAGAACCGGTGGCACTATTTCGAAGAAGAATGGGGGGTTGTTCCCCGGTGTCCTGGCAAACTGAACGTTGAGGGTTCTATAACAAGGGGACATAGATTCAAGGTAAAAGGCGGGAGGTTTAGAGGGGATTTGAGAAAGAACTTTTTCACCCAGAGGGTGGTTGGAGTCTGGAACTCACTGCCTGAAAGGGTTGTGGAGGCAGGAACCCTCACAACATTCAAGAAGCATTTGGATGAGCACTTGAAATGCCATAGCATACAAGGCTACGGACCAAATGCTGGAATATGGGATTAGAGTAGACAGGGCTTGATGGCCGGCGCGGACACGATGGGCCGAAGGGCCTCTATCCGTGCTCTATGACTCTATGACTCTATGACTCTAAATATTTATCCCTCAACCAATTATCACTAAAAAATAGATTAACTGGTCATTGTCACATTGCTGTTTGTGGGACTGCCGTGCGCAAATTGGCTGCCGCATTTCCTACATTACAACAGTGACTACACTTCATTGGCTGTAAAGCGCTTTGGGACCTCCTGAGGTCGTGAAAGGCGCTATATAAATGCAAGTTCTTCCTTTCCTGCCCCCGGTGCGCACCAGCGGTAACTGTTTTACAGTGTCAGCAACAACAGACTTGGGTAGTAGTTGCAGAATGGAGCTGGGGGTGGGGAAGGAGGAGGAGAGAATCCAGTGGGGAGGGGTGAAATCGGATTGGGGAAGAGTGGAGGGGAGGAATGGGAGAAACCTGGAACTGAGCTTCGGGGATGGGGCAAAGAGAGGAGAAACTGGGAATGGAGTTAAGGAGGAAATGAATGGAATAGAATCACAGAATTCCACAGTATAACCCTTTTATTTCATATATTATTGGTTCCAACTTCTGGCTATTCCCCTTCCCCCCCCCCAATATAATGTTCTACACAATTCTCTACCCTTCCGTGACATCCTCCACCCAGGCACCAGGGAGTCAACACACTATGCAAGACTCACGTCTGCTGTTGTGGAAATGCCTGTCTATCAAGTCCCCTACGACAACTGCTTTGCTGCACTACCCTGTGCAGTCTCTTGTCCCACGGTGCCGTGGATTTGCATTCCCCCAAGGTGTTGTCGCCGTCAACAACAACTTGCATTTATATAGCACATGTTGCTTCACATGAGCGATTATCAAACAAAATTTTTACGCCAGCATTCAGCACAGAAAACCAGTTTGTGAGTGCCACACTCCTGGAGGATTTCTGCACTGCCTGCCTTCTCTTCCTACCATTGCAGGTGGCCACCCACTCACTCTCCTCCTGAACTCTCTGCGGCTGCAGGGTGACCAACTCCTGTAACGTACGATCCAAGAAACTTTCAGCCTCTCAAATGCCCTGAGGTGACACCAGCCGCTCCTCAAATTCAGAAACCCCGAGCTCGAGCTCGAGCAGCCGGAGGCACTTCCTGCACACACAGTTGTCCAGGATTCCCCACATAGCACAGGATGTGCATGCAACGGGTCGCAGCTATCCTGTATGCCAATTTCGCCATTTACAATTGATGAAGTAAACCTCCCCCAGTTTTGTCACGTTTTTTGAACCTCCTCACGATCCACCCAGAAAGTCCCCACTGACCTCATTTGCATGTGTCAGGGAAGGGATTCAGATCCACGGATGACACCTGGGCAACAAAGCATAACCGTTGCTCCCGTGACGAATGATTCCAATTGGAGTGCCCTGAACTGCAGCAGAGGAGCACCATAGTGATTGACAGGACCATCGGGCTGTTGAAAGCTTTCACACCTTGAACTTTTTCCGGCACTGTTCTGAAGGTAATGATGTGGAGATGCCGGTGATGGACTGGGGTTGACAATTGTAAACAATTTTACAACACCAAGTTATAGTCCAACAATTTTATTTTAAAATCCACAAGCTTTCGGAGGCTTCCTCCTTCCTCAGGAGGAAGCCTCCGAAAGCTTGTGGATTTTAAAATAAAATTGTTGGACTATAACTTGGTGCTGTAAAATTGTTTACAACTGAAGGTGATGGTGTTGGCACAGTGCTAGTGCCACCTCCGTCCAGGTTACATTGCCTTGGTGCCACCCGCACCCAGAAGTCTGTACCTCCTGCCTTCGATTTCCTCGAGGAGGGCTCGGAGGTCTGAATCTATGAAGTTCTGCGTTCTCCTTCTCTGTGCCATGTCCTCCTGCCCTCAGGGTCCAGATTCTGCCTGCCTAGTCAGAATTCTGTACAAGTATAATAATAGAAAACATGCTAAGACATGCTGTTAAGTTATTAGAGAGTGAAGTGAAAGAGCCAAGCACTGTTCTTCTCTTATCAGCTTGTCTCTGTAAGAATATTGGAAATAGGAAAAAATTGACATCTTATTCTTAATGCTGCTAACCATCATGCTCTGCAGGCGGTGCTGTGTATTTTGCTGAGTGTGTGGCTTATATTGCTGAATTGTAAACTGTTGACTGATGACTGCCCCTTGTTACCCTCATTGTGAGGCAAGACAGCTATGTGGTAAAAGAGGAACAATGACCCAAAAAATGAAACAATAATCCAAAGATAGCGATAAGACCAGGATCATGACGAGATAGCTAGACGAGTGCGGTCAAACAAACTGGCCTCCTTGAAAAACAACCTTGAAAAGGGTGTTGTAGTTAGATGAGTAATGTTAAAACAAGCTGGCCATCTTGAATTCTTTGAAAAACAACTTTGCTAATCTATAAGGGTCTTATGAATAACAACATATAAGGTTCATGCCAGGGGGGACATAAAAACCACATGTTTTGAGCTCGTGGCAGGTAAATCAGTGAAGTCCACCCAGATGTCTACCTCACTGTCGGAAAACTTGAAAAGGCCATGTTGCCAACTTAATTGTGAACTCTGCCCAGAGATCAACGGGGGTAATAATATTGTTTTGATCTTTGTTGTTTAATATTTGATACTTTCACATGTTTGATTCAACTATTAATAAATGAGACATTGATTACTATTTGGTGTCACGTCCGAATCTGTTACAAAAGGATGTGAATAATCAATGTTTCGTGTTGACTTAAAATCAAGGCATCTGAAAGAAAATACATTGAAAAATCGACAGACTTCAGTGGATCACAAAAGACGCGAATTGTTCAAATTCTGCAAGTGAGATTTTTGTTTTGGTATAAGTGATCATGGCAAGAGTCCACGAAATGTTAGAGAAGAAACTGAAAAAGAAACTAAATGGGTCCGAGGAACCTTTAGAATTGGCCTCCGAAATAGTGGAGAAGGATGAAGCTTATGAGACAGCCATAGAATGGGTCGAGGATCAAGTTCGAAATAAAAAGATGAAGGTGAGAGTTGACAAAGGGACAATTATTTGGGTGGCCAATTTGTGCGCAATTAAGAGTGAGGAATGTATTAAACAATTAAAAGAGGAAAAGAGGAATCAGATGGATGAAACTAAGAGACAGTCAGACGAAAAAGAGAGGTTGAAAGGGAGGTCTGACTGACGTCTTGGCAATGCTGGAGAGTTCGCAGTTGGTGGAAAAGACTGCAACAGCATAGGAACCATCTTCAGAGTCAGAAAATATTGCAAGAGAGAGATAGACTTGCAAAGAAAAATCAGAGACTGGAGTCGGAACCCGCCGACTATAGAGGGGCTTTAAGGGAGGTTATGTGTCGACCCATAAATTGGGTAGACCACACACGATGTAAGTTAATGATTCAGGAGTTACGAGGCAAATTGGGCCGACAAGCGGCTGTGGTGGCTGCTGTAACACGAGGAGTCATTGGAGGAACAGAAGGTCGTAGCGACAGGTGTTTCCGATGTCAGAAAATGGGTCATTACACCGTAGACTGTCTGAGTAATGTAGGTCCCCCGGTAGAGAAACAACGAAGGAAATCAGACCATGACTTCTTCAAAAACCGGGAGGGGTGGTAAGGTCCTCGACCTGAAACGTTTACTCTGTTTCTTTCTCCACAGATGCTGCCTCACTTGTTGAGTGTTTCCAGCATTTTCTGTTTTGATTTCACTTTTCCAGCATCCGCAGTAATTTGCTTTTGATTTAGATAAATTAATAACCCTCCTGACTACCCAACAACAGAAACAGATACAACAGTTCCAAGAACAGTTGAGAGTTAAGAGAGATAGTATATGTACAATGACCCAAGCGGGTGGTGATGGAGACGAGGTAGACTGGGAAGGGTTGGCAGAGGAGGCTGCGGACTAGACGACACAATGACACAAGGAGCCAATGATGAGAATAATGTAGATTGCGAAGGCTTAAATGAGGACTGCGAAATGGAAGTCATATAAGTCAAAGAATCATTTTAGCAAACCCTGAGCATGTTACAAGGTAAAAGACCAGAAAGGAGAGAGGCAATCATAGAGGTTCTAGAAAGTGAACCGAGAAAGAGACTAAAACTCCCGGCTGGTTCCTCAGTCTAATTTATTCTCATCATTGGCTCCTTGTGTCATCGGCTGGTTCTCCAGTACCTCCTTTCCATTCACTATACCCCATCCTTCCAGCAACGGGGGAAATGTTTAAACAAGAGAGCCAGTACAAGCCTGATAAATGGTCTTTCCCATATGAGATTTTAAATTGGTATAAAATTAAGTTAAGTAGGAAACATCAGCGATTGAAAATTCAGATCAGAGATAAAGGATAAATGATCTAAAACAGGAGAAAAGGTGAAAAGGGAAGATTCCGTCTCTCCTACTGTTACAAGATACTGGATTTTTCGTTAGTTTTTAGTGTACTGTCTCTTTAAGTGTGTTGCACTCTGCAGCGTGCAGGCTGCAGCAGGCTCCATTTCCTCTTTTTTCACAAAACTGAAGCAGCGTTCACCCTTTGTAGTCCCGATCGTTTAATATAAGCATTTTATTCATTGTGTTTTGTAAGCATCGTACCACTGTTAAATGTATAAGGAGAAGTCAAAAGAGTTTGGAGAATTACTATACAGTTACGGCACCATGTCCTATTTTATGTCTGTGAGATTATTGATCTAAATCGATTGTTTTCTTCACAATTCAGCAAAGTTTCTTTAAATTGAGTTGAAATCTGACAGAGTGTGGAGCTGATGATGAAGCTGGCTCCGCCTTCTTTTCAGTCAGTACTGCAAAGAAGTTGCAAAATCGTGTTGCCTCACCCAGCGTTAGTTCCACATTTGGGATGACTTTGACCCTGTGGGTCTACAGCTGTCCAACAGGGAAGTTAGTCGGTAGCAAAGTGCTCAGCACTCAAGACCACAGACAGTCGAGACATCAGGTCAGGATTGTGTAGGGTGTTCTACTCCGAGTCTCCAAAGAAACTGGAGGTGGAAGAAATAATTCTTTGTGCTTTCTCCAGAGGTGAAGCAAAATGGACAATGTGATATTAATTACATTTATTATTAGGGAGTATAATATGACAGGGGCCTAGAAACTGTAAAATGTGCCATAAATGCCCATAAGGAGGGGGGTCGGGGGGTAGCCCTGATAATAAAGGATGAGATAAAGGCAGAAGTGAGAAAGGATCTTGGCTCGGAAGATCAGGAAGTAGAATCAGTATGGGTGGAGCTAAGAAATAACAAGGGGCAGAAAACACTAGTGGGAATACTTTATAGGCCCCCTAACAGTAGTTATAGTGTGGGACAGAGTATTAATCAGGAAATTAGAGGAGCTTGTAACAAGGCTAATGCAATAATTGTGGGGGACTTTAATCTTCATATAGACTGGGCAAATCAAATTGGCAAAAGTAGTTTGGAGGATGAGTTCATGGAATGGATTCCAGACAGTTTCTTAGAACAATATATCGAGGGACCAGGGAACAGGTTATTTTAGATCTTGTATTGTGTAATGAGACAGGGTTAATTAGTAATCTCATAGTAAGTGATCTTCTGGGGAAGAGTGATCATAATATGATAGAATTTCATATTGAGTCTGAGAGTGATGTAGTTAAGTCCAAAACTAGGGTCTTAAATTTAAACAAAGCCAATTTCGTAGGTATGAGGGGCGAGTTGGCTAAGGTTGATTGGGAAATTAGATTAAAAGATATGACGGTAGATAAGCAATGGCGAACATTTAAAGAAATATTTCATAATTCTCAACAAATATACGTTCCCATTGAGGAATAAAAACGAAAAGTTGGAAAAGTGATCCAACCATGGCTAACTAGAGAAGTTAAGGATAGTATTAGATTAAAAGAAGAGGCTTACAATGCTGCCAAGAAGAGTAGTAAGCCTGAAGATTGGGAGAGTTTTAGAAATCAGCAAAGGATGACCAAGAAATTGATAAAGAGGGAGAAAATTGAATGTAAGAGTAAATTAGCAAGAAATAGGGTCATCGACCTGAAACGTTAACTCTGTTTCTTTCTCCACAGATGCTGCCTGACCTGCTGGGCATTTCCAGCATTTTCTGTTTTTATTTCAGATTTCCAGCATCCGCAGTATTTTGCTTTTGAAAGACTAAGGAACGACTGACCTTAAAAGCAATTATGTATGGAGGGTTTTTACAATGTTCTGATTCAAAAGGGGGTTAAATGCTATTGAAAATAATTGGATCCTAAATTTTATATTGGACAAACAAATGAAAATCTGGAAATCAGATGGGAATATGGATTGGTGTAAAGTGCAAAGACTAGGATTGGTGGATTATGCCAGGAAGCTTGGTAAGCAGAGTGAGATTATTCCACGACTGATTCCAGTGATACTGACAATACCAATGCTATCTGCTGATGTAAAACCAATGAAAGTATTTAAAGTGGAATCGATGGACTCACATAGAATGTACAGCACAGAAACAGGCCATTCGGCCCAATAGGTCCATGCTGGTGTTTATGCTCCACACGAGCCTCCTCCCTCCCTACTTCATCTAGCCCTATCAGCATATCCTTCTATTCCTTTCTCCCTCATGTGTTTATCTAGCTTCCCCTTAAATGCATCTATGCCAGTCGCCTCAACTACTCCTTGTGGTAGCGAGTTCCGCATTCCAACCACTCTCTGGGTAAAGACGTTTCTCCTGAATTCCCTGTTGAATTTATTAGTGACTATCTTATATTTATGACCCCTAGTTCTGGTCTCCCCCGCAAGTGGAAACATCTCTACGTCTACCCTATCAAACCCTTTCCTAATTTTAAAGACCTCCATCAGGTCACCCCTCAGACTTCTCTTTTCTAGATAAGAGAGCCCCAGCCTGTTCAATCTTTCCAAATAGTTATAACCTCTCAGTTCTGGTGTCAACCTAGTAGATCTTTTTTGCACCTTCTCCAGTGCCTCTGTATCCTTTTTATAATATGAAGACCAGAACTGTTCACAGTACTCCAAGTGTGGTCTAACCAAGGTTCTATACAAGTTTAATATAACCTCTCTGCTTTTCAATTCTATCCCTCTAGAAATGAACCCCAGTGCTTGCTTCGCTTTTTTTATGGTCCTATCAACCTATTTTTAGTGATTTGTGTCTCTGGACCCTGCGATCCCTTTACTCCTTTACCACATTTAGACTCTTATTATCCAAGCAGTATGTGACCTCCTTATTCTTCCTATCAAAATACACCACCTCACACTTATCTACATTGAAATTCATTTGCCAATTACATGCCCACTGGAGGTTTGTTGGAGGATGATTGTAAATTATTTGAAGATCGAAGACATCAGTAAAGGGGAAAAGAATGGTTCTGGATTGCACCAAGCACTTCATGCTGTTCCAGGAAAAGTGGATCCTGGTTGTGCAGATATGGCATTTTATAAAGTACACTGCCAGCTCCTGGTTTCACTCTGGATGTGACGTTTTACAAAGTACACTGCCAGCTCCTGGTTTCACTCTGGATGTGACGTTTTACAAAGTACACTGCCAGCTCCTGGTTTCACTCTGGATGTGACGTTTTACAAAGTCCACTGCCAGCTAGTGGTTTCACTCTGGATGTGACGTTTTACAAAGTACACTGCCAGCTCCTGGTTTCACTCTGGATGTGACGTTTTACAAAGTACACTGCCAGCTCCTGGTTTCACTCTGGATGTGACGTTTTACAAAGTGCACTGCCAGCTCCTGGTTTCACTCTGGATGAAGAATGTTCTATTTGCACTATTGAATTTGAAAAGGACCGACGTTGTTTTTTTTGGAGAGAGGAAGGTTTTGCGTTAAAACTAACAAGAAGCATTACACACAAGGTGACACCATGGGCAGGATTTTAAATGGGAAAAGTGGGTGGGTTGCGGGCAGGGAGGGCATTGAAAATTGCAACAATTTCAGACCAACCCCCAACCGGCCCCCAGCCCGCCTCCAACCTGCCCATTTCTGGTTTTCACCAGGGCGGACGACCACCCTGCTCCCAGGAGGCGGGTTAGTCACTAAAACCTTTCAAAGAGGCTGCGGGCCTCCATTTTGAAAGGTTTCACGATTTCAACCTTCTGGGGGTCGGGATTCCTGGGCCTTCTCCTTCACACCGTGTGAGAGGAGGCGAGAAGGCCTGAAACTGCAGATAAGTATCTTTATAGCACGGCTTGTGGGCCCGGAGGAGCTGTAGTGCTTCCCCCAGGCCCAACAAGCCTACCTGCAGCGACCCCCCCACCTCCGCACAACGTTCTCCGAGCGCCCCCCCCGACGATCTCCGACCCATCCCCATGACTGCGATCCCCCCCACAACGATCGCGACCCCCCCACAACGATCGCGACCCCCCCACAACGATCGCAACCTCCCCCACAACGATCGCAACCCCCCCCACAACGATCGCCACCCCCCGCCAACGATTGCGACCCCCTTAATGACCCCCCCACCCCGGTAACTAACCCGTGATGACTGACCTCACCCCCCCCCCCCCCCCCCGACGACTGACTCCTCGCCGATAGCTTACTTTCCCCCCGATGACTGACCCCCCCTGATGACTAACTCCCCCCCTGCAATGACCCCATGCCCTCATGCTCCCCCCCACCTTCCATCGAATCTAAGACTCTCCTCTTCCTTTCTCCTCTCCCGTCTGACTGAGACCAGCCTATCAATCAGGCTGGCCTTTCGGACGGGAATCCGACAAAACAAATAAAAGACGTCCTTATATCAAAATCGTAAGGACGTCCGGGAAACCCGTACTTCAGGGTTTTCCATTCATGAGTCGACATCTCCCATCCCCTTCCCAGCTTCAGGTTTAAATTATGCCCAATATGTCCAGTTTGGCGGTTAACAATTTTACTTTACACCCAGCAGAATTACTAATTTGGGGCTAAGATATTGGTGCCTGTTATGGCCTCAGTGTTACAAAAATGCAAGTAAACATTACCCTCCAGACAGAAACCCTCCATGTGTGGCCGTGGAGAACTGTGTTATCCCATCCCGACAAAGGATGGTGCGACTTCCACTAAGGATTCCATCCTCTGATCATTGGGGTGTGCACCGAGAGGGTGGGTAGACGGTATACGCATCCTCTTACAGTGTGCCATATATCGTGCTTCCTGAACCTAACGGGGTGGCTGAATTAGTGTGGCAGCTTTATTTTCCCCATGTTCATGAATGATGTGAGGGACGATATAGTTGCACTGGAATCAGAAAATCCATCACAAGTTAAAAGGAATTCTATAAAAATTCAAGTTAAACAAAAATATCACCCGGTTGAATCTAGTTGTGACGGGGCTTTGTTTTCCGATGGATTGTGTAACAGATTGGTGGTTCAGGCTGCTCATCACCTTGTGTACACAAATGTGAGATACGAGGCGGTCCCGACCACTGTCGATTTAAGCAATGGAACGCTTCCGCAAGGTTTATGTGAAACGCATTGTGTTAACTGGGCCCGTGCGGTATTAACTCAGATATTAGAGGGGTTCCGCAAGCAGACGGCAGGGAGCCAGCGGAAGGAAAAACGGGATAGGGACGGAATCATGCACACCCAACAACCCAGATCTATCACTGATTGGGTGTCTGCGACAGGAGCAGTATTTAACAGGTTAGATACAGAAAATCAGTATTATCATCAGGGAAGACTGACAGAGGAAGTTATTAATCAAAAATAAATGACGGTAACCTAGACCTGATCAATGAGAGATCAAACGGTCTCTTGTCCTTTAATGAAATAGTCCAGGGTGTCCAGGCAAGCCGGGATAAGATTAACGACATCGTATACAATCAAGAAACCATTGCGTCTCAGGTCTCTAAGGAGGTGGTGTACAGCATGTATCTGAGCCATTGGCAGGAGAGAATAGCAGAAGGGCTGAGAGACATAGTTGAGGGAAAATTACCCACTTGGATAATGGATGAACAATTGATCAAGTGGTTACCTGGCGAAACTAACCTCTGTCTAGTAAGATGCTTTGCGAAGCTACATTTTGCCGAAGTGCCTTGCAAACAGCGTGGGGCCCAGGAAATCTTTGGGCTGTTGACTGAGTTCCTTACACTGGGCAACCAATCTGGCCTGCCTCTATTTGCTGTACAGTCGGTGGGACGGTTAGAAGGAACTACCTTGACTGAATTCTATCAACCGTTGCCCTATTTGGTCTTGGGGGGGGGGGGTGGGGGGCAATGAACTTTGAATCTTGTATTCAACGGGGTCATGCCTGGACTTGTGAAACTAATTACACTCAGAACCACCAGTCATGTGAGGGGTCGAATTCTTGGCTCTTCTCTCCCTCAAGTTGCGGAATCTATAAGAATATTGGAAACGGGGAAAAAATTGACATCTTTCTCTTAATGTTACTGACCATCATGCTCTGCAGGCGGTGCTGTGTATTGTGCTGAGTGTGCGGCTTATATCGCTGAATTGTTAACAATGAATCACCCCTCTGTGACATGCGGGTAACATCCCAACGGCAGGCTACTCATATTGCTCACCAAGGAAGTGGGAAATACTGTTACATGACCATGAGATAACTTACAAAAATGGAGGTAGGGAGTGTCCACTAACATGGTCAATGGGATATGTAACCCCCTCCCACGAGTTCGAACTAAGGTCGCCCCGGTAATTATAGTTGATCATGACGTCACAGGCTGCAGATCCATGGGGAGTTGATAGAGGAAGTATTACAGGCTGTAATTCTATTCGGGCACCCTATTCCCCCTTTATCATTCAGTCTTAAAAGCATCTTGGATAGAATGTTACCTCAGAAACATCTGGTCAAAATGCAGCAGGATAACAAGGAAGTAGAGAAAGCTGCACAAAGCGTTGGGGCTAAATCATATCACGGTGGGAGAATGTCTAAAGTGCTGGTGAATCCCCATAAGCACATTTAGCATCATTTGCTTTCCTGATCATACAAGTCCTGGTTACCGTCTCCCTAATAGTGTCTACCTACTCGGTCCGCAGGTCTCTAAGTTAAAACAGAATGTGTACCATTCCAAACCATTCCCCTATTGGATTAGATTGATTAAATAAGTGAAGGGTCGAATTCTTGGGTCTTCTCTCCCTCAAGTTGCGGAATCTATAAGAATATTGGAAACGGGGAAAAAATTGACATCTTTCTCTTAATGTTACTGACCATCATGCTCTGCAGGCGGTGCTGTGTATTGTGCTGAGTGTGCGGCTTATATTGCTGAATTGTAAACTGTTAACCTTTGACTAGAGACTGCGCCTTGTTACCCTCATTGTGAGGCTAGGCAGCTATGTGGTAAAAGAGGAACAATGACCCAAAAAATGAAACAATAATCCAAAGATAGCAATAAGACCAGGATCATGATGAGCTAGCTAGATAAGTGTGGTCAAACAAACTCGCCTCCTTGTAAAACAACCTTGCAAAGGGTCTTATGGTTAGATGATAATGATAAAATAGGATAAGCATCTTGAATTCTTTGAAAAACAATGTTGTTAATCTATAAAGGTCTTATGAATAACAACTCCATATATGGTGTGAGTTTCCTGCCGGGGGACACAAAAGCCCACATCTTTTGAGCTCGGAGCAGAGGAATCAGCGAAGTTCACCCAGCTGTCAGAAGAACACCTGTCAGAAGTCTACCTCACTGTCGGAAAACCTGAAACGACTAAGTCGGCAACTTAATTACGACTTCTGCCCAGAGATCAAATGGAGTAATATTGTTTCGATCTTTGGAGTCTAATATTTGATACTTTTACATTTTTGATTTAACTATTAATAAATGAGACATTGATTACCATTTGGTGTCACGTCCTGTACAGTTGTAGCATGACTTCCCTGCTTTTATACTCCATCCCCCTAGAAATAAAGGCCAATATTCTGTTTGCCTTCCGGATTACCTGCTGCACCTGTATGTTGACTTTTTGTGTTTCACGTACGAGGACACCTAGATCACTCTGTACCGCAACATTTTGTAGTATTTCTCCATTCAAATAATATTTTGCTTTTTTATTTTTCCTCCCAAAGTGAATGACTTCACATTTTCCCACATTATATTCCATCTGCCAAATTTTTGCCCATTCTCTTATCCTGTCAATATTCCTTTGTAGACACTTTGTGTCCTCATCGCAACTTGTTTTTCCACCTATCTTTGCATCATCAGCAAATTTGGCCACAAGACACTCTGTTCCTTCATCTAAGTCATTGATATATATTGTAAATAGTTGAGGCCCCAGCACTGAGCCCTGCGGCACCCCACTAGTTACAGATTGCCATTTTGAAAATGACCCTTTTATCCCGACTCTTTGACGATTTCCCCTTCATAAAACCATGTTGACTCTCCTTGATTGT
This sequence comes from Heptranchias perlo, assembly GCF_035084215.1. Lineage (NCBI taxonomy): Eukaryota > Metazoa > Chordata > Chondrichthyes > Hexanchiformes > Hexanchidae > Heptranchias > Heptranchias perlo. The sequence continues at coordinate 8,951,671 of NC_090326.1, read as the reverse complement.
ATTATGAGTCTCCAAATGTCCTGCTACTGCTTCCTTAATAATGGATTCTAGCATTTTCCCAATGACAGGTGATAGGCTAACTGGTCTATAGTTACCTGCTTTCTGTCTCACTCCCTTCTTGAATAGGTGTGTTACGTCTACAGTTTTCCAATCCGCTGGGACCTTTCCAGAATCTGGTGAATTCTGGAAGATTACAACCAATGCATCCACTATCTCTGTAGCCACTTCCTTTACGACCCTCGGATGCAAGCCATCAGATCCAGGGGACTTGTCAGCCTTTAGACCCATTAGTTTACCTAGTACTTTTTCTCCAGTGATAGTGATTGTTTTTAGTTCCTCCCTCCCCTTTGCCCCTTGATTTGCTACTATTATTGGTATATTATTAGTGTCTTCTACTGTGAAGACAGATACAAAATATCTGTTCAATTCCTCTGCCATTTCCTTGTTTTTCATTATTATTTCCCCAGTCTCATCCTCTAAGGGACCAATGTTTACTTTAGCTACCCTCTTCCTTTTTATATACTTGTCGAAGCTTTTACTGTCAGCTTTTATATTTCTTGCTAGTTTACTCTCATAATTTATTTTCTCCCTCTTTATTATTCTTTTAGTCATCCTTTGCTGGTTTTTAAAGTTTTCCCAATCTTCGGGCTTACCAGTAATCTTTGCCATGTTGTATGCTTTTTCTTTTAACCTGATACCATCCTTGACTTCCTTAGTTAGCCATGGTTGGTTAACCCTTTTTGTGAAGTCTTTCCTCCTCACGGGGATATATTTTTGTTGTGAGTCATAAAATATCTTTTTAAATGTTCATCACTGCTTATCCACCATCATACCATCTAATTTGTTTACCCAGTCCACTTTAGCCAATTCCGCCCTCATTCCTTTATAATTGCCCCTATTTAAGTTTAATACAGTAGCTTCAGACCGAAGATCCTCGCTCTCAAACTGGATGTGAAATTCTATCATGTTATGATCACTGCTTCCCAAGGGATCCTTTACTTTGAGATCATTAATTAATCCTGTTTCGTTACCCATTACCAGATCCAAAATGGCCTGTTCCCTGGTTGGTTCCCCGACGTATTGGTCTAAGAAACAGTCCCTAATACACTCTATAAACTCCTCCTCAGGGCTATTTTTGCCAATTTCATTTGTCCAATCTGTGTGAAAGTTAAAATCGTCCATGATTATTGCATTACCTTTTTTACAAGCCCCCCTTATTTCCTGATTAATATTTTGCCCTACAGTGTAGCTACTGTTAGGGGGCCTATATACTACTCCCACCTGTGATTTCTTTCCCTTGCTATTTCTTACCTCCACCCAAATTGATTCGACATCTCGATCGTCTGAGCCAAGATCATTTCTCACTATTATACCAATTTCATCTTTTATTAACAGAGCTACCCCACCACCTTTACCTTTCTTCCTATCCTTCCGAAATGTTAAATAACTCTGAATATTTAGCTCCCAACCTTGGTCACCTTGCAGCCACGTCTCTGTAATGGCCACGAGGTTATACCCATTTGTTTCTATTTGTGCCGTCAATTCATCTATCTTATTACGAATGCTGCGCGCATTCAGATAAAGAACCTTTAATTTTGTCTTTTTACCATTCTTTCCTACCCCTGCCCCATTTGCTCGTGCACTCTTATGTTCGTACGCTCTGTCCCTTCCTGACACACTCTGTTTATCATTACCTCCATCACTTTCCTGTACTACTTCCTTGTCTTTTCTCTTTATCAATCTAAACTTCACCCCACCTGAGCCCTCCCTCTATTTAGTTTAAAGCCTTCTCTACCGCCCTAGTTATTCGGTTTGCCAGAACACTGCTCCCAGCACGGTTCAGGTGAAGCCCGTCCCAATGGAACAGCTCCCTCTTTCCCCAGTACTAGTGCCAGTGCCCCATTAATCGAAACCCACTTCTCCCACACCAATCTTTCAGCCATGCATTCATCTCTCTGATCTGATTTACCCTGCGCCAATTTGTTCGTGGCTCAGGTAATAATCTGGAGATTATCACCTTTGTCATTCTGCTTTTTAATTTAGTCCCTAGCTGCTCAAACTCCCTCAGCAGAACCTCTTTCTTAGTCCTACCTATGTCGTTGGTACCTACGTGGACCACAACAACTGGATCCTCCCCCTCCCACTCCAAGTTTCTCTCCACCCCTGAGGGGATGTCCTTAACCCTGGCACCGGGTAGGTAACACAGCCTTCGGGACTCTCGCTCTTGGCTGCAGAGAACAGTGTCTATCCCTCTAACTATGCTGTCGCCGACGACAACCACATTCCTTTTTACTCCCCCCACTTGAATGGCCCCCTGAACCACGGTGCCATGGCCAGTTTGCTCATCCTCCCTGCAGTCCCTGCACTCGTCCACAAAGCTGCAAGAACCTCGTATCTATTGGACAAGTGCAGAGGCTGAGGGTCCTGCAATGCTACCTCCTGGATCCCCGTACCTGCCTCACTAAGTCAAATACAGTAGAATTGGCACACACGTGCCAGTTCTACAGTATTTAGTCTAAGGGGCGTGACTGCCTCCTGGATCAAAGTGTCCAGGTAACTTTCTCCCTCCCTGATGCCTCGCAATGTCTGCAGCTCGGACTCCAGCTCCTCAACTCGGAGCCGAAGTTCCTCGAGCTGCAGGCACTTACCGCAGATGTAGTCGCCCTGGACAAAAGTGTCCAGTAGCTCCCACATCCTGCAGCTGCAACACATCTCCTGCCCTGTCATAACTATTTTATTTATTTAATTGATTACTACAATGCCAATCAAATTATTTTTAGGTCGAACCAAGTGCTGGCCTTGTTTAATTAATTAAATTAAGTTTAGTTAATCATCATCAGGTGAGATGATTGTACCGGGGAAGGAGGGAGCTGTTCCGCTGGGACGGGCTTCATCTGAACCATGCTGTCTAGGGTGCATTCCCAAGAGACTTATCCACTGACCTGATTCCTTTTTCTAGTTGTCAGTTGTTCCACCATAACTTGTACACACTGAGGCAAAATTATGTATTTAAAATTACCCCCCCCATACCTTAAACCTTAACACTTAGACTTTCTCCTCCACCCTTGATTGGTCCTACCCTGTTAAACACTGCACGAAACCATAATACAGCACAAAAAGTAACTTTTGCGACCTGTGAGCAGCACATTTTCCAGTGGCGCTGTTGCGAGAGGAGACAGGCAGTTTATGCAGGGAGCGGACCATCCTGCGATTTACTAAAATGTCACTGCAGTCTGCCCCAAACAGTACCATTGAGTGCTGGGAATGGAAGCAATCTGCCAGCTGCACTGGCATTTTGTGCCTCCATTGACCGAAGGGAGGGGGAGAAGGAAGGTGGGGAGAGTGCAGAACCCGTGCTCAGGAGCAGGGTCCCTGCAACAAACAGGGTGCAGTGGGAGGATGAGCAGCCGCTCCTCCACCTGTCAATCATCCCCCACCTGTCAATCATTCCCCCGCTCCTCCCCGGGAAACAGAACCCCACCCCGGGAACACGTCACCATGATTGACAGCTCCAGTCAGCTGATGGAGAGAGCAACAAGGAAGATGCGATCGAGTGTGGGGCTGCTGGCGGCTGTTAGTCTCTGTCTGTACTCGGCAGTAAGTGTTCTTATTATCTCCTGCACTCAGCAGCAGGTTCCCTCACCCTCACTCTGTATCAGGCAGCGGGTTCCCTCACCCTCACTCTGTATCAGGCAGCAGGTTCCCTCACCCTCACCCTGTATCAGGCAGCAGGTTCCCTCACCCTCACCCTGTATCAGGCAGCAGGTTCCCGTTCCCTCACCCTCACTCTGTATCAGGCAGCAGGTTCCCTCACCCTCACTCTGTATCAGGCAGCAGGTTCCCTCACCCTCACCCTGTATCAGGCAGCAGGTTCCCTCACCCTCACTCTGTATCAGGCAGCAGGTTCCCTCACCCTCACTCTGTATCAGGCAGCAGGTTCCCTCACCCTCACCCTGTATCAGGCAGCAGGTTCCCTCACCCTCACTCTGTATCAGGCAGAAGGTTCCCTCACCCTCACCCTGTATCAGGCAGCAGGTTCCCTCACCCTCACCCTGTATCAGGCAGCAGGTTCCCTCACCCTCACTCTGTATCAGGCAGCAGGTTCCCTCACCCTCACTCTGTATCAGGCAGCAGGTTCCCTCACCCTCACCCTGTATCAGGCAGCAGGTTCCCTCACCCTCACTCTGTATCAGGCAGCAAGTTCCCTCACCCTCACCCTGTATCAGGCAGCAGGTTCCCTCAGCCTCACCCTGTATCAGGCAGCAGGTTCCCTCAGCCTCACCCGGTATCAGGCAGCAGGTTCCCTCAGCCTCACCCGGTATCAGGCAGCAGGTTCCCTCACCCTCACCCGGTATCAGGCAGCAGGTTCCCTCACCCTCACTCTGTATCAGGCAGCAGGTTCCCTCACCCTCACTCTGTATCAGGCAGCAGGTTCCCTCACCCTCACTCTGTATCAGGCAGCAGGTTCCCTCACCCTCACCCTGTATCAGGCAGCAGGTTCCCTCAGCCTCACCCTGTATCAGGCAGCAGGTTCCCTCACCCTCACTCTGTATCAGGCAGCAAGTTCCCTCACCCTCACCCTGTATCAGGCAGCAGGTTCCCTCAGCCTCACCCTGTATCAGGCAGCAGGTTCCCTCACCCTCACCCGGTATCAGGCAGCAGGTTCCCTCACCCTCACTCTGTATCAGGCAGCAGGTTCCCTCACCCTCACTCTGTATCAGGCAGCAGGTTCCCTCACCCTCACTCTGTATCAGGCAGCAGGTTCCCTCACCCTCACTCTGTATCAGGCAGCAGGTTCCCTCACCCTCACTCTGTATCAGGCAGCGAGTTCCCTCACCCTCACTCTGTATCAGGCAGCGAGTTCCCTCACCCTCACTCTGTATCAGGCAGCGAGTTCCCTCACCCTCACTCTGTATCAGGCAGCAGGTTCCCTCACCCTCACTCTGTATCAGGCAGCGAGTTCCCTCACCCTCACCCTGTATCAGGCAGCAGGTTCCCTCAGCCTCACCCGGTATCAGGCAGCAGGTTCCCTCAGCCTCACCCGGTATCAGGCAGCAGGTTCCCTCACCCTCACCCGGTATCAGGCAGCAGGTTCCCTCACCCTCACTCTGTATCAGGCAGCAGGTTCCCTCACCCTCACTCTGTATCAGGCAGCAGGTTCCCTCACCCTCACTCTGTATCAGGCAGCGAGTTCCCTCACCCTCACTCTGTATCAGGCAGCGAGTTCCCTCACCCTCACTCTGTATCAGGCAGCAGGTTCCCTCACCCTCACTCTGTATCAGGCAGCGAGTTCCCTCACCCTCACCCTGTATCAGGCAGCAGGTTCCCTCACCCTCACCCTGTATCAGGCAGCAGGTTCCCTCACCCTCACCCTGTATCAGGCAGCAGGTTCCCTCACCCTCACCCTGTATCAGGCAGCAGGTTCCCTCACCCTCACCCTGTATCAGGCAGCAGGTTCCCTCACCCTCACCCTGTATCAGGCAGCAGGTTCCCTCACCCTCACCCTGTATCAGGCAGCAGGTTCCCTCACCCTCACCCTGTATCAGGCAGCAGGTTCCCTCACCCTCACCCTGTATCAGGCAGCAGGTTCCCTCACCCTCACCCTGTATCAGGCAGCAGGTTCCCTCACCCTCACTCTGTATCAGGCAGCAGGTTCCCTCACCCTCACTCTGTATCAGGCAGCAGGTTCCCTCACCCTCACTCTGTATCAGGCAGCAGGTTCCCTCACCCTCACTCTGTATCAGGCAGCAGGTTCCCTCACCCTCACCCTGTATCAGGCAGCAGGTTCCCTCACCCTCGCCCTGTATCAGGCAGCAGGTTCCCTCACCCTCGCCCTGTATCAGGCAGCAGGTTCCCTCACCCTCGCCCTGTATCAGGCAGCAGGTTCCCTCACCCTCGCCCTGTATCAGGCAGCAGGTTCCCTCACCCTCGCCCTGTATCAGGCAGCAGGTTCCCTCACCCTCGCCCTGTATCAGGCAGCAGGTTCCCTCACCCTCGCCCTGTATCAGGCAGCAGGTTCCCTCACCCTCGCCCTGTATCAGGCAGCAGGTTCCCTCACCCTCGCCCTGTATCAGGCAGCAGGTTCCCTCACCCTCACCCTGTATCAGGCAGCAGGTTCCCTCACCCTCACTCTGTATCAGGCAGCAGGTTCCCTCACCCTCACTCTGTATCAGGCAGCAGGTTCCCTCACCCTCACTCTGTATCAGGCAGCAGGTTCCCTCACCCTCACTCTGTATCAGGCAGCAGGTTCCCTCACCCTCACTCTGTATCAGGCAGCAGGTTCCCTCACCCTCACTCTGTATCAGGCAGCAGGTTCCCTCACCCTCACCCTGTATCAGGCAGCAGGTTCCCTCACCCTCACTCTGTATCAGGCAGCAGGTTCCCGTTCCCTCACCCTCACTCTGCATCAGGCAGCAGGTTCCCTCACCCTCACTCTGTATCAGGCAGCAGGTTCCCTCACCCTCACTCTGTATCAGGCAGCAGGTTCCCTCACCCTCACTCTGTATCAGGCAGCAGGTTCCCTCACCCTCACTCTGTATCAGGCAGCAGGTTCCCTCACCCTCACCCTGTATCAGGCAGCAGGTTCCCTCACCCTCACCCTGTATCAGGCAGCAGGTTCCCTCACCCTCACTCTGTATCAGGCAGCAGGTTCCCTCACCCTCACCCTGTATCAGGCAGCAGGTTCCCTCACCCTCACCCTGTATCAGGCAGCAGGTTCCCTCACCCTCACCCTGTATCAGGCAGCAGGTTCCCTCACCCTCACCCTGTATCAGGCAGCAGGTTCCCTCACCCTCACTCTGTATCAGGCAGCAGGTTCCCTCACCCTCACTCTGTATCAGGCAGCAGGTTCCCTCACCCTCACTCTGTATCAGGCAGCAGGTTCCCTCACCCTCACTCTGTATCAGGCAGCAGGTTCCCTCACCCTCACCCTGTATCAGGCAGCAGGTTCCCTCACCCTCACCCTGTATCAGGCAGCAGGTTCCCTCACCCTCACCCTGTATCAGGCAGCAGGTTCCCTCACCCTCACCCTGTATCAGGCAGCAGGTTCCCGTTCCCTCACCCTCACTCTGTATCAGGCAGCAGGTTCCCTCACCCTCACTCTGTATCAGGCAGCAGGTTCCCTCACCCTCACCCTGTATCAGGCAGCAGGTTCCCGTTCCCTCACCCTCACTCTGTATCAGGCAGCAGGTTCCCTCACCCTCACTCTGTATCAGGCAGAAGGTTCCCTCACCCTCACCCTGTATCAGGCAGCAGGTTCCCTCACCCTCACCCTGTATCAGGCAGCAGGTTCCCTCACCCTCACTCTGTATCAGGCAGCAGGTTCCCTCACCCTCACTCTGTATCAGGCAGCAGGTTCCCTCACCCTCACTCTGTATCAGGCAGCAGGTTCCCTCACCCTCACCCTGTATCAGGCAGCCGGTTCCCTCACCCTCACCCTGTATCAGGCAGCAGGTTCCCTCACTCTGTATCAGGCAGCAGGTTCCCTCACCCTCACTCTGTATCAGGCAGCAGGTTCCCTCACCCTCACTCTGTATCAGGCAGCAGGTTCCCTCACCCTCACCCTGTATCGGGCGGCAGGTTCCCTCACCCTCACCCTGTATCAGGCAGCAGGTTCCCTCACCCTCACCCTGTATCAGGCAGCAGGTTCCCTCACCCTCACCCTGTATCAGGCAGCAGGTTCCCTCACCCTTACCCTGTATCAGGCAGCAGGTTCCCTCACCCTCACTCTGTATCAGGCAGAAGGTTCCCTCACCCTCACCCTGTATCAGGCAGCAGGTTCCCTCACCCTCACCCTGTATCAGGCAGCAGGTTCCCTCACCCTCACCCTGTATCAGGCAGCAGGTTCCCTCACCCTCACCCTGTATCAGGCAGCAGGTTCCCTCACCCTCACCCTGTATCAGGCAGCAGGTTCCCTCACCCTCACTCTGTATCAGGCAGCAGGTTCCCTCACCCTCACTCTGTATCAGGCAGCAGGTTCCCTCACCCTCACTCTGTATCAGGCAGCAGGTTCCCTCACCCTCACTCTGTATCAGGCAGCAGGTTCCCTCACCCTCACTCTGTATCAGGCAGCAGGTTCCCTCACCCTCACTCTGTATCAGGCAGCAGGTTCCCTCACCCTCACTCTGTATCAGGCAGCAGGTTCCCGTTCCCTCACCCTCACCCTGTATCAGGCAGCAGGTTCCCTCACCCTCACTCTGTATCAGGCAGCAGGTTCCCTCACCCTCGCCCTGTATCAGGCAGCAGGTTCCCTCACCCTCACTCTGTATCAGGCAGCAGGTTCCCTCACCCTCACCCTGTATCAGGCAGCAGGTTCCCTCACCCTCACCCTGTATCAGGCAGCAGGTTCCCTCACCCTCACCCTGTATCAGGCAGCAGGTTCCCTCACCCTCACTCTGCATCAGGCAGCAGGTTCCCTCACCCTCACTCTGTATCAGGCAGCAGGTTCCCTCACCCTCACTCTGTATCAGGCAGCAGGTTCCCTCACCCTCACTCTGTATCAGGCAGCAGGTTCCCTCACCCTCACTCTGTATCAGGCAGCAGGTTCCCTCACCCTCACCCTGTATCAGGCAGCAGGTTCCCTCACCCTCACCCTGTATCAGGCAGCAGGTTCCCTCACCCTCACCCTGTATCAGGCAGCAGGTTCCCTCACCCTCACCCTGTATCAGGCAGCAGGTTCCCTCACCCTCACCCTGTATCAGGCAGCAGGTTCCCTCACCCTCACCCTGTATCAGGCAGCAGGTTCCCTCACCCTCACCCTGTATCAGGCAGCAGGTTCCCTCACCCTCACCCTGTATCAGGCAGCAGGTTCCCTCACCCTCACTCTGTATCAGGCAGCAGGTTCCCTCACCCTCACTCTGTATCAGGCAGCAGGTTCCCTCACCCTCACTCTGTATCAGGCAGCAGGTTCCCTCACCCTCACTCTGTATCAGGCAGCAGGTTCCCTCACCCTCACCCTGTATCAGGCAGCAGGTTCCCTCACCCTCACCCTGTATCAGGCAGCAGGTTCCCTCACCCTCACCCTGTATCAGGCAGCAGGTTCCCTCACCCTCACCCTGTATCAGGCAGCAGGTTCCCTCACCCTCACCCTGTATCAGGCAGCAGGTTCCCTCACCCTCACTCTGTATCAGGCAGCAGGTTCCCTCACCCTCACTCTGTATCAGGCAGCAGGTTCCCTCACCCTCACTCTGTATCAGGCAGCAGGTTCCCTCACCCTCACTCTGTATCAGGCAGCAGGTTCCCTCACCCTCACTCTGTATCAGGCAGCAGGTTCCCTCACCCTCACTCTGTATCAGGCAGCAGGTTCCCTCACCCTCACTCTGTATCAGGCAGCAGGTTCCCTCACCCTCACCCTGTATCAGGCAGCAGGTTCCCTCACCCTCACCCTGTATCAGGCAGCAGGTTCCCTCACCCTCACCCTGTATCAGGCAGCAGGTTCCCTCACCCTCACTCTGTATCAGGCAGCGGGTTCCCTCACCCTCACCCTGTATCAGGCAGCGAGTTCCCTCACCCTCACCCTGTATCAGGCAGCGAGTTCCCTCACCCTCACCCTGTATCAGGCAGCAGGTTCCCTCACCCTCACCCTGTATCAGGCAGCAGGTTCCCTCACCCTCACCCTGTATCAGGCAGCAGGTTCCCTCACCCTGTATCAGGCAGCAGGTTCCCTCACCCTGTATCAGGCAGCAGGTTCCCTCACCCTGTATCAGGCAGCAGGTTCCCTCACCCTGTATCAGGCAGCAGGTTCCCTCACCCTGTATCAGGCAGCAGGTTCCCTCACCCTGTATCAGGCAGCAGGTTCCCTCACCCTGTATCAGGCAGCAGGTTCCCTCACCCTGTATCAGGCAGCAGGTTCCCTCACCCTGTATCAGGCAGCAGGTTCCCTCACCCTGTATCAGGCAGCAGGTTCCCTCACCCTGTATCAGGCAGCAGGTTCCCTCACCCTGTATCAGGCAGCAGGTTCCCTCACCCTGTATCAGGCAGCAGGTTCCCTCACCCTGTATCAGGCAGCAGGTTCCCTCACCCTGTATCAGGCAGCAGGTTCCCTCACCCTCACCCTGTATCAGGCAGCAGGTTCCCTCACCCTCACTCTGTATCAGGCAGCAGGTTCCCTCACCCTCACTCTGTATCAGGCAGCAGGTTCCCGTTCCCTCACCCTCACTCTGCATCAGGCAGCAGGTTCCCTCACCCTCACTCTGCATCAGGCAGCAGGTTCCCTCACCCTCACTCTGCATCAGGCAGCAGGTTCCCTCACCCTCACTCTGCATCAGGCAGCAGGTTCCCTCACCCTCACCCTGTATCAGGCAGCAGGTTCTCTCACCCTCACCCTGTATCAGGCAGCAGGTTCTCTCACCCTCACCCTGTATCAGGCAGCAGGTTCCCTCACCCTCACCCTGTATCAGGCAGCAGGTTCCCTCACCCTCACTCTGTATCAGGCAGCAGGTTCCCTCACTCTCACCCTCACTCTGTATCAGGCAGCAGGTTCCCGTTCCCTCACCCTCACTCTGCATCAGGCAGCAGGTTCCCGTTCCCTCACCCTCACTCTGCATCAGGCAGCAGGTTCCCTCACCCTCACTCTGCATCGGGCAGCGGGTTCCCTCACCCTCACTCTGCATCGGGCGGCGGGTTCCCTCGCCCTGGATCGGGCGGCGGGTTCCCTCGCCCTGGATCGGGCGGCGGGTTCCCTCGCCCTGGATCGGGCGGCGGGTTCCCTCGCCCTGGATCGGGCGGCGGGTTCCCTCGCCCTGGATCGGGCGGCGGGTTCCCTCGCCCTGGATCGGGCGGCGGGTTCCCTCGCCCTGGATCGGGCGGCGGGTTCCCTCGCCCTGGATCGGGCGGCGGGTTCCCTCGCCCTGGATCGGGCCCGCATCAGACAGTCAGTTCCCTCGCCCCCAGGTCCGCATCAGACAGTCAGTGTCTTCATTTGTCTGTATTCAGCAGTGTTACTCACAATCTCCTGTATTAAGCACTAAGGTCCCTCGTTCTCAAAGATGCAACATCTGGCCTTTCATCTCCTCCCTTCTCACCGCCCAGGGCCGCAAACACTCCTTCCCGGTAAAACAGCAATTTGGTTGTACTTCTTCCAACTTAGTATAATGTATTCGCTGCTCTGATGCGGCCTCCTCAACACTGGGGAAACCAGGCGCATAATTGGGTGATAGCTTTGCTGAACACCACTGTTCAGTCTGCAAGCATGACCCTGAGCTTCCGGTCGCTTGCCGTTTTTAATTCTCTGTCCCAATCCCAATTTGTGCTGTGTTTCAGGATAATAATGTGTGGCTGCCTGCACACCTTTGCTCTTGTGCTGGGAGCCAGCCCAGTGGAACAAGCACAATTTCTGGCTTTCAAGTTCAAACAGAAGGCATGTGCACGATTAATAGGCTTGTCAGCAAAATTGAAGCCCATGGAATAAAAGGGGCAGTGGCAGCATGGACACGAAATTGGCTGAGGGATAGGAAACAGAGTAATGGTGAACGGTTGATTATCGAACTGGAAGAAGGTGTATAGTGGTGTTCCCCAGGTACCAGGACGACTGCTTTTTTTGATATATATTAATGACTTGGACTTGGGTGTACAGGGCACAATTTCAAAATTTGCAGATGACACAAAATTTGGAAGTGTAGTGAACAGTGAGGAGAACAGTGGTAGACTTCAAGATGGCATAGACAGGCTGGTGGAATGGGCGGACACATGGCAGATGAAATTTAATGCAGAGAAGTGCGAAGTGATACATTTTGGCAGGAAGAACGAGGAGAGGCAATATATTCTAAAGGGGGTGCAGGAACAGAGAGACCTGGGAGTATATGTGCACAAATCTTTGAAGTGGATAGGTTGAGAAAGCGGTTAAAAAAGCATACGGGATCCTGTTCTTTATAAATAGAGGCATAGAGTACAAAAGCAAGGAAGTTATGATGAACCTTTATCTGGTTCGGCCAGAGCTGGAGTATTGTATCCAATTCTGGGCACCGCACTTTAGGAAAGATGTGAAGGCCTTAGAGAGGGTGCAGAAGAGATTTACTTAAATGGTTCCAGGGATCAGGGATGAGGGACTTCAGTTATGTGGATAGACTGGAGAAGCTGGAGTTGTTCTCCTTGGAACAGAGAAGGTTGAGAGGAGATTTGATAGAAGTGTTCAAAATCATGAAGCGTTTTGATGAAGTAAATAAAGAGAAACTGTTCCCATTGGCGGAAGGGTCGAGAACCAGAGGACACAGATTTAAGGTGATTGGCAAAAGAACCAAAGGCGACATGAGGAAAAACTTTTTTACACAGCGAGTGGTTATGATCTGGAATGCGTTGCCTGTAAGGGTGGGTGGAAGCAGATTCAATCGTGGCTTTCAAAAAGGAATTGGATAAATACTTGAAGGAAAAACATTTGCAGGGCTAGTAGGAAAGAGCGGGGTAATGGGACTAACTGGATTGCTCTTACAAAGAGCCGGCACGGGCTCGAATAGCCTCCTGTGCTGCACTGTGACTCATTCTCTGACTAAAGATTAGTGCCTGAATAAGGGACAAGTATTCTTTTCAGCTTTGTTACACTTCAGATTCAATTTTGGGAGAAGGGGAGAACTGTCGGGCATAAATGGAGCCCTGAATGTCCCAAATACATATAAACATAGGAGAAAAATGGACTGAGAAAGATCAGCTGGTCCATTGGGTCTGTCCCATTCAACAACTGGACAACACGGCCCCAATACTCCTTGCCCACCAGCAGACGTGTAATCTCCTGGGAAAGACCAAAAAAAAACAGAGAAAAATATAATAATGAGGCTCCCTCCATGGAGTCGTGTTTTGACCCCACTGCAGGACTGGCGCAGGGTTCGAAGTGCTGATTTTCTGTTCCCTCTATGCTATAGAATCTTGTCACCAGTGCCAGGGAGCCCATGTATTGTCCCAAAGGATGAATTATAATCCCACACTCCAAGTTTCCTTTCCTTAATATAAAGCTTTTTTTTTGTTTAAACACTTTCTGTAAATAAGAGCTTGCCTGTGTGAGCTTTGCTGACTGGGTTCGGCAGATTTCATCGAAGTCCGTGTTTGTTTCAGAGTTCAGCCGGAAGAACGTTTCAGATTGATTATGACAGTGACTGTTTCCGAAAGGATGGTGATCGGTTCCACTATATCTCCGGGAGCATACATTACTCTCGTGTACCTCGATACTACTGGAAGGACCGCCTTTTGAAAATGTACATGGCAGGACTGAATGCTATTCAAACGTGAGTGTGAAAACTTAGAATTACGGTTACAGTCCTTGTATTTTAGATATTTTGCGCTACAGGCTTCGCAGCTGATTGTCAGAGGTGTGGTCTTTCAGATGAGACCGAGCCTGGCTTCCCACTCACGTGGATGTAAAAGATCCCATGGCACTATTCGAAGAAGGTGCAAAAAAGATTCACAAGGATGATACCAGAACTGAGAGGATATGCTTATCAGGAAAGGCTGAACAGGCTCTGGCTCTTTTCTCTGGAAAAGAGAAGTTTGAGGGGCAACATGATTGAGGTCTTTAAAATAATGATAGGGTAGATGTAGAGAAAGTGTTTCCATATGTGGGGGAGTCCAAAACTAGAGGTCATCAATATAAGATAGTCACTAATAAATCCAATAGGGAATTCAGGAGAAACTTCTTTACCCAAAGAGTGGTGAGAATGTGGAACATGCTAGCACAAGGAGTAGTTGAGGCAAACGGTATAGATGCATTTAAGGGGAAATGAAAAGAAGGGTATGCTGATCGGGTGAGATGAAGAGGGATGGGAGGAGGTTCGTGTGGAGCATATGAGCTGGCATAGACCAGTTGGACCGAATGGCCTTTTTTTGTGCTGTAGACTCGATGTAACACGATGTATTTGGAGCATTTGTTTTTTTTAAGTGTAATTCAAACATAAAGGTTCTTCCATACATGCATCTTGGCTATCTGACACCTGGAGCACTTGAGTTCCTATTTTTTATATTAATTTCTTACCTCTTTATGTCAAATTGTTTTCTATGCTGATGGCTTCATTGAAAAGAACCAAAGTACCATTGTGGAATGAGGATTTATGTGGAATAGGAGCTGGGGAACAGCAGTTTCTTGTTTCCTATGCTGCTTCAAACTCTGGAGTAGTGCCTCAGTTGAGACCCCATTTTGTTAACTCTTTTATTATTGCATAGAGATCGAAGAACAGTTAAAGAATGAGGAAGTCCATATGCACACAGACATTTAGAATGACTGCTTTTTTAAAAACAAATCCTATTTTAATTATATAGATATGTGCCATGGAATTATCATGAGGCCACACCAGGAAAATATGACTTCACAGGAGACAGAGATTTCGAAGCCTTCTTAAAGTTATCCAGTGATATTGGCTTGTTGGTCATCTTGAGAGCTGGGCCCTATATGTGTGGAGAATGGGACATGGTGAGTGCAGTTAAATTCAGTGGAGAGATTATCATTTGAATTTACAAAAAGTAGTTTGAAAAGCTCTGTGTTTTTCATTTTTAAAGGGTGGTCTTCCTGCCTGGCTGTTACAGAAGGATTCAATTGTTCTTAGATCTTCAGATCCAGGTAAGATAAGAATATCACGGATTTGATCTATCTTGCATTGATAAGTAAAATAAAAACGTAAAACGTTGGAGGTGATAATTTGCAGTGGGAAAAGAATTGCCAGAGGAGAGCAGCGATCAACGAGTTTTGTTTTACGTGCAACGGACACCATTTTACAGTGGAAAAGAGAACTGTGCACTGCATCAGACTGTGCGTTTGTTGCTTTTTCAGGATTTTTGACCATTTATCCATGAAGAAGGATTTGGAAATGATTTATATTGAAGTGTTGCTTTTTAAATTAAAGTGGACTCACAGTAGTTTAAACCCCGGCCTTACAGCCACTTGCTGGAGCCACTGGTGCAATAGGGGAGTTGCTACCTTTTCTCAGGTGATCCCAGTAAACATTCCCGCCTTATGGGGTTGGAGTGTCCCTCCATGTTGAGCTTTGCATGAAGCTAGTTTGAAAGAGGGAAGGAGGCGAGTTAGCAGGCTTATGCGATCATCAACTGGAGAATAAAGGCCCACGTGTTAAGAGGTCAGCGCGCAAGGGCGGCTATGGCATCCAATTCGGATGACTGTGGGGATACATTGCAACATTACTCGGGTTATGCTACCGTGTAATCAGATATTAGGAAGTGCAGACGAGCCTTAAGGGCATGTGGTCCGCCTACGGGAGTGATCAACACCGCTTTACTCGAGAGTATTTATGGCAGACTCAATTTGTAAAAGTTTGGTGTGAAAAGGGCTCTCTACACTGTATTGGGCTGTGTATCATGTGTGAAAAGTTTTACACTAGTAAAATATTTATAAAATCCAGGTTGTTTCTATTAGTATCGGTATATTGTACTTATCGGTAATAGTATATTGGAGACATCTGTAAGGGTATGTTATGCTTATTTGTAATAATGTTACAGTTATCAATAGGTGTATTTTGGGGCTATCTGTATTTTGCAGTTATTTGTAAGAGTATATTGTGATTATCAGTAAGAGTATATTGCCAGTATATTAGGGTTATCTGTAAGAGTATTTTACAGTTATAGAGAAGAATACATTACAGCTATTTGCAGGATTATATTACTGTATATTACTGTTATCTGTAAAAGTATATTATGGTTATCTGTAAAGCTATATTACGGAAATGCATAAGGGTACTGTTATTACTAAGCTATGGTTATTTGTGAGAGTATATCATGGTTATCAGTAAGAGTATATTGCTGTTATTTGTAAGAGTAAACTACAGTTATTATTTTTGTTATCCTTGAGTATATTATTAATAAGAATATGGTTATACAATACTATGGTCATTAATGAGAGTATATTAAGGTTATATGTAAGAGTATAGCTCAGTCATCAGAACAAGGATATTTCAGATGTCAGTAAAAGTATATTACTGTTATCTGTAAGAGAATATTTTAGTTATTTGTAAGATTATATTAGTAAGAGTATGTTACCATTATCTAAGTGCATTACAGTGATTAGAGTATATTTTGATTATTTAAGATTATAGTATCATCAGTAAGTGTATGTTATCTGTAAGTGTACATCACATTAAGAGGGTATTATAGCTGTTGGAGTATTTTATGCTTATTAGTAAGAGTATATTACAGCTATTTGTAAGAATATATTATGCTTATTGGTAAAAGTATATTACAGTTATCTAAGAGACTAAGACAGTTATCAAGAATATATTGTGGCATTTTGTAAGAGTATATTACTGCTATCTAAGAATATAATAGTTGTACCTGTTTATTTGCAGCTTGCTTAATTGCAACTTTCATTCTAATACAATCATTTCAAACTCCCGGCTTTTCCCCTATACTTCCGTTTGTGAAAAGTTTGTTTTATTGCTATTTCATTTATTTATTGCCATTCTCATTTGTGTGTAAGTGTGGCGCGCAGAAATCTCGCTTTAGCAAGGCTTGTCACCTTTGAACTTTCACCTCTCGTTCCAATTGGGTTCAATGGTCACCGTGCTTAAGAACCGGTTTGACCTGGTTTCCACCTAATTTGTGTGGTTGAGGGAGGAATGGAAGTCTGTTTTCCAGATGGCAAAACAAAAGAGAAGCGACATGACTTGTCACTGTGCGAGCAAGTGAATGTTTTAAACAGTTTGAAGGGATTGAGGATTCTAAAGGTGGCCGCACGGAATTTCAGATTTCTGCAATTCTGAAAACAAAAGGTGGGCATCTTGGAGGACTGGGGAAGAAATGAGAACCAGGATAGGAAACGGAAGCGTGAAAGTATGAAGGCCGATGTTAATGAAGCGCAGCTTAGGCGGTTTAATCATAAATCAGAAAATCCCGCTTGACGACTGCCTGTTGAAAGCTAACGAGCTTGCCAGAGTACCTGGCGAAGAAAGCTTTTGAATCATCAAATGGATTCCTGTGCAGCTGGAAAGTGTGAGACAATCTTGTTTACAGAAAGCTGTATGGCGAAAAAGCGGACAGCGACAAACCTGCTGCTGGTGCTTGGACTGAGGAAGTGTTGCCGGGTTTGTTATCCACCTGACAACATCGACAGTTGCGACAAGCCTGGACTTTTCTATCGTGCCGTGTCTGACCAAACCTGCGCAAACGAGGAGAGCGGTGGTAAAATGAGAAAAGAACGCGTTACGTCGTTGTACGCTAATCGAACAGCTAACTTCTCGTAGTTAGGAAAAGCAGGAATCGTCATTGCTTTAAAAATGTGAAAACTTTTCCAATCGATTATGAAAATAGCATTAATGATTGGATGAGACAAGCAATTTTCGGAAAGTTGCTGCAGTTCAGGATGAGACAGTGGTGCAAGAATGTGGTACTTTTGATGGATAATGCCACTTTCCATGACGTGGCTCTTAATCTTTTGATGGATAATGTCACTCGCCATGACGTGGCTCTTAATCTTTTGATGGATAATGTCACTCGCCATGACGTGGCTCTTAATCTTTTGATGGATAATGCCACTCGCCATGACGTGGCTCTTAATCTTTTGATGGATAATGCCACTCGCCATGACGTGGCTCTTAATCTTTTGATGGATAATGCCACTCGCCATGACGTGGCTCTTAATCTTTTGATGGATAATGTCACTCGCCATGACGTGGCTCTTAATCTTTTGATGGATAATGTCACTCGCCATGACGTGGCTCTTAATCTTTTGATGGATAATGTCACTCGCCATGACGTGGCTCTTAATCTTTTGATGGATAATGTCACTCGCCATGACGTGGCTCTTAATCTTTTGATGGATAATGTCACTCGCCATGACGTGGCTCTTAATCTTTTGATGGATAATGTCACTCGCCATGACGTGGCTCTTAATCTTTTGATGGATAATGTCACTCGCCATGACGTGGCTCTTAATCTTTTGCATATGAGGGTTCAATTTTTACCATCGAGCATAACTTCCATCATCAAAACCCCATGGACCAAGGTGTCACTCATAGCATGAGCTACACTGTTTTAGATCCCTTTGAGGAAACTGGCATTTCACAAGTTATGAAAAGCTACAGTGTGTTGAATGTCTATCCAGTAGATCGCAGCTGCACCAGTAACTGCTTTAGAAACTGCGGTTTGGTTTTCCGTGAGGGAAACAACAAACCAGTTGAATTTTCAGTTGATAAAGGCGGTTTGATCTTTTTGCTTTGATGGATGATGACCTTGACGTCTACGGAGAGGAGATGGATGCAGAAAGTGTTTCTTCTCTGACAGACTCCGCAATAGAGGTAGCAGAAGATGTTACTATGTTCCAGAGCTGGAAATTAGAGAGGTATATTTTGCACTGTGCGTTCTGCATCGATTAATGGAGTTAAAAGGTAGTGAAAGTTTTTAATTTTGTGCACTGGAAGGGAACATAGAAACATAGAAAATAGGAGCAAGAATAGGCCATTCGGCCCTTCGGGCCTGCTCCGCCATTCAAAATGATCATGGCTGATCGTCTTACACAGTAGCCTGTTCCCGCTTTTTCCCCATATCCCTTGATCCCTTTAGCATTAAGAAATATATCTATCTCCTTGAATACATCTAATGACTTGGCCTCCACTACCTTCTGTGGTAGAGAATTCCACAGGTTCACCACCCTCTGAGTGAAGAAATTTCTCCTCACCTCTGTTCTAAATGGCATACCCCATATCCTAAGACTGTGACCCTTGGTTATGGATTCCCCAGACATCGGGAACATCCTCCCTGCATCTAGACTGTCTAGTCCTGTTAGAATTTTATATGTTTCGATGAGATCACCTCTCATTCTTCTAAACTCTGGTGAATATAGGCCTAGTCGACCCAATCTCTCCTCATATGTCAGTCCTGCCATCCCAGGAATCAGTCTGGTAAACCTTCATTGCACTCCCTCCATGGCAAGGACATCCTTCCTCAGATAAGGAGACCAAAACTGCACACAATACTCCAGATGTGGTCTCACCAAGGCCCTGTATAACTGCAGTAAGACATCCCTGCTCCTGTACTCAAATCCTCTTGCAATGAAGGCCAACATACCATTCGCCTTCCTAACTGCTTGCTGCACCTGAATGCTCGCTTTCAGCGACTGGTGTACAAGGACACCCAGGTCTCGTTGCACCTCCCCTTTTCCCAATCTATCTCCATTCAGATAATCTGCCTTTCTGTTTTTACAACCAAAGTGGATAACCTCACATTTATCCACGTTATACTGCATCTGACATGTTCTTGCCCACTCACCCAACTTGTCTAAATCACATTGGAGTCTCTTTGCATCCTCCTCACAGCTCACATTCCACCCCAGCTTTGTGTCGTCTGCATACTTGGAAATGTTACGTTTAGTTCCCTCATCCAAACGTTCGGAAGTTGGTGACTTATACTCTCCACCAATAAAAAGCTCACAATTCTTCTCTGCATAATAAAAACTCATGAGGTGTGCACATTTTTCTTCAATTTTTCACGTGTTCTACTGTATACTGTAAGATGTACAACATTTAGGCAACTAAAGATTGTTATGCACCAGACGAGTTATGACTTTTGTTGCTTTCTCCTTTTATAGCAATTCCCATTTTATTGCAATTAGCGAGATTGTCCCGAGTAGTTGCAACAAAGTGGGTTCCACTGTAGTTATCAGTTGGAATATATTATGGTTACACAAGAGTATAATATAGTTACTAGTAAGAATATATTACGATTACCCCCTAAGTTTATATTACCTGTGAAACTGTAATAAAGGCAAGAAAAAATGTGCCTTTGGTAAGTTTAGGGACCAGCAAATTGAGATGATTTCCTCTTCCCCCACCCCACCAGATCGTGCAACTTTACTGAAAATTAGGACTGTTCTGTATATTTCCTGATATGTGTTCTCATTCCAGATTATCTCAAGTCTGTTGACAGATGGATGAGTGTTTTCTTGCCCAAGATCAAACCATTTCTGTATCAAAATAATGGACCAATTATTGCTGTACAGGTACTGAGTGTTTTTTTGTTAAAACTAGTAAATGTTCTCAGGAGTAGCCATGAATGATTAATAACAGTACGGGGTGGGGGGGCGGTAAATCACGTCTGATGATGCAGCCAAAGAACAGCAGAAGGACGGAGACAAAATTTGTAAGTAGACAAAGTTCTGAGCGATTAACTGCCATACAAATAAATGCAAGGTGTTATGTACTGTAGAAAAATGGGACATACTCAACAAACTGTGTTAGACTGAAGAAAATCTAGGCGTGAAAGTAGACTCAACACTGACCGTGTACAACCATCGCAGAGCAACAAACAACAAAGTGCAGAGAAGGGTGTAGGCAGCAGTGAGAGTGAGAATGAGGTAGGGGGTGGAGGTGGGCAGTGTCGCAGAGGTGAAAGTAATAGATAGAATGTGGTGAGTGAAGCTCAACGAGCAGCTGCGGTCGGGCAATGGAGTCAACTGAGAATATCGAGTTTTAGCTGGAGCCAAAGAGGATGGCTTTGATCTTAACCAATGTCAAATTGTTCATCCACAACCTGAATTTGGACTTGCGTTCAGTCAGCACAATGGTAGTCATGGTGTTGAGGGTGGCGGTGATGGCAGAGCGGTGGAGTTGAGTGTCGTTAGCACACATATGAAAACTGACTCCATGCGTGCTGATAATTTTGTCAAGGGCAATGTGTAGACCAGGAAAGAGGGGGCCAAGGCTGGAACCTTGGAGTACTCCAACGACATTGTGTGGGGGCAGGAGGAGAAGCCACTTCTGGAGTTGCATAGATGCATTGCGACAGGTAGGAATGGAATCAAGTGGGGGTGGTACCGGTAAAAAGAGACTATGGGGTGGGCCATGTTGAAAGGTAAGAGAGGTGCAAGGGAACGAGAAGCGGTAATGTGTTCTGCTTAGAGGACATCGTTGACTGTTTGGGTTCTGAGTGGGGCAGATACAGAAGTGAGGGATTCAAACATGAAATGGTGGGAGAGGTAAGTCCAGAGCTGGATAGTGATGACATGCTCAATGATCATACAGAGGAAAAGAGGTGAGAGATAGTTAACAGTTGGTAGAGAAGAACAACAACAATTTGTGTTTATTTATATAGCACCTTTAATGTGGAAAAATGACCCAAGGTCCTTCACAAAAGCATAATAAGACAAAATTAGACTCCAAGCCAAAGAAGGAGATATTAGGAGGAGTAACGAAAAGCTCAGTCAAAGAGATGGCTTTTAGGAGGATCTTAAAGGAGGCAAGGGTGGCGGAGGGTTTTAGACGGTAATTCCAGTGCGTGGGATCTCGAAGTCAGTGTTACCAGTGGAGGCGCAAAGGAGCCGGATGCACAAGAGGCCACAGAGTTTGAGGAACGCAGAGTTCTCTGAGGGTTGTAGGGCTGGAGGAAGTTAGAGATAGGGAGGGGCGAGGCCATCAAGGAATTTAAACATGAGGGTGAGAATTTTAATTTGGAGGCATTGGGGACTGGGAGACAATGTAGGTCAGGAAGGACAGGGGTGATGGAAGAGTGGGACTTGGTTTGGGTGCCAGAGTTTTGAACGAGTTGAAGTTATGAAGGGCAGAGGATGGGAGGCCTGCCAGCAATGCACTGGGAGAGTTATGTCTGAAAGTAACAAAGTCACGGATGAGGGTTTCAGGAGCAGATGGGTTGAAGCAGGGGCAGAGGCAGGCGATATTACGGTTGATTGAAGTAGGTGGTCTTTGTGATGGAGAGGATATGAGGTCAGAAGGTCAACTTGGGGTCAATTAGGACGTCACAGTTGCAAACAGTCTGGTTCAACCTGAGACGGTGGCCGGGGAGGGGTGGAGTTTGTGGCAGGAACCGAAGATGATGGCTTCGGTCTTCCCAGTGTTTAACTGGAGAAAATTGCGGATCGCCCAGGACTGGATGTCGGACAAGCAGTCTGACAACCAGGAGGCAGCGGAGGGGTCGAGAGAGGGAGAGTTGGGTGTCATTGGTGTAGATGTGGAACCTGACCCTGTGTCTTTGGATAATGTCAAGGGCATCAACAACAACAACTTACATTTATATAGCACCTTTAACTGAGTAAAACATCCCAAGGGGTTTCACGGGGGCGATTATCAAACAAAATTGGATAAAGTCAAGGGCATCAGGTAAATGAGGAGAAGGAGGTGGCCAAGGATAGATCTTTCAGGGTGAAGATGTGGGGACGGGAAGAGAAGCCATTGCTGGAAATGCTGTGGCTACGACTGGTTGGGTAAGAGGGGAACCGAGTGAAGGCAGTCCCACTGAGCTGGACAACAAACGAGAGGTGTTGGAGAAGGATGGTGTCGTTGACCGTGTCAAAGGCTGCAGAGAGGATGAGGAGGGATAGTGCACCCTGGTCACAGAGGATGTCCTTTTGTAACTTTGATTAGGGCAATTTTAGTGCTGCGCTAGTGGCAGAAACCTGACTGGAGAGATTCAAACGCAGAGTTGTGGGAAAGATGCGCATGGATTTGGGAGGCGAGGTGAGTTCAGATGGAGATTGAAATCACCAAGAATGAACAGAGGAACAGAAGTAGGCCATTCAGCCCCTTGAGCTTGTTCTGCCATTTAATTATCATAGTAGGTACAGCACAGGAGTAGGCCATTCAGCCCATCGTGTTTATGCCAGCTCTTTGAAAGAGCTATCCAATTAGTCCCACTCCCCTGCTCTTTCCCCATAGCCCTGTAAATGTTTCCCTTCAAGTATGTATCCAATTCCCTTTTGAAAGTTACTATTGAATCTGTTTCCACCACCCTTTCAGGCAGTGCATTCCAGATCATTACAACTTGCTGAGTAAAGACAATGTTTCCCCATGTTGCCTCTGGCTCTTTTGCTGATCACCTTAAATCTGTGTCCTCTGGTTACTGACCCTCTGCCACTGGAAACAGTTTCTCCTTATTTACTCTATCAAAACCCTTCATGATTTTGAACACCTCTATCAAATCTCCCCTGAACCTTCTCTGCTCTAAGGAGAACAACCCCAGCTTCTCCAGTGTCTCCACATAACTGAAATCGCTCATCCCTGGTATCATTCTCGTAAATCTCTTCTGCACCATCTCTAAGGCCATGCCATCCTTCCTAAAGTGTGATGCCCAGAATTGAACACAATGCTCCAGCTGAGATTTAACCAGTGTTTTAATAAAGGTTTAGCATAACTTCCTTGCTTTTGTACTCTCTGCCTCTATTAATAAAGCCCTGGATCCCATATACTTTTTTTTTAAAAACAGCCTTCACAACTCAACCTGCCACCTTCCAAGATTTGTGTACATATACCCCCCGTTCTCTCTATCTCTGTACTCCCTTTAAAATTGTACCATTTAGTTTATATTGCCTCTCCTCATTCTTCCTACCAAAATGCATCACTTCAGACTTCTCTGCATTAAATTTCATCTGCCACGTGTCTGCCCATTTCACCAGTCTGTCTATGTCCTCCTGAAGTCTGTTACTACCCACTCAGTGTTTACTACATTTCCAAGTTTCATGTCATCTGCAGATTTTGAAATGGTACCCTCTATACCCAAGTCCAGGACATTAATATATATCAAAAAGAGCAGTGGTCCTAATACTGACCCCTGGGGAACACCACTGTATACTTCCCTCCAGTCTGAGAAACAACCGTTCACCACTACTCTCTGTTTTCTGTCCCTTAGCCAATTTTGTATCCACGCTGCTACTGTCCCTTTAATCCCATGGGCTTTAATTTTGCCAACAAGTCTATTATCGAAAGCCCATGTATTAACCGCACTACCCTCATCAACTCTCTCCGTTACTTCAAAGAACTCAATCAAGTTTGTCAAACATGATTTTCCTTTAACAAATCTGTGCTGACTTTCATTTATTAACCCAGACTTTTCCCAGTGCCAATTTATTTTGTCCTGGATTATTGTCTGTAAAAGTTTTCCCACCAGTGATGTTAAGCTGACTGGCCTGTTATTGCGGGGTTTATCCCCCTCCCCTTTTTTGAACAGGGCTGTAACATTTGCAATCCTCCAGTCCTCCAGCAATGTCCCCATATCGAAGGAGGATTGGAAGATTGTGGCCAGAGCCTCCGCAATTTCCCCCCTTACTTCCCTCAGTAACCTCGGATGCCTCCCATCTGGACTGGGTGACTTTTTTACTTTGAGCACTGCCAATCTTTTAAGTACCTCCTCGTTATCTATTTTTATCTTATCCAATTTCTCTACTACCTCCTCCTTTACTGTGACATTGGCAGCATCCTCTTCTCTAGTGAAGAACGATGCAAAGTATTCATTTAGTACCTCATTGGGCTGGGAACACATTGATCAAGAAAGTTCTTTTGCACACATTTCAGGAATTCCTCCCCCTCTTTGCCCTTTACACTGTTACAATCCCAGTTTTTGGGGATAATTGAAGTCCCCCATTATCACTACTCTATAGTTCTTGCATCTTTCTGTAATTTTCTCCTCGATCTCCTTCCCACTATTTGGTGGCCTATAGTGTAGTGTAAAACACCCAATAGTGTAACAGCTCCTCTATTGTTCCTTAATTCTAACCAAATAGATTTTGTCTTTGACCCCTCAACTACATCATCCCTTTCCAGTGCTAGAATAGTTTCTTTGATCAATACTGCCACTCCCTCCCTCCTTCCCTCCTGAATACCTTGTAGCCAGGAATATTAAGTACCCAATCCTCCCCTCCTTTGAGCCAGGTCTCTGTTATTGCCACTATATCATAGTCCCATGTGGTGACTTGAGCCTGCAGCTCACCAACCTTATTTACCACACTGCGTGCATTTACACACACGCACTCTAAGTTCATCTTGGAGTGTCTCGCTTTCCAGTGCTAGAATAGTTTCTTTGATCAATACTGCCACCCCCCCAACCCCCACTCCTTTCTTTCCTTCCCTATCTTTCCTGAATACCTTGTAGCCAGGAATATTAAGTACCCAATCCTCCCCTCCTTTGAGCCGGGTCTCTGTTATTGCCACTATATCATAGTCCCATGTGGTGACTTGAGCCTGCAGCTCACCAACCTTATTTACCACACTACGTGCATTTACACACATGCACTCCAATCTCATCTTGCCTCCTGTCTGATCCCTCCTATTTCTGAACTATTCTTTACTCTCGCACTATTTGTCCCTCCCAGTCCTCTGTGCACCTTGTTTCTCCTCTCTAATGTTTCCTCCTGGTGCCCATCCCCAGATCATGGCTGATCTCTATCTTAACTCCATTTACCCGCCTTGGTTCCTTAACCCTTAATACTCTCACTTATCGAAAATCTATCAATCTCAGTTTGAAACGTTCAATTGATCCCTAGCCTCAACAGCATTTTGGAGGAGAATTCCAGATTCCCACTACCCTTTGTGTGACGAAGTGCTCCCTGACTTCACCCCTAAATGGTCTAGCTCTAATTTTAAGATTGTGCCCCCTTGTTCTGGATTCTTCCACCCGAAGAAATAGTTTCTCTCTATCGACCCTATCAAATCCTTCAATCATCTTAAACACCTCAATTAGATCACCCCTTAATCTTCTATATTTCAACTTCTAGAGGACATAACGTGGGATAAAATTAATACTCACTTAGAAATACTTATCTAAGACAGTCAACAAGGATTTGTAAAAGATAAGTTGTGTCTGATAAACTTAGTTGAATTCTTTGAGGAAATAACAGTGTGCATTGATGAAGGAAATGCCATGCATATTGTGGATATGGATTTTAAAGGCATTTGATGTGCTGCATAGGAGGCTAGTTGATAAACTTCAGTTTTAAAGGGAGTGTAGCAGTGTGGATAGGAAATTGGTTGAAGGACAGAAAACGAAGAGTTATTGTAAATGAGTGTTTGTTTTTTTTGGACTAAAGGGATGGAAACAGTGGTGTCCCCCATTGAACATAACACAAGAGATAGGAGGAGGGGTATTTGGCCTTTCGAGCCTGCTCAGCCACTCAATGAGATCATGGCTGATCTGATTCTGGCCTCAACTCCACTTTCCCGTCTTTTCCCCGTATCCTTTTGACTCCCTTGCTGATCAAAAATTTGTCGAACTCAGCCTTGAATATATTCAATGACTCAGCCTCCACAGCTTTTTGGGGTAAAGAATTCCAAAGGTCCACAACCCTGAGAGAAGAAATTTCTCCTCATTTCCATCTTAAATGGGTGACCTCTTATTCTGAGACTATTCCCCCTAGTTCTGGATTCCCCCATGAGGGGTAACATCCTCTCAGCATTTACCCTGTCAAGCCTCCTCAGATTCTTATATGTTTTAATAAGATCTCCTCTCATTCTTCGAAACTCCAATGAGCATAGACCCAACCTGTTCAATCTTTCCTCATAAGACAACCCTTCCATACCCGGAATCAACCTACTGAACCTTCTCTGAACCGCCTCCAATGCAAGTATATCCTTCCTTAAATACGGAAACCAGAACTGTACGCAGTACTCCAGGTGTGGTCTCACCAGCACCCTGTATGGTTGTAGCTTGACTTCCCTGCTTTTATCCTCCACCCCCCTTGAAATAAAGGCCAATATTCCATTTGCCTTCCCAATTACCTGCTGCACCTGTATGCTAACTTTTTGTGTTTCATGTACGAGGATGCCCAACACCCTCTGTACCGCAGCATTCTGTAGCCTTTCTCCATTTATATAATATTTTGCTTTTTTATTTTTCCTCCCAAAGTGGATGACTTCACATTTTCCCACATTATATTCCATCTGCCAAATTTTTGCCCATTCGCTTAACCTGTCAATATCCCTTTGCAGACACTTTGTGTCCTCATCGCAACTTGCTTTTCCACCTATCTTTGTATCATCAGCTAATTTGGCCACAAGACACTCTGTTCCTTCATCCAAGTCATTGATATATATTGTAAATAGTTGAGGCCCCAGCACTGATCCCTGTGACACCCCACGAGTTAGATTGCCATCCTGAAAGTGACCCCTTTATCCCGACTCTTTGTTTTCTGTTAATTAGCCAATCCTCTATCCATGCCAGTATATTACCCCCAACACCATGAGCTCTTAGCTTGTGCAGTAATCTTTTATGTGGCACCTTATCGAATGCCTTTTGGAAATCCAAATATACTGCATCCATTGGTTCCCCTTTATCCACCCTGCTTGTTACTTCCTCAAAGAACTCGAATAAATTCGTCAAACACAATCTTTATAAATGATTGGACTTCAGCATAATATCAAAATTTGCAGAAAACACAAAAATGAGTGGTGTGGTTAACTGTGACGAGGGCTCTAAGCAACTTCAGGAGAATATAGACCATAACAACTTGCATTTATATAATGCCTTTAACATTCGAATAATCAAGTCTGGAGGTAACAAAGGCATGTACGATGATTTCAGCGACAGATGGGCTGGTGTAGGGGTGGAGGAGGTGATGTTACAAAGTGGAAGTGGGCTTGTTTTGTTACAGCGAGCATTTCAAGACCCAGCTCAACTTGGGATTGAACAGGATGCTGAGGTTGTGGACAGTCTGGTGCAGCTTGAGACAATGGCTGGAGAGAGAAAAGGTGGTGAGGGTACAGAATGTGGGATGGGGGTCGAAGACAATGGCTTCGGTGATCCCGGTATTTAACTGCAGGATGTCGAGGCTCATCCAAGACTGGATGTGGGACGAGTAGTTTGACGGCACAGAAGCAGTGGAGGATTTGGGAGAGGTGGTGACGCAGTAGAGCTGGGTGTCATGTGCAAGGTCAAACCAAGTCTACAATTAACGTTGCTAAGGGCCAGGATGCAGATGAGGAAGATAGGGCCAAGGATGGATCCTTGGGGGACTGTTCAAATGACTGTGCGGGGATAGGTAAGAGTGGAACCAGGTGAAGGTAGTCCCATGCGCTGAACGACAGAGGAGTGATATTGGAGGAAGATGGTGTGATTGACGATGTCAAAGGCTGCAGATAGGTTGAGCGGGAATAATGCACTATGGTCAGTCAGCGAATGTTGTTTGTGACTTTGGTTAGGGGGTTTTGGTGCTCTGGGAGGGGCGGCAGCCTGTTTGGAGGAATTCAAACAGGGAGTTGTGAAAGGGATGGGCATGAATTGGGAAGGTGACATATTCAAGGACCTTGGAAAGGAAAGAGTGGATGGAGATAAGACAGTAAGAGATAGGAGCAGGAATAGGCCATTCGGCCCCTCGAGCCTGCTCCGCCATTTAATGAGATCATGACTGATCTGATTTTTACCTCAACTCCACTTTCCCGCCTTTTCCCCATATCCTTTGACTCCCTTGCTGATCAAAAATTTGTCTAACTCAGCCTTGAATGTATTCAATGACTCAGCCTCCACAGCTTTTTGGGGTAAAGAATTCCAAAGATTCACGACCCTCTGAGAGAAGAAATTCGTCCTCATTTCCGTCTTAAACGGGCGACCCCTTATTCTGAGACTATACCCCTAGTTTTAGATTCCTCCATGAGGGGAAACATCCTCTCAGCATCGACCCTATCGAGTCCCCTCGGAATCTTGTATGTTTCAATAAGATCTCCTCTCATTCTTCTAAACTCCAATGAGTGTAGACTCACTCTGTTCAACCTTTTCTCATAAGACAACCCCTCCATACCCGGAATCAACCTAGTGAACCTTCTCTGAACTGCCTCCAATGCAAGTATAACCCTAACCCTAACCCTGTACAGTTGTCGCCTGACTTCCCTGCTAGAAATCCCCCTAGAAATAAAGGCCAATATTCCATTTGCCTTCCAGATTACCTGCTGCACCTGTATGTTGACTTTTTGTGTTTCATGTACGAGGACTCCCAGATCCCTCTGTACCGCAGCATTTTGTAGTATTTCTCCATTCAAATAATATTTTGCTTTTTTATTTTTCCTCCCAAAGTGGATGACTTCACATTTTCCCACATTATATTCAATCTGCCAAATTTTTGCTCATTCGTTTAACCTGTTAATATCCCTTTGCAGACACTTTGTGTCCTCATCGCAACTTGCTTTTCCACCTATCTTTGTATCATCAGCAAATTTGGCCACAAGACACTCCGTTCCTTCATCCAAGTCATTGATATATATTGTAAATAGTTGAGGCCCCAGCACTGAGCCCTGCGGCACCCCACTAGTCACAGATTGCCATTTTCAAAATGACCCTTTTATCCCGACTTTGTTTTCTGTTAGTTAGCCAATCCTCTATCCATGCCAGTATATTACCCCCAACACCATGAGCTCTTGTGCAGTAATCTTTTATGTGGCACCTTATCGAATGCCTTTTAGAAATCCAAATATACTGCATCCATTGGTTCCCCTTTATCCACCCTGCCCGTTACTTCCTCAAAGAACTCTAATAAATTTGTCAGACACAATTTCTCCTTCATAAAACCATGTTGACTCTCCTTGATTGTATTATGAGTCTCCAAATGTCCTGCTACTACTTCCTTAATAATGGATTCTAGCATTTTCCCAATGACAAATGTTAGGCTAACTGGTCTATGGTTACCTGCTTTCTGTCTCACTCCCTTCTTGAATAGGGATGTTACGTTGCGGTTTTCCAATTCGCTGGGTCCTTTCCAGAATCTAGAGAATTCTGGAAGATTACAACCAATGCATCCACTATCTCTGTAGCCACTTCCTTTAAGACTCTCTGATGCAAGCCATCAGGTCCAGGGGATTTGTCAGCCTTTAGACCCATTAGTTCACCTAGTACTTTTTCTCTCGTGATCGTGATTGTTTTTAGATCCTCCCTCCCCTTTGCCCCTTGATTTTCTACTATTATTGGTATATTATATTTCTACTGTGAAGACAGATACAAAATATCTGTTCAATTCCTCTGCCGTTTCCTTGTTTTCTATTATTATTTCCCCAGTCTCATCCTCTAAGGGACCAATGTTTACTTTAGCTACCCTCTTCCTTTTTATATACTTGTAGAAGCTTCTACTGTCAGTTTTTATATTTCTTGCTAATTTACTCTCATAATTTATTTTCTCCCTCTTTATTATTCTTTTAGTCATCCTTTGCTGGTTTTTAAAGTTTTCCCAATCTTCAGGCTTACCAGTAATCTTTGCCATGTTGTATGCTTTTTCTTTTAACGTGATACCATCCTTGACTTCCTTAGTTAGCCATGGTTGGTTAACCCTTTTTGTGGAGTCTTTCCTCCTCACAGGGATATAATTTTGTTGTGAGTCATAAAATATCTTTTTAAATGTTTGCCACTGCTTATCCACCATCATACCATCTAATCTGTTTACCCAGACCACTTTAGCCAATTCCGCCCTCATTCCTTTATAATTGCCCTTATTTAAGTTTAATACAGTAGTTTCAGACCCAAGATCCTCGCTCTCAAACTGGATGTGAAATTCTATCATGTTATGATCACTGATTCCCAAGGGATCCTTTACTTTGAGATCATTAATTAATCCTGTTTTGTTACCCATTAGCAGATCCAAAATGGCCTGTTCCCTGGTTGGTTCCCCGACGTATTGGTCTAAGAAACAGTCCCTAATACACTCTATGAACTCCTCCTCAGGGCTACTTTTGCCAATTTCATTTGTCCAATCTATGTGAAAGTTAAAATCGCCCATGATTATTGCATTACCTTTTTTACAAGCCCCCCTTATTTTCTGATTAATATTTTGCCCTACAGTGTAGCTACTGTTAGGCAGCCTGTATACTACTCCCACCAGTGATTTCTTTCCCTTGCTATTTCTTACCTCCACCCAAATTGATTCGACATCTTGACCTTCTGAGCCAAGATCATTTCTCACTATTATACCAATTTCATCCTTTATTAACAGAGCTACCCCACCACCTTTACCTTTTTTCCTATCCTTCCGAAATGTTAAATAACCCTGAATATTTAGCTCCCAACCTTGGTCACCTTGCAGCCACGTCTCTGTAATGGCCACGAGATCAGACCCATTTGTTTCTATTTGTGCCGTCAATTCATCTATCTTATGAATGCTGCACGCATTCAGATAAAGAACCTTTAATTTTGTCTTTTTACCATTCTTTCCTACCCCGGCCCCATTTGCTAGTGCACTCTTATGTTCGTACGCTCTGTCCCTTCCTGACACACTCTGTTTATCATTACCTCCATCACTTTCCTGTACTACTTCCTTGTCTTTTCTCTTTATCAATCTAAACTTCACCCCACTTGAACCCTCCCCCCCCCCCCCTATTTAGTTTAAAGCCTTCTCTACCGCCCTAGTTATTCAGTTTGCCAGAACTCTGGTCCCAGCATGGTTCAGGTGAAGCCCGTCCCAACGGAACAGCTCCCTCTTTCCCCAGTACTGGTGCCAGTGCCCCATGAATCGAAACCCACTTCTCCCACACCAATCTTTGAGCTACGCATTCATCTCTCTGATCTGATTTACCCTGTGCCAATTTGGTCGTGGCTCAGGTAATAATCCGGAGATAATTTAATTGCCGGTGGGACTTCCGTTTTCGGGTCGCCCGCGCGCACACAGGTGGGTCCCTGGGAAACTCGGAAGTCGTCGGGTTGGAGCCGGTTTCCGAACCCGAACGGGATTTGCGCGATTTTCGGAGCCCCCGGCCCCCAACACACACGCATTTGCCCATCATCTCCTGACATCAGGGGGTAGAGTTGGGGATGGATGAGGAAGGGATATAAGGAGTTGCCCATAGCACAGAAAAGGAGCCTGTGGTTATCTTTGCTCTCCAGGATGAACCTGGAGTAATGGGTGGTTTTGGCAGTGGAGAGTGAACTTCGGTAGAGTTTGATGTGATCAACCCAGAAGCGGTGATCAGTGGCGAAGCTCGTTGTCTCCCAGGCACAGTAAGTTTGCTCCCCTTGAACTTGGGAGCGGTGATACCAGGCAGAGTGACGGGAATGGGGGGACAGTGGAAGTTTTGCTGGGGACATGAGGATCAACGGTAAAGGTGTGTGACTGAGCTGATCAACAACTGCAGTTATCGTGGTGAATGGAGGGCCACAGGCTCGGTACTTGGGAGTTTGAAAATGTGGTTTTTAGCGACTTTTGGGGAGAACTTTTTTTCCAGGGGTAGATGAAGGAGGAAATGGAGTTGCGGGTGGGGAAGGGGATGTGGATGGGGAGGAAGTGGTCGGAAATGACCACATTGGTGATCAAGATCACAGGAGATGGTGAAGGCAAGGGCTGACCATGAATATCGGTTAGAGTGTTTACACGAAGGGAGTGGTTTAGTGAGGAGAGGTGGTCTGGAAAGTTGAGATGAAGATTAAAATCACTGAGGATGATGAGTTTGTTGCAGAGGCTGAAGGAAAAAAGAAGGGAGGATATCTTGAGATGGAACTTGAGATGAGGCTGGGGGATGGTAGACAGCGAGGTTTTAAAGGAGAGGTGAGAGGGATGGAACAGGATGAGGTGCTCAAAAGAGGGGAAGAGGCCTCGGTGATGAGGGCTACACAAGTTAGTAGATTGGGCAGAGATAGATGTCAGATGAAATTTAATGTGGAAAAATGCAAGGTGATACATTTTGGGGAATGAATAAGGAGATAATATATGTAAAATTTAAAAGGAGTAGAGGAGCAGAGAGACTTAGAAGTTCAGATACACAAAACTTTAAATGTGGAGGACACTGATCAAGTTGTAAAATAAAAGTAATGCTGAACCTATGCAAATGTAAGGAATCTTACAACACCAGGTTATAGTCCAACAATTTTATTTTAAAATCACAAGCTTTCGGAGATTATCCACTTCGTCAGGTGAGTGAGTCAAATAAAATTGTTGGACTATAACCTGGTGTTGTAAGATTCCTTACATTTGTCCACCCCAGTCCATCACCGGCATCTCCACATCATCGAACCTATGCAAGTCATTGGTTTGGCTGTGATTAGAATATTGTCCATTTTTGGGTGCCTTCATTTAGAATGACGTCAAGGCCATGGATGCATGCGTAACAGGTTGACTGAGATGATAAACTGCACGAGAGGCTTTAGTTAGGACACAAGAGAAACTGGGGCTCTTTTCGTTAGAACAGAGAAGGATGAAAGGAGATTTGGTAGAAATGTACAGAATTGTGAGGGGTTTTAACAAGGTAAGTCCAAGGAAAAACTGGGCAATTAATCGGCAACTAGAGTGTATAAATTAAAATCACCAAAAGAATGAAGAGGGGTTATGAGACTTTTTTTTAACCCAGAAGAATGCCCCACCAGAAACAGTAGTGGAAGCAGAGTCCATGTTACCTTTTTTAGAAAAAAAAGTGGATAAATATTTCAAATAGAAAAATTGTGAAGGGTGTGGGGAAAGAACAAGTTAATGGGATAGCTTGATGGACTGAATGGCTTCCATCCGTGACACAACATTCTATGATTCTATCCCTCACTCTGCAGCTGCCTCACTTTGTTGTTAACCTCATCTCTCACATTAGGGAGGTGGGTGGAAATCTTTGGCTGTTTCATCAGGCTCCACTGCACCCCATAGACACCCACCTCTTCTCTCTCCCCATCCTCCCCTTTGTTTTGTTGAGTCTCATTTTCCAGTTTCCTGTTGTGGTGAATGGTCTACACCCAACACATTAATCTTTTCTCTCCTCAGATACAGATGGACCTACTTTTTCTGACATTTCTGTTTTCATTTGAAAAAAGGACAAAATCTTTCTGTTCTTCTCTCAAACCCCTTATTCCCAGTTACCTGCGATCCCTCCTCACCCCACCCCCTGGTCATTGAGTACATTCAAAACAGAGATCGATAGATTTCTAGATATTAAAGGTATCAAGGGATATGGGGATGGTGCAGGAAAATGGCGTTGAGGTCGAAGATCAGCCATGATCTTGTTGAATGGCGGAGCAGGCTCGAGGGGCCAGATGGCCTACTCCTGCTCCTATTTCTTATGTTCTTATGACCCGCGATCTCCTCCTCCACCCCCGACCCGTGACCTCCCCAAGTCAGTGGGACATTTGGGCCAATCAGCAGGAATGTTCTTTGTTGAGCAGCCGTCCAGGTATGTGCCACTTTAACGTGTTATGTCCTGAGATATGATGCCTGAGACCTCACTTTCAGGTGTGATGCTATGTGCGCTACACACAGGAATTTTAATTGTACAGATGAGTAAATGCAGTGAGCTAATACATTTTATCTGAGTGTCTGCTGTAACTCAGTAAAGCAGCAGAAGCCATTTTTCACTTTGTTCTGGAGAAGACACAATTGTCGATAATGCATGGTCACAGATCGCTCTGCATAAACCTCGACGTGATTTTTATAATATTTGTGCTGTACGGTCTCATTGTTATATTATGAATTAAATGGCTCACAAACAATGAATCGATTTAATGTACTGAAGTGGTAAAAGGCATTTTTTGGTCCTTTTTTGTATATGTTTTTAAAGAGCAGATCACTAGCAACGTTGGTTGTGCAGTAGGATGGTGGTTTTTATGTAAGTGTAAAGTTTGCAAGCAGGTGAGAATTCTTGTGCTGTTTCAGGTGGAGAACGAATATGGTAGTTACTTTGCTTGTGACTATGATTATCTACGGCATCTATTGAAGCTCTTTCGGTACTACCTGGGCGATGAGGTTGTTCTGTTTACAACGGATGGAGCAGGAGAACGGTACCTCAAGTGTGGCTCTCTGCAAGGACTGTATGCTACAGTGGATTTTGGGCCAGGTATGTTAAAACCTAAACCCTTCAGCAGTTAGTAGGTCCAGGGAAATTTTTCAGTTTACATCTCTTGTCACTAAAGCAAACCATAGTGCTGCTCCAGTAATGCTGTTTGATGTCAGCAATGACTTTTTGTCACTCTAATATTTAAGCCTGCACAAGTTTTTTTTTAAAAATTTAAATTATATTCGCCATTTCTGCCATACCTGGCTTCTGTTTCCCTGTTTTTTCTTCTCTCTCTCCCCTATTATTATTTTAGGTTTACTTTTACTTTGTCAATCTATTTATATCCCATAGAAGTTTTAAAAGGATACCTTCCTTATCTTTTATCCCGTGCTGATTGAATTCCACAGCCTATTTAGGAAATAGGTCACTGAAGAAATACTTTCTGATAGTGAAAACTTGCTTGAAAAGCTTTTTTTTATTTCAAGATTGATCAAAATAGAGGGAAAGGGGCGACTAACAGGTCCTGGTTATGCTATTTACTTTCAAAAAGAGGCAACTATTGGGCTCGATAGACTTTAAAACGCAGGAAGTAAGTGTTGGATATCACAACAAAACTATCTCAGTAAGGCACGTGCAAATGAATTGGAAAGACAAAGAGTGAATGAAACAGCTCCAAACTGGACAAAAAAGCAGTGCATTATGAATGGAATAATGCAACAGGAAAATTTAGGAAGATAAGCAAGATCTGAAGTTGAAGACCAGTGGACTGGAGAATGCCCAAGAAGAAGAAGAAGAGGCCACCTTCCTGAAGTTTGGGTTGAAGTTGGTGGGAGTAGTGTCGGAGGCCAAGGATAGAAGGGCTGGAGTGAGAGTGGGGAGGGCAAGCTACAGCGAGATCAGGATCGTCCTTATTGTAACATATTGGGATTTTTTAAAAACCTATTTGAAAAGGATTTTTGGGTTCATTTATTTTATATTATGTTATATTACATTGGGCCGGATTTTGCCGTAAAAATAACGGGTGAGCTCACAACGCTCCGGATTGCGATCCGAGATGCGATCCGCCTCCAAAAGCCGCCCGAAGACGGTATCTCACCGTTCAATGGCGTGACGTTCCTGTACTTACCTAATAGATACAGACTGAACTCACCACAAAAAGTTCGGGCTTGTTTATTCCAGCGTAAGTACCAGTTTTAATGACGTGGTAAGTCTTAATTACTGCTAAATCACCTCTCCGGCACTGGAAATTAACTTTAATAAGTGTGGAGTCTCATTCCTTCAGGAAGTAATTATTGATGGACATTTAAAAAAAAACATTCTTACTTTTTCTTTCTCTCTCTCTCTCAAATCAGTCTTTCCCTCTCTTTATTTCTCTTTCTGTACCTGATTTGACATTGAATTCACTATTCTAACTTACACTTCCTGGTTCAGACTCTGCGCCGTTCATTAACGACTCTTCAATCTGATTGATTAAGGAGATACACGGTTGCTTGCCCTGTTCGCTCAGGTCCCAGATGCCCTGTGGAGGGCGCCGCTCTGTTTGGATCTCTAATTTAGAGGAACTTGCCTTGCAAAATCTCATGGAAAGTCTACGGGCAAATGCAAGTCTAATGGACGGCCGGTGCAGTTCATTCGCCGCCCGCAGCAAATTCCAGCCCATTATTATATTACAACAGATTTGAGGAGTTTTTTTGAAGAAGTAACCAATTAGTGAAGGGAATGTGGCAGATGTAGTGTAGATAAATTTTTAGAAGGCGTTTGATGAAGTGTCTCAAGAGGTTTGGTGGAAAAATTTGGCTGTGTGGTATAAGAGGAGCATGGTAGCAGCATGGATGGAAAGTTGGTTGATGGACAGAAAACAGAGGTAGAGGAGACGGGTGTTGCTCGAATTGAAGAAGAGTTGGAAAAGGTGTACCTGCAGGGCCAGTGCTGCGTCCATTTTTGTCCCTGATGATTTGGACTTGGATATCGAGAGTCCAATCTCAAAATCTGCTGGCAACACAAAACTAGGGAATTTGACAAATAGTGAGGAGGACTTTGAAAATACTTAGACAGATCAGCAGATGGTGCTGGTAAGTAGCACGTGCAGTTTAATACAGGTAAGTGTGAGGAAATGCATTGCGGAAGGAAAAACAAGGAATCCGAGTGAAGGACACAGAAGGTTGTTGATGAACTTAGGAGTTCAAATATACAATTTCCTGAAAGTGTGGCGGCAGCGGGATGAAGCCATAAAATAGGCCAACCGGAATGTTAAGTTTTATGAATAGAGCCAAATAGCAGAAGAGTAAAGATCTAATGGTGAACTGTACAAAACATTGGTTAAACCACAGGGTGTTGTATGCAGCTTCGAGTGCCTGTTATAGAAAGGGTTTATGTTTTTTTTTTATTCGTTCATGGGATGTGGGCGTCGCTGGCAAGGCCGGCATTTATTGCCCATCCCTAATTGCCCTCGAGAAGGTGGTGGTGAGCCGCCTTCTTGAACCGCTGCAGTCCGTGTGGTGACGGTTCTCCCACAGTGCTGTTAGGAAGGGAGTTCCAGGATTTTGACCCAGCGACAATGAAAGAACGGCGATATATTTCCAAGTCGGGATGGTGTGTGACTTGGAGGGGAACGTGCAGGTGGTGTTGTTCCCATGCGCCTGCTGCCCTTGTCCTTCTAGGTGGTAGAGGTCGCGGGTTTGGGAGGTGCTGTCGAAGAAGCTTTGGCGAGTTGCTGCAGTGCATCCTGTGGATGGTGCACACTGCAGCAACTGTGCGCTGGTGGTGAAGGGAGTGAATGTTTAAGGTGGTGGATGAGTTGCCAATCAAGCGGGCTGCTTTATCTTGGATGGTGTCGAGCTTCTTGAGTGTTGTTGGAGCTGCACTCATCCAGGCAAGTGGAGAGTATTCCATCACACTCCTGACTTGTGCCTTGTAGATGGTGGAAAGGCTTTGGGGAGTCAGGAGGCGAGTCACTCGCCGCAGAATACCCAGCCTCTGACCTGCTCTCGTAGCCACAGTATTTATATGGCTGGTTCAGTTAAGTTTCTGGTCAATGGTGACCCCCAGGATGTCCTTCCTAGATTAGCTAGGATAATGCCAAGGATGGGAAACTATAATTATAAGGAAAGACTTGAGATACTGGGATTATTCCCACTGGAGTAGAGAAGGCTAACAGTGGAACTTTTCAAAATTATGAAGGGTTTTAATTGAGTGAGTAAGGGAAGACCATTTCCTCTGGTTGGGGAGTCATCAGTTTAAAATTGTGACAGAGTAAGGAGAATTGTTAGGAGAAATCTCTTTATGCAGAAACGTGGACAGGAGGTATTTGAAGCATAGACCTTTGAATCTTTTCAGGGAAAATTGGATAAATATTTGAAGCAGAGGAAGAAACAAGGCAATGGAGAGAGGGCAGGGCAGTGGGCTTAGTTTTGGATTGCTCTAGCTAAGACCAAGCACAGACATGATAGGCTGATTGGCTTCATTCTGCGCTGTCAGCTTCTATGATTCTATGTAACTGATGTAAAGCCAGGTCCAGTTTAGAAATGGTTGATTCCCAGAGCTTTAGCATACTTTTCTGACATCGCATGAGGTCAGAAAGGGTCTCGGCTGCGAAACCCTCCATCGGCAAATAGCCTATCGATATAATCATAGAATCGTATGGCACAGGAGGAGGCCATTCGGCTCATCGTGCCTGTGCTGGCTCTTTGAAAGAGCGATCCAATTAGTTCCACTCCCCTGCAAATATTTCCTTTTCAAATATATATCCAATCCCCTTTTAAAAGTTACTATTGAATCTGCTTCCACCACCCTTTCGGGCAGTGCATTCCAGATCATAACAACTCACTCTCCTCACCTCCCCTCTGGTTCTTTTGCCAGTCTGTGTCCTCTGGTTACCAACCCTCCTGCCAGTGGAAGAAGTTTCTCCTTATTTACTCTTATCAAAACCTTTCCTAATTTTGAACACCTCTATTAAATCTCCCCTTAACCTTCTCTGCTCTAAGGAGAACAATCCCAGTGTTTCCAGTCTCTCCACATAACTGAAGTCCCTCATCCCTGGTACCGTTCTCGTTAATCTCCTTTGCATCCTCTTCAAGGCTTTGACATCCTTCCTAAAGTGCGGTGCCCAAAATTGGACACAATATTCCAGCTAAGGCCTAACCAGCGATTTATAAAGGTCTCCCATAACTTCTTAGCTTTTGTACTCTCTACCTCTTTTTGTAAAGCCCAGGATCCCAAATACTTTTTAACAACTTGTCCTGCCACCTTCAAAGATTTGTATATGTGAACCCCCAGGTCTCTCTGTTCCTGTGCCCCCTTTCACGTTTTACCATTTAGTTTATATTGCCTCTCCTAATTCTTCCAAAATGCATCACTTCACATTTCTCCGCATTAAATTTTATCTGCCATGTTTCTGCCCATTTCACCATTCTGTCCATGTCCTCCTGAAGTCTACATTTCTGAATTTTGTCATCTACAAACTTTGAAATTATGCCCTTTTATACCAAAGTCCAGGTTGTTAATATACATCTAAAAGAGCAGTGGTCCTAATACCGACCCCTGGGGGACACCACTGTATACTTCCCTCCAGTCTGAAAAACAACCGTTCACCACTACTCTCTGCTTTCTGTCCCTTAGTTAATTTCATATCCACACTGCCACTGTCCCTTTTAATCCCATGGGCTTTAATTTTGCTAACAAGTCTGTTATGTGGCACTTAATGAAATGCCCTTTTGAAAGTCCATGTACACCACATCAGCCGCACTACCCTCATCAACCCTCTCCGTTACTTCATCAAAGAACTCAACCAAGTTTGTCAGACACGATTTGCCTTTAACAAATCCATGTTTTTCCAAGTGACAATTTATTTTGTCTGGGATTATTGTCTGTAAAAGTTTCCCCAGCACCATCGTTAGGCTGACAGGTCTGTAGTTACTGGGTTTATCCCTCTCCCCTTTTTTGAACAGGGGTGTAACAATTGCAGTCCTCTGGCACTATTCCCCCTTTTCCAAGGAGGATTGGAAGATTGTGGCCGGAGCCTCTGCAATTTCCACCCTTACTTCCCTCAGTATCCTAGGATACATCCCATCCGGACCGGATGACTTTTTTACTTGGAGCGCTGCCAGCCTTTTAGATACCTCCTCTTCATTTTGATCCTATCCAATTCCTCAACCCCTTCCCCCTTCACTGTGACATTGGCAGCACCCTCTTTTGTGACAACAGATGCAAAGTACTCATTTAGTACCTCAGCCATGCCCTATTTACGAGAATGTTGCCAGGGCAGGAGCATTTTAGCTATGAGAAAAGATTGGATAGACTGGGGTTGTTTTCTTTGGCACAAAGGAAGTTGAGGGGAGATTTAATTGAGGCGTATAAAATTATGACAGGACTAGATGGAGTGGATAGGGAGGACCTATTTCTCTTAGCAGAGGGGTCAATGACCAGGGGGCATAGATTTAAAGTAATTGGTAGAAAGATTAGAGGGGAGCTGAGGAGAAATGTTTTCACCCAGAGGGTGGTGGGAGTCTGGAACTCACTGCCTGAAAGGGTGGTAGAGGCAGAAACCCTCAACTCATTTAAAAAGTACCTGGATGTGCACTTGAAGCGTCGTAACCCACAGGGCTACGGACCAAGTGCTGGGAAGTGGAATTAAGCTGCATAGCTCTTTTTCGGCCGGCACAGACACGATGGGCCGAATGGCTGTAACTTTCTATGATTGTGTGTGTGTAGGCTAAAATTCACCAGATGGGCAGTGGCAGAATCGCACTACATGCTGCAAGCTAACCTACAGCCAAATTTCAGGACAGATCTGGCCTTGCTGATTGCTGTCATAGTCACTGCAACCCTGAACATTTGTGCCTCAGATTCCTTCCAGGTTGGCACAAGGACACCAATAACAGCCAATCTGCAGTGCACAGATGTATTAAGATGTTGACTGTAAGGCAAAAGCCTTCATCACTTTCTCTGTGGGCTGCTGGCAGCAGCGTGAGAGGGCTGTGCTCTTTTGTTGGATATCAGAATTCTCAAGTACAGGACATCATTGACTGTATTTGTAGCCCTGCATACTCCTACGTGCAATAGTTGTGCATTCATGAGCCACAAGGACTACCGCTCCTTCAATGTGCAGCTTGTCTGTTGTCATCTGCAAAGAGTCATCCAGGTGAATACCCACTTCCCCAGCAGCATTCATAATGCTTCGTTTTAAGGCAATCCACTGTACTCTTATTTGACCCAGGTTGCCCCATTATTTGACCCAGGTTGCCCCATTATTTGACCCAGGTTGCCCCATTATTTGACCCAGGTTGCCCCATTATTTGACCCAGGTTGCCCCATTATTTGACCCAGGTTGCCCCATTATTTGACCCAGGTTGCCCCCTAGGTAACCAAGGCTACTTTGACATCTCTGCGACAGGCATGCACACCCACCAAGCACAAACATAATGAGGTCCCTTCATCTCGGAAATCCAGATGCTTAGACAGAAAAGGGCACACTGCAGTACAATCCAACAAAAAGCTCCAGGGACACCATAATCTGCTGCATGCTACCCGACTTCACAACGAGAACTATCACTATGGAAGGAGGTAATGAACAGCAGCAAGGTGACGATGCAGAGGCTGGATCTGCAGTTACTGAACAACCTTTGCCAGCTGTTGGAGCTATTTACTCAGGTTCTAAGATGTTTAAGGGAGGACCTTGTTGAGATACGTAAAATATTTAATGGTGTAGGTAATGTGGTGAGTGTTCTGGGAACATGTGGTCTCATTCCGTATTGGGCAGCTCTGTGGACGTGGGACGATGTTCCCCACTTGCAGATTTCTGCTGGGGGAGTCCGTCTACTATTGTGGATTAATCATAACATTCCCCACTGGTGTGGCAGCCTTTGATAAATTAGCAAGTTATTGGCTTAAGTATTGTTAACCGTGTTTATGTTAAATGTGCTTTGAGAGACACGTGTGCAAACAAGGTAACTTCAGTGAAGCAACGGGAAACCTGAGGCTTTTGTGTTGGTTCTGTTATATCGTAAATACAATAATGTTCCAAATTCATTGCGGCCCCCACCACTTAAAACGTCCATGTTTAAAATGGGCAGTCATTTTACCCGCTCAACAAACTAAACCTGGCGCCTCTCTGCAGCCAGTGACCAGCTCTTGCACAAATACAGTGGCTCTGAAAGGCGCCTTTGGTTATTAGATTCGTTCTTGGCCTCTGTACTTGCTCTTGGTGCTCCCAGCACTGATTTTCTTGGGCAGCAGCACAGCCTGGATGTGGGGCAGGACCTCCCACCAATAGCTTGTTCAGCCCCTCGTCGTCGCTTACTGAAATAGCGCTGCCACTTTATACCGGCCATCGCGTATGGCGGGCAAACAGCGTTTGCACAAACGGACCCGCTATAAGTGGTGGAGACTGTACTTCTAACTCCCGAGTATTGAGCCATGTTTAGTGATCAAACAACAAGTCTTTCTGTGCCTCACTTTGTACACTGCTGTGCTCTATTGACAGGTGGGAATGTGACTCAATCATTTAAAGCTCAAAGATATGCAGAACCTCGTGGACCAATGGTAAGTATCAACTGTTTGGTATACTTTCAGCCAGTCAGATTTTACTGCAAGAACAGGGAGATGGTTGGAAAGAGAGTTATTAGTTAGTTGTATAATCCCTTTGTATACTGCTTAGTGGATGGAGGTTGTACCTTTTTAAAGTGAGGAGCAAAAGCATGAAAAAGATGATATAAAATGGCAAAAAGTAATCAAGTTCCTCGCTGAGTAAGAAGAACATTTTCCCATGATGAGAAGTTTTCTTCCTGAGTGGGACAGCTCATAGAATGGTCACGGCACAGAAGGACGCCATTCGGCCCATAGAGCCTGCGCCATACAGAGCTTTGTCCCGTGAGTACGTTGCTACTGGTGGGAAGCGCCTGAATGCAGCAGAGTTCAAACAAATTGTACTGTTAGAAGAAACATCTTGCTCATTTACAACCTATAAGTAGCCTGATGGTGTCTCTATATGAATTCACATGGTGTGCTCAACTAATTCTTCTCTGATTCAGCATTCGATTAACTTGCAGTTGCGTCTGTCTAATTGCCTGAGAGCACCTGGTTCTGGGGCATTAGGCAGAGGAAATTGGACTTAAGACCTGTGCATTTCTGGGGTAGGCCTTGGCACGGACAGGAAACTCCCACCTGAAACAGGTATTTAAATGGTATGGCAATGAGGCAGCAGTGGTGTGAAAAGGCCTCCCGCATCAGACTCCTGGTTTTCTGCCTGATGAACACCTGGGCAAAGTGGGCCCTGGAGGTTGCGACCAGTCCTGTCATCCCCTGTCACACCCAGCGATGGTCAGACACTGGGTGGGTCAGGGGATGCACCCAACTGGAAGCATGGCTGAAACTGGATGTATTTTGGCTTCAGCTCATTTGCTAGTATGAAAACGTCCCTAGAAATGGGCTGGGATTGCAGATCAGTGGAGGGGGAGGGGGAGAGGGAGAAGGAGAAACTTGACTGCCCACTGTCAAAAACCAAGAGACAGATGATCTCCAGCTGTTGTTCCTTGCCGACTGATTACATTCTATGATTTCAGGATTTGCAAAGTGGCTGTCAGCAACCTCCTAGCACAATCCTATATACGTCTGTAAGATCACCTCCCAGGAACCTCTTTATCAAGCTGCAAAGCCCAAGTCTATCAAGTCTTCCCCCTGATACTGGGGATCAGTTACATGGCCCTCCAGCACTTGAATGTGTCTCTTGGCGACCAGAACTGGATGCAGTATTCAAAGTGCAGTCTGACCAGAGCACTATAGTTTGATCGTTACCACCTCTGACTTTATCCTACTGTTTTACATATGTAGTTCAACATCCCATTAGTTTTGTTTGCTGCTCTGCATTGGATTGATATGTTTAGCGTCGTTTACTAAGATTCGTAGGTCTCTTTCAACCTTTTCTGTTACTATTTTAACACCATTCATGAACTATGCGTGTGGTCTATTTTCCCTTCCAATGTGTAGAACTTAACACTTGTCTGCGTTACATTTTATCGGTCATTATTTTGCCCACTTGCATATTTTGTTCAACTCATTCTGTAATTTCTGAGCTGTCTTCTCCGATTCTACTTCCCTTCCTAGTTTGGTATGATCTGCAAATTTGATCACTTTGCATTTGAGTTTTTGAATTTAAGTCCTATATGTAAATTAGGAACAGTAGTGGTCCCAGGACCGAGCCTTCGAATATCCCACTCAGATCTTCACCACCCTCCGACATAACTCCTCTCACGAGTACTTGTTGTTTCCTACCCTTCAGCCGGTTTCTTATTCGTTCCCAGAGTTTACTCTGAATTACTGCAACTTTGAGTTTAACAGCCTTTCATATGGAGCTTTATCAAAAGCCTCTTGGAAGTCGAGGTACTTTCAAAGCTTTGAAGTCAAGGCTTTCCACAGTGCCCTTGGGTTATCGCTTCTTCAAAGAAGTCGAGGAGGTTGTTCAGCTCCTTCTGAATACATGCTGACTGTGGTTAACTAGGTTATTGTTGTACAGGTAATCCTTAGCTTACTCCTGATTGATTTTTGGAATGGAGTTAAGACTGCAGCGGTTCAAGAAGGCAGCTCACCACCACCTTCTCGAGGGCAATTAGGGATGGGCAATAAATGCTGGCCTTGCCAGCGACGCCCACATTTCCATGAATAAATAAAAAACAGACCAATGGGTCT
The DNA here is from genome assembly GCF_035084215.1 of Heptranchias perlo. Lineage (NCBI taxonomy): Eukaryota > Metazoa > Chordata > Chondrichthyes > Hexanchiformes > Hexanchidae > Heptranchias > Heptranchias perlo. The sequence continues at coordinate 8,907,635 of NC_090326.1, read as the reverse complement.
ACAGTTGTCTGTCTGTTTTCTCACCCTTTTAGAATATGGGCACCACATTAGCCTGTTTCCAATCTAATGGTACCTCTCCAGTGCCCACTGGCTGCCTCATAATTATTGTTAGTGCCTCACAAATCTCCTCTCTCATCTCTGAGGTAAATACCACCTATCCCTGCGGATTTATTTTGAGCCCCTTTATCATGTCTAGAAATTCCATCTCACATATGGTGACGCCATTGATTGTACTTGGGATATCTTTATTTTGAGAGGGGATGTTCTTGAGCACGATGCTGGGACATCTCCTGTTCTTCTTCCCAACGTGCTGATGGGATCTTTTACATCCACCTGGGCCCGGCAGACCGTTTGTCTCACCTGAAGCTAATAAAAGATTCTGCAGATCACGTTTTGATCTACAGAAAGCACAATTGCAAGAATGTCTGAAGGAGCAGCAGCCTTGGGCAGTAAGGGATCAGCAGCAGTAAGGGATCCCAGATTCTCAGTTGCATTTGTGGAGGTGAGAAGGGATTGACTCTTGGGCAGGAAGCCCCATAAGAGAGTAGTTCAAGCAGCTTGGTGGGAGGTTGCAGAAGCAGTCAGTACAACCCCCACCACCTCAAAGAGCTACCACTCTGTGCAGAAAGAGGTAAAATGACCCCTTAACAGTGGCCAAGGTAAGTCAAGGCACTCATGTTCACCCTTCTCAACTGATGGAAGCTTCGCTGACCTCCTTACCTCCAATATGCTTTCTTGTCATCACTTGGGTGTCACTGGAATGTACTTGTGCAAAGGCAAACTCCTGCAAACACCCAGGCACCATGTTAACTCACCATTACTCTGTCAACTCAGAGAGTGCAACACAATGGGTTTTGCTGATTCTCCAAGGACAGTTCATTTAAAAGGACAACGCAGCTGCTCCTCTCGCCATCACTGATGGGCATGTGCGGACATGGGGGGCGAAACGTTGCCATGCCAGTCAGATTCCTTCAGCATCGTCTTCTCTCCCCATCAAGGAAAAGATGGCGCACAACCCCCGACAGAGAACTGCGACTGGGGGAGGAACACCAGCAACAAAAACTGAGTCCACACGGACAAGAAGCTCCGCAAATAATAGGCACACAGACAGGCAAGGCCGTGGGAGATGGCGAGGTTGGAGTCGAGGTGGCAGCATGTGGGTGAAGGCAGAGCGAGGCGCATCATAAGGATCTTGGGGAAGGGCCAATGGCTTGAAACGTTGCTTCTTGTTTTTCCACAGATGCTGCCTGACCTACCGAGTGTTTTCAGCTTTTTCTGTTTTTATTTTCTCATCATAAGTAGTACCAGCTTCCTGTGCGTTTTCAAAATATTGCGCTGCCCTTATACTCAACAGCTGTTTCTTCATTGTCAGATTTCACTGTGTTTCTTTGCTCTTCCGTGCCTTGGAGGAGCCTGGTTACTCCACTGACCACCCAGCCGCTTCCAGATCTGCAATTCCTGCCTCTTCATCACCAACTCCGTCATGGCATCTGACCTATTCAAGCACCCACCCAGAGAAACCCACTTGGGAGCAAGTAATTAATGAGTTACAAGGGTTTTCACTGGGTGAATCAGTAATGGGCATGCGGACCTGTAAGTAGAAGAGAGGGCGAATGCTGTTTCTCTACGGTGAGCGGAGAATCTAGGGACCCAGATCTTGGGGGGGGGAGGGGCCCAGTCTTCAAAAAAAGCCATGATTAGAAAGCATCAATCTCGTGTGCAGATGTTGGAGATGGTGTATGGTTGAGATGATGAAGTGGGAGGAATCCACTACACTCGTCTGCAGCACGTTACAAGAAGTCTCAGCAAAACATTAAGGAAGCCTCTTATGACCTGCAGAACACCCTGGAAAGAGGGACAATGCAGGAGATTTCTGCAGCAACAAGACACCAGGAGGAGCTAGTGAGCACATTGATGGTTTCCAGAGTGGCAGATACCATTGCTTCACCAGATGGCTTGAGGGTCAGCCTGAATGCCACAGTTGAACAGGGCTTTCAAGACCTGGTTTGGACCATTCTGTTTGTAATGACACTGTCCAGTAGCACTTCTGAACCTGCAGCCTGCACCAATGGACTGCATAGGGTGGTCACAGATGTTGATGTCTCTCCAGAGAGTGACAACAAACCTGCTTCCTTAAGGCCCCTGCGTGCACACGAGGGAGCTTCAGACGTGGATCCAGCACACCCTGACACTGCTCTTCCATAGAGCCAGTGCGGACTTGATGGGCCGAATGGCCTCCTTCCGTGCTGTAACCTTTCTGTGATTCTACTGCAAGACAAAGGCTGCTGGAAGCTGGTCCTTCTGGTACAGCTGTTTCACTGAGATGAGTCATTTCAGCCCTTTTTTTAAAAAAAAAAATTACTGGCAAGTAAAATTAAGGAAAATGTTTTACAAATGCATAAAGAGCAAGAGGATAACTAAGGAAAGCGTAGGGCCTATTAGAGACCAAAAAGGTAATCTATGTGTGGAGGTGGAATATGTGGGTATGGTTCTTAATGAATACTTTGCGTCTGTCTTCACAAAAGAGAGGGACGATGCAGAGATTGTAGTTGAGGAAGTGTGTGAAATATTAGATGGGATAAGCATAGTGAGAGAGGAAGTATTAAGGGGTTTAGCATCTTTGAAAGTAGATAAATCACCAGGCCTGAATGCAAAGTATTCGAGGCTGTTAAGAGAAGCAAGGGAGGAAATAGCGGAGGCTCTGACCGTCATTTTCCAATCCTCCCTGGCTACAGGCGTGGTGCCGGAGGATTGCTAACACTGTATCGTTGTTTAAAAAGGGAGAAAGAGATAGACCGAGTGATTATAGGCCAGTCAGTCTAACCTCGGTGGTGGGCAAATTTTCGGAATCAATTCTGAGGGACAGGATAAACCGTCACTTAGGCACAGGTTAATCAAGGACAGTCAGCATGGATTTAAGGGAAGGTCGTGTCTGACTACTTGATTAATTTTTTGAGCAGGTAACAAGGAGGGTTGATGAGGGTAACGCATTTGATGTAGTGTACATGGATTTTAGCAAGGCTTTTGACAAGGTTTCACATGGCAGACTGGTCAAAAAAGTAAGAGCCAAGGGAAAATGGCAAACTGGATCCAAAATTGGCTCAGTGGCAGGAAGCAAAGGGTAATGGTTGACGGGTGTTTTTGTGACTGGAAGGATGTTTCCAGTGGGGTTCTGCAGGACTCAGTACTAGATCCCTTGCTTTGTGGTATATATTAATGATTTGGACTTGAATGTGGGGGGCTTGATCAAGAAGTTTGCAGATGATAGTGAGGGGGAAAGCTGTAGACTGCAGGAAGATATCGATGGACTGGTCAGGTGGGCAGAAAAGTGGCAAATGGAATTCAATCCAGAGGTGCGAGGTAATGCATTTGGGGAGGGCAAACAAGGCAAGAGAATACACAATAAATGGGAGGATACAGAGAGGTGTAGAGGAAGAGAGGGACCTTGGAGTGCATGTCCACAGATCCCTGAAGTTAGCAGGACAGGTAGATAAGGTGGTTAAGAAGGCATACAGGATACTTTCCTTTATTAGTTGAGGCATAGAATATAAGAGCAGGGGTGTTATGCTCGAACTGTATAAAACACTAGTTAGGCCACAGCTTTGAGTTCTGGGTACAGTTCTGGTCACCACATTACAGGAAAGATGTAATTGCACTTGAGAGGGTACAGAGGAGATTTACGAGGATGTTGCCAGGGCTGGAGGATTTTAGCCATGAGAAAAGTCTAGATAGGCTGGGGATTTTTTCTTGGAACAAAGGAGGCTTAGGGGAGATTTAAGTGAGGTGTATAAAATTATGAGGGGCCTAGATAGAGTGGATAGAGAGGACCTATTTCCGTTAGCAGAGGGATCAGTGACCAGGGGGCATCGATTTGAAGTAATTGGTAGAAGGATTAGAGGGGAGCTGAGGAGAAATGTTTTCACCCAGAGGGTGGTGGGGGTCTGGAACTGCCTGAAAGTGTGATGGAGGCAGAAACCCTCAACTCATTTAAAAATACTTGGATGAGAACATGAAGTTGTGTAACCTACAGGGCTACGGACCAAGTGCTGGATTGTGGGATTAAGCTGAATGGCTCTCTTTCAGCCGCCACAGACACAATGGGCCGAATGGCCTCTTTCTGTGCCGTAACTTTCTATGATTTAAGGCACCTGGGTAACCTTCTCAGCCATCCATCACTCACCCGAGTCTCACTCAAGGAGCACCACTTCGAAATGGTAGATTAGGAGCTGGAGCAAGTTAATTAGCTGGCACAGAGAGAGCGCGCGCGCTGTTCTGGCACTTTTGCGATGATGTTGTTCTGCAAAGCAAACATGGCTCGATCAGGTAGAGTTATCAGTTCATTTCTGTGAATGATTGCAACTATTGGCACTTGGATGAAGGCAGGTGAACTGTAAACTTATGCTTATTTCCTTAATACAACTGAAGTCTTTGACAGTGAACGACCTTGTGAGGGTCCGGCGATGGGGAGAGAACAGGCAGGGGTGAAGTGACTTGATTTGGTGTCAGCTTTCATTTATTGAAAGCACTGGTTGCTTTGGCCGCTGTTCCATGTGCAACCTTCTTTTGTGCAGACTCCTCATTCTGAGAGTTGCAGTCCCTTTCCTCCAGTCTTTTATCATGGTCACCAGAAGCAGCTAGCCCCTCTTCATGTGACGCTGTGCAATACGCAGCAGGCTATAATGATTCTGGAGAAATATGCCGGGCTGTATTGCAGGGGCTCCACCAGATTTAATCAGGCACCTAAAACCAGACTTGAGAATCCCTACAGTCTGCTCTATCACACTTCTTGTACTGACATGATCTCATTCTATCTGCTGTCTCCCTCTGTCTGCAGACACCTTACTGGAGTCATAAGCAGGGGGATAGCCCTGATTACCGATCAACTGATACGTGGCTTTGAGTCGTCAGGGCTGGAATGGTAGATCGCCACATGATGAAAGCATCATGACAGCTACCTGGATAGTGGCATTCACATAAAAGTGTTTGGCATTGCATACTAGCTGCACATTAATCGAATGAAAGTCTTTCCTATTCATAAAATTGAAGAGGTTGTTTCATACGATGTGTCATTTACTCCATACACCGCCAGCGAATTGGATAGCGCTCTCTCTCTTTTTTTCACTGGTTCCATTGTGAAGGGAATGAAGTATATCAGTGACCACCTTGATGCAATGTAGAGCTGCTGCCTGATGGGAAAATGGTAAAAGGTCACTGGATGCTGCCTGGAAGGATCCAGTTGTAACAAAATTCAAGACAGTGGTGACTTTGACGATGCTGCTGTCCTGGTCGAAGTGGGCTGCGAGTCTTCAGCCAGCAGCTGCCATATCTTCCCATTGGCCTGTGGGAGGAAGTGTATCCTTCTCAGTGCATTGCCGATAAATCTAAAAGCCTGCATCGTATGAATGTGTCTGGAGTTTACCAACCCCAGTGTTTGTTATCAGTAAATTATATCTGCTGTATGTCGGCCCTTTCTTCTAACTAGTCTACGTTAGGCTGCAACCTATTAACTTGGCCTAACTTACTCACCCTTGTGAACATTTCTGTGTCGTCTGTGAATTTATGAATGGTTCCATTTATACCCTCATCGAAGTGATGAACAGCAAAAGTTTCAACATGAAGCTTTGTGGAACTCCGTTTGTGACCAGGCCCCACTCAGATCCCCTGCTGTTAACAACAACCTCTGCCTGTAAGACCTCAACCAAATACCGATCCTGGATAATACCTGTCAAATTATACCCATCTGATCTATTTTATGCAATAACTTTCCATGCAGTACATTATCAAACAACTTCTGGAAATCCAGGCACACGAGGTCAACAGGAATAGCATTACCCCCAATCGCCATCTCTCTCCCCTCTTCCCCCCCCCCCCCCCCCCAATCGCCATCTCTCTTCCCCCCCCCCCCCCAATCGCCATCTCTCTTCCCCCCCCCCCCCCAATCGCCATCTCTCTCCCCTCTCCCCTCCCAATCGCCATCTCTCTCCCCTCTCCCCAATCGCCATCTCTCTCCCCTCCCCCCCGCAATCGCCATCTCTCTCCCCTCCCCCCCCCCCCCAATCGCCATCTCTCTCCCCCCCCCCCCCCCCCCAATCGCCATCTCTCTCCCCTCCCCCCCGCAATCGCCATCTCTCTCCCGCCCCCCCCCCCAATCGCCATCTCTCTCCCCTCCCCCCCCCCCCCAATCGCCATCTCTCTCCCCTCCCCCTCCCCCCCCAATCGCCATCTCTCTCCCCTCCCCCCCCCCCCCAATCGCCATCTCTCTCCCCCCCCCCCCCCCCCCAATCGCCATCTCTCTCCCCTCCCCCCCGCAATCGCCATCTCTCTCCCGCCCCCCCCCCCAATCGCCATCTCTCTCCCCTCCCCCCCCCCCCCAATCGCCATCTCTCTCCCCTCCCCCTCCCCCCCCAATCGCCATCTCTCTCCCCTCCCCCCCCCCCCCCCCAATCGCCATCTCTCTCCCCCCCCCCCCCCAATCGCCATCTCTCTCCCCTCCCCCCCCCCCCCCAATCGCCATCTCTCTCCCCCCCCCCCCCCAATCGCCATCTCTCTCCCCTCCCCCCGGCAATCGCCATCTCTCTCCCCTCCCCCCGGCAATCGCCATCTCTCTCCCCTCCCCCCCCCCCGCAATCGCCATCTCTCTCCCCTCCCCCCCCCCAATCGCCATCTCTCTCCCCTCCCCCCCCCCAATCGCCATCTCTCTCCCCTCCCCCCCCCACAATCGCCATCTCTCTCCCCTCCCCCCCCCCCCCCAATCGCCATCTCTCTCCCCTCCCCCCCCCAATCGCCATCTCTCTCCCCTCCCCCCCAATCGCCATCTCTCTCCCCTCCCCCCCCCAATCGCCATCTCTCTCCCCTCCCCCCCCCCAATCGCCATCTCTCTCCCCTCCCCCCCCCAATCGCCATCTCTCTCCCCTCCCCCCCAATCGCCATCTCTCTCCCCTCCCCCCCCCAATCGCCATCTCTCTCCCCTCCCCCCCCCAATCGCCATCTCTCTCCCCTCCCCCCCCCAATCGCCATCTCTCTCCCCTCCCCCCCAATCGCCATCTCTCTCCCCTCCCCCCCAATCGCCATCTCTCTCCCCTCCCCCCCCAATCGCCATCTCTCTCCCCTCCCCCCCCAATCGCCATCTCTCTCCCCTCCCCCCCCCCCCGCAATCGCCATCTCTCTCCCCTCCCCCCCCCCAATCGCCATCTCTCTCCCCTCCCCCCCCCCCAATCGCCACCTCTCTCCCCTCCCCCCCCCAATCGCCATCTCTCTCCCCTCCCCCCCAATCGCCATCTCTCTCCCCTCCCCCCCAATCGCCATCTCTCTCCCCTCCCCCCCAATCGCCATCTCTCTCCCCTCCCCCCCCAATCGCCATCTCTCTCCCTCCCCCCCCCCCCCAATCGCCATCTGTCTCCCTCCCCCCCCCCCCAATCGCCATCCCTCTCCCCTCCCCCCCAATCGCCATCCCTCTCCCCTCCCCCCCAATCGCCATCCCTCTCCCCTCCCCCCCCCAATCGCCATCCCTCTCCCCTCCCCCCCCCAATCGCCATCCCTCTCCCCTCCCCCCCCAATCGCCATCTCTCTCCCCTCCCCCCCCAATCGCCATCTCTCTCCCCTCCCCCCCCAATCGCCATCTCTCTCCCCTCCCCCCCCAATCGCCATCTCTCTCCCTCCCCCCCCCCCCAATCGCCATCTCTCTCCCCTCCCCCCCCAATCGCCATCTCTCTCCCCTCCCCCCCCAATCGCCATCTCTCTCCCTCCCCCCCCCCAATCGCCATCTGTCTCCCTCCCCCCCCCCAATCGCCATCCCTCTCCCCTCCCCCCCCAATCGCCATCCCTCTCCCCTCCCCCCCCAATCGCCATCCCTCTCCCCTCCCCCCCCAATCGCCATCCCTCTCCCCTCCCCCCCCAATCGCCATCTCTCTCCCCTCCCCCCCCAATCGCCATCCCTCTCCCCCCCCCCCCCCAATCGCCATCCCTCTCCCCTCTCCCCCCAATCGCCATCCCTCTCCCCTCCCCCACAATCGCCATCTCTCTCCCCTCCCCCCCCAATCGCCATCTCTCTCCCCTCCCCCCCCAATCGCCATCTCTCTCCCCTCCCCCCCCCCAATCGCCATCTCTCTCCCCTCCCCCCCCCCCCCAATCGCCATCTCTCTCCCCTCCCCCCACAATCGCCATCTCTCTCCCCTCCCCCCCCCCCCAATCGCCATCTCTCTCCCCTCCCCCCCCCCAATCGCCATCTCTCTCCCCTCCCCCCCCAATCGCCATCTCTCTCCCCTCCCCCCCAATCGCCATCTCTCTCCCCTCCCCCCCCCAATCGCCATCTCTCTCCCCTCCCCCCCAATCGCCATCCCTCTCCCCTCCCCCCCCCAATCGCCATCTCTCTCCCCTCCCCCCCCCAATCGCCATCTCTCTCCCCTCCCCCCCCAATCGCCATCTCTCTCCCCTCCCCCCCCAATCGCCATCTCTCTCCCCTCCCCCCCCAATCGCCATCTCTCTCCCCCCCCCCCCCCCCAATCGCCATCTCTCTCCCCTCCCCCCCCAATCGCCATCTCTCTCCCCCCCCCCCCCCCCAATCGCCATCTCTCTCCCCTCCCCCCCCCAATCGCCATCTCTCTCCCCTCCCCCCCCAATCGCCATCTCTCTCCCCTCCCCCCCCAATCGCCATCTCTCTCCCCTCCCCCCCCAATCGCCATCTCTCTCCCCTCCCCCCCCAATCGCCATCTCTCTCCCCTCCCCCCCCAATCGCCATCTCTCTCCCCTCCCCCCCCCAATCGCCATCTCTCTCCCCTCCCCCCCCAATCGCCATCTCTCTCCCCTCCCCCCCAATCGCCATCTCTCTCCCCTCCCCCCCCAATCGCCATCTCTCTCCCCTCCCCCCCCAATCGCCATCTCTCTCCCCTCCCCCCCCAATCGCCATCTCTCTCCCCTCCCCCCCCAATCGCCATCTCTCTCCCCTCCCCCCCCAATCGCCATCTCTCTCCCCTCCCCCCCCAATCGCCATCTCTCTCCCCTCCCCCCCCCAATCGCCATCTCTCTCCCCTCCCCCCCCAATCGCCATCTCTCTCCCCTCCCCCCCCAATCGCCATCTCTCTCCCCTCCCCCCCCAATCGCCATCCCTCTCCCCTCCCCCCCCAATCGCCATCTCTCTCCCTCCCCCCCCCCCCAATCGCCATCCCTCTCCCCTCCCCCCCCAATCGCCATCCCTCTCCCCTCCCCCCCCAATCGCCATCCCTCTCCCCTCCCCCCCCAATCGCCATCCCTCTCCCCTCCCCCCCCAATCGCCATCCCTCTCCCCTCCCCCCCCAATCGCCATCCCTCTCCCCTCTCCCCCCAATCGCCATCCCTCTCCCCTCCCCCCCCAATCGCCATCCCTCTCCCCTCCCCCCCCCAATCGCCATCTCTCTCCCCTCTCCCCCCAATCGCCATCCCTCTCCCCTCCCCCACAATCGCCATCCCTCTCCCCTCCCCCCCCCAATCGCCATCCCTCTCCCCTCTCCCCCCAATCGCCATCCCTCTCCCCTCCCCCCCCAATCGCCATCCCTCTCCCCTCTCCCCCCAATCGCCATCCCTCTCCCCTCCCCCACAATCGCCATCCCTCTCCCCTCCCCCACAATCGCCATCTCTCTCCCCTCCCCCCCCCCCCCAATCGCCATCTCTCTCCCCTCCCCCCCCCAATCGCCATCTCTCTCCCCTCCCCCCCCAATCGCCATCTCTCTCCCCTCCCCCCCCCAATCGCCATCTCTCTCCCCTCCCCCCCCCAATCGCCATCTCTCTCCCCTCCCCCCCCCCCCAATCGCCATCTCTCTCCCCTCCCCCCCCCAATCGCCATCTCTCTCCCCTCCCCCCCCCCAATCGCCATCTCTCTCCCCTCCCCCCCCCAATCGCCATCTCTCTCCCCTCCCCCCCCCAATCGCCATCTCTCTCCCCTCCCCCCCCCCAATCGCCATCTCTCTCCCCTCCCCCCCCCCCAATCGCCATCTCTCTCCCCTCCCCCCCCCAATCGCCATCTCTCTCCCCTCCCCCCCCCAATCGCCATCTCTCTCCCCTCCCCCCCCCAATCGCCATCTCTCTCCCCTCCCCCCCCCCCAATCGCCATCTCTCACCCCTCCCCCCCCCCCAAATCGCCATCTCTCTCCCCTCCCCCCCCCCCCCCAATCGCCATCTCTCTCCCCTCCCCCCCCAATCGCCATCTCTCTCCCCTCCCCCCCCAATCGCCATCTCTCTCCCCTCCCCCCCCCCCCAATCGCCATCTCTCTCCCCTCCCCCCCCCCCAATCGCCATCTCTCTCCCCTCCCCCCCCCCAATCGCCATCTCTCTCCCCTCCCCCCCCAATCGCCATCTCTCTCCCCTCCCCCCCCCCAATCGCCATCTCTCTCCCCTCCCCCCCCCCCAATCGCCATCTCTCTCCCCTCCCCCCCCCAATCGCCATCTCTCTCCCCTCCCCCCCCCAATCGCCATCTCTCTCCCCTCCCCCCCCAATCGCCATCTCTCTCCCCTCCCCCCCCAATCGCCATCTCTCTCCCCTCCCCCCCCAATCGCCATCTCTCTCCCCTCCCCCCCCAATCGCCATCTCTCTCCCCTCCCCCCCCAATCGCCATCTCTCTCCCCTCCCCCCCCCCAATCGCCATCTCTCTCCCCTCCCCCCCCCCCCAATCGCCATCTCTCTCCCCTCCCCCCCCCCCCCAATCGCCATCTCTCTCCTCTCCCCTCCCCCCCCAATCGCCATCTCCCTCCCCTCCCCTCCCCCCCCAATCGCCATCTCTCTCCCCTCCCCTCCCCCCCCAATCGCCATCTCTCTCCCCTCCCCCCCCAATCGCCATCTCTCTCCCCTCCCCCCCCAATCGCCATCTCTCTCCCCTCCCCCCCCAATCGCCATCTCTCTCCCCTCCCCCCCCCCCCAATCGCCATCCCTCTCCCCTCCCCCCCCAATCGCCATCTCTCTCCCCTCCCCTCCCCTCCCCCCCCCAATCGCCATTTCTCTCCCCTCCCCTCCCCCCCCCATCGCCATCTCTCTCCCCTCCCCTCCCCTCCCCCCCCAATCGCCATTTCTCTCCCCTCCCCCCCCCATCGCCATCTCTCTCCCCTCCCCTCCCCTCCCCCCCCAATCGCCATTTCTCTCCCCTCCCCCCCCCAATCGCCATTTCTCTCCCCTCCCCCCCCCAATCGCCATTTCTCTCCCCTCCCCTCCCCCCCCCATCGCCATCTCTCTCCCCTCCCCTCCCCTCCCCCCCCCAATCGCCATCTCTCTCCCCTCCCCCCCCCCCCAATCGCCATCTCTCTCCCCCCCCCCCCCCCCCCCATCGCCATCTCTCTCCCCTCCCCTCCCCTCCCCCCCCCAATCGCCATTTCTCTCCCCTCCCCTCCCCCCCCCAATCGCCATCTCCAAATTGCCATCTCTCTTTCCCCTCCTCCCACCTGTCATCCTGATTGCTGGTCTGATTCTTCCCCCCCCCCCCCAACCACCCGCCGATCTCTCCCAATTTCCGGGGGCTGTCCCCAGCTACAGCCTTCTACAGCAGGATTTCCCACCTGGCAGTCAGCCAGTCTCTCAACCTGCCCGGTGCGAAACGGAGTTAAATAAATACTAATGAGGTCCCGCTTTGCCTGTATTTCCAGGTATCCCAGCTGCTGCCCCACGCCCCCGCTCCCTCCCCGTAAATATCGGGCCAATATATCGACTGTCCTCTTGTGATGCCAGTGTCTATGGATGTGATGTGCAGTTGGATGTAATGTATTTTTGGATGTAATTTGCACTGGGATGTGATTGACATTTGCAGGTGGGATGTTTTTGAGGCTAACTAGTACCAACTAAATGTTGAGGTAATGTCTGAGGTACTTTCTCTTTCAGGTAAACTCTGAGTTTTATACCGGATGGTTGGATCACTGGGGTCAGAAACACTCAGTAATTAAGAAGGAGATTGTTGCTAAATCATTGGATGAAATTCTTGCCCTTGGAGCCAATGTTAACATGTAGGTATTACCTTTGTGCTCTCTGAGAAGTTTGAGATGTTCAAATATTGAAAATTGCAAAATGCCTTTGGAATCTAATCTTTATTTTGATGTCTCCAGGTACATGTTTGAAGGTGGAACAAACTTTGGCTACTGGAACGGTGAGAATCCAGCGGTAACTTTAACCCTACCGCTTACTGGGAGCACGGAGGGTCTATCAACAACTTAACTTTAATCGTATTAAAGATTGATTACTGGGAACACTGAGGGTCTAACACTAACTTTCACGATGTGGAGATGCCGGTGATGGACTGGGGTGGGCAAATGTAAGGAGTCTTACAACACCAGGTTATAGTCCAACAGCTTTATTTTAAATCACAGGCTTTGGGAGGCTTTCTCCTTCGTCGGGAGCTTTTCTCCTCCTGACGAAGGAGCAAAGCTCCGAAAGCTTGTGATTTCGAATAAAGCTGTTGGACTATAACCTGGTGTTGTAAGACTCCTAACTTTCACAGTATCAAACACTGATTACTGGGAATGGTGAGGCTCTAACAATAACGTTAACAATACCAGTCACTAATTGTTGGGAACAATGAGAGCCCAACCATAACTTCCATGGTACCAATCACTAATTACTGGGATTAGTGAGAGTTTAACAATAACTTCAATAGTACTAATTACTTGGATAGGGTCCCGAGGGCAAAAAATTAATTAACAAGGGGCCCGTGAAAGATGAAGTGTCAGCAGGACATTCATTTTATGAGAAGACGGACAAGCTCTAAGAACACTTACAGTCGGCGCTATGAAAATTTCCTCTCACGATATATGATTTGGACTTGGGTGTGGGGAGCACTATCTCGACATTCGGTGATGACACAAAAGTAGGAGGTTTGGCAAACGGTGAGGAAAACTGGAAAACTTCAGGAAAGAAAGAACGAACTTCTATAGCACCGTTCAAGGCCTCAGGATGTTCAAAAGTGCTCCTCAACCAATGAAGTGCTCTTGAAGGGTAGTCACTGTTGTAAAGCAAGGTCCCACAAACAGCAATGAGATAAATGAGCAGGTAATCTGTTTGAGTAGTGTTGACACCGGGAGAACGCTCATCTTCAAATAGTGCCATCGAATACTCCCATGCCTCTAAATATTTAAATTGAATTTCATGCGAGGTCACATCAGTTTGGTGTAGGAACGGACAGTGCCTGATTTTCTGCAGTCCTGGCACTAAAGCACGACCACTTTCTCCGCTCCAGTGAGTCAAAGCTGTCATGTTGCCACTTTTGGTTTCAGGTGATGTACTCTGAAAAAAAAAATCCCACACAATGTGGTGCAATCAATTCAACTTCTGTTCCCATACCATTACGAGAAAAAAAAAAAGAACACACAACACTAGTCCACTTGGAGGGGTTCTTACCTAACATAGAAAGGTAGATTCACTCTTCTATCTCTCCCGCCGGCAGTGGAGAGGTGATTTCTCCGTAGCACCCTTTCTACTGCCTTGACTCCTTTCACAGCTTTTCTGCTGTTTTTTTTTTCCTTTTGATGGTGCCTGTGTTAATTTTTTTTAAAAGCCTCTTATCAAAGACTAGCAGACATCAAAGACCCAAAACAACAGCCCGTTCCACGTTTAAAACACCCCTCGACTGCCATTTGAATGATAGCTCGGCATGGGGCTGACTGGAGCAGCTAACCACTTTAGATAGGCTTTTTGCCCAAAGCACTACTCAGGGGTCTCTGGACCATGAAACCCCTCACTCGGTGTGAGGTGCTGTTTGCCGCCACTCTTGCACGGCTTCATGGTGCTCAGAGTCAACCTGGCAAGCTTTCCATCTGACATCACCTCAGCCCTCTTCAGCTGTGGGGTGCTCAGGCCTCGTGCAATACGGCCAGCCATTTCTGAAGCTGCCCATTGCCAGACTAATGAAGCTGGCCCTGCACTCCCCTGCCCTGATTCCCTCAGCTACTTGTCAATAGCCCCTTCTGTATCGACATCATTCCCTATCAAAACGTTGAATGGTAACCCCCCCCACTTCTGTGACCCCTGCATAACCAAAGTATTCCAGCCAAATTCTGGTCAGTGGTAATCCTGGTCATGCCCCAGCACAACAATTGAGGGCAACTTTTCCCTTTTAAGTGATAGGAGTGCACCCCCAGGCTGCCATGTACTATTGTGAATGAGAGGCCTGTATCTCGCAACCCCCTTCCATATGTTCCATTTATAGTGACTGGGTGAAGATAGGGTCAGTCTATGTACATTGGCAGTCACCACATAACTGGCCATCTCATACCTTACGAGCTCATGTAACCTACCGGTTTACGTTGCAGGATTTTCAAGCGGCCCAGGGTTAGTTTGACATGTGGCCTGCCCTACCACGTTTAAAAAAAAAAAACTTGGGGGTAGAATTTCCACCGGGCTTCCCCGGACCTCCCGCTGTAACTTGGGAACAAGATTGGTGGAAACACGGGGGAAAAATTGCGTAAGTGGGAGATTGGAAGAACACTGCCAAAATTTCAGGCGCCAATCTCACCTTCTGTTGATCTCTGACTGTGGCTCAGCTGTCTCCCACCCAGGGTGTGGAGTTCAGCAATTTGCTCGCCGAGCTGCTCGTCAGTAGAATGGTGCGAGATATCTGGACCCCCACCTGCGCGATGGCTTACCAAGGCCGTAAAATGATCAATACATGTGGCTATCTGCTGGAGAGTTTTACACTCTCTTGATGAAGTATCTAGATTCTTAAATCATCTGGAGCTATTTCCAGGAGTCTGGCCCTTAACGTTAGATGACAAGACCCTGGTAGACCGCTACGCTTTCACTATCCAAACTCCACATCTGCCACTGTCTTCAAGCTGAACATCCATTTCCCTATAAGTACTGGCTGTTTCTCAGTGCAGAGTCCTTCTTAAGTTTCTGCCTGTACACTTCAGGAGTTCGATCATAAGCCCTAACACTTAACAATATCATAGTCCGTACTCTTGGCAGGATTAACAGAAGAAAGCACTTTTCTACTTCTAGCAAGTCAGCTGGCCCATTCGTTTTTTTTTTTGTCCCACTTGTGGTAATAGGATAACACATCAAATGCCCAGATAAAACTATCAAAGTCATCCCCCTCTTTATAATTTGGAATAAGATTTGCTTCCAGTAATCCCATTTCCCGGAATCCCTGGTGAAGGGTGTTTCTTTGCCAGTAGAAGAGCAGAGTGATGCTCTTTCCCCCTCTCGCCCTACCTCATTAGAGTGCTTTTCCTCCGCCTCCAATTTCAACGTTTCGAGCTGGAATGCCCTTTTTTTTGTCTTTCTCCTCAGCCTTATGCTGGCACTGCACCTCACGATTACCAGTTTCAACTAGTCAACATTATTAGTTCTTGCTGTTTCTGTTTTGGTTCAGCTTTCAAATTTTAAACGTTTTCGATTGCCTTTCTTCGTTGGCTGGCTAGTTGTCACAAACCCAGGTCTGCTGTGGGTATCTATTCAGGTTCAGTGGTGTCAGTCACTCACTTAAATGGTCTGCTTACCTGCTGTTTTATGCAAGATGACTCTCACTGCCCTATTTCTGCTAACACTGAAGCGTAACAGTGAAAGGCCCTAGTGTATCGTCACACTCTTCCCTTGAAGATCACTGTGAAGTAGGGGAAGGATTAACAGGCCAATTAATAGTCTGACGGGCTGTGATGTGGGTGCTTCCTCCATGGCCGTAACCATCATTATGCCAGCTGATAGGGTGGTGGGTCCCGTACGGTGGGAGAATTCTCCGGCCTCCCACAACCCATATGGTGAGGACATGAGGATCCTTGCTGGATGTCAACCCAGAATTCAGAGCTGGAGCTCCGGTCTCTTCTCACCGAGACTGTCTGTCTGGAGCGGGGTTCGGACCCTGCACCTTCTCACCGAGACTGTCTGGAGCAGGGTTCGGACCCTGCACCTTCTCACCGAGACTGTCTGGAGCAGGGTTCGGACCCTGCACCTTCTCACCGAGACTGTCTGTCTGGAGCGGGGTTCGGACCCTGCACCTTCTCACCGAGACTGTCTGGAGCGGGGTTCGGACCCTGCACCTTCTCACCGAGACTGTCTGTCTGGAGCGGGGTTCGGACCCTGCACCTTCTCACCGAGACTGTCTGGAGCGGGGTTCGGACCCTGCACCTTCTCACCGAGACTGTCTGTCTGGAGCGGGGTTCGGACCCTGCACCTTCTCACCGAGACTGTCTGTCTGGAGCGGGGTTCGGACCCTGCACCTTCTCACCGAGACTGTCTGTCTGGAGCGGGGTTCGGACCCTGCACCTTCTCACCGAGACTGTCTGTCTGGAGCGGGGTTCGGACCCTGCACCTTCTCACCGAGACTGTCTGGAGCAGGGTTCGGACCCTGCACCTTCTCACCGAGACTGTCTGTCTGGAGCGGGGTTCGGACCCTGCACCTTCTCACCGAGACTGTCTGTCTGGAGCGGGGTTCGGACCCTGCACCTTCTCACCGAGACTGTCTGTCTGGAGCGGGGTTCGGACCCTGCACCTTCTCACCGAGACTGTCTGGAGCAGGGTTCGGACCCTGCACCTTCTCACCGAGACTGTCTGTCTGGAGCAGGGTTCGGACCCTGCACCTTCTCACCGAGACTGTCTGTCTGGAGCGGGGTTCGGACCCTGCACCTTCTCACCGAGACTGTCTGTCTGGAGCGGGGTTCGAACCCTGCACCTTCTCACCGAGACTGTCTGTCTGGAGCGGGGTTCGGACCCTGCACCTTCTCACCGAGACTGTCTGTCTGGAGCGGGGTTCGGACCCTGCACCTTCTCACCGAGACTGTCTGTCTGGAGCGGGGTTCGGACCCTGCACCTTCTCACCGAGACTGTCTGTCTGGAGCGGGGTTCGGACCCTGCACCTTCTCACTCAGACTGTCTGTCTGGAGCGGGGTTCGGACCCTGCACCTTCTCACCGAGACTGTCTGTCTGGAGCGGGGTTCGGACCCTGCATCTTCTCACCGAGACTGTCTGTCTGGAGCGGGGTTCGAACCCTGCACCTTCTCACCGAGACTGTCTGTCTGGAGCGGGGTTCGGACCCTGCACCTTCTCACCGAGACTGTCTGTCTGGAGCGGGGTTCGGACCCTGCACCTTCTCACCGAGACTGTCTGTCTGGAGCGGGGTTCGAACCCTGCACCTTCTCACCGAGACTGTCTGTCTGGAGCGGGGTTCGGACCCTGCACCTTCTCACCGAGACTGTCTGTCTGGAGCGGGGTTCGGACCCTGCACCTCCTCACCGAGACTGTCTGTCTGGAGCGGGGTTCGGACCCTGCACCTTCTCACCGAGACTGTCTGTCTGGAGCAGGGTTCGGACCCTGCACCTTCTCACCGAGACTGTCTGTCTGGAGCGGGGTTCGGACCCTGCACCTTCCCACCGAGACTGTCAGTCTGGAGCGGGGTTCGAACCCTGCACCTTCTCACCGAGACTGTCTGTCTGGAGCGGGGTTCGGACCCTGCACCTTCTCACCGAGACTGTCTGTCTGGAGCGGGGTTCGGACCCTGCACCTTCTCACCGAGACTGTCTGTCTGGAGCGGGGTTCGGACCCTGCACCTCCTGTCTCGGAGGTGGGAATGCTGCGTCTAAGCTAAAGGTTCAATCCTCTTCGGCTGAAGTTACGGCAGCTGATTGGGACAACGCCCGAGGAAATTCCCAGCATCTTAAGCATCTTAATCCTTTAATCTCTCCAAAGGTGGACTGAATTAACACTAGGCGAGGCGTTGTTTAATTTGATTGGTAAGATGCTTTACTCCATGGTAAATAAAACATACATAACACCAAGTGTGATTAAAGTAATTTGGTGCAATCAGTCCGACTTCCCTTTGCGTGCCGTTACAGAAATGAAGAATGTGTATATGCTTCGGGGAGTCTCACTTAATGCAAACAAATAGCTTTGATCTGCTATCTTTCTTGCTGACAGTGCAGAGGTTAGTTCTCCCTCGCAGCCTCTCTGCTGCCTTTTCTCCTCCTGGTGGCTGTGTTGATTTTTTTTTTATATAAGACGACGAGCGGAGATCAAACATCTAACACCAAGGTGTTAGAAATGGTAAGAAGCTTTTAAAATCTTTGGGGGGGGGGGGGGGGGGAGAAAAAATCTTCAAAAAAGGGCTTAATATAAAAATTCTTAAATGTTTAGACACAGGTTTTGTCCCGAGTCCCTTCTGGCCTTTAACTATGGAACGCTTCTGACCCTCTACAGACAGGCCCCAATGCCTGGTTGGTAGAAGTGTTATTTCCTGCTGGCGGTAGAGGTGGGAAATGCGGCCCTGCAGCATTTGCAGACAAGTGGGGGTGCAGGATGCAGCAGCAGAGAAAAAAAAAATCCACCTCCAGCAAGGGCAGGGGAAAATATAATTCTTTGACACTGCAGGGACCATCCAGAAACTGATGAATATCCAGAATATGATCCCCAGGGGCGTTGTGTTTTACGTGGTGTGATGTTCTTGGTCTTGTGAGTATTGCATCCACTGACTTAACCGTGAGCAGCAACATGGGAGATTCGTATGTTTTTTTTTTAAAAAAAAAAGGTGTTTTGCTATTTTTTTTTTTTGAACACTTTTTTCTCATTCCTATAGGAGCAAATTCTCCGTATCGGCCACAGCCAACAAGCTATGACTATGACGCCCCTCTATCAGAAGCAGGAGACCCAACCGACAAATACTTCAGCATTAGGGAGGTCATTGGAAAGGTAAGGCACGCTGTAACGTAGACTTTGAGGATGTCGTCGTCCCACACAAATCTAGTGGCCACACGCGTGAATTATTGGCTTCTAAGTGCGTCAGCCACATACTGTTGGGAGAGGGGTTTGCTTTCCAGGCGGCCGAATTAACTAAGTTCCGTTATTTTCCTTATGCCCTTATACTGCCAAATTTTCGTTGCACACGAACATACGAGCAGTGACGGAGAGGAAAAGACCCTCTGGTCCATCCAGCCTGTGTCCCGCAATTGTGATAGCTTGTATTGTATATACAATATATACACTCCCCACCCCACCCAAAACCATGTGATCTCCTGGGATAGGCGAGAAAACAGATTTAAAACCCCAGGCCAATTTGGGGGAAGAGTCTGGGAAATTCCTCTCCGCCCCCATTTGGTGATCGAAACTAGACCAGGAGATCACTCTGGCCCTGATAATTCTGTACATTACATCACCTGCCTTTTTGTAAGAGATTATCACCACCCCAGCCAGAAACAGGTCCAGCTCTCGCTTGAAGGAGTTCAGTGAATCGGTGTTCACTACACGAGCTGGCAGCCTGCTCCAGAGGGGCCACTATTCTCTGGGAAAAGAACCACCTCCTGACATCTAACCTAGATCTGACCTTATACAACTTAAAATTGTGACCCCTGGTCCTCCCGAACCTATTTAATTAGAACAAACTGTCCACTTGAACACAACCTGTTCCTTTCATCTTCTTATAGATCTCAAATCAGATCACTGCCAAGTCTACGCTCCTTTAAATTGTAGAGTCCCAGCTCTGTTAGCCTATCTTGATAACTAAGATGTTTTAAACTGGGAATTAGTCTTTTGGCCCTCCTCTGCACCCTTTCCAAAGCCTCAATATCACCCACCATGTGAGACGACCAAAACTGGACACAGTATTCCAACTGAGGCCTGCCCAAGGCCTCGTACAAGTATAAAATAGTGTGCTTTGTCTTATGGTCAGTTATCCTATAAATGGACCCCAACACCCAATTCACTCTAACTATTGCTTCACGGCATTGCTTATGAACCTTTAGAGACCTGTGCACTAGAATCCCAGATCTCTTTCTTTCTCCACCTGCTTTAATGCTTTTCCCTGAAGGGTGTATGTTTGTTGAGCATTTGTCCTGCCCACATGCATAACACTGCACTTCTCCAAATGAAACATCATTTGCCAGTCACGAGCTCAAACCCCCAACACATCGAAATCCGTCTGAAGCAGTCGAGCATCGTCTACAGTCCTGACATTCACACAGATCTTGATATCATCTAGAAATCGTGCCCCCAACACCTGCATCTAGATCATTAATAACAATAGTAAAGAGCAACGGTCCTAACACTGATCCCTGCAGGACACCATTGGTGACCGGTCTCCAAACAGATCCAAATCCATCTTTAACTACTTTCTGCCTATGGCCTTCCAGACAGTTCTCAATCCAGATCAATATATCACCACTAATACCAAAGGCTTTAATCTTGTAGAGAAACCTCTTGTGCGGTACCTTGTCAAAGCTTTTTGGAAGTCTAAATAGACAATGTCTCCTGGGCTTCCCTCATCCACCATCTTGGTGACTTCTTCAAAAAATATAATCAAATTTGTTAGACATGACCTTTTTTTGAAGCCATATTTGTTGTCCCCAATATGTCCCTCTCTATCCAAGTAATCGGATATTGCATCCTTAATGATTCCTTCAAGCATCTTTCCAATTGATGTCAAACTAATGGACCTATAGTTACCTGGATCTATCTTGTCTCCTTTTTTAAAGATGGTGACTACATTAGCCTCCTTCCAGTCCACAGGAACCATCCCAGTGTGCAGTGAGTTATTAAAGATACGGGCAAGGGGCTCGCACAGCACGTGTCCCATCTCCCTGAGGACCCTTGGGTGGATATCATCCGGCCCGGCTGCCCTATCTATTTTCAGATTCTTAATTCTATCTAAAACAATATGTCCATCTATGTTGATAAAACATCTATGTTTTATTATTAATATCATTAAATTGTAACAATCAAGCATCGTCTTCAGGAGTGAAGACTGATGCAAAGTCCTCATTTAATATCTCCACCATACCCAGTGAGTCCTTTGTAACCTGTCGTTGAGCGTCCTTCAATGGCCCAATAGTCTTTGACAGTCCTCGGACTCTTCACATAACTGAAAAAGCTTTTCCCATTACTTCCACAATTGTCCACAATCCTCTCTTCCATTATCCTTTTAGCTGATCTAATAGCAGCCTTTGTTTTCTTTATCTGTTCTCTGTACTTAACTCTGTTTAGTTGAGTATTAGGTGCCTCAAGATTGTAGAAACATTTTTGTTTACATCTTATTTGTCTTTGTACATGGCCAGTCAGCCACCATGGCTTTTTCATACCACACTCCCTTCTTTAGACTTTAGGTACATATTTGCCTTCCACATTTTTTAATCTGGTTCTTAAAAACGTTCCATTTGTATTCTACATCGATCTCATCACCATCTAGTAGGGTTAGCCAATTAACCCGTTCCAAATAGTCTGCCGTTTTAGCAAAATTTGTCCTTCTGAAATCTGGTATGAGCTGTAGATTTTCAATACCTTTGGTTCTACCAGCCAATTGAAACCGTAAAATGTTGTGGTCACTGTTGCCCAGGTGCTCCCCACATGGAGGCCCGAAACGAGGTCAGGCTCACTACTAAACACTAGACCTAATATATTATCATCCATTAAGCTCTGTATTTAACACCTTCCCTTAAAGTTCTGTATTTGTTATCTAGTTGCCTGTACGCAGCAACATTGCAACTCTGCATTTAACGGCTCTTCTAAGTCATGTCCACGGTTTCAATTATCTGCCAAAATTGGGCAGCTGTGCATTGTTTCATTAGAGGAGGATGCCCCACTTTATGTGGAATTATTACACGTACTTCAGCTGCAAACAAAAGTGGCAGTGGCGCCAGGACTGCTGCGAACCTGCGCCACAACAAGGTGACTTGGCACAACATAATGTGAGCTAATTTCAATATTATATAACTGTCTCCGCACATAGTGCGTGATTTGCTTGGAGCATCGTTTGGAGGGGATGGGCCGAAGCCGCATTGTGTCATTTAATTAGCTGGCCTCGCTGCAGTTCTGGTGCTGATGTTCCAGGGCCACATTTTAGGCCTCGTTGAGTTAATGCTCATTGTCGTCGTATTACCATTTTTGATTTCAGGTGGGGTAGGCGGAGGGCTGGTGGCTGCTGAGACAATGCTACCCTTTTATTGAACTTCCAGTTGCAATGGACCCTAACCCTGCTGGATTTACCTGGTAAAGGCTGAAAAACCAAGAGGCAAGAGTGGTGCTGTATAAAGGAAAGGGTCACCAGGAGCGACATTTTGTCTCTTCTCCTCTCCATTTCCCCCTCCCCAAAAGGCATTATGGGGGAGGGCCCCCTAATTGTAGTAACTTCTGGGCCCTTAATGAGACTCGCTTTGCGCTGTAACCATTCTACGATTCTTCACTGTCTCCCGGCACATTGTACACTGGTTGGCCGGATGGACATGGAGTAAAGTCTCTGTGCACACGGTGCATACCATCACGTTGTGACGTTCCATTGCGTACTCTGCATAGCGTACTATGGAATACGTGTGGAGCAAAATCGTTCAAATAAATCAGTGTTGGCTGGAGGCTGTTAGAAGGGGACGTGTCGCAGATGGCGGAGAGTGTTAAAACGGTATGCCTTTTCTTATGTAAACTATAAGGAGACATTGGGTTGCCCCAGTGTCATCAAATGACAAACCTAACAAAAGTGCACCCTTTTTAGAGGGGCACTACTAATATAGAACTTAAGCAAAAACAAAGGAAACTTCTGAACTTAAATAATATTATTTGCACTATCCACCGCTCCCTGCGGTGCCCACCGGTCGCAGAAGGCCTCCGGCGTACCGACGGACACCA
The DNA here is from genome assembly GCF_035084215.1 of Heptranchias perlo. Classification (NCBI taxonomy): domain Eukaryota; kingdom Metazoa; phylum Chordata; class Chondrichthyes; order Hexanchiformes; family Hexanchidae; genus Heptranchias; species Heptranchias perlo. The sequence continues at coordinate 8,885,095 of NC_090326.1, read as the reverse complement.
CGTGCTCCTTCTCCAGGCCGCCCGGGCACAGACAAGACCGCGGAAGAGAGGCAGGCAGCCAGAGCGTCCAACCCTAAGGGCTGCGTCCAACCTGCACCTGTGGATCGCCACTTTGGCCAGGCCCAGGAGCAGACCCACGAGGGGACGCTCCGACTTGCTCGCCCCCCCCCGCCCCCCTCACCGGGTGGCCAAAGATCAGGAGCGTGGGACTGAAGTGGAGCCAGAAGTTGAGGAGCAGCCCCTTCAAATAATGAGACCGAGCCTGCAACCTCTCGCACTCTGTAAAAATACGGAGCACAGTGTGTCACAGGAGATGGTGAGATAGCTAAAACGGTATTGAATCTCCCTTGCCGAGTCCCATGAATCAGATATCTATGCAAAATTATATCCTGTTCGTACAATTTGTTACAGTTCTATGAAATTTCTTCTTGACCCTGACGTTATCAGGCAAGCTCCAGAATATGTATCTGTCACCACATCTTGATTATTCAGTTGTGTTCCATTACTTTGTTCAAGTGATGCTTCCTGGATTTCAGTAACACAAGAAACTATTCATAGGGCATCTGATTATCTGTGTTGACACTTATCCCTAAGTGTCAGCTTAGCTCAGTGGTAGAACTTCCGCCTCAATCAAGGACGTAAGCACATAATCTAGGCTGACTTTTCAGTGCCGTACTGAGGGAGTGCTGCATTGTTGGAGGTGCTGCCTTACAGATGAGACATTAAGCTGAGGCCCTGCCTTGCCTTTTCAAATGGACATAAAAGATGCCTTGGTATTATTTGAGTTCTGCCAGTGCGCTGGCCAATAGTCTTCTCTCAGCCAAAAGAGAATAGCTGGTCATTCATCTCATTGCTGTTTGTGGGACTTTGCAGTCTGTAAATTGGCTGCTGCATTTGCCAACAAAACAACAGCGACTATACTTCAAAAAATAATTCATTGACTGTCAAGTGCTTTGGGACGACCTGCGAGAGTGAAAGTTGCCATGTAGATGGAGGGTCACTTTTTTCCTTAGCCAGATATTTATCCAGTTCAATTTTGAGGAAGCTAATTGATAGAATGAAATCATCGAACATTCCAACACAGAAACAGGCCATTCAACCTTTCAAGTCTGTGTCAGTGTTTTCTCCACGAGTCACCTAATCTAATCCCACTCTCTTGCCGTTCCTCATCCCCTTAAATATTTTTTTGTTTAAAAAGATCTAATTACTTTTTAAAAGATGGAATCTGCTTCAACAATGCTTTGTGGTACAAAATTCTAATCACCCTCTGTGTAAAGTTTTTTTTTCCTAATCTTCCTTTTAATTTGTTTTGTGACCATCTTAAATTTGTGACCACATGTCAGTGCCTCACCGGCCAGTGGAAACAATCTTTCACTGTTTACATTATTATAACTGCGAGGCCCGCTGCGGGCTGCGTCCCCGACTATGTAACAGAAATGAAAGTTCTAGATGTAGGAGTCAAACTTTACGTTTATTAAGGGTTACATAAACGTACTCACATGTTTTGCTGTAGGAGGTCAGACGTTACCGTCACTGAGGTCGACTTTCTAGGTCTCTTCCTTCTGTTTCATCGTCTTCGAACCTCACATTACAATCTCGCTATTTTTACGTCTGTCTAACAACATCGCTTCATCACAAGCTCGTACCAATCTTTATCAAGAGGTTCCAGGCTCTCTAAACATCTGTCATGGTCCCAGGATCTAGCAGGCTGCTGTTTAGGTTAAGCAAAGCATGGAATGTTTCTACTGTGGCTACTCTACAGATCAGTTAGTCTCTAAGAACATAAGAAATAGGAGCAGGAGTAGGCCACTCGGCCCCTCGAGCCCGCTCCACCATTCAATATTCTTCGACCTCAACTCCATTTTCCCGCCCGATCCCCATATCCCTTGATTCCCCTGGAGTCCAAAAAATCTATCGATCTCAGTCTTGAATATATTCAATGACTCAGCATCACAGCCCTCTGGGGGAGAGAATTCCAAACATTCACAACCCTCTGGGTGAAGAAATTCCTCCTCATCTCGGTCTTAAATATCTGACCTCTTATCCTGTGACTATATCCTCTAGTTCTGGACTCTCCAGCCAGGGGAAACATCCTCTCAGCATCTACTCTGTCAAGCCCTCTTAGAATTTTTTATGTTTCAATGAGATCACCTCTCATTCTTCTAAACTCCAGAAAGTATAGGCCCATTCTACTCAATCTCTCTCTCATCCCAGGAATCAATCTAGTGAACCTTTGTTGCACCGCCTCTAAGGCAAGTATATCCTTCCTTAGGTAAGGAGACCAAAACTGTACACAGTACTCCAGGTGTGGTCTCACTAAAGCCCTGTACAATTGCAGCAACTTCCTTACTCTTGCATAGAGCCGGTGCTGACTCAATGGGCTGAATGGCCTCCTTCCATGCTGTAACCTTTCTATGATTCTCTTGTACTCCAACCTCCTTGCAATAAAGGCCAACATGCAATTTGCCTTCCTAATTGCTTGGTTTACCTGCATGTTAACTTCCTGTGTTTTTTGTACAAGGACACCCAAATCCCTCTGAACGCCAACATTTAATAGTTTCTCAACACTTAAAAAAATTCAGTTTTTCTATTCTTCCTACCAAAGTGAATAACTTCACATTTCCCCACATTAAACTCCATCTGCCACCTTCTTGCCCACTCATTGAACCTTCTATATCCCTTTGCAGAGTCTTTGTGTCCTCCTCACAGCTTACTTTCCCACCTAGCTTTGTATCATCAGCAAACTTGGATACATTACACTCAGTCCCTTCATCTAAGTCATTAATATAGATTGTAAATAGCTGAGGCCCAAGCACCAATCCCTGTGGCACCCCACTAGTTACAGCCTGCCAACCTGAGAATGACCCATTTATTCCAATCTCTGTTTTCTGTCCGTTAACCAATCCTCTATCCGTGCTAATATATTACCCCCAATCCCATGAGCCCTAATCTTGTGTAACAACCTCTTGTGTGGCATCTTATTGAATGCCTCTTGAAAATCCAAATATACGACATCCACTGGTTCACCTTTATCGACCCTGCTGGTTACATCCTCAAAAAACTCTAATAGATTTGTCAAACGCTATTTTCCTTTCATAAAACCATGTTGACTTTGCCTAATCATATTGTGATTTTCTAAGTGCCCCGTTACCACTTCTTTAATAATGGATTCCAGCATTTTCCCTACTACTGATGTCAGGCTAACTGGCCTGTAGTTCCCTGTTTTCTCTCACCCTCCTTTCTTGAATAGCGGGGTTACATTTACTACCTTCCAATCCACTGGGTCTGCTCTAGAATCTAGGGAATTCTGGAAGATCAAAACCAATGCATCCACTATCTCTGCTGCCACCTCTTTTAGAACCCTGGGATGTAGCCCATCAGGTCCAGGGGATTTATCAGCTTTTAGTCCCATTAATTTTTGTAATACTTTCTCTTTACTAATCTTAATTACTTTAAGTTCCTCAATCTCATTAGCCCCTTGGTTCCCCACTATTCCTGGTGTGCTTTTTGTGTCTTCTACTGTGAAGGCTGATTCAAAATATGTGTTTAACGTCTCTGCCATTTCCTTATTCCCCATTATAATTTCTCCTGTTTCAGCCTCTAAGGGACCAATGTTTACTTTTGCTAATCTCTTCCTTTTTTTACATACTTGTAGAAGCTCATACAATCTGTTTTTATATTTTTTTTACTAGTTTATTCTCATATTCTATTTTCTCCCTCTTTATCAATTTCTTGGTCATCCTTTGTTGGATTCTAAAACTCTCCCAATCCTCAGGCTTACTACTTTCTTGGCAACATTTTAAGCCTCTTCTTTTAATCTAATACTATCCTTAACTTCTTTAGTTAGCCACGGTTGGATCACCTTACCCATGGTGTTTTTTTTCCCTCAAGGGTATGTATATTCATTGGGAATCCAGAATTTGTGAGAGAGTTCAGAATTAAATGTAATCAATGTGTTGTTTAACCTCAAGATCAGGCTGTTTGTGACCTCTGTGAAGATTGCCACTGTCAGCAAAGTTCTGCAGGCCTTTAGATTCAGGGCTTAATACAAATGGATTCCTCACTTGCTCTTGTTCCCTTAACCATATCCCTTCTGCCCCAGCATTTCTAGACTCTAAACCTGGATCTTGGTGCTGTAACTGCCCTGGGATCTCGGTCCCTACCTCCACTTGGATCTCTGGTTCTAGCCCTGGATGTCAGAGCTTTAACACACTCTGAATGTAGGAGAAATTCAAGATGGTCAATGATATAGGTAATGGAGTTGGGAGTCTGGTGATGTGCATAGTTTCACTGAGAGATCAGAGAGGGTTTTTTTTTTAACCTCTGATTCAATCAGAATGCTGCGTGTTTCAGGTCCATTCCACAGCATTATCAGTGCAAATGACACCAAAGGGCACTGGATGTCTTCATTATGCCTTCTGCTGAAACTCTGTGTTTGTGCTTGTATGCGACTCATTGCCCCACTAAGTCACTATGTATAAGAAAGCGTTTAGATTGGTATATTAGTGATCACAGAGCGTTAATTAGACTTTGATCAGAATTTCCTTCACAAGGTCAAGGCAGGACACCGCTGTGTCCAGGTTGTGCTATACCAACAGGCAGCCCAGGACTGCTCTCCTCAATATCATGCAAATGTGGCACTGTTGCTTTGCAATCCACCACATTATGTAATGTCCCTCGCAATTAAATTTCTGACACAACAAATACTTAAAAGATTATTAAATTTATCCACTATGGACCTCGCTGCAGCAACTTTCCTTGTACTTTCCTGCTCCTTCCTGGCCTGAATTTTTTTTTTTTTGCAACCAGCCTCCCCGATGCATCCAGACTCATTTCTTTTTACTGTTTGTTTTAAGGCGACTTCGTGGAGGAGTTAGAAAAAAAACACTTAGAAAAAGTCCGCGTAGCTCGGAGCAAATGATTAGACAGCGAGACTGACAGCCCAAGGCCAGAGAAGGAGTGTGATTGCTGAGGAGAGAGAGAGAGAGAGAGAGAGAGAGACACAGCAAAAGGCCAGAAGAAGTACAGGAAGCAGAAGAGTTAAAGGTAGATTTGAAAAGGAAGGCCAGGGAGGAAAGGAAACAGGGAAAGGTAAGGAGAGCAAAGTGACAAAAATCAAATATTTTTCTCTCGTTTTAGCTTGGTTCAGTCACAATTCAGTCTCAAGATATCAGGGGGGATGACTTTAGTACAGTTATGCCTGTCTGTGCCCTTTTTCATGCGCACACGGGGTGTAATGCTCCAAAAACAGCGGAATATAGTTTTGCCTGACTTCTGCTCGTGTCGCACCCTGCTAGATCACATGGCTGGGTTTGGGGCAGGTAATTGAAACTCCCGTCCAAAGGTACTAAGAAGAAACATGGACTCCCTGCTTCACTTCCGACCAGCGGGCAAGATGCAGACACCCAAATCATGCCAAGGAAGCCTGCTGTTCAGCGGAGGCAAAGGCCGTTCTTCAGGCTTTGCAGGGAATTCAACAGACAAGTGTCTTTAGGCCATGTCGAGGCCGTTTTTTTTCCTGATTTAGGCTTTCACAAGGCTTTGTGCCCTTTATCCTTAATTACTAACTGGTAGGTTTCCCTGTGGATATCCTCTGTTTGGGAGAAGAGGAGGAGACCCCTCTTCCCAAAGGAAGCTGCACGAGAAGGGTTCATTACAACATGTGACTACCCGACTAATCGTAACGCTGGATAGTTCTTCAGAAGCACCCCAATTGTAGTAAATTATGCTTTACATGGAAAAAAGGCGTGCCAGGTGATCAATAAAGAAATACTTCACATTTATAGGTAGTGATGCCTGATTGGCTGCATCCACCAAAATGCCGTCAATTGTTTCTGCAGACTCTGGAAAGACCATTCTCAAGATCTGGGTCAGTTGAAAGGCAGGTGCATAGTTGGGCCACGTGCAAAGGACTGGTGCATGCAGGGACAGTAACAGTCAGCTCTGGGCTAAACCTCCTCGCGGGGATGGTGCAGTGCGATTTCATTCTCGGGATGTGGGTGTCGCTGGCAAGACTGGCATTTATTGCTTATTCCTACTTGCCTTGATTCTTGCACCACTGCAGACCGTGTGGTGAAGGCGTTATTGTCTGTAGCAGGTTTGATACAACGGAGTGGATTGCTAGGCCAGTTAAGAGTGCACCGTGATGGTGTAGGACTGGAGTCACGTATAGAACATGCTGGGTAAGGACATTAGTAAACCTGTTGGGTTTTTTACAACAATCCCACAGCTTCATGGTCACATTTTACTCATGCTAGCTTTTAATTTCCAGATTTTTAAACTGAATTTGCATTCTGTGTCTTATTAGTCCAGGCCTGTGGAGTACTGGTCCGGTGACCTAACCCCTATACCACTGTATTGACCTATGGGGATGCTGCCGTGGAGTGGCACAGAGGGCAGCCCTCACCGTAACTACCTCATGCAGCATCAGCTCCATTTCAGCAGGTGCTGAGCTGCACCATCACTTGTCTGCAGACTGATGCCTACACACTGGGTTCCTTTTTCCTTCACCTTGGCCTGTCACTTATTAATACCCTACATCTGTTGCCTTGGAAAAAAGCTGCCAATGGCTTGAGATATTTTTTGAGACACTATTGAGAGACTTTGACCCGTTGTTTCTCGGGCACCAGTTCACACTGTTTTATCTTTTGTCCCTTTTCTCTGTCCCCACTTTTTTTAAAAAAAAGCACCTGTCTCCAACATCATTTTTTTTTAAAGTGATATTCCTTGGTGGGAAGGGATCAGACAGGGGGGAAATGCGAGGCAGACTAAGATGGGTTTGGAGTGCATGTACGTAAATACACGGAGCGTGGTAAATAAGGTTGGTGCGCTGCAGGCACAAGTAGCCACATGGGATTATGATATAGTGGCAATAACCGAGACCTGGCTCAAACAAGGAGGAATGGGAACTGAACATTCCTGGCTACAATGTATTCAGGAAAGATAGGGAAGGATGAAAAGGAGGTGGGGTGGGGGGAACGGTGGTAGCATGTATTGATCAAAGATACTGTTACAGCACTAGAAAGGGATGATGTGCTTGAGGATTCAAAGATCAAATCTAATTGTTTAGAGTTAAGGAGCAGAATAGGAGTTGTTACACTCCTGGGTGTTTACTTATACACCAAATAGTGGGAAGGAGATGGAGGAGTAAATCTGCAAGCAAATTTCAGAAAGATGCAAGAACCATAGAGTAGTGATAATGGGGGACTCGATCATTCTAATATAGATTGGGAAAATAACAGTGTTAAGGGCAAAGAGCGGGAGGAATTCTTGAAAAATGTGCAAAAGAACTTTCTTGATTCATGTCTTTTGAGCCCAATGAGAAAGGAAGCAGCGCTGGATCTAGTTCTGGGGAATGAAGTGGGGTAAATGGAGCGTGAATCAGTGGGGGGAGCAATTGGGAAACAGTGATCACAATATCATTACATTTAAAGTATTTATGAAAAAGGACAAGCAACAATCAAATGTGAAAATACTCAACTGGGGGAAGGCTAATTTCAGTGAGTTGAAAAGGGATCTAGTCCAGGTGGATTGGAATCAAAGATTAACATGTAAAATAGTAAATGAGCAATGGGAGGCCTTCAAAGAGGAGATAATTTGGGTGCAGTCTAGACACATTTCCATGAAGGGGAAAGGAAGGGCATCCAAAGCTAGAACTCCCTGGATGACTAAGGATATACAGATTAAAATGAAACAGAAAAAGGAGTCTTATGATAAATTCTAGGCTCATTATACAGTAGAGAACTAAGCTGAATACAGAAAGTACAGAGGAGAACTGGACACCACATTTTAGGAAGGATGTCAAGGCCTTGGAGAGGGTGCGGAGGAGATTTACTAGAATGGTACCAGGGTTGAGGGACTTCATTTACCTGGAGAAACCAGAGAAGCTGGGATTGTTTTCCTTGGAGCAGAGAAGTTTAAGGGGAGACTTAATAGAGGTGTTCAAAATCATGAAGGGTTTTGATGGAGTAAATAAGGAGCAACTGTTTCCAGTGGCAGAAGGGTCGTTAACTGGAGGACACAGATTTAAAGTAATTGGCAAAAGAACCAGAGGCGAGATGAGATTTTTTTTTACGTGGCGAGTTGTTGTGATCTGCCTGAAAGGGCGGTGGAAGCAGATTTAATAGTAATTGTCAAAAGGGAATTGGATAAATACTTGATGGGGGAAAGATTTGCAGGGCTGTGGAGGAAGAGCAGGGGAGTGGGACTAATTGGATAGCTCTTTCAAAGAGCTGGCACAGGCACGATGGGCAGTATGATTCTATGAATCGATGATTCTGTCATTCTATGATTCTGTGGACTTTTTTTCAGTAACAATAGTTTTTACAACTGAATGAAGTGGCCCAGCTAGCCAGAGGGCATTAAGAATCAGGCATATATGTTTTCCCCTTGTTTCAGCCTTGGCTCAGTGGTATCCCTAGTGAATGGAAGGACTTTTGTAATGGTATGTGGATGGTGAACTTCATCCAGTGAATGAGGAGACTCGACCTGTATCCAGTAATCTACCACAGCAAACACTGAAGGGCATTCCTTAGGTTTCGGCTTTGTTTCTCTTCCACGTACATCGTTCCTTTGTTCCACTGATTTTTGATAAATTGCTTCTTCAGGTATGTAATCATAAACTACACTGATACCTCCTTCAAAAAGAGGTGGAAACTTTGCAGAAGGAGGGCTCTTTCTGCCATGTGGGATGGGGGATGATTGTTTTATTCTCATACTACTTTAGAGTGCGTACCTACATAGAAGTGATTTGTTTAGTGATCTCTCGATGGTGGCGGACCTGTTGTGATTGTAATTGTATTTGTAATGTATTATGGTTATTAAGGAGATTAAAAAAAAATTCTGATTACATTTTTCTCTTTTTTTTCCATAGTACAAAAAGTTACCTGTTGGGCCTGTACTTCCCGCAACCCCAAAATTTGCATATGGGTTAATACAAGTTAAAAAGGTAATAGGTTACACTTTGGTTGTATAAAGTTGTATTTATCGCCATGGTGCTGTGTGTAAATAAACTTTGTAATACGGTGACGGAATTATCGATAACAAGTGTCAGCCTTGGCTCAGTTGGAGCACTCTCGACTCTGAGTCAGAAGGTTGCGGGTTCAAGTCCCACTCCAGAGATTTTAGCATACAACGCGCAGTAATGAGGAAGTGCTGCACTGTCGGAGGTGCCGTCTTTCGGATGAGACATTGAACTGAGGCCCTGCCTGCTCTTAGATGGGCGTAAAAGATCCCATGATACTTGTTAGCGGATTGTACTGTCGCTGCAATAAGGTTGTTAATCCTTCAATAATAACTTCCGTGTGTGATTTGTGCACAAGTGGTTATTAATCAACAAGCTTTAATATATTGACTCGCAATGGTATTATAATTAAACAACGGTCTTCAGATTTCATTAAAAGACAAGTAATCAATACAATCTGATTTGCCCGTGGACTCAGGTTGATCAGATCTGACCTCCGTAGGCTGCCTGGAGCGGTGGACTTCCGACTGATCTCTTGAGAGCTCTAACCTTTGGGAAGGAGCATGCCCTATCTTTATACTATTCGGCTGCGTTGTTCTGCACATAAGAATCTTTGGTCTTATCTCCTAGTCGTAAGTCATCCCACCATGCTGACACCACGTTAACAACTCATGATAAGCTGTTTTATGTAGCGTAGCCAATGACCTCAGTTCTCATCTCTGTTTACAAGCTGTTTGTTCCTTTGAGGAATGTGTGGCTTTTCTAATGAGTGCAGCCCCCTATTCGGCCTTGCACGGCCCCACCAATGTCGATTTCTTAGCAACCACATCTCTTAGAATCATAGAAAATTTACGGCACAGAAGGAGGCCATTTGGCCCATCGTGTCCGTGCCGGCTGAAAGTGAGCCACCCAGCCTAATCCTACTTTCCAGCACTTGGTCCGTAGCCCTGTGGGTTACGACACTTCAGGTGCACATCCAGGTACTTTTTAAATGAGTTGGGGGTTTCTGCCTCTACCACCCTTTCAGGCAGTGAGTTCCAGACCCCCTCCACCCTCTGGGTGAAAGCATTTCTCCTCAGCCCCCCTCTACTATTCACCTTAAATCTTGTTCTGGTGTAGATCACCTTCTGATGTTAGTGTTATGTATTGTATGGCCTCTCCGATGTTCCACTGTGTAAGCTGTCCTTGTTCTCACAGAGACGCTGAACCATGCCCCCTCCCCCCCCTACCCCTTCAAGTCCCCTCAACCATCGCTCTCTTGCTAAATGTTTTGGTGCTATGCGAGCTGGGATATTTGACTATTCTTGTTTTAAACCATATCTTTACAATACTTTTAAAAACTTACCGTTTCCGACACGATTGCAATGTAATTGATGGTGATTAAAGTTCTTTCTGGGTTTCGTCCTTGGCAGGCAGCCTGATTGCTAGGCTGGCTGCCGAGAGGAGCTGCAAGGGAGGGGGTGGGGGGTGGGGGGGTGGGGGGGAGGGGGTTGCGGGGCGGGGAGAGGAAAGGAAAGAGAGAGCGAGACATCATCTGGCACTGGAATGGAAGATCGGAGTGGGGGGAGATCGGAGCAGGGTAGAAAGGTAGGGTGATTTTGTGTTTCAACATTGTGCAATGGTTCGTTGTTTAATTTATTTAGTTTATTCTTGCCTGATCCGTCCCTTCACACCTGGTTTCACCAGGCATAAATCATAAGCCATGGGAAAGCCGCCCAGGTAAATTAAATATCGTCCTAACTGCCCAATATGTCACCAGTAAATTGCCTTAAGTACCTCAATAAGGTACATTTGGTTCTTTAACTATCATGCCAGCAGGACTTCCGGATTCGGGACGCCCGCGCGCACATAGGTGCATCTGTGGGAAACTCGGAAATCAATGGGTTGGAGCCGGCTTCCATACCCACTCTGCATTCCTGCAACTTTTGCAGCCCCCCCTGCCCGTCCCGACGCACCCACAATTTAAGTTTAAAACTGAGCCCGTAGTGTCCCTCAGGGATCTGTACTGGGGCCTCAGCTTTTCATAAATGACTTGGATGAAGGAATAGAGAGCCGTATATTCAAGTTTGCTGATGACACTAAGTTAGGTAGCACAGTAAATAGTGTAAATGGGAGCAGAAAGTTGCAAATTGACATTGATAGATTAAGTGAGTGGGCAAAACTGTGGCAGAGAGAGTTCAATGTGGGGAAGTGTGAGGTCATCCACTTTGGAGCTAAGAAAGATAGATCAGAGTATTTTCTAAATGGCGAGAAGCTCGGAACAGTGGATGAGCAGAGAGATTTAGGGATCCCCATTTCGAGTACTGTGTTCAGTTCTGGGCACCGCACCTCAGGAAGGATATATTGGCCTTGGAGGGGGTGCAGCGCAGATTCACCAGAATGATACCGGGGCTAAAAGGGTTAAATTATGAGGACAGGTTGCTTAGACTAGACTTGTATTCTCTCGAGTATAGAAGATTAAGCAATGATTTACTTGAGATGCTTAAGATGATTAAAAGATTTGATAGGGTGGATAGAGAGAAACTATTTCCTCTGGTGGGGGGAGTCCAGAACAAGGGGACATAACCTTAAAATTAGAGCTAGGCCGTTCAGGGGTGATGTCAGGAAGCACTTCTTCACACAAAAGGGAGTGGAAATCGGGAACTCTCTCCCCATAAAAGCTGTTGAGGTTGGGGGTCAATTGAAAATTTCAAAACTGAGATTGATAGATTTTTGTTAGGCAAGTGTATTAAGGGTTATAGAACCAAGTGGAGTTAAGGTACAGATCAGTCATGATCTAATTGAATGGCGGAACAGGCTCGATGGGCTGAATGGTCTATTCCTGTTCCTCTGTTTCTGTGTTCCTTCCTAAGTCCTTTACTTGCATTTATATAGCGGTATAGGGATTTGTGAACACTTACTGGAGAGTTGTGGGATCCAGGAATGGAGAGGGGGGGTGCGGGTTCGGGTGCTAAGAAGATTTGAGAAGGGAGCGTGCCCACTATCTCCTAATTTGGATTCTGACTGGAAATGCACCCATGATCTTCCAATATCTGCTCCCAGCGGGGAGTGCACCCACGATATGCACTTCAGGTGGGCAAGGCATGGTTAGCATGGTGGTAGCATGTCCACAAAACCGACGCTTAGGTTAATAGGTTTTTATTTGAGCTGATCGCTGATAATAAGCATTGATAGCCTTTGTAACGCAACAATAAGATATTAACCTGATTAACCACAAGTAACTTCAACATGCTTCTGAAGGAGCCTTCCAAAGGTCAGAGCAGGAATTTTATACTCCCTTTCCGCCTGATTTTGGGCAGGGGGAGGGAGGATGGAAAAACTGTCTGGATGCTGTTCTGCCAGGGTGGATAGACTGGAGAAGCTGGGGTTGTTCTCCTTAGAGCAGAGAAGGTTGAGAGGAGATTTGATAGAGATAGATTAGACAGAGAGAAACTGTTCCCATTGGCGGAAGGGTCAAGAACCAGAGGGCATAGATTTAAGGTGGTTGGCAAAAGAACCAAAGGCGACATGAGGAAAACTTTTTTACACAGCGAGTGGTCAGGATCTGGAATGCACTGCCCGAGGGGGTGGTGGAGACAGATTCAAAAGGGAATTGGATAAGTACTCGAAGGGAAAAAAATTGCAGGGCTATGGGGAAAGGGTGGGGGAGTGGAACTAGCTGGATTGACCTTGCAGAGAGCCGGCACGGGCTCGACGGACCGAATGGCCTCCTCCTGTGCTGTAATCATTCTATGATTCCTGATCACTCACTATCACTTCTGGAATTTTCAGTCTGAAACAATGTCAGTCATTGAATACATCCACCGAGATATAGTCTGGAAAGCATTGCTAAATTTTTCTATAAAGCTTGCTTGTTCATATTACTTTTTAAATATCCATTGGAATGCTACCTCTGTCAGTTTGGCACAGTAAGCAGCATTTTCACTTCTGGGTCACAACTCGAGTTAGCCCCACTCTTGGACCTGACCACGTAATTTGGGCTGACACTTCAGCGCAGCCCCGAGAGAGTGCTGCATTGTTTGGAGTGTTAAATTGAGACCCCATCTGCCATGGACATAAAAGAAAAGCAGGAAGCTCTCAAGGTGTCCTGGCCAACATTTCTCTCTGAACCGCCATAGCCAAAACAGATGAATAGTTCATACGACACTTTGATGTGTGCAAGTTGGCTTGTATGCCAAATAGTAGTAACTACACTTCAAAAGTAATTAATTTTGGACATCCTGAGGATACAGAAGGTGTGATATAAATACAGTAGGGGTGAAATTGGTCTTCAGCAAAATGGCAATAAGGAATCGGCAGCCCATTTTACACTCTGCCCAATCACCTTTTCCACTGAAGCCAATTCTTTACTGCCCATTTTGCTCTCCAACCCAAAGACCGATTTCCCCCCCCCCCAACTTCTAAATGGACAGGAATATTCAGTCGTTTCTGCCATAGCATTGCTTGGCACAAGGAATGCCTGCATGTTACCGGTGGTCAGTCTTGCAACGACGAGCAAGGAGGAGATTCAAATTTTAAAAGACTCTGTTGAGGATCGTGGGGTAGACAACTGCCCCTCTTTTTCCCCCCCCCACATTGCGGTGACGCTTGAAATGTTGTAAGAACCTGGGCCACCTCTTCAGCTGACCTGGAGACAGCCTGACCTGAGCGTGACCCCCCTAAGGTGGACGGGAATTCTGCCGGGAGCCACCGAAATCCGCCTGATTCAGGAACGTTCTTCAGGACCAGTGGCTGATTCCCGCGGGCTTTCTGCCAAAGTGACAAATCTTGCCTCACATCTCATTTTCACTTTCGTTGAAGAACCCGTTGATACCTCAGTGAGATTACTTACTGTACTAATATGCTTTGTGTGAAATATTCTGTTGCCGAGAATGCTTTGATCTTTTACAGATTTTATATCAAATCTTCCTTCTCAATTGCCTTTTTGCATTTTGTTCGTATTTTGCCACAATTTGAATCTTAATCAGAATTTTGTTCATAAAGACAAATTTTGACTGTGTAAAGCATGTGATCAATGACTGGGAATATTTTTGCAGTTACAGAGTGTTGCAGAATTGGTTGACTCGCTGTCGTTTTCTGGCCCAGTCAAGTCTGTTTACCCACTGACATTTGTTGAAATGAAGCAGGTAAGGTTTTTAGTATTTTCTTTGGTGAGCCATGTTAGATTAGACACGAGCATTTAATTCCTTCAGTTTGCTTATCCGCCCAGGAGAATTTACAAACCAAACATTTATTGACGTAACGAGATCACGGGACGTTATTTTGTGTCGTTAATTTAAAAGGAACATTTTTTTCTCCGGCCCGCAGGACACACAGCCGTTAAAATTGCATATTGCTTTAGTTCTCAACTTTATCCAAATTCATGTCTGTGATCTGCGAAAAAGAAAACGGGTTTATAACCACAATTTCTCCATTACCGTGGAACCTTGGATATTTGCGTTTCCCTGATCTGCATTCTCGAATGCAAGAATTGGGTAACGAGAGATCGGTTGCGGTTTGAGTTCTGCACGATCCAGTTAAAATATGACTGAGCTTTTAATTGCATTTTTCGCAGTCTCAGGGTTCCCTGGATGCCCAGTAGTTGGTTGGACTTACTATTCGTGCAGCTCTGATACTTGGCGTTGGGCTAGGAATCCAGCGGGAGGCAGGCTCTGGGTCTGGGAGACTCGTGAGAGCGGGAGGGTCAGTATCTCTCGCTGAAACTGGGGCAGGAAATGGGTTGGGAACACGCGCAGCTGCTCCTCTGCCTGTGTTTATACCGCACTCTCCAACCTCCTGCAGGCAGGATACGGCGACACGGGATACTAGAGACACCTGTTGGGTCTCTGGCACCTAGTGTTGCTGTGGCAACGGTGGGGGGGAGGGCGGTATTTAGTTTTTAACACCCAGGAGGAGGGAAATAAAAACTATTCCAAGATTTTCTCAAGTTTCACTGGCAGCTTGGAGGCTCCCACCCCAGCCTGGACCTCATGGTGGGAGCTGGGAAACCTGCCACAAGTAATATTAATGACCTTGAGGCCAGTAGGCACACAGGGAGGGGTACATCATGGGCATCCTGGAGACGCGCCCAATTCCATGACAGCAGAAAATCTGGGCTGATGTCTTTAAAAATAGAATAATGTGGGTCCATACGCCTGGGAACGTGAATAGGTAATCACTCACACTCACGTCTGTCTGTGTGTGTGTCTCTCTCTCTCTCTCTCTCTCTCTCTCTCCCCTGCCCGCACTGCCAGTGGCCCAGAACAAAACAGTAACTCACAGTCCATGGGGTCGATTTTAGGGTGGCCGAGCGGGTGCGTTGGGGGCGGGGTGGGGGGGGCTCGTAAAATGGGGGAATCCCGGAGCGGGTCCGGAGCCCGGCTCCAACCCACCCACTTCCGGGTTCCCCAATGACGCGTTCGGGACTCCCACCGGCAATTAAAGCCGGCGGGATGATAATTTAAATACTTACTTACCTAGTTAAGGTCCTTGACAGACCTCATTGACAGGAGATTTTGGCAGGGGTGCAATCTTCATGGATCCTCGGCATGTTTCCCGTGCTGTGGGAAACACTCCCTGTTGGAGCAGACGTGTTTCACCCAGCAGCCAGTGGGAGATGCAAAGGATTATTTGACAGTTGGGGGGAAATATCTCATTTATTGCAGCAGGGCACTCTGTCACTTCAGACAAAGTTTTGGCTGCAACACCTTTGTCTTTACACTCAAAATTATTAGTTTATACCCTAAACTCTGCTGTGCAAACACATTTACCTACTTTGCGGACCCCCTCAAACTCACACTGTCAGGATGGGGGGGTGCCATGGCTGCATTCATCACTTCATCCGAGAACGAACAACATCACCAGCCTCGCCAGGCACGGCGTCCACCTCCGCCACGTGGAGCTCCACAACACAGTGCTGCGCCACAGGCACCTGCACAAAATAGTTGTGTAACTACACATACACCCACTGTAGGGTGACCCAATGGGTGGCATCAAGTGTGGGTGTTCATGGAGAACCTCATGAAAGGGACTTATTGCACAAGCCAGTCAAGAATGGCCAAGACGTGGCAGTAGTGGTGACAATACAATATTTAATGTGGGTTGAAGCAAAATCAAATATAAATAAAAAACATGACAAGCCATCAAACACCCTTGTGCATCCCCTTTGTGCTCACAAAACCTTTGCCTTACGCTTCCTACTACTCATACGTGATGCATCCCCTGTGGCTGCAGCAGAGGTAGTGGCAGGTTGGGTGAGGGTGACTGTGAAAGAGATGCATCAGAGGGTGAGTATGAGACAGAGCCATGAGATTGTATGAGGATTGGGTTGAGTGGTAGTGGTGGGATGAGTACTGGGGAGGTGAGGTTTGAGTGGGTGTGAGGAGTGATGTGATAGAGTAGTGTTGGCAGTGCAGAATGAGTTGGGGGGTGGGGGCGGTGATGTGGAAGATGGAATGTAGGAGAATGAGTAAGTGTACTCACTTTGACTGATCTAGTTAGGTCATTGAAGCGCTTCCTGCACTGGATCCAAGTGCGGAAGATGTTGCTGCTGCTGGTGACCTCCTCTGCCACCTCGAGCCAGGCCTTCTTGGTGGCAGAGGCCACTTCCTCCCGTCTGCTGGGTAGAACACATCCCTCCTCCTCATCCCATCCAGTAAGACCTGGAGTAAGGCATCATTAAACCTGGGAGCAGCCTTTCCCCTGGGCTGCTCCATGCTGTAATTTTGGCTGTTTGCTGCAGGAGCAGCATTGGAGGACTGCCCCTTTAAATAGGGCTCCTCCAGCTGACAGCCCGTGATGCGGGTGCGCAGTCCGCCCGCTGCGCAGGTTTCCAACGGTAAACCCAGAATCCAAGGTAAGTGGCTTCAATTTACCCGCGATCGCGTGGGGACCCCACCGATTTGACTGGGCGGGTTACCCACCCGCCCAGTCGACCCCCCACCGCTGCCATCCAGCCTCCCTGGTAATATAGGGGCCCATGTGTCTCTCAGCAACGTTTTGGAACACCAGCACAACAACACACGTCTTACAGGATGTAGTTAGTGAGTTTAAGGAGATAGCACTGAGTCACAAGTGGTGATGCCAGAGGAGGGACAGTAACCTGCTGGCTGGGCGGCTGCGTTCAATGTCCCCCTCTAATTTGTAGAACCTACAGTGACGTTGGGCAGTTGCTATTTGTTGAGAAAGGAGAGGAGAGTGCTGGCCATGCTGATGATGCAGCAGTCGCCTGTTTGCTACACAGGCCAGCCCAATGGCTGAGACTGGAAACGATCCTAATGTTAGCCCAAAAAAGAGGCGGAGGCAGAAGGGAAGATGTTGGTGGTGACTAACTGCCACTTGCGGTGCTGTCCATGTGGTGCAGGTTGGTTGTAGGTATATGACCCAGAGTCTGCAGAGTGAGCTGCCCCAGTTATTGCCAGGTAGTTGTGCTGAGGCTTACAGATATGATTGGTGGCACGGTGGAGGGTCCGATGCCGACTGATCTCCCTGGCATGCCTTCATCCCTCTTGTATCACTTTAACCATGGAATACGGTATTTGGAGTGCTTTAATGCAACCTTCTTGGTTAATTTTACCGTGACTTGGTAACTTCCATGGGACTCTTCAGCTTGTACTTGAATGTGTTGTTGCTGCTGTGTTGAGCTGTTCTATCGAAGTCTTTAAATGCTTTAATTACAGTCAGTTTTGTGGTGATTTTGCAGACATTTAGCTCTTTTCATTTAAATATAAATGTTCTGGGGGAGAAAAAAGTACATAATTGAAACAGACAATCGCAAAATTCTACAAAAGAAGCCCAAAAAAAGTATGAACCTTTTAAAAATTACACAAAAGATGTAATCATAAATGACGACCCATCATAAATGGATGACAGATTGCCTTGTGCCTTATTTAACCCCCAACTGCATATTCCGCAATCATGGGATTCAGTCTGTTGGAAAATATCTGTAATCTACCTTATATTCAATTCTGTACGTGGAGCCTGCAGTTATTGAAAACTTTCATGTGAAGCTTGCTCCTATCTGCAAACCCATCACAGCACCTGTAGCACCCGTTATCCCTGTAGCTGGCCTTGTTAGTTTACCTTGTGTTGCACTATGCCTGTCATAGATGTGTCTGGACTGGTGTCACACACAGCAGGTGCCATTGTATAATTTGGTGACCTGCTTTTTCTTAGTTTTAAATATTAATTTAAACAATTTTTAATGTTATGGACCTTCTCCAAATTTTTCTTTTGGTGGGGGGGAAAATATATGTTTACTAAATTGAACCTTCTGTCCCAACTTTCTGACCCGATCTTGCATTTCTCAAACTGAATTTTTTCCTCACGGGTAAGTCATTTTAAACTGAACTTTCAGCTTGGAAGTTTAAGATTTTTTTCTGTTCTTGACTTTACATCTTAATATATTCCTCCTTCTCTTAAGATTTTGATCTTCCTTTTATTGTATAAATGCATTAGCAAGGCTTCTCCTGGGCTGTGCTGGCTCCAGTTTTATTGAAATAAATATAATTATGTAAACGTGTATTAAGATATTAATGTTTTACCTTCCTCAGTTTGGCTCGTTCAGCCCCTGCCTGCAACCCCAGCTCTCGAAGAGGCTATCGCGGACGATACCGTGCTTCCTCTGGTAACTGCGGCTGGCATCTTGCTTGCCATTCCCTGAAAGTCGCTACTCCTGGCTGGAGGCTGGCCCTGTCGTGGCTGCCTGCATCTGATCCAGCTCTTTCTCCTACTCATAAAATTAAAGGACAATTTCCCTCAACCCTGCTGATTTGAATGTATTGTTTCTTTTTTCACAGTATTTTGGATATATGCTTTATCGAAATACCCTGCCAATAAATTGCACTGAGGCTACCCCATTGGCATCACCCCAGAATGGTGTCCATGACCGAGCCTACGTCACGGTGGATGGGGTAAGATCACATTGATGTACCTGCCTATTATCTAAAGTTGCTGTATTTTCTTCCACCTCCCTTATGTCAACTTAACCTCACATTCTCTTCAAAACTCATGAGTTAAATCAGCCAGAATATTGGATTACAGGAGTATTACATAACATAACAGAGTATTAGAGCACTGCAGTGCATTACGTAGTATTTGAGAATTATAGAGTATTAGTCCTCGGATTTCCTTCGGAGCTCCACTGGAAAATGGCATCGATCCGGCTGAAGAGGGCATAGCTAGTGCCTGGGGAGTGGGATACCTGGACGGTGGGCAGGCAATCGATTTTCCAGCTCGTGGGGAAGGCGGGCACTGGAGATGCCTCTGTGATGGCGGGGGGGTGCCTGCTTGGCAGTTAGGTGCTCTTCCCGCAAAGTCTGACGCTGGAGGACGCTGGCGGGAAGCGATCCCAACGTAACCGCCAGGATTGCAGCTCGCAGATTTTCAGAGCCGTACGGTATTACAGAACACGGTTATGACTCTTCCACAGAGGTGCTCGTTATACGCAACTGCGCTGATTACTCCAAATTTACCGTGAACAGTTTGTTATACCATTGAACGCTTTGGGGTCGAATTTTCACTGGGGTTTTTCCCGATCGACCACTGTAACTTCAGCGAAAGATCCGCGTAAACGGTGTCGCCCTGCGGTTTACGCAGACCCTGCGGTTCACGCAGACCCTGCGGCGGTCGATCGGGAGAAGCCCCTGCAGAAATGAGTGCAGTTATGTTAGTCGAGGTGTAAGAATGTCGTGTGGCAAAAAACCATTGGCCATTGATCAGATAGGGAGATTTGTCACATTATAAATCTTAAGCATGACTCGATGACACTGATAATAAAAACAGAAAATGCTGCAGAAGCTCGGCAAGTGAGGCAGCATCTGTGGAGAGAATTGTAAACAATTTTACAACACCAAGTTATAGTCCAGCAATTTTATTTTAACTTCACAAGCTTTCGGAGGCTTCCTCCTTCCTCAGGTAAATGTTCAGGAGCTCCTCGAAGCCTACGCATTTATACATCACAGAACAATACATGGTGTATTGTATGTATAAATGCGTAGGCTTCGAGGAGCTCCTGAACATTTACCTGAGGAAGGAGGAAGCCTCCGAAAGCTTGTGAAGTTAAAATAAAATTGCTGGACTATAACTTGGTGTTGTAAAATTGTTTACAATTGTCAACCCCAGTCCATCACCGGCATCTCCACATCTGTGGAGAGAGAAACAGAGTTGACGTTTCGTCAGAACTGGAAGATTTAAAACTTTTTATCTCTTTTACGTCTTCCTGCTCTGGCGAAAGGTCTCCGGCCTGAAACGTTAACACTCTGTTTCTTTCTCCACAGACGCTGCCTGACTTGCTGAGCTTCTCCAGCATTTTCTGTTTTTATTTCAGATTTCCAGAATCCACAGTATTTTTGCTTTTGACACTGGTAATGTTGCCCCCGCTCATTCAGCATCACTGGTTCCAGCACTGATGAGTCACTCCATGCACCTCCACATGAATGAGCTTATTTCTCGAATACTTTTCTGTTGCTCTTGGTGCAAAGTTGCCTGATGTGCTCGACATAACAGGAGGCGGGCTTCACGATTTCGGACTGCAGTAGCCGGTGAAGGAATGCTAGTTGCCTCTTGAGTTCTGGGAGATTTTCTGGCGTGGGAGGGGTAGATCCAGGTAATTTTAACTTTTTTTTTAATCAAGCTCTCTCCTTCGGTGTCTGTTGCCAACAGGTGCTGGATGACCAGAGTGCTGCTCAGTCACTCCAGTCGCATGTCGGGCGAGGCCTTCTAACCTGAACAATTTTCACAGCCCGAGGAAGCTTTGTGTGCATTGGGCTGCCCAGAACCCTTTGGAAACATTGAAGGCCTGAGATCCTCTGCATGCAATTATAGCGGGAATGTTTTTTTGCGGCCCTTATCTCTTTAACACCAAGTGATGGGACTTTGCTCATCACTTCAATTTGTTAATTGTCAGCCTGGGTTCTCTGGGCTAAGAGTGTGCGGCTGGGAATGCCAGAAGGAGCTGGTCTGTCTTTTGTTGGGTCAAGTCAGATTGTTTATTCAATCACTTCAGGACTATGGACTGCAGCCGTATTGAAGAATGTTACAGGTCTAGAGTCTGCACATGTACAAAACCATTGCGAATGACTGAGCAATCAGAGCTGACTTTGTTTCGCATTAAAGCCAATGATGTGATATCGTACTTACTAATTGATATTGCAGCGTGGACTGTTCAAGCCTGGGCCATACTATATTACCAGATAATGCATGTCGATTTGTGGTGTTGCAGCCAGAGATTAACATTGCAAGGTTACAAGCTTGAGAGCAGAGTCTAGCCTTGTACTCTGTATATACACACACACACACACACACACACACACACACACACACGCTGCGAGATTGCTTCAGTTCGGTGTATGACCGCCAGTTATTTTTGAAACTGTCAGTTATTCAAATCCAAAAAGCTTTGGCAAGGAGCCGAAGGATATTGAAGTAGCTGGAATTGTTCATTAAGCTGAGTTTGGAAAGGATTCAACCAACTGAAATTGTATCAAGCTGATTGTGTAATCGTCACAGAAAGCTACGGGTGCTAGCTCCCGCCGTTAGGAAAGGTTTCAGGAAAAGAACTGTATTTCTAAAAGCTGTCTATAAAACAGCTCAGGGTATAGATTGTGACCCTTTATTGTCTTCCTTATGAGGAGCGAGATCATAGAATTTCCACTGTCAATATGTCGATTTTTATCTACAGTGAAACCTGTAAATTAGGGACACCGAAGGGACTTGCATCGGGTGTCCTTTATTTATAGGTGTCCTTATTTTCAAAATGGTCATTGTATGTACTGTAAACCAGATGAGCCAAATATCCCGGGATTGGCTGCATTTCCTGCAGCATTCCTTTTTTTTTTTCGCCCTCACCTGGGATCGTGCCTAATTCTGGAGCCCTGCCAGTGGGATGCGATTTCAGTTAGTTTTCTGTTCGTTGGGTTTCCCAGTTTATTGCCATCCCGGGTCCTTTTCCATTGAGGGAGGGATGTCCCGATTCTAGGATTTGCTACGTTGGCAGCCTGCACAGGGCGAGGTGGCTGCTGTAGGGCCGGAGTGCCTGGGAGATCCCAGCCAAATTCGGGGGGGGGGGGGGGGGGGGGGGGGAATAATGTCCTGCAGACCCCAGTCGGGTAGCCCCTCCCTCCGTGTGCTGCAACTGCTAATGTTTGCAGTTCTGGGGGGTGGGCAGGGGACTGTTAGCAGCTCATCAGTACCTGACGCTATGGTGGAGTGAGATGTGATCCTCCGAGGGTTTAGTTCACGGCTTTTGTCGAATGGGGAATTCTTTCTCGGCCGCAATGGATGCTGGGGAAATCCATATCCCTGGGACAGGGCCGTGTAAACATTGAATCCCAGAGATAGAGCGGTTTCCCTGGGACAGGGCCGTGTAAACATTGAATCCCAGAGATAGAGCGGTTTCCCTGGGACAGGGCCGTGTAAACATTGAATCCCAGAGATAGAGCGGTTTCCCTGGGACAGGGCCGTGTAAACATTGAATCCCAGAGATAGAGCGGTTTCCCTGGGACAGGGCCGTGTAAACATTGAATCCCAGAGATAGAGCGGTTTCTCTGGGACAGGGCCGTGTGAACATTGAATCCCAGAGATAGAGCGGTTTCTCTGGGACAGGGCCGTGTAAACATTGAATCCCAGAGATAGAGCGGTTTCCCTGGGACAGGGCCATGTAAACATTGAATCCCAGAGATAGAGCGGTTTCCCTGGGACAGGGCCATGTAAACATTGAATCCCAGAGATCGAGCGGTTTCTCTGGGACAGGGCCGTGTGAACATTGAATCCCAGAGATAGAGCGGTTTCTCTGGGACAGGGCCGTGTAAACATTGAATCCCAGAGATAGAGCGGTTTCCCTGGGACAGGGCCATGTAAACATTGAATCCCAGAGATAGAGCGGTTTCCCTGGGACAGGGCCATATAAACATTGAATCCCAGAGATAGAGCGGTTTCCCTGGGACAGGGCCGTGCAAACATTGAATCCCAGAAATAGAGCGGTTTCTCTGGGACAGGGCCGTGTAAACATTGAATCCCAGAGATAGAGCGGTTTCCCTGGGACAGGGCCGTGTAAACATTGAATCCCAGAGATAGAGCGGTTTCCCTGGGACAGGGCCGTGCAAACATTGAATCCCAGAGATAGAGCGGTTTCTCTGGGACAGGGCCGTGTGAACATTGAATCCCAGAGATAGAGCGGTTTCCCTGGGACAGGGCCGTGCAAACATTGAATCCCAGAAATAGAGCGGTTTCTCTGGGACAGGGCCGTGTAAACATTGAATCCCAGAGATAGAGCGGTTTCCCTGGGACTGGGCCGTGTAAACATTGAATCCCAGAGATAGAGCGGTTTCTCTGGGACAGGGCCGTGTAAACATTGAATCCCAGAGATAGAGCGGTTTCCCTGGGACAGGGCCGTGCAAACATTGAATCCCAGAAATAGAGCGGTTTCTCTGGGACAGGGCCGTGTAAACATTGAATCCCAGAGATAGAGCGGTTTCCCTGGGACAGGGCCGTGTAAACATTGAATCCCAGAGATAGAGCGGTTTCCCTGGGACAGGGCCGTGTAAACATTGAATCCCAGAGATAGAGCGGTTTCTCTGGGACAGGGCCGTGCAAACATTGAATCCCAGAGATAGAGCGGTTTCCCTGGGACTGGGCCGTGCAAACATTGAATCCCAGAGATAGAGCGGTTTCTCTGGGACAGGGCCGTGAAAACATTGAATCCCAGAGATAGAGCGGTTTCCCTGGGACTGGGCCGTGTAAACATTGAATCCCAGAGATAGAGCGGTTTCTCTGGGACAGGGCCGTGAAAACATTGAATCCCAGAGATAGAGCGGTTTCCCTGGGACAGGGCCGTGTAAACATTGAATCCCAGAGATAGAGCGGTTTCTCTGGGACAGGGCCGTGAAAACATTGAATCCCAGAGATAGAGCGGTTTCTCTGGGACAGGGCCGTGTAAACATTGAATCCCAGAGATCGAGCGGTTTCTCTGGGACAGGGCCGTGAAAACATTGAATCCCAGAGATAGAGCGGTTTCCCTGGGACAGGGCCGTGTAAACATTGAATCCCAGAGATAGAGCGGTTTCCTGGGACAGGGCCGTGTAAACATTGAATCCCAGAGATAGAGCGGTTTCTCTGGGACAGGGCCGTGAAAACATTGAATCCCAGAGATAGAGCGGTTTCCCTGGGACAGGGCCGTGTAAACATTGAATCCCAGAGATAGAGCGGTTTCCCTGGGACAGGGCCGTGTAAACATTGAATCCCAGAGATCGAGCGGTTTCTCTGGGACAGGGCCGTGTAAACATTGAATCCCAGAGATGGAGCGGTTTCCCTGGGACAGGGCCGTGTAAACATTGAATCCCAGAGATAGAGCGGTTTCTCTGGAACAGGGCCGTGTAAACATTGAATCCCAGAGATCGAGCGGTTTCTCTGGGACAGGGCCGTGTAAACATTGAATCCCAGAGATAGAGCGGTTTCCCTGGGACAGGGCCGTGTAAACATTGAATCCCAGAATCGAGCGGTTTCTCTGGGACAGGGCCGTGTGAACATTGAATCCCAGAGGATAGAGCGGTTTCCCTGGGACAGGGCCGTGTAAACATTGAATCCCAGAGATGGAGCGGTTTCCCTGGGACAGGGCCGTGTAAACATTGAATCCCAGAGATAGAGCGGTTTCTCTGGGACAGGGCCGTGTAAACATTGAATCCCCAGAGATAGAGCGGTTTCTCTGGGACAGGGCCGTGTAAACATTGAATCCCAGAGATAGAGCGGTTTCCCTGGGACAGGGCCGTGTAAACATTGAATCGCGCAGAGATAGAGCGGTTTCCCCTGGGACAGGGCCGTGTAAACATTGAATCCCAGAGATAGAGCGGGTTTCTCTGGGACAGGGCCGTGTAAACATTGAATCCCAGAGATAGAGCGGTTTCCCTGGGACAGGGCCGTGTAAACATTGAATCCCAGAGATAGAGCGGTTTCCCTGGGACAGGGCCGTGTAAACATTGAATCCCAGAGATCGAGCGGTTTCTCTGGGACAGGGCCATGTAAACATTGAATCCCAGAGATAGAGCGGTTTCCCTGGACAGGGCCGTGTCAACATTGAATCCAGAGATAGAGCGGTTTCTCTGGGACAGGGCCGTGTGAACATTGAATCCAGAGATAGAGCGGTTTCTCTGGGACAGGGCCGTGTAAACATTGAATCCCAGAGATAGAGCTGGTTTCCCTGGGACAGGGCCGTGTAAACATTGAATCCCAGAGATAGAGCGGTTTCTCTGGGACAGGGCCGTGTAAACATTGAATCCCAGAGATAGAGCGGTTTCTCTGGGACAGGGCCATGTAAACATTGAATCCCAGAGATAGAGAGGTTTCCCTGGGACAGGGCCGTGTCAACATTGAATCCCAGAGATAGAGCGGTTTCTCTGGGACAGGGCCGTGTGAACATTGAATCCCAGAGATAGAGCGGTTTCTCTGGGACAGGGCCGTGTAAACATTGAATCCAGAGATAGAGCGGTTTCCCTGGGACAGGGCCGTGTAAAACATTGAATCCCAGAGATAGAGCGGTTTCTCTGGGACAGGGGCCGTGTAAACATTGAATCCCCAGAGATAGAGCGGTTTCTCTGGACAGGGCCATGTAAACATTGAATCCCAGGATAGATGCGGTTTCCCTGGGACAGGGCCGTGTCAACATTGAATCCCAGAGATAGAGCGGTTTCTCTGCGGACAGGGCCGTGTGAACATTGAATCCCAGAGATAGAGCGGTTTCTCTGGGACAGGGCCGTGTGAACATTGAATCCCAGAGATAGAGCGGTTTCTCTGGGACAGGGCCGTGTAAACATTGAATCCCAGACGATGGAGCGGTTTCCCTGGGACAGGGCCGTGTGAACATTGAATCCCAGAGATAGAGCGGTTTCTCTGGGACAGGGCCGTGTAAACATTGAATCCCAGAGATAGAGCGGTTTCTCTGGGACAGGGCGTAGTGAACATTGAATCCCAGAGATAGAGCGGTTTCCTGGGACAGGGCCGTGTAAACATTGAATCCCAGAGATGGAGCGGGTTTCTCTGGGACAGGGGCCGTGTGAACATTGAATCCCAGAGATCGAGCGGTTTCTCTGGGGACAGGGCCGTGTAAACATTGAATCCCAGAGATAGAGCGGTTTCTCTGGGACAGGGCCGTGTGAACATTGAATCCCAGAGATAGAGCGGTTTCTCTGGGACAGGGCCGTGTGAACATTGAATACCCAGAGATCGAGCGGTTTTCTCTGGGAACAGGGGCCGTGTAAACATTGAATCCCAGAGATAGAGCGGTTTTCTCTGGGACAGGGCCGTCGTGAAACATTGAATCCCAGAGATCGAGCGGTTTCCCTGGGACAGGGCCGTTGTGAACATTGAATCCCAGAGATCGAGCGGTTTCCCTGGGACAGGGGCCGTGTAAACATTGAATCCCAGAGATAGAGCGGTTTCTCTGGGACAGGGGCCGTGTGAACATTGAATCCCAGAGATAGAGCGGTTTTCTCTGGGACAGGGGCCGTGTGAACATTGAATCCCAGAGATCGAGCGGTTTCTCTGGGGACAGGGCCGTGTGAACATTGAATCCCAGAGATAGAGCGGTTTCCCTGGGACAGGGCCGTGGTAAACATTGAATCCCAGAGATAGAGCGGTTTCTCTGGGACAGGGCCACGTAAACATTGAATCCCAGAGATAGAGCGGTTTCCTGGGACAGGCGCCACATAAACTATTGAATCCCAGAGATAGAGCGGTTTTCTCTGGGACAGGGGCCGTAGTGAAACATTGAATCCCAGAGATAGAGCGGTTTCTCTGGGACAGGGCCGTGTAAACATTGAATCCCAGAGATCGAGCGGTTTCTCTGGGACAGGGCCGTGTAAACATTGAATCCCAGAGATAGAGCGGTTTCCCTGGGACAGGGCCGTGTAAACATTGAATCCCAGAGATAGAGCGGTTTCCCTGGGACAGGGCGCACATAAACATTGAATCCCAGAGATAGAGCGGTTTCTCTGGGACAGGGCCGTGTAAACATTGAATCCCAGAGATAGAGCGGTTTCTCTGGGACAGGGCCGTGTAAACATTGAATCCCAGAGAGTCGAGGCGGTTTCTCTGGGACAGGGCCGTGTAAACATTGAATCCCAGAGATAGAGCGGTTTCTCTGGGAGACAGGGCCGTGTAAACATTGAATCCCAGAGATCGAGCGTTTCTCTGGGACAGGGCCGTGTAAACATTGAATCCCAGAGATAGAGCGGTTTCTCTGGGACAGGGCCGTGTAAACATTGAAGCCAGAGACTAGAGCGGTTTCTCTGGGACAGGGCCGTGTAAACATTGAATCCCAGAGATCGAGCGGTTTTCTGGGGACAGGGCCGTGTGAACATTGAATCCCAGAGATCGAGCGGTTTCTCGGGGACAGGGCCGTGAAACATTGAATCCCAGAGATAGAGCGGTTTCTCTGGGACAGGGCCGTGTAAACATTGGAATCCCAGAGATTAGGAGCGGTTTCTCTGGGACAGGGCCGTGTAAACATTGAATCCCAGAGATAGAGCGGGTTTCTCTGGACAGGGGCCGTGGTAAACATTGAATCCCAGAGATAGAGCGGTTTCCCTGGGACAGGGCCGTGTAAACATTGAATCCCAGAGATCGAGCGGTTTCTCTGGGACAGGGCCGTTGTGAACATTGAATCCCAGAGATAGAGCGGGTTTTCCCTGGGACAGGGCCGTGTAAACATTGAATCCCAGAGATAGAGCGGTTTCTCTGGGACAGATTCTCGGGGACAGGGCCGTGTCCACATTGTATTCCAGAGATAGAGCGGTTTCTCGGGGACAGGGCCGTGGAAACATTGAATCCCAGAGATCGAGCGGTTTCTCGGGGACAGGGCCGTGTCCACATTGTATTCCAGAGATAGGGATGCTCAGTCATTGAGTGTAATAAAGACGGAGATCGATATATTTTTGGACACTGAGGGAATCAAGGGATATGGGGAGAGGGCAGGAAAATGGAATTGAGGTCCAAGATCAGCCATGATCTTATTGAATGTCGGAGCAGGCTCGAGGGGCCGTGTGGCTCACTGCTGCTCCTATTTCTTATGTTCTTCTAGAGTGGTGTTCTCTGCTGCTGTGGGTGCTGGGTGAAGAGATCTCCATTACACAAAAGCCATTTCTTTCACCTGCGTGTCCCGTGTTTTAAGTAGTAAACGGACTTGGTGCCTTGACAGCTCTCCGTAGTTCATAATCAGAGAGCTTATGTGGTTTTAAGGTGCAGGTTGTATCTGTTACAATGTAAGCTATTTGGGACTGTCCATTAGTGTCTGTTTTTAGGGAGTGTCCGTTTGTACATGTTTCACTGTACATCTTAAAAGTCTTGCATCTCGGTTCAGTTCCTGTTTGTGCCGCTTAACTTCTGTTTGATCATTTCAAGCACTTTTTGTGCCCTTTTTCCTATTGCAAATTCCTATTACATGGAATTACATAGAATGTACAGCACAGAAACAGGCCATTCGGCCCAACAGGTCCATGCCGGTGTTTATGCTCCACACGAGCCTCCTCCTTCCTTATTTCACCTGACCCTATCAGCATATCCTGCTATTCCTTTCTCCCTCGTGTTTGTCTCGCTTCCCCTTAAGTGCATCTATTCTGATCGCCTCAACTGCTCCTTGTGGTACTGAGTTCCACATTCTCACCACTCTCTGGGTGAAGAATTTCCTACTAGATTTATTAGTGACTATCTTATCTTTATGGCCTCTAGTTTTGGACTCCCGCACAAGTGGAAATATCTTCTCTTTGTCTACCCTATCAAAACCTTTAATAATCTTAAAGGCCTCTATTAGGTCTTCTTTCTAGAGAAAAGAGCCCCAGCCTGCTCAATCGTTCCTGATGGTTAGAACCTCTCAGTTCTGGTATCATCCTAGTAAATCTTTTTTGCACCTTCTCCAGTGCCTCTGTATCCTTTTTATTATATGGAGACCTGAACTGTTCACATTACACCAAGTGTGGTCTAACCAAGGTTCTATACAAGTTTAACATAACTTCTCTGCTTTTCAATTCTATCCCTCTAGAAATGAACCCCAGTGCTATGTTTGCTTTTTTTTTTATGACCTTATTAACCTGCGTCATGCTGACGCCATTGGTTTGACTGCAGGTCTTGAGCGTTTGTGTCTCAGCCCTTCTGTGGCAGATGTGCTCGAATGGCTTCGAGATATTGAGGTTTTCCAGAAACCAATATCTATCCAGGAAAATGTTACTTCAGAGTATTTTTAGTGATTTGTGTATCTGTACCCCTAGATCCCTCTGCTATTCGATCCCATTTGGATTCTTATTATCCAAGCAGTATTTGGCCCCCTTATTCTCCCTACCAAAATGTAATACCTCACAATGATCAATATTGAAATTCATTTGCCAATTACACACCCATTCTGCAAGTTTATTGAAATGCTCTTGAATTTTGACGCATTCTTCCTTTGTATTAACTACACTCCCCAATTTGGTGTCATCCGCAAATTTTGAAATTGTGCTTCCGATTCCAGTGTCCAATTCATTTATGTAAATGGTGAACAGCAGTGATCCCAGCTCCAATTGCTGTGGAACACCACTTCCCACCTTTAACCCCCTACTCTCTGTTTTCTGTTTTGTAGCCAGCTTGCTATCCATTCTGCTAACTGTCCCCTGACTCCACATGCCCTGACCTTAGTCGTGAGTCTACGATGCGGTACCTTATCGAAGGCCTTTTGAAAATCCAAATATATTACATCTACTGCATTACCCTTGTCTACTCTTTCTGTTACTTCTTCAAAGAATTCAGTAAGGTTGGTCAAGCATGATTTTCTCTATTGAAATCCGTGCTGACTATTCTTTATTATATTTTTGGTTTCGAGATGTTTCTCTATTATACCTTTGAGTAAGAATTATTATCTTTCCTACTACTGTCATTAAGCTAACTGGTCTATAGTTTGCATGACTGATTCTATAAATATAGAACTTTTAAACATAGGAATCACATTAGCTGTCCGCCAGTCCTCTGGCACTATTCCCTTTTCTAATGAATTTTTATATATATGTAATAGTGTCTCTGCTGTCTCTTCCTTAACTTCTTTTAAAATGCATGGATGCAATCAATCCGGACCAGGGGTTTTATCCTTTCTAAGTTTGATTAGTTTATCTCTCTTTCCTCCCCCCACTCCTTTCCATCTTAAACGTTTTTATATCTTTTTTGATCTCTTTCTTCTAATGTCATGCCCACCTTGTTAGTCTCCCTGGTAAATACTGAGGCAAAGTAACTATTCAATATTTCTGCCATTTTGCTGTCATTACCTGTGAGTTTATCGTGAGTATCCCTTAGCAGCCCTATCCCTCGCCTGATTTTTCACTTGTTCATGTGTCTGTAGAATATTTTACTACTTTTTGTATTCCTTGATAATTTAATTTCATATTTTCTCTTTGCCTTCCTAATTGTTTTTTTAACTTCTTTCTTAACCTTTTCATACTCCCTTTTGTCATCCTCTCCTTCTTTATCTGTGTATGCCTTTTTCTTTAGTTTCAATTTTGCCCTTATTTCTTTATTCATCCAGGGTGTGTCATTACTGTCTAGTTTGTTCTTGCTTTTTAGTGGGATATATTTCTCCTGGACTCTATTGATTTCCGTTTTAAATGTTTCCCACTTCTGTTCTATCTCTTTGTTTATCAGTAAATTTTTCCAGTTTATTTTCCCTGGTTCTATTCTTATCCCCTGAAAATCATCTTTTTTCCAATTCATTACTTTGGTCTTTATCTTATGTCCTTTTCAATCTTTATCTTAGACCTTATTATGTTGTGATCGCTATTGCCTAGATGTTCCCCTACGCTTACTTCTCTTATCTGCTCTGGTTCATTTCCCATTACTAGATCCAGCAGTTGAGATTTTAAAATTCTCATCCTTGTTTTCAAATCCCTCCATGGCCTCGCCCCTCCCTATCTCTGTAACCTCCTCCAGCCCTCCGAGATCTCTGCACTCCTCCAATTCTTGACTCTTGCGCATCCCCGATTTTCATCGCTCCACCGTTGGGGGCCGTGCCTTCAGCTGCCTCGGCCTTAAGCTCTGGAATTCCCTCCCTAAACCTTTCTGCCGCTCTACCTCTCTCTCCTCCTTTAAGACGCTCCTTAAAACCTACCTGTTTGACCAAGCTTTTGGTCACCCGTCCTAAAATCTCCTTATGTGGCTCGGTGTGAAATTTTGTTTGATAATTGCTCCTGCGAAGTGCCTTGGAAGGTTTTACTACATTAAAGGCGCTATATAAATGCAAGCTGTTGTTGATGTTGCTGCTTCCTCTCTTGGGCTTTTTACGTACTGGGTAAGAAATGAGTCCTGCACACATTGTAAAAACTCCATTCCCTGTCCCCTTGACCTACTTCTTGCCAGTTTATTTAAGGATTGTTAAAATCTCCCATGATTATTATTCCATGTCCTTTACTCATTTCACATATTTGCTAACACATTACTTCCTCCTCCTTCTTTTCCACTATTAGGTGGTCTGTAGTATACCCCTATTAACGCGATCGATCCCTTCTTATCCTTTATTTCAATCCACATGGATTCTGTTTCTATCCTTCTGTTAGATATGTCCCTTTTTTCTACTGCCATTATATTATCTCTAATTAGTACAGCTATTCCACCACTCCCCCTTCTTCCTTCCTTACCCCTTAGGATTATGTTATAGTCTGCAATATTTAGTGGCAGTCTTGTGTAAACATGTCACTCTTATTGAATAATCTGATCTCCGAGTTCCCAGAAAATACAGGAATGCTTTCTCAAACAAACATTTTCGTCTCTTTTTTTTCTTCAGCAACTGCAATTTCTGATGTCCAAAATAAAGATTTAAAATGTTTTACAAATTACCTATTTCACAATAACAGGATTCAATTTATTAATTGAAGCATCTTTTAATGCCTCCGTTAAAGCTTTTTCTTTAAGGCCTCTTCTTCCCCCCGCTCCCTTCCTGTCCTGAACTCTCCCCCTCTCCCTCCCTTCCTCTCCTGAACTCTCCCCCTCTCCCTCCCTTCCTCTCCTGAACTCTCCCCCTCTCCCTCCCTTCCTCTCCTGAACTCTTCCCCCTCTCCTGAACTCTTCCTCCCTCTCCTGAACTCTTCCTCCCCCCTCTCCTGAACTCTTCCTCCCCCCTCTCCTGAACTCTTCCTCCCCCCTCTCCTGAACTCTTCCTCCCTCTCCTGAACTCTTCCTCCCTCTCCTGAACTCTTCCCCCCCTCTCCTGAACTCTTCCCCCCCTCTCCTGAACTCTTCCCCCCCTCTCCTGAACTCTTCCCCCCCCTCTCCTGAACTCTTCCCCCCCTCTCCTGAACTCTTCCCCCCCTCTCCTGAACTCTTCCCCCCCTCTCCTGAACTCTTCCCCCCCTCTCCTGAACTCTTCCCCCCCTCTCCTGAACTCTTCCCCCCCCTCTCCTGAACTCTTCCCCCCCCTCTCCTGAACTCTTCCCCCCCCTCTCCTGAACTCTTCCCCCCTCTCCTGAACTCTTCCCCCCTCTCCTGAACTCTTCCCCCCCCTCCCCTGAACTCTTCCCCCCCCCTCTCCTGAACTCTTCCCCCCCCTCTCCTGAACTCTTCCCCCCCCTCTCCTGAACTCTTCCCCCCCCTCTCCTGAACTCTTCCCCCCCCTCTCCTGAACTCTTCCCCCCCCTCTCCTGAACTCTTCCCCCCCCTCTCCTGAACTCTTCCCCCCCCTCTCCTGAACTCTTCCCCCCCCTCTCCTGAACTCTTCCCCCCCCTCTCCTGAACTCTTCCCCCCCCTCTCCTGAACTCTTCCCCCCCCTCTCCTGAACTCTTCCCCCCTCTCCTGAACTCTTCCCCCCTCTCCTGAACTCTTCCCCCCTCTCCTGAACTCTTCCCCCCTCTCCTGAACTCTTCCCCCCTCTCCTGAACTCTTCCCCCCTCTCCTGAACTCTTCCCCCCTCTCCTGAACTCTTCCCCCCCTCTCCTGAACTCTTCCCCCCCCCTCTCCTGAACTCTTCCCCCCCCCTCTCCTGAACTCTTCCCCCCCCCTCTCCTGAACTCTTCCCCCCCCTCTCCTGAACTCTTCCCCCCCTCTCCTGAACTCTTCCCCCCCTCTCCTGAACTCTTCCCCCCCCTCTCCTGAACTCTTCCCCCCCCTCTCCTGAACTCTTCCCCCCCCTCTCCTGAACTCTTCCCCCCCTCTCCTGAACTCTTCCCCCCCCTCTCCTGAACTCTTCCCCCCCCTCTCCTGAACTCTTCCCCCCCCTCTCCTGAACTCTTCCCCCCCTCTCCTGAACTCTTCCCCCCCCTCTCCTGAACTCTTCCCCCCCCTCTCCTGAACTCTTCCCCCCCCTCTCCTGAACTCTTCCCCCCCCTCTCCTGAACTCTTCCCCCCCCTCTCCTGAACTCTTCCCCCCCCCTCCCACCCTTGCTCTCCCCTCCCCCTCCCACCCTTGCTCTCCCCTCCCCCTCCCACCCTTGCTCTCCCCTCCCCCTCCCACCCTTGCTCTCCCCTCCCCCTCCCACCCTTGCTCTCCCCTCCCCCTCCCACCCTTGCTCCCCCCTCCCCCTCCCACCCTTGCTCCCCCCTCCCCCTCCCACCCTTGCTCCCCCCTCCCCCTCCCACCCTTGCTCCCCCCTCCCCCTCCCACCCTTGCTCCCCCCTCCCACCCTTGCTCCCCCCTCCCACCCTTGCTCCCCCCTCCCACCCTTGCTCCCCCCTCCCACCCTTGCTCCCCCCTCCCACCCTTGCTCCCCCCTCCCACCCTTGCTCCCCCCTCCCACCCTTGCTCCCCCCTCCCACCCTTGCTCCCCCCTCCCACCCTTGCTCCCCCCTCCCACCCTTGCTCCCCCCTCCCCCTCCCACCCTTGCTCCCCCCTCCCCCTCCCACCCTTGCTCCCCCCTCCCCCTCCCACCCTTGCTCCCCCCTCCCCCTCCCACCCTTGCTCCCCCCTCCCCCTCCCACCCTTGCTCTCCCCTCCCCCTCCCACCCTTGCTCTCCCCTCCCCCTCCCACCCTTGCTCTCCCCTCCCCCTCCCACCCTTGCTCTCCCCTCCCCCTCCCACCCTTGCTCTCCCCTCCCCCTCCCACCCTTGCTCTCCCCTCCCCCTCCCACCCTTGCTCTCCCCTCCCCCTCCCACCCTTGCTCTCCCCTCCCCCTCCCCCCCTTGCTCTCCCCTCCCCCTCCCACCCTTGCTCTCCCCTCCCCCTCCCACCCTTGCTCTCCCCTCCCCCTCCCACCCTTGCTCTCCCCTCCCACCCTTGCTCTCCCCTCCCCCTCGCACCCTTGCTCTCCCCTCCCCCTCGCACCCTTGCTCTCCCCTCCCCCTCCCACCCTTGCTCTCCCCTCCCCCTCCCACCCTTGCTCTCCCCTCCCCCTCCCACCCTTGCTCTCCCCTCCCCCTCCCACCCTTGCTCTCCCCTCCCCCTCCCACCCTTGCTCTCCCCTCCCCCTCCCACCCTTGCTCTCCCCTCCCCCTCCCACCCTTGCTCTCCCCTCCCCCTCCCACCCTTGCTCTCCCCTCCCCCTCCCACCCTTGCTCTCCCCTCCCCCTCCCACCCTTGCTCTCCCCTCCCCCTCCCACCCTTGCTCTCCCCTCCCACCCTTGCTCTCCCCCTCCCACCCTTGCTCTCCCCCTCCCACCCTTGCTCTCCCCCTCCCACCCTTGCTCTCCCCCTCCCACCCTTGCTCTCCCCCTCCCACCCTTGCTCTCCCCCTCCCACCCTTGCTCTCCCCCTCCCACCCTTGCTCTCCCCCTCCCACCCTTGCTCTCCCCCTCCCACCCTTGCTCTCCCCCTCCCCCCCTTGCTCTCCCCCTCCCCCCCTTGCTCTCCCCTCCCCCTCCCACCCTTGCTCTCCCCTCCCTCTCCCCTCCCCCTCCCACCCTTGCTCTCCCCTCCCCCTCCCACCCTTGCTCTCCCCTCCCCCTCCCACCCTTGCTCTCCCCTCCCCCTCCCACCCTTGCTCTCCCCTCCCCCTCCCACCCTTGCTCTCCCCTCCCCCTCCCACCCTTGCTCTCCCCTCCCCCTCCCACCCTTGCTCTCCCCTCCCCCTCCCACCCTTGCTCTCCCCTCCCCCTCCCACCCTTGCTCTCCCCTCCCCCTCCCACCCTTGCTCTCCCCTCCCCCTCCCACCCTTGCTCTCCCCTCCCCCTCCCACCCTTGCTCTCCCCTCCCCCTCCCACCCTTGCTCTCCCCTCCCCCTCCCACCCTTGCTCTCCCCTCCCCCTCCCACCCTTGCTCTCCCCTCCCCCTCCCACCCTTGCTCTCCCCTCCCCCTCCCACCCTTGCTCTCCCCTCCCCCTCCCACCCTTGCTCTCCCCTCCCCCTCCCACCCTTGCTCTCCCCTCCCCCTCCCACCCTTGCTCTCCCCTCCCCCTCCCACCCTTGCTCTCCCCTCCCCCTCCCACCCTTGCTCTCCCCTCCCCCTCCCACCCTTGCTCTCCCCTCCCCCTCCCACCCTTGCTCTCCCCTCCCCCTCCCACCCTTGCTCTCCCCTCCCCCTCCCACCCTTGCTCTCCCCTCCCCCTCCCACCCTTGCTCTCCCTTCCCCCTCCCACCCTTGCTCTCCCCTCCCCCTCCGACCCTTGCTCTCCCCTCCCCCTCCCACCCTTGCTCTCCCCTCCCACCCTTGCTCTCCCCTCCCCCTCCGACCCTTGCTCTCCCCTCCCCCTCCGACCCTTGCTCTCCCCTCCCCCTCCCACCCTTGCTCTCCCCTCCCGCTCCCACCCTTGCTCTCCCGCTCCCACCCTTGCTCTCCCCCTCCCACCCTTGCTCTCCCCCTCCCACCCTTGCTCTCCCCCTCCCACCCTTGCTCTCCCCCTCCCACCCTTGCTCTCCCCCTCCCACCCTTGCTCTCCCCCTCCCACCCTTGCTCTCCCCCTCCCACCCTTGCTCTCCCCCTCCCACCCTTGCTCTCCCCCTCCCACCCTTGCTCTCCCCCTCCCACCCTTGCTCTCCCCCTCCCACCCTTGCTCTCCCCCTCCCACCCTTGCTCTCCCCCTCCCACCCTTGCTCTCCCCCTCCCACCCTTGCTCTCCCCCTCCCACCCTTGCTCTCCCCCTCCCACCCTTGCTCTCCCCCTCCCACCCTTGCTCTCCCCC
The DNA here is from genome assembly GCF_035084215.1 of Heptranchias perlo. Taxonomy (NCBI): domain Eukaryota; kingdom Metazoa; phylum Chordata; class Chondrichthyes; order Hexanchiformes; family Hexanchidae; genus Heptranchias; species Heptranchias perlo. Next base: position 8,849,103 of record NC_090326.1, on the reverse strand, counting down.
TCCCACCCTTGCTCTCCCCCTCCCACCCTTGCTCTCCCCCTCCCACCCTTGCTCTCCCCCTCCCACCCTTGCCCTCCCCCTCCCACCCTTGCCCTCCCCCTCCCACCCTTGCCCTCCCCCTCCCACCCTTGCCCTCCCCCTCCCACCCTTGCCCTCCCCCTCCCACCCTTGCCCTCCCCCTCCCACCCTTGCCCTCCCCCTCCCACCCTTGCTCTCCCCCTCCCACCCTTGCTCTCCCCCTCCCACCCTTGCTCTCCCCCTCCCACCCTTGCTCTCCCCCTCCCCCTCCCACCCTTGCTCTCCCCCTCCGCCTCCCACCCTTGCTCTCCCCCTCCCCCTCCCACCCTTGCTCTCCCCTCCCCCTCCCACCCTTGCTCTCCCCTCCCCCTCCCACCCTTGCTCTCCCCTCCCCCTCCCACCCTTGCTCTCCCCTCCCCCTCCCACCCTTGCTCTCCCCTCCCCCTCCCACCCTTGCTCTCCCCTCCCCCCCTTGCTCTCCCCTCCCCCTCCCACCCTTGCTCTCCCCTCCCCCTCCCACCCTTGCTCTCCCCTCCCCCTCCCACCCTTGCTCTCCCCTCCCCCTCCCACCCTTGCTCTCCCCTCCCCCTCCCACCCTTGCTCTCCCCTCCCCCTCCCACCCTTGCTCTCCCCTCCCCCTCCCACCCTTGCTCTCCCCTCCCTCTCCCACCCTTGCTCTCCCCTCCCCTGCTCTCCCCTCCCTCTCCCACCCTTGCTCTCCCCTCCCCTGCTCTCTCCTCCCTCTCCCACCCTTGCTCTCCCCTCCCCTGCTCTCTCCTCCCTCTCCCACCCTTGCTCTCCCCTCCCCTGCTCTCCCCTCCCCCTCCCACCCTTGCTCTCCCCTCCCCCTCCCACCCTTGCTCTCCCCTCCCCCTCCCACCCTTGCTCTCCCCTCCCCCTCCCACCCTTGCTCTCCCCTCCCCTGCTCTCCCCTCCCCTGCTCTCCCCTCCCCTGCTCTCCCCTCCCCTGCTCTCCCCTCCCCTGCTCTCCCCTCCCCTGCTCTCCCCTCCCCTGCTCTCCCCTCCCCTGCTCTCCCCTCCCCTGCTCTCCCCTCCCCCTCCCACCCTTGCCCTCCCACCTCCCCTCCCCCTCCCACCTCCCCTCCCCCTCCCACCCTCCCCCTCCCACCCTTGCCCTCCCCCCTCCCCTCCCCCCTCCCCTCCCCCCTCCCCTCCCCCCTCCCACCCTTGCCCTCCCCCCTCCCCTCCCCCCTCCCCTCCCCTCCCCCCTCCCCTCCCCTCCCCCCTCCCCTCCCCTCCCCCCTCCCCTCCCCTCCCCCCTCCCCTCCCCCTCCCCTCCCCCCTCCCCCCTCCTTCTCCACCCTTGCCCTCCCCCCTCCCCCCTCCCCCTCCACCCTTGCCCTCCCCCCTCCCCCTCCCACCCTTGCCCTCCCCCCTCCCCCTCCCACCCTTGCCCTCCCCTCCCCCTCCCCCCCCTTTTCCTCCCCCCCCCTTTTCCTCCCCCCCCCTTTTCCTCCCTTCCCTTTTCCTCCCTTCCCTTTTCCTCCCCCCCCCCCCATCCCTTTCTTGTATTTTCTGGTTACTTTATTTATGATCTCAATTAATTCTTATTTAAAATTTTGATTCATTTAAGTGGTGGTAAAATTTATACTCGGATGCTGTTTAAGGCGAATTTCCAAAAACACGTGATTAGGTCAAAAATGCCGTAGTGTGGAACATAAAGGGAGCTTCTTCGGTTATGGAAAATTTCAGTCAGTTGTTAAAACAATACACAGAAAAGTCACCTCCTGATCAATGGGGGGGTTTTGTGTACATTTTAAATTGAGTGTCGAAAATGCAGCTGCCCCAATATCAACAACACCAAATGTGAGGAATCGTCATTAGAATGTTTACAAATGGATGTTTCCAGTTATCAAAAAACAACATTTCACTGTGTCGATTGGTTGACGCTACTTCACGTCTCGAGAGATAAACACTCGATGAGTACAGCTGTGCACTTGTGTCTTTGTTCTGCCTCTTTCTATCTTTTTAAACTTTGTGCTTGTGAGACAGTTTACCTTTCCTACATTTAAATGTTTTGATTTGAATATCTTTTTTTAACACCTATGCTGATTCTCAGAAATTGAGACTGACCACTTCCTCAGCACAGATGAAATTAAACTTTGTCTCTATATAAGAGAAGAAAGGCTTCAGATATAGAGGAGAGCTAAAATTAAGCTCAAGTAATGCAGTTTTAAAAAAAAGATTAAGCAAAATATCATCTTTAATGTAGGAAAACATCCAAAGGTGCTTCACAGAAGCAAAATCAGAAAAAATTGACACCGGTCCAAAGAATTAGATGTTGGGAAGGGTGACTAAAATTTTAGTATAAGAGGTAGGTTTCAAGGAGGAGAGAATTCGTTTAGGGAGGGAATTCCAGAGTTTGGGGACCAGATGGCTGGCTGCAGGCACGATCGCCAACGGTGGGTCGATGCAAATGCGTAAGAGCCCAGAGTTTTTGAGGAATGCGGTGGCTTTCGGAAGGGAATTGGGATAAGTACTTGAAGGGAAAAAAAAAAATCTGCAGGGCTACGGGGTAAGGGCGGGGGTTGGGACTGACTGGATTGCTCTTGCAGAGAGATGGCACGGGCACGATGGGCCGAATGGCCTCTTTCCGTGCTGTAACCATTCTGTGATTCTCGGAGGGTTGCAGGGCTGGAGGTTACAGAGATGAGGAGGGACGAGGCCATGAAGGAATTTGAAAACGTGTTTGTGGGGGGGGTTCCGGGGGCAAATGTTGGTCAGTGAGGAAGGGGTAACGGGTGAGCAGGACTTGATGTTGCTTAGGATACACATCTTTACCTTTCTTTCGTCTGGCAATTCCTATTTTCTTATGATTAGGACCGAAACCTGATTGGAGATATTCAAGGAAGGTGCTGCAGGAGGTATGGGCATGGATTTGGGAGGTGGCAACAAGTTGAAGGACCTTGGGTAGGAAAGGGAGGTTGGAGGTTTGACACGATGGGCCGAAGGGCCTCTATCCATGCTGTATAACTCTGAGATAGGGGGCCGGTTTGGATGGACAGAAGGGTCGTGGGTGTGGTTTTTTTTGTGGAGGGGACTGATGACAGCAGATTTGAAATGGAGGGGACAGTACCTGAGGATTACAATATCAGCTAACCTGGGAGCCAGAACGGGATGTTGGGTGGTCAGCAGTTTAGTTGGAATAAGGTCGAGGGAGCGTGAGGTGGGTGTCATGGGCAAGATGAAAGGGGCATGAGGGGAGGGAGGAGAGAAACTAGAGAAAGATACGGATTCAGGGCTGGTGCAGGGGGGAGCCTTGTGGGAAGTTTGGCTTGATAATCCGGGACAAAATTAATAGTCACTTGGACAAGTGTGGATTCATAAAGGAAAGCCAGCACAGATTTGTTAAAAGCAAATCATGATTGACTAACTTGATTGAGTTTTTTTGATGAGGTAACAGAGAGGGTCGATGAGGGCAATGCGGTGGATGTTGTGTATATGGACTTTCAAAAGGCGTTTGATAAAGTGCCACAATTTTGTCAATAAAATCGAAGCCCATGGAATAAAGGGGCAGTGGCAGCATGGATACGAAATTGGCTAAGTGACAGGAAACAGAGAGTAGTGGTGAACGGTTGTTTTTTGAACTGGAAGAAGATATACAGCGGTGTTCCCCAGGGGTCGGTACTAGGACAACTGCTTTTTTTGATATATATTAATGACTTGGACTTGGGTGTACAGGGCACAATTTCAAAATTTGCAGATGACACAAAACTTGGAAGTTAGTGAACAGTGAGGAGGATAGTGATAGACTTCAAGAGGCAGGCTGGTGGAATGGGCGGACACATGGCAGATGAAATTTAACGCACAGAAGTGCAAAGTGATACAGTTTGTTGGGAAGAATGAGGAGAGGCAATATAAACTAAATGGTACAATTCTAAAGGGAGTGCAGGATCAGAGAGATCTGGGGATATATGAAGGTGGCAGGACAGGTTGAGAGAGCGGTTAAAAAAGCATACGGGATCCTGGGCTTTATAAATAGAGGCATAGAGTACAAAAGCAAGGAAGTAAGGATGAACCTTTATAAAACACTGGTTCGGCCATAACTGGAGTATTGTGTCCAGTTCTGGGCACCGCACTTTAGGAAAGATGTGAAGACCTTAGAGAGGGTGCAGAAGAGATTTACTAGAATGATTCCAGGGATGAGGGTCCTCAGTTATGTGGAGAGACTGGAGAAGCTGGGGTTGTTCTCCTTCGAGCAGAGAAGGTTAAGAGGAGATTTGATAGAAGTGTTTAAAATCATGAAGGGTTTAGATAAAGCAAATAAAGAGAAACTGTTCCCATTGGCAGAAGGGTCGAGAACCAGAGGACGCAGATTTAAGGTGATTGGCAAAAGAACCAAAGGCGACATGAGGAAAAACTCTTTTACGCAGCGAGTGGTTATGATCTGGAATGCGCTGCCCGAGGGGGTGGTGGAGGCAGATTCAATCGTGGCCTTCAAAAAGGGAATTGGATAAATACTTGAAGAGAAATTTGCAGGGCTACGGGGAAAGAGCGGGGGAATGGGACTAACTGGATTTCTCTTACAAGGAGCGGGCACGGGCTCAATGAGCCAAATAGCCGCCTCCTGTGCTGTAACCATTCTATGATTCTATGGTGGGCAACGGGAAAGGGGGATGCGGCGGAAGCAGCTGAATGGGTGGTCTCAATATTCGTGGCAACAAAATTCGTGAGCTGCTCACACTTCTTGGTGGGGGCGGCAGGGGAGAGGGGTTTAAGGCGACTGTTGGTAGTGGAGAATAGAAGCCAGGGGTTATCTTTACATTTCCAGGATGACCCTGGAGTAATGTGTAATTTTGGCAGAGGAAGGGGCTTGATGTGGTCCATCAGATCTAGCGATAGATGGCTAAATTAGTTGTGTGTCAGATGCGTTCAAGTCTGCGTCCCCTGCGAAGAGGTGGAGGGGAGGCTGGGCGTGCCTGGGGGAACGACGAGGTTTTGTTGAGAACAAGGATGTCAAAGGCAGAGGTGATTGAGCAGATTGACAGCTGCAGAACGGAGGGCCAAAGTCTAGGCAGTTGGGAGTTTCAAAGTGCAGTTATCGGTAACTTGGGGGAGAGGTTTTTTTTTTCCCCAGGGGCGGACGCAGTAGAATGTGGTGTTCGAAGTGTGCAGGGCATGTGGTGAGGGACTCGAGCAAGTAGCGTCCTCAGTGAGAGCAGGATTCAGTGCTCCTTCACCCATTTACATTGGTTTTTCCAGGGTGATTTTTACTGGAGGCGTAGATTGGACAGTCGGCAGGCGGAGTGCACTCACTGCCCGTCTGACGTTACCACCCTGAGGTCTGAGCTTATTATCGAAAGGATATTATTAAACTAGAAAGAGTGCAGAAAAGATTTACTAGGATGCTACCGGGACTTGATGGTTCGACTTATAGGGAGAGGTTGGATAGACTGAGACTTTTTTCCCTGGAGAGTAGGAGTTTTAGGGGTGATCTTATAGAAGTCTATAAAATAATGAGGGGCATAGATAAGGTAGATAGTCAAAATCTTTTCCCAAAGGTAGGGGAGTCTATAAAGAGGGGAGAGATACAAAAGGGTCCAGAGGGGCAATTTTTTCACTCAAAGGGTGGTGAGTGTCTGGAACGAGCTGCCAGAGGCAGTAGTAGAGGCAGGTACAATTTTGTCTTTTAAAAAGCATTTGGACAGTTACATGGGTAAGATGGGTATAGAGGGATATGGGCCAAGTGCAGGCAACTGGGACTAGCTTAGTGGTATAAACTGGGCGACATGGACATGTTGGGCCGAAGGGCCTGTTTCCATGTTGTAAACTTCTATGACTCTATGACTCTATTTTAACACTCAGACCTCATTTACACGGAGCCAGCGAGCTTAGGGTGCCAAACTGGTTGGTTGGGGTGACGAACCGGATTCTTTCCCCTCAGTCTGGTTCAGCAAGAACTGAGTCGAATACACCTTTAAAGTTCAACACGACTTTAATAGCAGATCTTAGTCTGTAGCTTCAATTCAGATTCCTGAGGGAGTCCGGACGATTCTAACAGAATAAGGAGACAAAGACATATGCAAAAACTCATACCTTTATACAGATCAATAGGGGTTGGAACATTGTTAACACAAGAGTCAACACCAATCATAAGCTGGGTACAGGTTGCCATGCGGGGTTACATTATTTCTGGCCAATCATAGATAATCCATGTTGCTGTTAGACATCAAAGGGGATACTTCCTCACCTTCCAACTTGGAATGTTCTTCCAACTTTGGCTAAGCTCGTTACCTATATTGATCTTCCATAAACATGGAGACATTCAGACCAGTCCTTGAATCACATCAAAGACTTTTCATTGCTAAGACAATGCAGGCCTGCTGACTAAGCAAACATGGGGCCCTTCCCAACCCCAGCTACCAACTTATTAACCTTTCCTAACCATTTTGCATTCTGCTATTTTGCCACGTAGGCATTTTAATATTTTACTGGAAACTGACCACACAGGGATTCTCATTTCCCCCTTTTATCATTTAATGATAACCAACCCTTGTTCACTCATCAGTTCTGCCTGAGCAGAGTCTCATACTCGAATTTGTTCCATTGCTACCTTACAGCAGATTTTGACGCAAGCAACGATCAGGCCAAAAGTAAGTATTGCTACAATTAGAATAACTAATCCATGCATCAAGTACGATCCCCATGAGCCACTGAGGAGCCATTCTAACCAACCTTCTCCCAGGGTTTGGTGTAATTTTGTTACGGCTTTCTGTATATGCTCAGCCAGATTAGTTATATTTTCTGAGTTATCAGGTATGTAGGTGCAGCATTCTGATCCAATCAGTGCACAGGTTCCCCCTTTTGCGGCTAACAGGTAGTCTAGAGCCATGCGATTCTGCAAGGCCATTGTCCGAATGGCTATCATTTCTGCATTAATATCCTTCAGTGTTACTGCAGTGTCATTGGCTACTTCTTCGAATACCGAAGCCATCTGCCGAATTTCCTTAATTGTCCTGGCTACCCCATACCCAGGGAACAAAACAGCGAAATATCGCTCCGTTTCTGTAATTTCCCTTTTAGACCTATACTGGTAATGATCCGCTAGGGAAGGCAAGTGATGAACACGGGGTACTACATATCCTAAATAACAGGACCCGATCCAGTTCTGAGGCAACCATGGGTATGCCTTATGGCCGCATATGAAATACATACCATTATATGCAGTTAAATTTCCCTCTTTAGCCACATATATAAGAGGCCGAGAGTCAAGGTGATTCCACAGCAACCCACTGGTTTTATTAAGCGTTGGGGTCCACTGGCCCTGGAACATGCCCTGGGTAGTCAGGTTGACTATGGGCGGTAGCCAATAGTGGGTGGTGCTGCAATCACTATGTCCCATAAAAGGGCCATTATTTGGGGCATTCTTATTCCAACATACCGTCCCGTTTGGTCTAGACGTATTGGTCAAGAGCAAGAACGGGGGCTTATGGGCTTGATTGTAATTAGGCTGGTACCATCCTCTAAACTCATTAAGACTATACCCTGCTGATGCCCATTCTATTGTTTCCGGGGTTCCTATCGCATTTCCCGAATTGTTTCGTCTTATGACCCATTCCGCAGATTCATGGGACATAAAGGGAATCGGCTTTAAAGGGATACCTCCCTTGGAATGGATAGGAATGTGGGAACACACCCAACAGCTAGAGATACCCTGCCGTTTGGCGTACACATAACTCATGTACAGGAAGGTGTTAACGTGCAGTTCGCGCTTTTGGAGTTGGAAATCTCTCTTACGTCTCTGTAGCAGAGAACCCTCTAATCTTAGATAGTTAAAAATCTCTATGGGGGCTAACCCATTACGCTTTCTCCCTTGGTTAAATCTCAGGTACCGATCGTACCTCTGTGTATCTCTCTCTTGTTTACACAGCTCAGGGGTCTTTTCCCCTTCACGTTTACAAACATAATCATATTTGCACTCAGTCCAATAACGAGGTATTCCTCCATGCGATATTCCTAACTCTATCGAGCGGTGGGGCTGCCTCAGGAGCCCGGCACATCCATCTATCCGGGTGATGTTCCACCTTCCGAATCCGTCTGGGTCATTATCGTTGAATCGAAGTACGTCTCCTTTGCATAGGCGGTGTATGCGCTTAGGCTGGTCCCGTCGACATGTTCTCTCTTTGGTTACTCCCAGGGTCAGCAAGAGTTCAAGGCAGAAGATCCAAGGGAAGACTTTCATAGCTGGTCACGATACCTATATAGGGAAGATTTCTTAGAAGAACAGAAAAGTTAGCATTTTAAGTTTGAGATGTGGGACTGATAGTTTTACAGTGGTGGAGGTGAACCCAGGCACTCTTCCCCTCTACCTTCACAGCGGTAGGGGTGGTGAGTAGAACCTGATAGGGCCCCTCCCAACGAGGTTCCAGTCCTTTCCTTGTCCAATTCCTGATTAACACGTACGTTCCCGGTTCAATTTTAGACGGACTGGTTTTCGGAGGAAGTTCCCCGTAGGCAGCTCGTACCCGAGAGTGGAGGCTTCTCAATGCCTTAGTTAATGACAAAATATAGTTAGTCATTTCTGTCGTCATGTGGTGAAAGTGGACGGTTTTCGGAACGTTTTGATTCCACGGGGTCTTGAGGGGTCTCCCGTATATAATTTCAGCAGGACTTAACCGTGCTACCCCAGCCGGAGTAGTACGTATCTGAAATAAGGCTATAGGAAGAAGTTTAAGCCAAGTAGTACCAGTCTCTGCCTGCAGTTTAGCCAGTTTATTTTTCAAAGTCTGATTAGCTCGTTCGACCAACCCAGCGGCCTGTGGCCTGTAGGCACAGTGTAACTGTTGTTTAATGCCCATTTGGGTGCAGAATTCCTTGTTCACCTGACCCACAAAATGAGGGCCGTTATCTGAACTCAATTGATTTGGGATTCCGTATCTAGGGATGATCTCTTTCATCAGAACTTTTACAACAGTGGAGGCTTTGTTATCTGTTGTCGGATAGGCCTCTATCCATTTACTAAATACATCAACAATAACTAGGACATATTTATAACCCTGACATCTTTCCAACTCAATGTAGTCCATCTGGAGGGTCTCAAAGGGACCTTCCGGCAAAGGGGTCTTTCCCCATTCGCAAGGCACTCCCTTCCCAGGGTTGCATTGTTGACAAATGGGGCAACGACTGCTAATGCTCTGGGCCAGGGCTTGCAACCTAGGATGCCACCAAGTGGCCAGCAGCGTACCACTAACAGCTTTGGCACCACAATGAGTTGCAAAGTGTACACATTCAATAACCCATAGTGCTAATTTATCTGACATACAGGTCTGCCCCACAGGGGTAACCCATAATTTAGATACACAGTCATAAGTACAACCAAGTTGTTTCCACAATTGTTTATCACAGTCAGGAGCGTCCTCCTGTAATTTAATGACGTCTTGGATGGTTGGCATTGGCTTTTCAGAGGGAGACTTGCTTTTGTTTGAGCTTTTAGTCTGACGACTCATTCTAGGGACAACCACCCTCTGTGTCTGGGACACTTCCTTAGCTTCCTGATCAGCATTTCCCCTATATCTACTGGGTTCTGTCCTGTCGTGTGGGCGGAGCATTTTATAACTGAGATCTGTCTTGGTAGCATAAGGGCTTGTAACAAATCTGAGACTAGCTTCTGATGGGAAATCTGCGTACCTGCAGAAGTCAGAAACCCTCTGTTTTTCCATAACTGTCCAAAATCGTGAACTACCCCGAAAGCGTATCTTGAATCTGTATACACATTAACCCTTTGGTCTTTCCCGAGGACACAAGCTCTTATCAGTGCAAACAGCTCCGCTTGTTGGGCAGAATATGGAAACTCAAAAGCAGCAGATTCAACAGTTTTACCGTCCTGGTCCACTATTGCATATCCCGAAAGTTTCTCTCCAAAGGAACCAATAGAGGCACTCCCATCCACGTACATAGTTATGTCTGGGTCCTTTATTGGGACATCAGACAGATCGTCTCTGACAGAGGTGTCTTCCTTAATCAAAGATAAACAATCATGTCCTGGATCAGTCTGTTCCATGGGTGGCTCTGTGAGAAAACATGCTGGGTTGATAGTAGTACAATGTTTAAATCGCAGTCTAGGATTATTCAGCAGATATATCTCATACTTATTCTGTCGAGCCATGGTAAGATGTTGAGTCTGCAGCTGTCCTAATAATGCAGTTACCGAGTGTGAACTGGATACAGTGATGTCCTGTTGTAAAGTCAGATTAGCAGCTGACTGTAGGCTATTGTAAATGGCCGTTAAAATCTGAGTACAAACTGGATGTCCCAGTGCTACCGGATCTAACTTCGAAGAGTAGTACGCTACCGGTCTATGCTTGTCTCCATGTTTTTGAGTCAAAACAGCAGTCGAGCAATCAGTGAGGATAGTACAGTACAACTGAAATGGTCTGTCATACAGGGGTCTCCCCAATGCGGGTGCTTGTGACAAAGCTTCCTTTAATCTCTTGAATGCTCCCAAGGCGTCAGAATCTAGTTGAAATTTGCCCTCTTTGCTGGTGTATGGCGTTAATAATTTAGTGTCCAAGGCAATGTTAGGGATCCACTGTCTACAATAGTTTACCATTCCCATCCACTGCCGAACCTCCTTTGCAGTGCGAGGTACAGGGAATTGGCAGATTGGTTCAATCCTGCTTCTTTCTAGGCTCCGCTCGGTTGCTGAGAGCATAACTCCAAGAAACTTAACCCTCAGTTGGCCCACCAGTACTTTCGACTGGGATACTATGTACCCTAGCGAGGATAAGTGATTTAGCAATTGGGCAGTGTCTTTTCGGTTACTCTGCTCATCAGGGCTGGCTATCAACAGATCATCCACATACTGGACTAGCGTAGACCCTTGTTTCAAAGTCAATGTCTGTAACTGTTCCTGTAAGCATCTAGAAAATAACGTTGGGGAGTTAACGAAGCCTTGTGGCAGTCGGGTCCACGTATATTGCTGTCCCTTGTAAGTGAAGGCAAAAAGGTACTGACTTGATGGGTCTAGCGGCAAAGCGAAAAAGGCGTGTTGAAGATCGACTACTGCAAAGACTTTGGCTGTTGCAGGAACTTGAGCCAGAATATGAGCTGGATTGGGCACTAGTGCGTGCAACGGCTGTACAATGGCATTGATTGATCGCAAATCCTGTACTGGTCTGCTTGCCTGGCTTTGGAACTGCCAGTATGGGCGTGTTACACGGGGACTGACATTTAATCAAAATCCCTTGCTTTAACAACCCAGCGATCAATTTGTCAATGCTTGGTATCGCCTGTTGCCTTAGTGGATATTGTCGAATAGAGGGTAATACAACATTTTCCTGCAGGGCAATATGAATAGGAATCATTTTAACGCATCCTACCTGTGTGGGGTCCTCTGCCCACACTTGCGGATTAACATATTCTGGTTTTTCATTGGTGTCTGGTAAAACAGAATAGTCCGGCCGCATGACAGGGTCTGTTTCTGTCAATTATTTGGATCAGCTTGTTCGACTGTCTGCTTTACCATGGGTCCTAAATCTTTCGCATGGTACGGGTAATTCACCTCCCGGGTGATATGTGGGGCTCCCTTTATTTCAAAGGGTCCTGGATCCCATCCCATTGTTTTTGCAGCACCCCGAGTGATGTAACCTGTAGTAGGTGCTTCCTTCCACAACTCTGAGGGGATCTCAACATACTCTGCTCTCCCTTCTGGTCCTGTAACCATAGCCCGGCGAATAACCTCCCATTCCGTTCCTATATAGCTTCGGTAAAAGTCCTCCAATTCCTTATTTCTCCCACTCATATCGTAGGCCAAGGTTACATGAAGGGAACCCTCATCTTCGAAGTCTAGAGACCACCATTGTGGGGTGATGGAAACATAACACTGCATTTTAGGGGCCCATGGTTTCACAGTCCTTCGTCCCCGCACTCAATGCTCAGGCGGAATGCACATAGCAAGTCTCTAGCCATGAGGTTACAGTCTAGTCCACTTGCAATTACAAATTGGTGTTTCACTGACTCATTTCCAAATTGTACTTCCACTGGTTCAGATAGCGGGTATTGGCTCACTTGTCCCTGAAAACCGGACAGACTCTGTTTTTCCCCGGACTCAGGGAGATTGAGCTCTGATCGGACAGATGACATGGTTGCTCCGGTGTCTACCAAGAATGTATGTGGGTTTCCTTTGATCATTAATGACAGAACGGGCTCCTGCTCTGACTGGATCCCGTTTACCACAAGGTTAGCTAGTCAATACCGGGGGAACGGATTGTTTTGGGAAAAGTCCGTATATCTTCCTCGTCCTCGATTCCCTTGCCAACCTCCTCTTCGCTGCCCTTGCATAGGGCCCCCTCTTCCCTGTCTACGGGAGGGACATTCCTTGCTCCAGTGGCCTAGCTGACCACAATTGAAACAGGCATCTGACCCTGTTTGTCTCCCTCCTCCTCTTCTCCCTTCAATATTACGTCTCGGAGGAACGTAGGGTGGGCCATAGTTAGGGGCGGTTGGTCTGTTAGGGTGTGTATCGTACCCATACCCTTCTCCGTCAACCCATCCTGGGACACAACACTGAGGCTCCATCTGATATCCTGTTCTGTCTGAGGTGCGTTTCGGCCCTTTTTCACCACATACTCAGTTTTAACTCTAACCTGGGCCTGACCTTCCTGGTGCTTATTATCCATCCAGTAGTATTTCACTGCCCTATTCATCTGGCTGGAAGTATTCTCTGACCAGTCCATATTATTAGTCCTAATTGCTTGAGAAACCGGAATCGGTAGGCAGTTCAGTCGCATAGCGCAGTACTGTGGTGAGTCTCTTCCCTCACGGTACGCTGTGTCTCCTGATTGATTCCGGTATACTTCCGAGAATCTTTCCAAATATTCGTCTGCTCCCTCTCCCTTTTTAGGCCTGGTGTCTAAGATCTTAGTTATGTCAATTGGTTTTTGTAGAGTAGCACTAAGGGCACCCAAAAGACGCTCCTGGCGCTCAACATCATTGTCTGGTATCTGTGCTACCAATGCGACATGAGTCCGGACATTCAATTGGTCCAGGAATTTGGTATGTTCAGCATGGGTTAAAACTTGCTGTATTAGCGACCGTAAGTCCCTTGATTCTGCATTATAGACAGAAACGGTAGTCTTAAGGAATTCTATAAATGCGGTAGGTGACTTTCTCCTATCCGGCACCCCAGATAGAATGGCCATTATCTCGTTAGGTTTCCATGGACAGTACACATCTATCGTTCGGGAGTTGCCGGCTACTCCAGCATTGGCTGGGTTTGGGTCAAAAGTGGGATTAGGCATCGGCCTCATTGGTAACTGACGAGGGGTCGGCTCATCCCTAGCTAGTGTCTCAGTAGTACGTTCTAAGTTTAGTGATGGCAAGTCGTCTCCTGACTCTTCAGTTTCTGCGTCTCTAAGTCCCTGACTGTCCAATCTCTGATCTCTCTGCTGTCTTAAACTAAGTGGGCTGACTGAGAATTTAAATGTTGGAGCCAATAATTCCCTAGTTTTACTTCTGGTACGGGAAGCAACCGGGGGGAGACAGTTTGAGGCATTATCACAGGGGTTTGAACAGTCGGTACCGTAGGCACTGAAGAATAGATATTACTGTACTCAGGAGGGGCACTAGGACCCTGGGGAGCTACACGGGACCTATAATTCCACTCATCCAAATCATCATCGTCTCCCCCAGCCAAGGCAAGGCCAATCATTGGATTACATAATCCACTTTTCTCAACCAGTTTGGGCTGGCCCGAAGTCTTTTCAGACCTCTTTTTAGAGCACTTTTCATGAGCACATTCTCCTTTTAGGACCTCTACGGACTTGACCACCCCTCCTTCAGTGAGTCCTATCCCTAACTTCAACGCATTATCCTGCCAACTTGCTAATAACGAAGCTTCTTTCAGTTCTTGACAGTACTGTCTCCATAAAGCAATAAAATCTTTGGTTGCTTTATTTCCGTTATTTTTCCAAATTAATTCCTGTGCTTTTATGGCAGGATCTAGGTCTTTAGTTCCTCCCAATGGCCATTGATCAAGCCCCAGTTTTTTTATTCAACCCGCCTGACAGTTGTCTAGATTGTTTTGCCTTGTCCGGATATTTTTCACACAAAGTCTGTAAGGCACTCCCTGGTTCTGCAGAGGTATCCAGACAACTACCCATTCTATGTCCCGTTTTCCTTTACTCTTAGTCAACTAATTAATACAACCGTATTCGAACAGAATTCAAGGATGGACCTGACTTCTTGTGCCTCACAATCCCAAGTGCCTTTGGTCTCTACGCCCATTTCAGGGTCCTGACCTTCGCGTGGAGGATTTCCTCTCTTAACAACCGGTCTAAGGCTGCACGTTGAGACAGGCACTTCCTCCCTTAGTCGATCAGCACAAGCAATCAGTTCCTGTTTATACCCACTCCCCAGGGACTCGAAGTTCCTGTTTATACCCAATCACCAGGAACTCGAACCCTAATCCTCAGCGATTTTTAATCACTGACTCGAGGTTCCGGTTTATATCCAATTACCAAGAACTCAAACTCTAACTCTCAGTGATAATTTTGATCACTGACCTACCGCTTACAAGTTATTCCCTCAGTACCTGTACTGACCCTCAGTGATATTTAACCACTGACCTCTTCCTGCTATTTCTGTGTATTCGCCAGACTGACCTGAATCTCGTAAGGACGCCACACGAGTGTTAGCGATTGGACGATTCGTCGTCAGACTTAACAGATTTAGGAAAGCCGATATAGTAAAGAAAAGTTTACTCACACCGGGCGCGCCCTTCCCGTCCTCCGTGTCTGAGACAATCCGCCTCTTACTCCGCGAACTCTCGGTGAACGACCGTTAAGATCCCCGTACGGGCCACCAAATGACGAACCGGATTCTTTCCCCTCAGTCTGGTTCAGTAAAAACTGAGTCGCATACACCTTTAAAGTTCAATACGACTTTAATAGCAGATCTTAGTCTGTAGCTTCAATTCAGATTCCTGAGGGAGTCCGGACGATTCTAACAGAATAAGGAGACAAAGACAAAGACAAAAACTCATACCTTTATACAGATCAATAGGGGTTGGAACGTCGTTAACACAAGAGTCAACACCAATCATAAGCCGAGCACAGGTTGCCATGTGAGGTTACATTATTTCCGGCCAATCATAGATCGTCTATGTGCTGACCATGTTGCTGTTAGACATCAAAGGGGATACTTCCTCACCTTCCAACTTGGAATGTTCTTCCAACTTTGGCTAAGCCCGTTACCTATATTGATCTTCCATAAACATGGAGACATTCAGACCAGTCCTTGAATCACATCAAAGACTTTTCATTGCTAAGACAATGCAGGCCTGCTGACTAAGCAAACATATGGCCCAGCAGGGGGGGCCTTCCCAACCCCAGCTATCAACTTATTAACCCTTTCCTAACCATTTTGCATTCTGCTATTTTGCCACGTAGGCATTTTAATATTTTACTGGAAACTGACCACACAGGGATTCTCGGGGGGGGGGGGGGGGTGGGGGAGGTGGTGGTGAGGGAAATGGGCTGGCTCCCATGCTGAGCTGGCCGACAGTCGGATCCTGGGTTGGAGGGGAGGCGATCTTGGGGCGGCGGGGGGTGGTGATCACACGGGCCTACAAAAGTAAATGTTTAAAAAAAAGAATTACATAGAATGTACAGCACAGAAACAGGCCATTCGGCCCAACAGGTCCATGCCGGTGTTTATGCTCCACACGAGCCTCCTCCCTCCCTACTTCATCTAACCCCATCAGCATATCCTTCTATTTCTTTCTCCCTCATGTGTTTATCGAGCTTCCCCTTAAATTCATCCATGCCAGTCGCCTCAACTACTCCCTGTGATAGCGAGTTCCGCATTCTCACCACTCTCTGGGTAAAGAAGTTTCTCCTGAATTCCCTATTGGATTTATTAGTGACTAATAAATCTTTGTCCATTTTCTAATCGCCCTCCTGTGGTCCCTTTAAGGACCACTGGTTAGGCCGCTCAACATCGGTACAAGCGGGTGGGTGGGGGTTCACCATGCATGGATCGCCTGTGTGTACCTCAAGATTGCAAGCGAGGTGCCGTGTATGTCATAGGACCCCAGTTTGCATGTTAAAAGTTTCCACCCCTGAAACTTTTCAGTACGTTACTCGATGGCATTTTTATGTCACTACTGCCCCGTTTATACCAGGCAATGTCAGCATCGGCCCGGGGCGTCTGCGCTCTCGGCCCCCGGGGCGTCTGCGCTCTCGGCCCCCGGGGCGTCTGCGCTCTCGGCCCCCGGGGCGTCTGCGCTCTCGGCCCCCGGGGCGTCTGCGCTCTCGGCCCCCGGGGCGTCTGCGCTCTCGGCCCCCGGGGCGTCTGCGCTCTCGGCCCCCGGGGCGTCTGCGCTCTCGGCCCCCGGGGCGTCTGCGCTCTCGGCCCCCGGGGCGTCTGCGCTCTCGGCCCCCGGGGCGTCTGCGCTCTCGGCCCCCGGGGCGTCTGCGCTCTCGGCCCCCGGGGCGTCTGCGCTCTCGGCCCCCGGGGCGTCTGCGCTCTCGGCCCCCGGGGCGTCTGCGCTCTCGGCCCCCGGGGCGTCTGCGCTCTCGGCCCCCGGGGCGTCTGCGCTCTCGGCCCCCGGGGCGTCTGCGCTCTCGGCCCCCGGGGCGTCTGCGCTCTCGGCCCCCGGGGCGTCTGCGCTCTCGGCCCCCGGGGCGTCTGCGCTCTCGGCCCCCGGGGCGTCTGCGCTCTCGGCCCCCGGGGCGTCTGCGCTCTCGGCCCCCGGGGCGTCTGCGCTCTCGGCCCCCGGGGCGTCTGCGCTCTCGGCCCCCGGGGCGTCTGCGCTCTCGGCCCCCGGGGCGTCTGCGCTCTCGGCCCCCGGGGCGTCTGCGCTCTCGGCCCCCGGGGCGTCTGCGCTCTCGGCCCCCGGGGCGTCTGCGCTCTCGGCCCCCGGGGCGTCTGCGCTCTCGGCCCCCGGGGCGTCTGCGCTCTCGGCCCCCGGGGCGTCTGCGCTCTCGGCCCCGGGGCGTCTGCGAGTTGTGGATTGAAGTCTCACTCCAGAGACTTGAGCAAAGGCTCGCGCTTGCAGAGCCGTACTGAGGGAGTGCTGCAGTGTCTTTTGGATGAGACGTTAAAACGAGGCTCGACCTGCTCCCTCTGGTTGGACCTAAAAGATCCTGCGGCAGTATCCGAGAAAGAGTAGAGAGTTCTCCCGGTGTCCCAGCCAACATTTACCCCTCGACCAGCAACAATGAAACAGATTGTCTGGTCATATATCTCATTGCTGTTTGTGGGATCTTGCTGTGTGCAAATTGGCCGCCGTGTTCCCTACTTTACAACAGTGACCACACTTCAAAAGCATTAGGTGTAAAGCACTTCGGAATGTCCTGAGGTCATGAAAAGCGCTATGTAAATGCAAGCCTTTCTTTAAAATAAAATAGGTACCTTGGACTTTTCAGCCAGGAAAGGAGGCATTTGAGTGGTGATCTGAGGGAGGGAAAGAAGATAATTAGTGTTGTAGAAAAGGTTAATCCAAAATATTACTTGAAATTATACAGTGGGAGGTAACTTTAAGACTTCAAGCAGAGAGTGATCAACACTTGGGATGGACTTGTGGGCAGATGGTAGAGTGAAAAAGCCTGGAATAATTTAAACAATTAGATGCAGTAATGAGGGGAGTGTGGGATTGTTTTTGTTTGATGTATTAAGTATCGTGTGATCTGGAGAAAAGACCAAAAACAATGCAGAAACAATCATTTACTCAGAGATACAGCAATGCTAACAAGAAGGACCTAACTGAAGGGAACAGGCCTCCCTCTTGCACCCAATTTAAAGAGACGCTTAGGCTGTAGTGCAGTGCTCCCATCTCCCAATTGCATTAAGGGACAAAATAAATTTCGAGGACATAATGGGCCTTGTGCACAAGCTCACATTGTGCATGAACAGAGCATTGAAGCATGAAGGTGTTTGAATCCCTCCAATCAGGTTTCCACCCTTGCCACAGCGCTGAAATCGTAGAATGGTTACAGCACAGAAGGAGGCCATTTGGCCCGTCAAGCCCGTGCCGGCTCTCTGCAAGAGCAATCCAGCTAGTCCCACTCCCCTGCCCTTTCCCCGTAGCCCTGCAAGTTTTTTCCCTTCAAGTACTTATCCAATTCCTTTTTGAAAGCCATGATTGAATCTGCCTCCACCACCCCCTCGGGCAGTGCATTCCAGATCCTAACCACTTGCTGCGTAAAAAAAATTTTCCTCATGTCGCCTTTGGTTCTTTTGCCAATCACCTTAAATCTATGTCCTTTGATTCGCGACCCTTCCGCCAATGGGAACATATTCTCTCTATCTTACTCTGTCCAGACCCCTCATAATTTTGAACATCTCGATCAAATCTTCTCTCTACCTTCTCTGCTGTACTGAGAACAACCCCAGCTTCTCCAGTCTATCCACGTAACTGAAGCCCCTCATCCCTGGAACCATTCTAGTAAATCTTTTCTGCACCCTCTCTGAGGTCATTATCAAAGTCACAAATGACATCCTATGTGACTGTGACCTGGGTGAACTATCCCTCCTCATCCTGTCTGCAGCCTTTGACACAGTTGACCACACCATCCTCCTCCAACGCCTCACTTCCGTTGACCGGCTGGGTGGGCCTGCCCTCGCCTGGTTCCGTTCCGATCTAACCAGCTGTCACCAGAAAATCTCTTTGAATGGCTTCTCTCCCCGCTCCCGCACCGTTACCTCTGGAGTCCCCCGAGGATCTATCCTTGGCCCCCTCCTGTTTCTCATCTACATGCTGCCCCCTCGGCGACATCATCTGAAAACACGTCCGGTTTCACATGTACGCTGACGACACCCAGCTCTATCTCACCAGCAACTTTTGACCCCTCCGCTGCCTCTAATTTGTCACACTGCTTGTCCGACATTCAGTATTGAATGAGCAGAAATTTCCTCCAATTAAATAGCGGGAAGACCGAAGCCATAGTCTTCAGTCCCTGACACACACTCCACTCCCGAGCCACCGACTCCATCCCTCTCTCTGGCCACTGTCTGAGGCTGAACCAGACCGTTTGCAATCTTGGCGTCCTGTTTGACCCTGAGCTGAGCTTCCAACCCCATATCCTCTCCATCACCAAGACCGCCTACTTCCACCTCCGTAACATCGCCCGTCTCCACCCCTGCCTCAGCTCATCTGCTGCTGAAATCCTCATCCGTGCCTTTGTTACCTCGAGACTCGGCTATTCCAGTGCTCTCCTGGCCGGCCTCCCACCTTGAACCCTCCGCAAACATGAGCTCATCCAAAACTCTGCTGCCCGTGTCCTAACTCGCACCCAGTCCCGTTCACCCATCACCCCTGTGCTCGCTGACCTACATTGGCTCCCGGTTCAGCAACATCTCAATTTTAAAATTCTCAAGCTTGTTATAAATCCCTCCTTGGCCTCACCCCCTCTCTATCTCTGTAACTTCCTCCATCCCTACAACCCTCCATGATCTCTGCGCTCCTCCAATTCTGACCTTTTGCGCATCTTCGATTTTCTTCACTGGCGGCCGTCCCTTCAGCTGCACAGGCCCTAAGCTCTGGAATTCCCTCCCTAAACCTCTCCGCCTCTCTACCTCTCTCTCCTCCTTTAAGACCCTCCTTATAACCTACCTCATTGACCAAGCTTTTGGTCCCCTGTCCTAATATCTCCTTACGTGGCTCGGTGTCAAATTTTGTTTGACAGCGCCCCTGTGATGCGCCTTGGGACGTTTTACTGCATTAAAGGCGCTATATAAACGCAAGCTTTTGGTGTTGTTGTTAGGTATCTGCAGTTAGTGTTATGAAGACCCAGCACTTGATGAGTTACAGTGCAATTAGCGCTGGCAGTCGCATTATCAGTTCCTGCATGTCCACCTGACTTCCCTTCGTGGTCCTCATTTCCTAATAATCTAACTTGCGTCTCCTGTGATTCACACTGAAAAATTCATCTCAGCCAATTTCCTCCATCTCTTCCATAATCTTGAAAACTTCATTTTGGCCGAGCACTGATCTTCTCCAAAGAGAGCAGTCTAACTTCTTTAACCTTCCCCATAACTGAGATTTCTGTTTGATAGAGTTAATGCAGCTCTGTAAACCTCACCCTAACCATTGCACAGAGAGTGGCTGTGAAAAATGTACTTTGCCAATCACTCCAACGCACAAAACTTAGAAGACTAATAGACTTCAGATTACCCTAATCTGTCACAAACAGAAATAATCTACTCGTAGAATGGCGTTTTGCCTCCATCATTAATTTGTTTCTTTATCCAGTTATGAGCTGCTCAGAACTATGGTAGATATTACATGCATAGCAGTACAGAGCTTTCTCAAGTAGCTCAGTGGCAGAAACAAAACTTAAAACACTCACAACGAAAACACGCAATTTGAAAATTGATCTTGATCCTATATTGCTGCAAGTTGTGCGATGTGAAATTGCTGCACCCAATGTCACGGCTTTTTTATGTCATCAGTTTGGCTGTATTCCGACATACTCTTTAAAAAAAAAATTCATGTTTTTAATTGTGTTAAAAGTGTCTCTGTTTTCATTTGTTCATTAGGTTTTCCAAGGGATTCTAGAAAGAAATAAAATCACCTCGATTAACATTACTGGACGGGCTGGATCGCAACTTGATATATTAGTGGAAAACATGGGCAGAATAAATTATGGGAAAGACATCCATGACTCTAAGGTATATATTATACATTTTACAGTACCGTACCTGATATCTGTGTTACTGGAAGGACTTAAGTTGTTGTTAGTTTGAAGTAATTTAATAGTGTTGAGGAACTTTTAACAATGTGTTTAATAATTTAACTGGACCAGCCACATAAATACAGTGGCTACAAGAGCAGGTCAGAGGCTGGGTATTCTGCGACGAGTGACTCGCCTCCTGACTCCCCAAAGCCTTTCCACCATCTACAAGGCACAAGTCAGGAGTGTGATGGAATACTCTCCACTTGCCTGGATGAGTGCAGCTCCAACAACACTCAAGAAGCTCGACACCATCCAGGACAAAGTAGCCCGCTTGATTGGCACCCCATCCACCACCCTAAACATTCACTCCCTTCACCACCGGTGCACAGTGGCTGCAGTGTGTAGCATCCACAGGATGTACTGTAGCAACTCCCCAAGGCTTCTTCGACAGCACCTCCCAAACCCCCGACCTCTACCACCTAGAAGGACAAGAGCAGCAGGCACATGGGAACAACACCACCTGCACGTTCCCCTCCAAGTCACACACCATCCCGACTTGGAAATATATCGTCGATCCTTCATCGTCACTGGGTCAAAATCCTGGAACTCCCTTCCTAACAGCACTGTGGGAGAACCGTCACCACACGGACTGCAGCGGTTCAAGAAGGCGGCTCACCACCACCTTCTCAAGGGCAATTAGGGATGGGCAATAAATTCTGGCCTTGCCAGCGACGCCCACATCCCATGAACAAATAAAAAAAATGTGCGAGCACATCCTTAGACAAACCCTATAGAGATCCAATAAATTTAGCAAAAGATTGAAGATATGATTCTATTCATGTCATCCGCCTGTTCTGGATATCAGGATGTGTATTACCCTCCAGTTCTTGGGTGCAGTATTTATGGAAGCTCCTAAGAATAAACCAGAGCCTTATCTATTTCCTTAAGTTCTAGGGTTCATACCATCTAGTTCAGAAACCCTGCAAAGCTTGAGCTTCTTCATAACACATTCCTTAGCTGGAATGACTGGATTTGGCACTCATCTGTGCTTAGTACTTATAAAGCTTCACAGGCCTTGCATTAAAGCAGATCTGTCAGAGGAGTAGTGTACACTGACTGCGGGACTCTCCTGGGACATGAGGTGTGTGATGCTGAAATCTCATGTAAGCAGATCCTTGGTGATTAATTTGTCCGGTCCTGGGTCCCTCTCAACACCAGGAGGTGATTTTGCAAGCAATTGACAAGACACCAGACTCACCTGTTGGAAGGCACACATGATGAGCTGTCCCAGAATGCTGACTGGTTCATAACCACAAGAGTGTGGAAAAATAGTTGAGAGGCACTGCAATGTCTTAGTGCCATTGCAGTTTTCTTCAGAGCATTGGCTGTGCATACCTGCCAATTTTTTTTTAAAAACTAGCAAAGGCTGACCATCAGCTTCAATTCAGAAGCAGCCCTGAATGTCGATGACACGTGAAAGACAAGGAGTTATAATGCAAGTCACTGGAACACAAGCTGCTCATTACTTCAACTGCAGGTATACCCGAACACTCAATTGCAGGAAAAAAACCTTAAAGTGCACAAACACAGTTTATAGCAGCGACTGATTTAGAGGATGTGATTTATTTTGATGGGGGCATCCCCCTCCAGAAAGTTTCGACTTTTGACACTTTATTTGGAAAATCTTGTGGTATTTTTGGTGCTTGGTGTGGTGCCTTTCAAGCCAAAAATAAGAGAGGTTACACATATTTTAAATGTGAATGTAAAAGTAGTCATAGGGACTTCAGTCCCACTGTACAAGTTAAACTTAAACTAAACAACGAAACACCCTCTGTTAAAACATCTGACAAAGTAATGACATATGAATATGTTAAACACCTGTCTGCTATTATCATGAAAAGTCATTTTCCAGCCTGTATTGCTCTTGATCCTGTCAACAAAAAAAATTCTTGAAATTTAAATTGTTACATACTGCAATCATTTTTTAAAAACATGAAAAATATGATTTGCAGGAACATGCGTGGGAGTTAAATTTTGTGGTGTCCAGTGAACCTGATTGACTTGCTTCAGTCTGGGGTTTACAATTTATTATACTATTATTAATGTCACTGCTCATTTTCCCCTGTAGACATTGACCACCCTAATGTGGACGGTGTGGGCTCTCTCTCGCTCTCTCTCTCTCGCTCTCTCTCTCTCGCTCTCTCGCTCTCGCTCTCGCTCTCGCGCTCGCTCTCTCGCTCGCTCTCTCTCTCTCGCTCTCTCTCTCTCGCTCTCTCTCTCTCGCTCTCTCTCTCTCGCTCTCTCTCTCTCGCTCTCTCTCTCTCGCTCTCTCTCTCTCGCGCTCTCTCTCTCGCGCTCTCTCTCGCGCTCTCTCTCGCGCTCTCTCTCGCGCGCTCTCTCTCTCTGGCGCGCTCTCTCTCTCCCTCCCCAAAGGGCCCTCCACCACAAGCGTGTAAACAAGTTGAAAACATCTTGTAAAGTTACAACACAATTCCCAAACACGCACAGAAAAGGACAACAGATTAGATCAAACATTACTGTGGTACATTATAGTAAAATCCTAAATATGGGCACTTCACTGTAATTTGTTTAAATTAAGCAAAACTAATCACCAGTGTAATCCTACGCCCTGTTATATCTAAAACCGGAAAATTTTGCACGTGCAGTGACGGGATTACTCAGTGAAGTCTGTTAATGTATTGACCCTGGGGAACATGCTTCTTATCTCAAAACACGGCCCCATCCAGTTTTGAAAAAAAAAACCTTCACTTAAGACAACATTTTTTGGGGGGGGTGGGGGTGGAGTTATGGACGAGGAATGGGAGAACCCCTATAGAATTTCCAGGCCACTGTAACTATGACGCCCAGAAACCATCAGCTCATTTTAAAACTCTTCAGTCTTATGTTTGTGTGTAAACAGTCGCAGGAGAAAGTAATGTCCAATCGATGAGCTTTGCCAGGCCCCAGTTCTGTCGTCCCATTGATCTGATTGGTTGCAAAAGAATAATCCCGAGGATGGTGCTTCTTTATTCATTCAAGCTTTCGGTTGGGGCCCGCCATTATTCCACGGGGGAAACCGCCTCCAACAAGCTATAGGGTGGGGACCGCCATTATTCCACGGGGGAAACCGCCTCCAACAAGCTATAGGGTGGGGACCGCCATTGCTCCACGGAGGAAACTGCCTTCAACAAGCTATAGGGTGGGGCCCGCCATTATTCCACGGGGGAAACCGCCTCCAACAAGCTATAGGGTGGGACCCGCCATTATTCCACGGGGGAAACCGCCTCCAACAAGCTATAGGGTGGGGACCGCCATTATTCCACGGGGGAAACCGCCTCCAACAAGCTATAGGGTGGGGACCGCCATTATTCCACGGGGGAAACCGCCTCCAACAAGCTATAGGGTGGGGACCGCCATTATTCCACGGGGGAAACCGCCTCCAACAAGCTATAGGGTGGGGACCGCCATTGCTCCACGGAGGAAACTGCCTTCAACAAGCTATAGGGTGGGGCCCGCCATTATTCCACGGGGGAAACCGCCTCCAACAAGCTATCGGGTGGGGACCGCCATTACTCCACGGGGGAAACCGCCTTCAACAAGCTATAGGGTGGGGACCGCCATTACTCCACGGGGGAAACCGCCTTCAACAAGCTATAGGGTGGGGACCGCCATTGCTCCATGGAGGAAACTGCCTTCAACAAGCTATAGGGTGGGGACCGCCATTGCTCCACGGGGGAAACCGCCTTCAACAAGCTATAGGGTGGGGACCGCCATTGCTCCACGGGGGAAACCGCCTTCAACAAGCTATAGGGTGGGGACCGCCATTACTCCACGGGGGAAACCGCCTTCAACAAGCTATAGGGTGGGGATCGCCATTACTCCACGGGGGAAACCGCCTTCAACAAGCTATAGGGTGGGGACCGCCATTACTCCACGGGGGAAACCGCCTTCAACAAGCTATAGGGTGGGGACCGCCATTACTCCACGGGGGAAACCGCCTCCAACAAGCTATAGGGTGGGGACCGCCATTACTCCACGGGGGAAACCGCCTCCAACAAGCTATAGGGTGGGGACCGCCATTACTCCACGGGGGAAACCGCCTCCAACAAGCTATAGGGTGGGGACCGCCATTACTCCATGGAGGAAACCGCCTCCAACAAGCTATAGGGTGGGGACCGCCATTATTCCACGGGGGAAACCGCCTTCAACAAGCTATAGGGTGGGGACCGCGGTTACTCCAAGGGGGAAACCGCCTTCAACAAGCTATAGGGTGGGGACCGCGGTTACTCCAAGGGGGAAACCGCCTCCAACAAGCTATAGGGTGGGGACCGCCATTGCTCCACGGGGGAAACCGCCTTCAACAAGCTATAGGGTGGGGACCGCCATTACTCCATGGGGGAAACCGCCTTCAACAAGCTATAGGGTGGGGACCGCCATTATTCCACGGGGGAAACCGCCTTCAACAAGCTATAGGGTGGGGACCGCGGTTACTCCAAGGGGGAAACCGCCTTCAACAAGCTATAGGGTGTGGACCGCGGTTACTCCACGGGGGAAACCGCCTCCAACAAGCTATAGGGTGGGGACCGCCATTACTCCACGGGGGAAACCGCCTCCAACAAGCTATAGGGTGGGGCCCGCCATTATTCCACGGGGGAAACCGCCTCCAACAAGCTATAGGGTGGGGACCGCCATTACTCCACGGGGGAAACCGCCTCCAACAAGCTATAGGGTGGGGACCGCGGTTACTCCACGGGGGAAACCGCCTCCAACAAGCTATAGGGTGTGGACCGCCATTGCTCCACGGGGGAAACCGCCTTCAACAAGTTATAGGGTGGGGACCGCCATTACTCCACGGGGGAAACCGCCTCCAACAAGCTATAGGGTGGGGCCTGCCATTATTCCACGGGGGAAACCGCCTCCAACAAGCTATAGGGTGGGACCCGCCATTACTCCACGGGGGAAACCGCCTTCAACAAGCTATAGGGTGGGGACCGCCATTACTCCATGGGGGAAACCGTCTTCAACAAGCTATAGGGTGGGGACCGCCATTACTCCACGGGGGAAACCGCCTTCAACAAGCTATAGGGTGGGGACCGCCATTACTCCACGGGGGAAACCGCCTCCAACAAGCTATCGGGTGGGGACCGCGGTTACTCCACGGGGGAAACCGCCTTCAACAAGCTATAGGGTGGGGACCGCCATTATTCCACGGGGGAAACCGCCTCCAACAAGCTATAGGGTGGGGACCGCCATTATTCCACGGGGGAAACCGCCTCCAACAAGCTATAGGGTGGGGACCGCCATTACTCCACGGGGGAAACCGCCTCCAACAAGCTATAGGGTGTGGACCGCGGTTACTCCATGGGGGAAACCGCCTTCAACAAGCTATAGGGTGGGGACTGCCATTATTCCACGGGGGAAACCGCCTTCAACAAGCTATAGGGTGGGGCCCGCCATTACTCCACGGGGGAAACCGCCTTCAACAAGCTATAGGGTGGGGACCGCCATTACTCCATGGGGGAAACCGCCTCCAACAAGCTATAGGGTGGGGACCGCCATTACTCCACGGGGGACACCGCCTCCAACAAGCTATAGGGTGGGGACCGCCATTACTCCACGGGGGAAACCGCCTCCAACAAGCTATAGGGTGGGGACCGCCATTACTCCACGGGGGAAACCGCCTCCAACAAGCTATAGGGTGTGGACCGCGGTTACTCCATGGGGGAAACCGCCTCCAACAAGCTATAGGGTGGGGACTGCCATTGCTCCACGGGGGAAACCGCCTCCAACAAGCTATAGGGTGGGGACCGCCATTGCTCCATGGGGGAAACCGCCTTCAACAAGCTATAGGGTGTGGAGCGCCATTGCTCCATGGGGGAAACCGCCTCCAACAAGCTATAGGGTGTGGACCGCGGTTACTCCAGGGGGGAAACCGCCTCCAACAAGCTATAGGGTGGGGACCGCCGTTCCTCCACGGGGGAAACCGCCTTCAATAAGATGCACGCCTTGGTAAAACTCCAACTGGTTCACTAATGTCCTTCAGGTAAGGGAATCTGGCACCCCCACCCGGTCTGGCCTTTAATAGTGTCTGGCCCACACTACATTCTTTACTCTTAGCAAGTCACTGAATTGTACAAAACAATCACCACTACCTTCTCAGGGCAACTAGGGATTGGCAATAGGAACATAGGAATTGCTAGACGAGAAAAGACCAAGGTCCATCTAGTTTACCTGCTACCATCCTGGTAGTCGCATGACACAATGATAATAGAGTTGTTGACTAATAATAGCAATCGGTCGCTATCAAATAAGCTACAACGGACCCAGAAATGACGTGAGGAAGACTCCAGTGGTGGAGAGCTTTGGGAACCATAGGTCCAAAGTCACCTGTTCCTCCCCAGCATGCTGTATCCCAAAATAATATTTATATAATGCGGCCTTGCCCACACCCTGAGAACAAATAGATATTAAAAATTCCATTTTCTTACTGTTTGCAGCAGCAGTTGCAGCATATTAGAGAACAATCAATCACCTTGGAGAGGAACGATTGGTTTCCAAGGGGTTTCTGCGGTCATCCGTTGTAACTTCAGCGGAATAGCCATGGAAACTCTGGAAAAACAGTGTTTTCCCAATTTTTCCGGGGTCTCCGCAGAAGTTACAGCAGATGATCGGGAGAACTCCTATGGCGATGCACTCCCACAGTATATGTATTCCTTGTGTGTAGATACTGATAGATGTGTAGTGTACATAAAGTAAGCAATCATTAACTAATATATTTTTGTATTGTTATTGAAGTTAAGCTACCTGCTGGTTAAGAAATAAGAAATATGAGCAGGAGTCGGCCATACGGCCCCTCGAGCCTGCTCCGCCATTCAATAAGATCATGGCTGAATTTCGACCTCAACTCCACTTTCCTGCCCGATCCCCATATCCCTTGATTCCCCTGGAGTCCAAAAATCTATCAATCTCAGCCTTGAATATATTCAATGACTGAGCATCCACAGCCCTCTGGGGTAGAGAATTCCAAAGATTCACAGCCCTCTGAGTGAAGAAATTCCTCCTCACCTCAGTCTTAAATGTCCGACCCCTTATCCTGCGACTGTGCCCCTTAGTTCTAGACTCTCCAGCCTGGGGAAACAGCCTCTCGGCATCTACCCTGTCAAGCCCCCTGTAAGACGGCATCACACAGAAAGGAATCCAAATCTCACATTCAGCAGTTGAAAAGCCCTCTTCAGACTGTCGAGGCCAAACAAGTGTGTCACAGCTTTTTTTTTTAGTTCTGACAGCTGTGGAACTCCTCCTGTGACCTACCTAGCCTGGCAGCTGAATGCAACCTTTTTCCTTTTGCCATTATTAAAACTCTTCAGCCAGCCAGACAAATCCTTTATTTGGTCAATTAGTGACCAGCCACCTTGTAACTTTCTCCAAGCCTGCCGCCTGGTTTCCGAGAGTGGGGTGTTGTCGCTTTTCAGGATATTTTTGACCACTTTTAAACCAGAGGGTTTTGGAAACGATTACTTTTAGTGCCGGGTTTTTAAAAGCAGTCTGTATTCTCATGAGTTTCAAAAAGGCAGCCAGATAAAGGGTGATTAATCTGATGAACAGAAGTTGCTTTTCCCAGAGACTAAACAATAAGCGGATCATTAGCTGGTCCAGGTGATCAGAAAACACCTCGCACCCATTCTGTTTTTTTTTTAAAAAAAAAACCTTTGATCTCTGACTTTGACTCTGTGAAAGGGGGAGGAAGGGAGACAGACAACAACTTGCATTTATATAGCACCTTTAACGTAGAAAAACATCCTCGGGAGCTGATACTTTGGTGGGAAGTTGGCTGGGATGGCCAGAAACTAAGCCAGGACCCAGCTACACCAGGACCCACCACAGGGCGAAATTTCTGGGGTGGCTGTATGGGGGCGGGAGTATCACTGCCCCGTCCCTCTGTTAGGACCCAGAATACAATCGGCACAAACAAACATGTCTGTCTGAAGATGAGTGGAATGCCCCTCCGTGTCAGCGAGAAATACTGACACCGAGCCAAAGAAGGAAATATGAAGAGGAGTGACTGAAGGCTTAGCCAAAGAAATAGGTTTTGAGGAGGCTCTTACAGGAGGAAAGAGAGGCGGAGAGCTATGGGAGGGATGGCTGAAGGCACGGCCGGCAATGGTGGGACCTCACATTTCCCCACACTGAACTCCATCTGCCCACATGCCCACTCACTTAATCTATCAAAGTCCCTTTGCAATTTTCTGCTCCCACCTGCACTATTTACTGTGCCGCCTAACTTGGTGTCATCAGCAAACTTGGATATACGGCTCGCTATTCCTTTATCTAAGTCATTGATAAATATCATGAAAAGCTGAGGTCCTAGTACAGATCCCTGGGGGAAACCACTAGTCACATCCTGCCAATTTGAATACATGCCCATTATCCCTACACTCTGTCTCCTACCTCCTAACCAATTCTCTACCCATGCCAAAAGGTTGCCTCCAATTCCATGCACTTTCATTTTTGCTAACAGTCTCTTGTATGGAACCATATCAAATGCCTTCTGGAAGTCCATATATATAACATCCAAAGACACTTCCTTATCTGCCACGTTAGTGACCACCTCAAAAAATCCAACTAGATTAATTAGACATGACTTAACCGTTACAAAACCATGCTGGTTCTCTCTGATCAGCTCCTATTTATCCAAGTGCTCAGTCACTCTGTCCCTACTAACAGGTTCTGGTAACTTTCCACAATAGACATTAGATTAATAGGTCTATAATTTCCTGATTTATCTCTCCCACCCTTCTTAAATAATGGAGTGAGATTGACAATTTTCCAATCCAAGGAGACATTTCCTAAATCGAGAGAGTTTACAAAGATCATGGCTAAAGACTCTACAATTCCCTCACCGACTTCCTTTAATACCCTGAGGTAGAAACCATCAGGTCCTGGGGACTTGTCAATCTTCAATCTCTTTTTTTTAAACTTATATTAAATCTACTTTCATCTCCTTCATTTATTTTTAGTTTTCCTCGTATCTCTGGTACTTTATCTTCTTCCTCTTCTGCGGAGACCGATTCAAAGTAATCATTTAACAAGTCTGCCATTTCCTGATTTCCAATTACACTGTCACCTGCGTCTGTCATTAAGGGACCCACATTACTCTTGGCCACCCTCTTTCTCTTAATATACTTGTGAAAATGTTTAGATGGCCTGACTGACCCAAATGTCCTGGCCTTTCCCGAGAGTTTTGAGGATAGAACCTCCGCCCGGCTCAAGCATGGACCCCCGTGGCTTAGGAGCGGGGTCTCCCTAATCTGGCAGTTCCTGCTTCCCCCACCTCATTGGAATCCGACAGAAGTTTGAAGGTCAGTCTGCCCAGTGCGATGAGGTGTACCACTTCCCGGAAGGGTGTAAGTGGGCACTACCAGTGCAGGCCGGGAAAGCAGCCTGGAACCCTGAAGGTTAAGAAATTGTTTTCCAAAAAAAAAATTATTATCGGCACGCTTAGTTAGAAAATTGTTCTCCAGGGGGAAGCCAGGAACGCACCCCCTCCATATGGCAGCAGGCACCAGAGTTTCTCACCTGTGTGCGTAGGCAGACATCTGTAATGGGGTAGGGGCCCACCAGGCACATGTAAATGAGGTGACCTCCCAGTGACCCACATGCAATCCTGCTGTAACTGGCAGGGACGTGGCCCATGCAATTTTGGTGCCAAGATGTTGTTATAAATGCATATTAGAGCAACAGTTAATCTTCTGATACAGTATTTCATTTGAGTTGATTCAGTTGAGGTAAAAATCAGATCAGCCATGATCTCATTGAATGGCGGAGCAGGCTTGAGGGGCCGAATGGCCAACTCCTGCTCCTATCTCTTATGGTCTTGTGGTCATAGAATCGTGCATTGATGTTAATACTTCACATCATCCTTAATAACTACTGATCTAATAAAACTATTTTCATGTTCCAGCAATAAATGACATTGGGCCCCAATTAGATTGATTGCAGCATCAAGACATTTGTTAGTGATTCGAGCCCAGAAGTTGCACGAGTGGGGGCCGGAACTCCAGCATTATTGGAGCACACTGCGGGGCGGCACTCCTTCTGCCTGCCCCCCGTGGCTCCGGCAGTTTTTAGGGGCTTGATGAGGCGGAGTGTGGCTCGACTTCTCCAAGAATTTGCCCCAGAGCGCCCCCAGTAACACTACACCTGCCGAGAGAATGCATAGGTCCCGTTATGGCCTAAAGATGGGCCTGAAGCTGCAACGGCAAATTGCAGTCAATTACCAGAACCGATCAGGCCTGGCATCTACGTTTCTGTTTCTGGCCCTGTTCTCAATACAAGGCCCCTGCCCTCTTTTTTTTTCGTGTGTTTTGAAGCTATCTCACTGGTTAGTTGGATGGCAGGGCAAAAGCTGCATGTCGGCACTGCTGCCAAATTACCCAAAGTCTCTTCTTTTTTTTTTCCATCTCCACAGGGACTGGTAACAAATCTTACTTTGGCTTCAAATATCCTGACTGGGTGGATCATCTACTCATTAAACATTGATGAAGCTGTGACAAATGGCCACTTAAAGAAACCCCAGGAACTTCAGAAGCTCACTGCTCCAGCTGAGGTCAAAGTGCCGTCCTTTTATTTAGGTGCCTTTGTAATTCCAAACGGAATCCCTGACCTGCCTCAAGATACATACCTTAAATTTCCCGGATGGTCCAAGGTAGGTACAAGATTTGAATTAAATCTCCGGTAGAAGCAGTGAGCATGGAGTAGATCTTATTCAGTAATGAACTAAAACAGGAAAAGTATGTAATACGTCCCATTTAATGGATTACAGCATTTGTCCCATCTGTTCATCCATCCAGTTATTTTCAGTCACTAACTCGTCAGGTCCATTTTTACACTGTTCTTATTCAATTCCCATGCAATACAAAAATCAGAATTCTCAGCACTCTGCCCTTGAAAAATAATTTGCCGTCGTATGACTGCAGTAATTTTGTTGGATTTTGTACCCTTATTGAATCAAAAATTCTTCTTTTGGTGAAAAATTGGAAAATGCCTGTCTGATCTCTAATTAGACGAGATGAATGCCTGTCTCCTGCCTAATTAGAATAGGTAATTACCTGTCTCCTCTCTAATTAAATTGGGCGAATGCCTGTCTCCAGTGTCATTAGATTGGGGGAATGCCTGTCTCCAGTGTAATTAGATTGGGGGGAATGCCTGTCTCCAGTGTAATTAGATTGGGGGAATGCCTGTCTCCAGTGTAATTAGATTGGGGGAATGCTTGTCTCCAGTGTAATTAGATTGGGGGAATGCCTGTCTCCAGTGTAATTAGATTGGGGGAATGCCTGTCTCCAGTGTAATTAGGTTGGGGGAATTGCCTGTCTCCAGTGTAATTAGATTGGGGGAATTGCCTGTCTCCAGTGTAATTAGATTGAGGGAATTGCCTGTCTCCAGTGTAATTAGGTTGGGGCAATTGCCTGTCTCCAGTGTAATTAGATTGGGGGAATGCCTGTCTCCAGTGTAATTAGATTGGGGGAATGCCTGTCTCCAGTGTAATTAGATTGGGGGAATGCCTGTCTCCAGTGTAATTAGATTGGGGGAATGCTTGTCTCCAGTGTAATTAGATTGGGGGAATGCCTGTCTCCAGTGTAATTAGATTGGGGGAATGCCTGTCTCCAGTGTAATTAGATTGGGGGAATGCCTGTCTCCAGTGTAATTAGATTGGGGGAATGCCTGTCTCCAGTGTAATTAGGTTGGGGGAATTGCCTGTCTCCAGTGTAATTAGATTGAGGGAATTGCCTGTCTCCAGTGTAATTAGGTTGGGGGATTGCCTGTCTCCAGTGTAATTAGATTGGGGGAATGCCTGTCTCCAGTGTAATTAGATTGGGGGAATGCCTGTCTCCAGTGTAATTAGATTGGGGGAATGCCTGTCTCCAGTGTAATTAGGTTGGGGGAATTGCCTGTCTCCAGTGTAATTAGATTGAGGGAATTGCCTGTCTCCAGTGTAATTAGGTTGGGGGAATGCCTGTCTCCAGTGTAATTAGGTTGGGGGAATTGCCTGTCTCCAGTGTAATTAGATTGGGGGAATGCCTGTCTCCAGTGTAATTAGGTTGGGGGAATTGCCTGTCTCCAGTGTAATTAGATTGGGGGAATGCCTGTCTCCAGTGTAATTAGATTGGGGGAATGCCTGTCTCCAGTGTAATTAGATTGGGGGAATGCCTGTCTCCAGTGTAATTAGATTGGGCGAATGCCTGTCTCCAGTGTAATTAGATTGGGGGAATGCCTGTCTCCAGTGTAATTAAATTGGATGAATGCCTGTCTCCAGTGTAATTAGATTGGGCGAATGCCTGTCTCCAGTGAAATTAGGTTGGGCGAATGCCTGTCTCCAGTGTAATTAAATTGGGTGAATGCCTGTCTCCAGTGTAATTAGGTTGGGGGAATGCCTGTCTCCAGTGTAATTAGATTGGGTGAATGCCTGTCTCCAGTGTAATTAGATTGGGGGAATGCCTGTCTCCAGTGTAATTCGATTGAGGGAATGCCTGTCTCCAGTGTAATTAGATTGGGTGAATGCCTGTCTCCAGTGTAATTAGATTGAGGGAATGCCTGTCTCCAGTGTAATTAGATTGGGTGAATGCCTGTCTCCAGTGTAATTAGATTGGGGGAATGCCTGTCTCCAGTGTAATTAGATTGGGGGAATGCCTGTCTCCAGTGTAATTAGATTGGGGGGAATTGCCTGTCTCCAGTGTGATTAGATTGGGGGGAATTGCCTGTCTCCAGTGTAATTAGATTGGGGGAATGCCTGTCTCCAGTGTAATTAGATTGGGGGAATGCCTGTCTCCAGTGTAATTAGATTGGGGGAATGCCTGTCTCCAGTGTAATTAGATTGGGGGAATGCCTGTCTCCAGTGTAATTAGATTGGGGGAATGCCTGTCTCCAGTGTAATTAGATTGGGGGAATGCCTGTCTCCAGTGTAATTAGATTGGGGGAATGCCTGTCTCCAGTGTAATTAGATTGGGGGGAATTGCCTGTCTCCAGTGTAATTAGATTGGGGGGAATTGCCTGTCTCCAGTGTAATTAGATTGGGGGGAATTGCCTGTCTCCAGTGTAATTAGATTGGGGGGAATTGCCTGTCTCCAGTGTAATTAGATTGGGGGGAATTGCCTGTCTCCAGTGTAATTAGATTGGGGGGAATTGCCTGTCTCCAGTGTAATTAGATTGGGGGAATGCCTGTCTCCAGTGTAATTAGGTTGGGGGAATGCCTGTCTCCAGTGTAATTAGATTGGGGGAGTGCCTGTCTCCAGTGTAATTAGGTTGGGGGAATGCCTGTCTCCAGTGTAATTAGATTGGGGGGAATGCCTGTCTCCAGTGTAATTAGATTGGGGGGAATGCCTGTCTCCAGTGTAATTAGATTGGGGGGAATTGCCTGTCTTCTGTCTCAGCAGTGAGTCCATTGTGTCACCTGCTGAAGGCTGATCTCCAGATGGTGTCAATCACTGGTACACATCAACTTTTTATGCTACAGAATCCTTCCAGGCCACCACATCAAGTAAATTCGCCAGTCTGCAGTCTACATTTTGTATAATTGTAAACAATTTTACAACACCAAGTTATAGTCCAACAATTTTATTTTAAAATTCACAAGCTTTCGGAGGCTTCCTCCTTCCTCAGGTGAATGTC
Organism: Heptranchias perlo; assembly: GCF_035084215.1. NCBI lineage: Eukaryota > Metazoa > Chordata > Chondrichthyes > Hexanchiformes > Hexanchidae > Heptranchias > Heptranchias perlo. The sequence continues at coordinate 8,814,784 of NC_090326.1, read as the reverse complement.
AAGAAATCCTCGAACCTCTCGCATTTATAAATCACAGAATAATACCTGGTGATTACAGATAGTCTTTTCAACTGCCCGTTGCCAAGACAACCAAAGTGTTCAGACAGATAGGTGTTACCTACAGGGCCACCGAATATACAAACGGCCAGAACAAAAAAAAAGAGAGAGAGAGGCAGAAACATAGAAACATCCGGAAGGAAAAGACAGCAATTGACCCGTTATATGAAAAACAGTTAACTTTTGTTCGCTGGTGGGGTTACGTGTAGCGTGACATGAACCCAAGATCCCGGTTGAGGCCGTCCTCATGGGTGCGGAACTTGGCTATCAATTTCTGCTCGACGATTTTGCGTTGTCGTGTGTCTCGAAGGCTGCTTTGGAGTACGCTTACCCGAAGATCGGTGGCTGAATGTCCTTGACTGCTGAAGTGTTCCCCGACTGGGAGGGAACCCTCCTGTCTGGCGATTGTTGCGCGGTGTCCGTTCATCCGTTGTCGCAGCGTCTGCATGGTCTCGCCAATGTACCATGCTTTTGTATAAAGCAAGTGGCATATCATGTTACATAGCAATACATGGAAATTACAATATTTAAACAGGCCATTCGGCCCATCCAATCCATGTTGGTGTTTATCCTCCACACGAACAGTTATCTTAATCCCATGTGCCCGGTCTGTTCCCATATCCCTTTATTCCTTTGTTTATCAGTGGCGCAGTGCCTTCATCAATTTTCCAGAGGAAAGAGCCTAGCAACTGGAGAGGGCGTAGAACTTTTTCAAAGGAAGAATTTCTAAGAAAGCCGGACATTGCTGATGGAAACCCTGATTATCAGGGCTTAACATGTGAACCCGAGCATTTGTATGTTCAGGAAGGGGCCCTTAGGGAAGAGTGACCATAATATGATAGAATTCTTCATTAAGTTTGAAAGTGATTGTAGTTCAATCCAAAACTAGGGTCTTAAATCTTAACAAAGGAAACTACGAAGGTATGAGGTGCAAGTTGGCTGTGGTTGATTGGGGAACTACATTAGAAGGTTTGACAGTAGACAGGCAATGGCTAGCATTTAAAGAATTAATACATAATTTTCAACAAATATATATTCCTTTAAGGCACAAAAACACAACAGGAAAAGTGGTCCAACCGTGGCTAACAAGAGAAATTAAAGATAGTATTAAATCAAAGAAAGAGGCATATAAAGTTGCTAGAAAAAGCAGTAAGCCTGAGGATTGGGAGCATTTTAGAATTCAGCGAAGGAGGACCAAGAAATTGATAAAGAAAGGGAAAATAGAATATGAGAGTAAACTAGTGAGAAACATAAAAACGGACTGTAAAAGCTTCTATCGGTTTGTTAAAAGGAAAAGACTGGCGAAGGCAAATGTGAGTCCCTTCCAGACAGAGACGGGAGAATTTATAATGGGGAATGAGGAAATGACACAGAAATTAAACAAATACCTTGGGCTCAATTTTCCCAGGAAATTGTGGGGACGGGAGGGCTCTGAAAATCGGGGAAATCCCGATCAGGTTCAGAACCCGGCTCCAACCCGCAGACTTCCGGGTTCCCCACTGATGGGCTTGTGTGCGGGCCGCCTCCCGAATGCGGAAATCCCACTGGGAATTAAAGCCGGCGGGATGATACTTGACACAGTTGGTGAGGATAGTTGAACTACTTAATTTTCTCCACACCAAGGCAGGGGTGCGATTTTGAAGCATCCTCAGCGTGTTTCCCGTGCTGTGGGAAACACTCCCTGTTGGAGCCAGTGGGAGATGCAAAGGATTATTTGACAGGTGGGGAGAAAACGTCATTTATTGCAGCAGGGCACTCTGTCACTTCAGACAAAGTTTTGGCTTCTTGATCTGTGTGTTTTCACTGAAAATTCTTACTTTCCACACAAAATTTTGCTGTTCAAACATATTTAACTACTTTGCGGACCCCCTCAAACGTGCACTTCCGCCACCTTGCAGCTCCACAACACAGTGCTGCACCACAGGCACCTGCACAAGAGCACAGAGGGGAACAACAGAGAGAGCGACGTTGCAGGAGGCACTACCCTCGCCACGGGGTCGACAGACCGAGGCTCAGCATCCTGGACCTCTCTGAGGAGCAGTGCATACGGAGGCTCAGAGTCAGTCGCCAGGTGGTCTCAGACATCTGCAGCCTCCTTCATGCCGAGCTGCTCCCGGCTGGCCTGAGCAGCATCTTCTTACTTCTTCGCCTCCGGATCATTCCAGGGTGCCACCGGGGACATCGCTGGGATCTCTGAGTCGTCTGCACGCAAGTGCATAAGGCAGGTCACCGACGGCTTATTTCGCAGGGCCTCGCACTACGTCAACTTCCCCATGGACGACCTCAGCCAGACAGAGAGGGCAGTGGGATTCCACGCTGTGGCTGGCTTCCCACGGGTGCAGGGCGCAATCGATTGCACCCATATAACAATACGAGCACCTCCACACGAGCCAGGACTGTTCATCAACAGGAAGGGCTATCACTCCATCAACACTCAGCTCGTTTGTGACCACCGCAAGAGATTCCTACACGTGTGCGCCAGATTCCCTGGCAGCTGCCACGATTCCTTCATCCTCCGGGAGTCCAACATCCCGCCCCTCTTCCACGCACCGAACACCCATAAGGACTGGCTCCTTGGGGACAAGGGACACTCCCTGCACACGTGGCTCATGACACTTCTGAGGGACCCCATCACCGAGCAACAGCATCAATATAACGACAGCCACATCGCCACCAGGTCTACAATTGAACATGCTATAGGGCTGCTCAAGATGCGATGTGATCGTTCTGGGGGAGCACTTCAATATGCACCACACAGAGTGGGTCGCAATACAGTCGTGTGTTGTGCCCATGGCACAACAGAGAGGGGTGCCACTTGAGGCCCCATCCACATCTGCCACCCACATTGAGGAGGTGAAGGCGGAGTGGGGGGGGGAGGGGAGGAGGAGGAGGCACAGGAGCAACTCATGGGCGGAGCAGCAGCTCACCTGGCTGCTCGTGAGGCCAGGGAGTCTCCGATATGTGAACGGTCCTCCTAACATCAGACAGTGTGAAGAGTCCAGTCCTCACGCCACCTGGATAGAACAGCGCCCACACCAGGGCCCACCCCTCCCTGCACAAAACAGGCCTGCAACTACACATACACCCACTGTAAAGTAACCCAATGGGTGGCATCAAGTGTGGGTGTTCATGGTGAACCTCATGGAAGAGCCCTATCACAAAAGCCAGTCAAGAATGGCCAAGACGTGGCAGTAATTGTGACAATCATAAAATTTAATGTGAGTTTAACAAAAAGCTAATATAAATAAAAAACATGACCAACCGTCATAGACCCTTGTGCAAACCCTTCGTGCTCACAAAACCTTCGCCTTTTGCTTCCGACTAATTCTACGTGGTGCCTCCCCTGTGGCTGCAGCAGAGGTAGTGGCAGGTTGCTCTTGTTCATGCCCTGACCGATTAGATGCTTTGGGCCCACGCCCTCTGGGTTTCGGAGCCCGTGAGGGCCCCTCCAAGGACTGCTCCACCTGCACCTGTGCAGGGGCAAACTCGGCTAGTAAGTACATTTATTGATTCTCCTATGTTCCCAACTCATTCTGCAGTGCCAACACTACTCTATCACATCGTTCCCCACACCCACTTAAGGCTCATCCTCAACTTACCTGCACTTCCTCACCTCCCCAGTATTCATCCCACCACTACCACTTAACCCAATCCTCATACAATGTCATGGCTCTGACTCATACTCACCCTCTGATGCACCTCTTTCACGGTCAGCCTCACCCAAACCAATGCATTCATCGGTTGGCCATGTCACCATCACTCACTCACGCATCTGTACTTTCTCCCCTTATAAAAGAGAGCTCAGAATGCACGGGAGAGGGCGAGGACCGGAGGGGGGCCGCAACAAATCGTCCTTACAGAGGCGGAGCACGAGGCGCTGGAGCTGAGCAGAATTCTTGAGTGCCTGTCCGTCAGGGACGTCGAGACTGGCACCCGACAAACATCTGCTGACGTAACTTTAACATTCATCACACACGATATGAATTGATGCGAACATGCCTTGCCATCTTCAGCACCTCAGGATGCCCATCGCAATATGACACATCTGTGATGATGCTTAATATCGCCTTCTGTTCTCTTACAGGGCCTTCAGCGACTGTAACCCCACTATTTAAAAAAGGAGGGAGAGAGAAAACAGGGAACTACAGACCTGTTAGCTTGACATCAGTAGTGGGGAAAATGCTAGAATATCTTATAACAGGACACTTAGAAAATAATAATAGGATTTGGCAGAGTCAACATCGATTTACGAAAGGGAAATCTTGTTTGACAAACCTATTGGAGTTCTTTGAGGATGTAACTAGTAGAATAGATAAGGGGGAACCAGTGGATGTGGTTTATTTGGATTTTCAGAAGGCTTTCGATAAGGTCCCATGCAGGAAGTTGGTGAGCAAAGTTAGAGTACATGGAATTGAGGGTAATATACTGGCATGGATTGAGAATTGGTTAACAGACAGAAAACAGAGAGTAGGAATAAACGGGTCTTTTTCAGGTTGGCAGACTGTGACTAGTGGGGTATCGCAGGGATCGGTGCTTGGGCCTCAGCTATTCACAATCTACATCAGTGATTTGGATGAGGGGACCAAATGTAATATTTCCAAGTTTTCTGATAAAACAAAACTAGGTGGGAATGTGAGTTGTGAGGAGGATGCAAAGAGGCTTCAAGGGGATACAGACTGGCTAAGTGAGTGGGCAAGCACATGGCAGATGGAATATAATGTGGAAAAATGTGAAGTTATCCACTTTGGTAGAAAAAACAGAAATGCAGAGTATTTTTTTAAATGGTGAGAGATTGGGAAATGTTGATCTTCAAAGGGACCTGGGTGTCCTTGTACATGAATCACTGAAAGCTAACATGCAGGCGCAGCAAGCAATTAGGAAGGCAAATGGTATGTTGGCCTTTATTACAAGAGGATTTGAGTACAGGAGTAAAGATGTCTTACTGTAATTTTATAGGGCCTTGGTGAGACCACACCTGGAGTATTGTGTACAGTTTGGTCTCCTTACCTAAGAAAGGATATACTTGCCATAGAGGGAGTGCAATGAAGGTTCACCAGACTGATTCCTGGGATGGCGGGATTGTCGTATGAGGAGAGATTGAGTAGACTAGGCCTGTATTCACTAGAGTTTAGAAGAATGAGAGGTGATCTCATTGAAACATACAAAATTCTTACAGGGCTCGACAGGGTAGATGTAGGGAGGATGTTTCCCCTGGCTGGGGAGTCTGGAACCAGGGGTCACAGTCCCAGAATAAGGGGTAGGCCATTTAAGACTGAGATGAGGAGAAATTTCTTCACTCAGAGGGTGGTGAATCTTTGGAATTCTCTACCCCAGAGGGCTGTGGAGGCTCAGTCATTGAGTACATTCAAAACAAAGATCGATAGATTTCTAGATATTAAAGGCATTGAGGGAAGTGGGGATAGTGCAGGAAAATGAGCTAGAAGATCAGCCATGATCTTGTTGAATGGCGGAGCAGGCTCGAGGGGCCGGATGGCCTACTCCTGCTCCTGCTCCTATTTCTTATGTTCTTATGTTCTGTTACGTTTTTGTGTTGTGACACTGCATGATCGACTTGGGTTCAGCGTCACTGCGCACGGTCTAAGTGGGTCTCATATCTCCTACAACCCAGTGTGTCTTTATCTGCCCAATATCTTGGTAAATGTAGTGAGACCCAGTCGTTGAATCCTAATCATTGTATTCCTGCTTATTGGAATATATTGCCAGCATGCAATCTAGTTGGACGAAATATAAACTCTCATACAGAGGCTCAGCTATAAATCAGCAGACTAATTTATTTAATATTAAACAGGGAAATGAACAGTGCTCGGTATAAATCAGATATTTATAATAGGCAATGCAGTGGTGCGGTTTTTATGGATTTTCAAAATGCATTTGATAAGGCATCTCACTAGAAGATTGTTACATAAATTGAGTTGTATGATATAGAGGAAATGTAGCAGCGTGAATAGAAAGTTGGTTGCCCAACAGGAAACCAAGGATTAGGGTAAATATGTGTTGCTAAAATTAGAGAAGAGTTGGGAATGGCATGCCCCAGTGCTAGGACCACTTTAGTTCTCAGTAAAAGTAGTTACTTTAAATGTTGTGTTGTAAGGCCTAGTAAATTCTTACAAGTGAAAGAATAGAGAGATTTGAGATGGTGGGTTGAGATGCTAGTGCGCTTCTCTGATTTTGTTTCTTCTTAGACTGCATATAATAAGAGTGCGAATGATACCACTGACCCTGAGACGGCATCAATGCCAGACCCAAATTCGTAACGTGTAGTAACTGGGTTGGGTATTTGATACATATACTAGCTGAATTCACAAGCTCACACAGTAATTATAGATGAGGCAGGGCCATTCAACCCATCTTAGTTTATCCACCTGTAAAGAATCCACAGGTCTCCACCCCCTCCCCCACCACTGTAGAATCTAATTGTTTCCTAAATGATTATGGATTTTCAAAATTGATTTGATAAGGCGTCCCACTAGAGGCTTGTTCAATAAAATCAGTTGTATTATGTAGGGGAAATGTAGCAGCATGGATAGAAAGTTAGTTGACCAACAGGAAACAGAGAGGTTTTTGCCTCTGTTATTCTATGGGAAACCCATTCCATGTGTTGATCATTCTTTGTGTGAAGAAGAACTTCCTGATATCAGTCTTACCTTTTACTGGTTTGAGCCTGTGACTCTCTGTCTTACTCTCACAATTTAATTTAATTTAAAGTAATTTTCTGGATTTACCTTTTCCATAAAATGTACTACTTTGTACATCTCTAAGATCACCTCTCAGGCACCATTCTTCCCAGGCTAAGAAGCTCACGTTTCTTTAGTCTTTCCTCATCACTTGGGCACTTTACATCAGTACTTGAATGTCTCCCTTGTTTCTCGGCAACCGGAAGTGGACACAATACGCAAGGTGCGGCCTGACCAGAGCACAGAAATGTTTGATCACAACCTCCGCAGACTTGTATTTTACTATTTTAGCTATAGTTCAACATTCTATTGGCTTTGCTGGTTGTTTCTTTGTATTGATTGGACAGATTAAATGTCGAGCCTGCCCAGATTCCTAGGTCCCTTTTGACCGCATTTTTAGCCAATTCAACTCCATTCGTGGCGCACGTGTCCCCCGTTTATCCTTCCTGTGTGTAGCACTTCATAGTTGCCTGCGTTAACTTTCATCTGCCATTGCTCTGCCCACACATCTCCAACTCATTCTGTAATTTCTGAGCTGCCTCGTTCAAATTTGACTAATTTGCATTTAGTTTCTGAGTCCAAATCACTGATGTAAATTAGAAACAGTAGTAGTCCCAATATTGAGCTCTGGGACATCCCACTTTGTATTTCCTCCCACCCTGACAATTCCTCGAACAAACATCCACTTTTTTTTTCTACCCTTCAGCAAATTTCTTATCCATTCTCAAGATTTACTCTGGATCTCCACAGCTTTGGGCTTAACTAATAGCCATAACACTTACCATAGTCCATTTCAGTTGTCACTTTCTCAAAGAAGTTGAGGTTAGTCAGACAGAATCTTTCCCTTCTGTAGCCATGCTGACTGCTGTTTACTAAATTATGTTACAATATAAATGCAAGTTTGTTCATTTTTTTCCTTCCTTTCTTGTACTGATAACCCTCAAGTTCACTACTAATAATTTATTCCATTATTTTACGGATTTGATAATTTCATATACATAGTTGACAGGGTGTGGATTCCATATATACGACTCAGGGTGTGGATTCCATATATACTACCCAGGGTGTGGATTCCATATATACTACTCAGGGTGTGGATTCCATATATACTACCCAGGGTGTGGATTCCATATATACTACTCAGGGTGTGGATTCCATATATACTACTCAGGGTGTGGATTCCATATATACTACTCAGGGTGTGGATTCCGTATATACTACTCAGGGTGTGGATTCCATATATACTACCCAGGGTGTGGATTCCATATATACTACTCAGGGTGTGGATTCCATATATACTACCCAGGGTGTGGATTCCATATATACTACTCAGGGTGTGGATTCCATATATACTACTCAGGGTGTGGATTCCATATATACTACTCAGGGTGTGGATTCCGTATATACTACCCAGGGTGTGGATTCCGTATATACTACTCGGGGTGTGGATTCCATATATACTACCCGGAGTGTGGATTCCATATATACTACTCAGGGTGTGGATTCCATATATACTACCCGGGGTGTGGATTCCATATATACTACCCGGGGTGTGGATTCCATATATACTACCCAGGGTGTGGATTCCATATATACTACCCGGGGTGTGGATTCCATATATACTACCCGGGGTGTGGATTCCATATATACTACCCGGGGTGTGGATTCCATATATACTACTCAGGGTGTGGATTCCATATATACTACCCAGGGTGTGGATTCCATATATACTACCCGGGGTGTGGATTCCATATATACTACTCAGGGTGTGGATTCCATATATACAACTCAGGGTGTGGATTCCATATATCCTACTCGGGGTGTGGATTCCATATCTACTACCCGGGGTGTGGATTCCATATATACTACCCAGGGTGTGGATTCCATATATACTACTCAGGGTGTGGATTCCATATATACTACCCAGGGTGTGGATTCCATATATACTACCCAGGGTGTGGATTCCATATATACTACTCAGGGTGTGGATTCCATATATACTACCCAGGGTGTGGATTCCATATATACTACTCAGGGTGTGGATTCCATATATACTACCCGGGGTGTGGATTCCATATATACTACTCAGGGTGTGGATTCCATATATACTACCCGGGGTGTGGATTCCATATATACTACCCGGGGTGTGGATTCCATATATACTACTCAGGGTGTGGATTCCATATATACTACCCAGGGTGTGGATTCCATATATACGACTCAGGGTGTGGATTCCATATATACTACCCGGGGTGTGGATTCCATATATACTACCCGGGGTGTGGATTCCATATATACTACCCGGGGTGTGGATTCCATATATACTACTCAGGGTGTGGATTCCATATATACGACCCAGGGTGTGGATTCCATATATACTACCCAGGGTGTGGATTCCATATATACTACCCAGGGTGTGGATTCCATATATACTACCCAGGGTGTGGATTCCATATATACTACCCAGGGTGTGGATTCCATATATACTACCCAGGGTGTGGATTCCATATATACTACTCAGGGTGTGGATTCCATATATACTACCCAGGGTGTGGATTCCATATATACTACTCAGGGTGTGGATTCCATATATACTACTCAGGGTGTGGATTCCATATATACTACTCAGGGTGTGGATTCCATATATACTACCCAGGGTGTGGATTCCATACATACTACCCAGGGTGTGGATTCCATATATACTACCCAGGGTGTGGATTCCATATATACGACCCAGGGTGTGGATTCCATATATACTACTCAGGGTGTGGATTCCATATATACTACTCAGGGTGTGGATTCCATATATCCTACTCGGGGTGTGGATTCCATATCTACTACCCGGGGTGTGGATTCCATATATACTACCCAGGGTGTGGATTCCATATATACTACTCAGGGTGTGGATTCCATATATACTACCCAGGGTGTGGATTCCATATATACTACCCAGGGTGTGGATTCCATATATACTACTCAGGGTGTGGATTCCATATATACTACCCGGGGTGTGGATTCCATATATACTACTCAGGGTGTGGATTCCATATATACTACCCGGGGTGTGGATTCCATATATACTACCCGGGGTGTGGATTCCATATATACTACTCAGGGTGTGGATTCCATATATACTACCCAGGGTGTGGATTCCATATATACGACTCAGGGTGTGGATTCCATATATACTACCCGGGGTGTGGATTCCATATATACTACCCGGGGTGTGGATTCCATATATACTACCCGGGGTGTGGATTCCATATATACTACTCAGGGTGTGGATTCCATATATACGACCCAGGGTGTGGATTCCATATATACTACCCAGGGTGTGGATTCCATATATACTACCCAGGGTGTGGATTCCATATATACTACCCAGGGTGTGGATTCCATATATACTACCCAGGGTGTGGATTCCATATATACTACCCAGGGTGTGGATTCCATATATACTACTCAGGGTGTGGATTCCATATATACTACCCAGGGTGTGGATTCCATATATACTACTCAGGGTGTGGATTCCATATATACTACTCAGGGTGTGGATTCCATATATACTACTCAGGGTGTGGATTCCATATATACTACCCAGGGTGTGGATTCCATACATACTACCCAGGGTGTGGATTCCATATATACTACCCAGGGTGTGGATTCCATATATACTACCCAGGGTGTGGATTCCATATATACTACTCAGGGTGTGGATTCCATATATACTACCCAGGGTGTGGATTCCATATATACTACCCAGGGTGTGGATTCCATATATACTACCCAGGGTGTGGATTCCATATATACTACTCAGGGTGTGGATTCCATATATACTACCCAGGGTGTGGATTCCATATATACTACCCAGGGTGTGGATTCCATATATACTACTCAGGGTGTGGATTCCATATATACTACCCAGGGTGTGGATTCCATATATACTACTCAGGGTGTGGATTCCATATATACGACTCAGGGTGTGGATTCCATATATACTACCCGGGGTGTGGATTCCATATATACTACCCGGGGTGTGGATTCCATATATACTACTCAGGGTGTGGATTCCATATATACTACCCAGGGTGTGGATTCCATATATACTACCCGGGGTGTGGATTCCATATATACTACCCGGGGTGTGGATTCCATATATACTACCCGGGGTGTGGATTCCATATATACTACTCAGGGTGTGGATTCCATATATACTACTCAGGGTGTGGATTCCATATATACTACCCAGGGTGTGGATTCCATATATACTACTCAGGGTGTGGATTCCATATATACTACCCAGGGTGTGGATTCCAGAGATACTACTCAGGGTGTGGATTCCATATATACTACTCAGGGTGTGGATTCCATATATACTACCCAGGGTGTGGATTCCATATATACTACCCAGGGTGTGGATTCCATATATACTACTCAGGGTGTGGATTCCATATATACTACTCAGGGTGTGGATTCCATATATACTACTCAGGGTGTGGATTCCATATATACTACCCAGGGTGTGGATTCCATATATACTACCCAGGGTGTGGATTCCATATATACTACCCAGGGTGTGGATTCCATATATACTACCCAGGGTGTGGATTCCATATATACTACCCAGGGTGTGGATTCCATATATACTACCCAGGGTGTGGATTCCATATATACTACTCAGGGTGTGGATTCCATATATACTACTCAGGGTGTGGATTCCATATATACTACCCGGGGTGTGGATTCCATATATACTACTCAGGGTGTGGATTCCATATATACTACCCGGGGTGTGGATTCCATATATACTACTCAGGGTGTGGATTCCATATATACTACCCAGGGTGTGGATTCCATATATACTACCCAGGGTGTGGATTCCATATATACTACTCAGGGTGTGGATTCCATATATACTACCCAGGGTGTGGATTCCATATATACTACTCGGGGTGTGGATTCCATATATACTACTCGGGGTGTGGATTCCATATATACTACTCAGGGTGTGGATTCCATATATACTACTCGGGGTGTGGATTCCATATATACTACTCAGGGTGTGGATTCCATATATACTACCCGGGGTGTGGATTCCATTTATACTACCCGGGGTGTGGATTCCATATATACTACCCGGGGTGTGGATTCCATATATACTACCCGGGGTGTGGATTCCATATATACTACCCGGGGTGTGGATTCCATATATACTACCCGGGGTGTGGATTCCATATATACTACCCGGGGTGTGGATTCCATATATACTACCCGGGGTGTGGATTTCATATATACTACCCAGGGTGTGGATTCCATATATACTACTCAGGGTGTGGATTCCATATATACTACCCAGGGTGTGGATTCCATATATACTACTCGGGGTGTGGATTCCATATTTCCTACCCGGGGTGTGGATTCCATTTATACTACCCGGGGTGTGGATTCCATATATACTACTCAGGGTGTGGATTCCATATATACTACTCGGGGTGTGGATTCCATATTTCCTACCCGGGGTGTGGATTCCATTTATACTACCCGGGGTGTGGATTCCATATATACTACTCAGGGTGTGGATTCCATATATACTACCCAGGGTGTGGATTCCATATATACTACCCAGGGTGTGGATTCCATATATCCTACTCGGGGTGTGGATTCCATATCTACTACCCGGGGTGTGGATTCCATATATACTACCCAGGGTGTGGATTCCATATATACTACCCAGGGTGTGGATTCCATATATACTACTCAGGGTGTAGATTCCATATATACTACCCGGGGTGTGGATTCCATATATACTACCCGGGGTGTGGATTCCATATATACTACCCAGGGTGTGGATTCCATATATACTACTCAGGGTGTGGATTCCATATATACTACTCAGGGTGTGGATTCCATATATACTACCCAGGGTGTGGATTCCATATATACTACTCAGGGTGTGGATTCCATATATACTACTCAGGGTGTGGATTCCATATATACTACTCAGGGTGTGGATTCCATATATACTACTCAGGGTGTGGATTCCATATATACTACCCGGGGTGTGGATTCCATATCTACTACCCGGGGTGTGGATTCCATATATACTACTCAGGGTGTGGATTCCATATATACTACCCGGGGTGTGGATTCCATATATACTACTCAGGGTGTGGATTCCATATATACTACTCAGGGTGTGGATTCCATATATACTACCCAGGGTGTGGATTCCATATATACTACCCAGGGTGTGGATTCCATATATACTACCCAGGGTGTGGATTCCATATATACTACTCAGGGTGTGGATTCCATATATACTACCCAGGGTGTGGATTCCATATATACTACCCGGGGTGTGGATTCCATATATACTACCCAGGGTGTGGATTCCATATATACTACTCAGGGTGTGGATTCCATATATACTACCCAGGGTGTGGATTCCATATATACTACTCAGGGTGTGGATTCCATATATACTACCCAGGGTGTGGATTCCATATATACTACCCAGGGTGTGGATTCCATATATACTACCCGGGGTGTGGATTCCATATATACTACTCGGGGTGTGGATTCCATATATACTACCCAGGGTGTGGATTCCATATATACTACTCAGGGTGTGGATTCCATATATACTACCCGGGGTGTGGATTCCATATATACTACCCGGGGTGTGGATTCCATATATACTACTCGGGGTGTGGATTCCATATATACTACCCGGGGTGTGGATTCCATATATACTACTCAGGGTGTGGATTCCATATATACTACTCAGGGTGTGGATTCCATATATACTACCCAGGGTGTGGATTCCATATATACTACTCAGGGTGTGGATTCCATATATACTACTCAGGGTGTGGATTCCATATATACTACTCAGGGTGTGGATTCCATATATACTACCCAGGGTGTGGATTCCATATATACTACTCAGGGTGTGGATTCCATATATACTACCCGGGGTGTGGATTCCATATATACTACCCAGGGTGTGGATTCCATATATACTACCCAGGGTGTGGATTCCATATATACTACCCGGGGTGTGGATTCCATATATACTACCCGGGGTGTGGATTCCATATATACTACTCGGGGTGTGGATTCCATATATACTACTCGGGGTGTGGATTCCATATATACTACTCAGGGTGTGGATTCCATATATACTACTCAGGGTGTGGATTCCATATATACTACCCAGGGTGTGGATTCCATATATACTACTCAGGGTGTGGATTCCATATATACTACTCAGGGTGTGGATTCCATATATACTACCCGGGGTGTGGATTCCATATATACTACTCGGGGTGTGGATTCCATATATACTACCCAGGGTGTGGATTCCATATATACTACTCGGGGTGTGGATTCCATATATACTACTCGGGGTGTGGATTCCATATATACTACCCAGGGTGTGGATTCCATATATACTACTCAGGGTGTGGATTCCATATATACTACCCAGGGTGTGGATTCCATATATACTACTCAGGGTGTGGATTCCATATATACTACCCAGGGTGTGGATTCCATATATACTACCCAGGGTGTGGATTCCATATATACTACCCAGGGTGTGGATTCCATATATACTACTCAGGGTGTGGATTCCATATATACTACTCAGGGTGTGGATTCCATATATACTACTCGGGGTGTGGATTCCATATATACTACCCAGGGTGTGGATTCCATATATACTACCCAGGGTGTGGTTTCCATATATACTACCCAGGGTGTGGATTCCATATATACTACTCGGGGTGTGGATTCCATATATACTACTCAGGGTGTGGATTCCATATATACTACTCAGGGTGTGGATTCCATATATACTACTCGGGGTGTGGATTCCATATATACTACCCAGGGTGTGGATTCCATATATACTACCCAGGGTGTGGATTCCATATATACTACTCAGGGTGTGGATTCCATATATACTACCCAGGGTGTAGATTCCATATATACTACTCAGGGTGTGGATTCCATATATACTACCCAGGGTGTGGATTCCATATATACTACTCAGGGTGTGGATTCCATATATACTACTCAGGGTGTGGTTTCCATATATACTACCCAGGGTGTGGATTCCATATATACTACTCGGGGTGTGGATTCCATATATACTACCCAGGGTGTGGATTCCATATATACTACTCAGGGTGTGGATTCCATATATACAACTCAGGGTGTGGATTCCATATATACTACCCGGGGTGTGGATTCCATATATACTACCCAGGGTGTGGATTCCATATATACTACCCGGGGTGTGGATTCCATATATACTACCCGGGGTGTGGATTCCATATATACTACCCGGGGTGTGGATTCCATATATACTACCCGGGGTGTGGATTTCATATATACTACCCAGGGTGTGGATTCCATATATGCTACTCAGGGTGTGGATTCCATATATACTACCCAGGGTGTGGATTCCATATATACTACTCGGGGTGTGGATTCCATATTTCCTACCCGGGGTGTGGATTCCATTTATACTACCCGGGGTGTGGATTCCATATATACTACTCAGGGTGTGGATTCCATATATACTACTCAGGGTGTGGATTCCATATATACTACCCAGGGTGTGGATTCCATATATACTACTCGGGGTGTGGATTCCATATTTCCTACCCGGGGTGTGGATTCCATTTATACTACCCGGGGTGTGGATTCCATATATACTACTCAGGGTGTGGATTCCATATATACTACCCAGGGTGTGGATTCCATATATACTACCCAGGGTGTGGATTCCATATATCCTACTCGGGGTGTGGATTCCATATCTACTACCCGGGGTGTGGATTCCATATATACTACCCAGGGTGTGGATTCCATATATACTACCCAGGGTGTGGATTCCATATATACTACTCAGGGTGTAGATTCCATATATACTACCCGGGGTGTGGATTCCATATATACTACCCGGGGTGTGGATTCCATATATACTACCCAGGGTGTGGATTCCATATATACTACTCAGGGTGTGGATTCCATATATACTACTCAGGGTGTGGATTCCATATATACTACCCAGGGTGTGGATTCCATATATACTACTCAGGGTGTGGATTCCATATATACTACTCAGGGTGTGGATTCCATATATACTACTCAGGGTGTGGATTCCATATATACTACTCAGGGTGTGGATTCCATATATACTACCCGGGGTGTGGATTCCATATCTACTACCCGGGGTGTGGATTCCATATATACTACTCAGGGTGTGGATTCCATATATACTACCCGGGGTGTGGATTCCATATATACTACTCAGGGTGTGGATTCCATATATACTACCCAGGGTGTGGATTCCATATATACTACTCGGGGTGTGGATTCCATATATACTACCCAGGGTGTGGATTCCATATATACTACTCAGGGTGTGGATTCCATATATACTACTCGGGGTGTGGATTCCATATATACTACTCAGGGTGTGGATTCCATATATACTACTCGGGGTGTGGATTCCATATATACTACCCAGGGTGTGGATTCCATATATACTACCCAGGGTGTGGATTCCATATATACTACCCAGGGTGTGGATTCCATATATACTACCCGGGGTGTGGATTCCATATATACTACCCAGGGTGTGGATTCCATATATACTACCCAGGGTGTGGATTCCATATATACTACTCAGGGTGTGGATTCCATATATACTACCCAGGGTGTGGATTCCATATATACTACTCAGGGTGTGGATTCCATATATACTACTCAGGGTGTGGATTCCATATATACTACCCAGGGTGTGGATTCCATATATACTACCCAGGGTGTGGATTCCATATATACTACCCAGGGTGTGGATTCCATATATACTACTCAGGGTGTGGATTCCATATATACTACCCAGGGTGTGGATTCCATATATACTACCCGGGGTGTGGATTCCATATATACTACCCAGGGTGTGGATTCCATATATACTACTCAGGGTGTGGATTCCATATATACTACCCAGGGTGTGGATTCCATATATACTACTCAGGGTGTGGATTCCATATATACTACCCAGGGTGTGGATTCCATATATACTACCCAGGGTGTGGATTCCATATATACTACCCGGGGTGTGGATTCCATATATACTACTCGGGGTGTGGATTCCATATATACTACCCGGGGTGTGGATTCCATATATACTACTCGGGGTGTGGATTCCATATATACTACCCGGGGTGTGGATTCCATATATACTACCCGGGGTGTGGATTCCATATATACTACTCAGGGTGTGGATTCCATATATACTACCCGGGGTGTGGATTCCATATATACTACCCAGGGTGTGGATTCCATATATACTACTCAGGGTGTGGATTCCATATATACTACTCAGGGTGTGGATTCCATATATACTACTCAGGGTGTGGATTCCATATATACTACCCAGGGTGTGGATTCCATATATACTACTCAGGGTGTGGATTCCATATATACTACCCAGGGTGTGGATTCCATATATACTACCCGGGGTGTGGATTCCATATATACTACTCAGGGTGTGGATTCCATATATACGACTCGGGGTGTGGATTCCATATATACTACTCAGGGTGTGGATTCCATATATACTACTCGGGGTGTGGATTCCATATATACTACCCAGGGTGTGGATTCCATATATACTACCCAGGGTGTGGATTCCATATATACTACTCAGGGTGTGGATTCCATATATACTACTCGGGGTGTGGATTCCATATATACTACTCGGGGTGTGGATTCCATATATACTACCCGGGGTGTGGATTCCATATATACTACTCTGGGTGTGGATTCCATATATACTACCCAGGGTGTGGATTCCATATATACTACCCAGGGTGTGGATTCCATATATACTACCCGGGGTGTGGATTCCATATATACTACCCGGGGTGTGGATTCCATATATACTACTCGGGGTGTGGATTCCATATATACTACTCGGGGTGTGGATTCCATATATACTACTCAGGGTGTGGATTCCATATATACTACTCAGGGTGTGGATTCCATATATACTACCCAGGGTGTGGATTCCATATATACTACTCAGGGTGTGGATTCCATATATACTACTCAGGGTGTGGATTCCATATATACTACCCGGGGTGTGGATTCCATATATACTACTCGGGGTGTGGATTCCATATATACTACCCAGGGTGTGGATTCCATATATACTACTCGGGGTGTGGATTCCATATATACTACTCGGGGTGTGGATTCCATATATACTACCCGGGGTGTGGATTCCATATATACTACTCAGGGTGTGGATTCCATATATACTACCCAGGGTGTGGATTCCATATATACTACTCAGGGTGTGGATTCCATATATACTACCCAGGGTGTGGATTCCATATATACTACCCAGGGTGTGGATTCCATATATACTACCCAGGGTGTGGATTCCATATATACTACTCAGGGTGTGGATTCCATATATACTACTCAGGGTGTGGATTCCATATATACTACTCGGGGTGTGGATTCCATATATACTACCCAGGGTGTGGATTCCATATATACTACCCAGGGTGTGGTTTCCATATATACTACCCAGGGTGTGGATTCCATATATACTACTCGGGGTGTGGATTCCATATATACTACTCAGGGTGTGGATTCCATATATACTACTCAGGGTGTGGATTCCATATATACTACTCGGGGTGTGGATTCCATATATACTACCCAGGGTGTGGATTCCATATATACTACCCAGGGTGTGGATTCCATATATACTACTCAGGGTGTGGATTCCATATATACTACCCAGGGTGTGGATTCCATATATACTACTCAGGGTGTGGATTCCATATATACTACCCAGGGTGTGGATTCCATATATACTACTCAGGGTGTGGATTCCATATATACTACTCAGGGTGTGGTTTCCATATATACTACCCAGGGTGTGGATTCCATATATACTACTCGGGGTGTGGATTCCATATATACTACCCAGGGTGTGGATTCCATATATACTACTCAGGGTGTGGATTCCATATATACAACTCAGGGTGTGGATTCCATATATACTACTCAGGGTGTGGATTCCATATATACTACCCGGGGTGTGGATTCCATTTATACTGCCCGGGGTGTGGATTCCATATATACTACCCAGGGTGTGGATTCCATATATACTACCCGGGGTGTGGATTCCATATATACTACTCAGGGTGTGGATTCCATATATACTACTCAGGGTGTGGATTCCATATATACTACCCAGGGTGTGGATTCCATATATACTACTCAGGGTGTGGATTCCATATATACTACCCGGGGTGTGGATTCCATATATACTGCTCGGGGTGTGGATTCCATTTATACTACCCGGGGTGTGGATTCCATATATACTACCCGGGGTGTGGATTCCATATATACTACCCGGGGTGTGGATTCCATATATACTACCCAGGGTGTGGATTCCATATATACTACTCAGGGTGTGGATTCCATATATACTACCCAGGGTGTGGATTCCATATATACTACCCAGGGTGTGGATTCCATATATACTACTCAGGGTGTGGATTCCATATATACTACCCGGGGTGTGGATTCCATATATACTACCCGGGGTGTGGATTCCATATATACTACTCGGGGTGTGGATTCCATATATACTACCCGGGGTGTGGATTCCATTTCTACTACCCAGGGTGTGGATTCCATATATACTACCCGGGGTGTGGATTCCATATATACTACTCGGGGTGTGGATTCCATATATACTACTCGGGGTGTGGATTCCATATATACTACTCAGGGTGTGGATTCCATATATACTACCCGGGGTGTGGATTCCATATATACTACCCGGGGTGTGGATTCCATATATACTACCCAGGGTGTGGATTCCATATATACTACCCGGGGTGTGGATTCCATATATACTACCCAGGGTGTGGATTCCATATATACTACCCGGGGTGTGGATTCCATATATACTACCCGGGGTGTGGATTCCATATATACTACCCGGGGTGTGGATTCCATATATACTACCCGGGGTGTGGATTCCATATATACTACCCGGGGTGTGGATTCCATATATACTACCCAGGGTGTGGATTCCATATATACTACTCAGGGTGTGGATTCCATATATACTACTCGGGGTGTGGATTCCATCTACACGGTAGTCGGGGTGTGGATTCCATCTACACGGTAGTCGGGGTGTGGATTCCATGTACACGGTCGTCGGGGTGTGGATTCCATGTACACGGTAGTCGGGGTGTGGATTCCATGTACACGGTAGTCGGGGTGTGGATTCCATGTACACGGTAGTCGGGGTGTGGATTCCATGTACACGGTAGTCGGGGTGTGGATTAGCACGATCCTGACTTTGCAGATTAAAAGTACAGGTTCTACTCTGGAAATGGGGAGCCAATGATGTCGGTTCATCAATTCAAAATTGTCACAGAGTGAGAAGAGAGGTTGGGAGAAACTTTTTTACACAGAGGGTTATTGGAGCATCAACTGCTTTGCAGCGGCCAATGGTTGAAACAGAGACCCTTGGGCATCTTTTAAGGGAAAATCGGATAAATATTTGAAACCGACCAATATACAGAGCTGTGGAGAGACCGCAGGACAGTGTTGGATTGCTGAGCAATCGCTGGATTTCTCCAGCACAGACACAGTGGGGGTAAAATTCAACTTCAGCAGGATGGTAACAGGCAGCAGCGGATCGACCGCCTGTTATACATCACATCCAATTATCCTTTCCGTTGACTTCATCGCCAAAGTTGAATTTTTCTTCCGATGAGCCAAATATCCTCCTACTGTGCTGGAAACATCTGTGTTTCTATGGTAACAGCTTCTTCTGGGTGGGGGGGGCGGATTGCTGGAAATACGTTGAAGAAAATAACACAACATTGGAATAACTAGCAATTCAATTAAAATATGTGACGTGGAAATTTGTTATGCTATGAAACTGCAGAGTGACAGTCATCTATGCCAAACTATAATAAATATCAACCACTCTATCTCTCATAACAACAACTTGCATTTATATAGCACCCTTAACGTAGTAAAGCGTCCCAAGGCACTTCAAAGGAGCGTAATCAGACAAAATTTGACTCTGAACCACGATATTAGGACAGGTGAGCAAAAGCTTGGTCAAAGAGGTAGGTTTTAAGGAGCATCTTAAAGGAGGAGAGAGAAGTGGGGGGGGAGAGGCGGAGAGGGTTAGCGAGGGGATTCCAGAGCTTGGGCCTAGGCAGCTGAAGGCACGGCCGCCAATGGCGGAGCGATGAAAATCGGCGGTGCGCAAGAGGCCAGAATTGGAGGAGCGCAGAGATCTCTGAGGGTTTTAGAGTTGAAGGAGGTCACAGAGATAGGGAGGGGCGAGGCCATGAAGGGATTTGAAAACAAAGATGAGAATTTTAAAATCAAAGCACAGGGGTGATGGGTGAACGGAACTTGGTGGGAGTTAGGATACGTGCAGCAGAGTTTTGGATGAGCTTAAGTTTACGGAGGCTGCAAGATGGGAAGTCGACCAGGAGAGCATTGGAATAGTCGAGTCCAGAGCTAACGAAAACATGGATGAGGGTTTTAGCAGCAGATGAGCTGAGGCAGGGACAGAGACGGGCAATATTACGGAGGTGGAAGTAGGCGGTTTTAGTCTCAATAGACCTCAATTGTTTTCTGTGCCAAATATCCATCCAGTTCGCTGTTAAACAAAGAGCCCGTTGTACACAGTAGCCCATTTCCAGGCCAGTGAAGTTTTCTGTTGAAAAAGTTTATTGGGATCCAAACAGAATTATCAATAGGCACCGAAGGCCTAAAGGCAACAGATGCCTTTCATGTGTTGGGGAGTGTCTCAAATCATACAGTTCCTACATCTCATTCTTCCTGTACATTGTTTCCCAGTTCAATCTTCACTGTTCCAAGAGGTTGTTATAAAGCAGCATGCTTTGAATGCCATTGTGTTAATCATATGGTAACTGAAGCCTACCATATCAACACTTGGCTTACTGCCATCTCCCTCAGAGGCTTAGGTGCCCATCTGGATGGGCGTGTTATACAGGGAGTATAGGTTCTGCAATATGATACATTAACACAGAAACATAGAAAATAGGAGCAGGAGTAGCCCATTCGGCCCTTCGAGCCTGCTCCACCATTCAATAAGATCATGGCTGATCCTCTATCTCGATACCATATTCCCGCTCTCTCCCCATACCCCTTGATGCCTTTTGTGTCTGGAAATCTATCTAGCTCCTTTTTAAATATATTCAGTGACTTGGCCTCCACAGCCTTCTGTGGTAGAGAATTCCACAGGTTCACCACCCTCTGAGTGAAGAAATTTCTCCTCATCTCAGTCCTAAATGTCCTACCCCGTATCCTGAGACTGTGACCCCTCGTTCTGGACCCCCCAGCCAGGGGAAACATCCAGTCTGTCTAGCCCTGTCAGAATTTTATACGTTTCAATGAGATCCCCTCTCATTCTTCTAAACTCGAGTGAATACAGGCCGAGTCGACCCAATCTCTCCTCATACAACAGTCCTGCCATCCCAGGAATCAGTCTGGTGAACCTTCGCTGCACTCCCTCTATGGCAAGTATATCCTTTCTCAGGTAAGGAGACCAAAACTCCAACAATTCTCCAGGTGTGGTCTCACCAAGGCTGTGTACAACTGCAGTAAGACATCCATACTCCTGTACTCAAATCCTCTTGCAATGAAGGCCAACATAGCATTTGTCTTCCTAACTGCTTGCTGTACCTGCATGTTTGCTTCGGCTCCAATTACATTAAGGGCTGAGTACGGGTCAGTGAAGGTATGCTCTGACCAATAGGACTAGCACCTTGTGCACCTTATCACATATTCTCCAATCTGATATCAGAATTTTGCCTTGCAGCATATTGTTTTTGACATATATCTTTATTTTAAATCCATATTTGTTTAACAAAAGCAGACTGTTGCCTTTCTGCATTGATGGCACACTGTCAGTTCTCTACCTGGCAGACTTAATCATTCCTAACAAGAATGTTGAGGTGTAAGATACAAAATACCAATTATTTTTTGCCTTTTTAACATTTTTGGTTTGTCAGGATTCTCTCTCTTATTTTCTAGGATTGGATAGGTCAAGTGTAAGTGAGGTGTTCCTATTAACAGTAAATACTATGAGTGGAAAGTTTTGACTCAAAGCATCAAATTAGTGGCAGGTATAAATTAAGATAGAAGAGAATGTGAGAAAAATCAGCTTGTAACACCTTTTACAGTAGTCTGCAAACTTACAGATGTTATCAGAGTTGTGCCTTCAAGGTGCTAAGACAGATAACAGGTTTATGTGTTGATTTAGTTGATAAAACTTGTGACTTTTAGTTCTGCAGTGTTTGGGAAAGTTGACTCAATAACCTCCTTTGGTAGTTTTGAGGTTTTGCCATTGCTTTCCCTGCAGTAAATGTGATTTTTTTTTTTCCCCCCCTGCTCTGCTAGACAAACTCATCTGTAGATTTACAAGAATCCACAAACCGTTATAATGTACATTTTCATAAATGTTTCAATTCAGTAAAGAAAAAGTCTTACATTTACATCATGTCATTCATGCCCTCAACACATACCGAAGCATTTCAAAACCAGTTAATTATTTTTGAAGTATCGTTTTTTTTGTAGGTAAATGCAATAGCCAATTTGCACAAAGTACAGTTCCACAAACAGTAGCGAGATGAATGACCAGTTCATCTGTTTTTGGTGGTGTTGTTTGAAGGATAAAATGTTGGCCAGGATGTCAGAAGAACTTTCCCGCTGTTACTCGAAGAGTGCCATACTATCTTTTACGTCCACCTGAAAAGGCGGACGCGACTTTGCTTTAATGTCTCAAAGTTTAACACCCTCAATGCTGCATCTAAGTGTTAGCCTGGATTATGTGCTCAAATCCGAGAGCGGGGCATGTGCCTATGAGCTGTGATTCTGAGCTGAGAGTGTTGACACATAGGCAAAGTTTCTGTCACAGTGCTAGGTAATAGAACATAATGAGCCGATTTTTTTTCTTTCCCACCAGGGCATTGAGCATTGCCTGGACGGAGTGCAGAGAGGAATATTGGGCAGTTTCTGTCACTGTCATGCAATCCTCTCTCTCGATTTCCCTCTCTACGCACCGCCCAGGCAGTAAAGAAGAACTAAATTAGTTAACAATCTAACGGTAAGGGAACACCTAGCTATATTGATAACATAACATGATTAAAGTTTAGTTTTGGGGGAGAAGGGTGAGTCACGAACTATTTTGCTTCGGCAGATTGTGGAGGGATGAGGCAGAAATTGACCACAGTAGACTGGGCATAACTATTAACGGATGAAACAACAGACCAACAGTGGGAGGTGTTCAAAGACATATTTGGTACAATACAAGACCTGTACATACCCCTAAAGGGCAAGAGCTTTACATAAGTAATTAAACAAGGTTGGTCAACATGGGAAGTGAGAGATAGTATAAAACTAAAAGAAAGGGCGTATATAAATGCAAAGAACAATGGAGATCCTGAGGACTGGGAGAAATATAAAGAATAGCAAAGGGATACAAAGAAAGTAGTAAGGTGAGGCCGTGGGGGGTTTTGAAAACAAGGATGATAATTTTAAAATTGAGGTGTTCCCGGACTGGGAGCCAATGTAGGTCAACGAGCAATGGGATGATGGTTGAACAGGACTTGGTGCGAGTTAGAATACGGACAGCAAAGTTTTGGATGAGCTCAAGTTTACAGAGGGTGCAAGGTGGCAGGCCGGCCAGGAGAGCACTGGAATAGTCAAGTCTAAGAAACGTGGACGTACTTGGCTAAAGGGAAACTGCCGTAGTGAGATTGCTTGTGGAGACTTTTGGCCATATCCTGGGACTCACTACCGATACTCCAAACATTTTTGCATTGTTGTGCTCAGGAAGACTTCACCTACGTCCTGCATTACATTTGGAGGGCATTGTATTTAAGGAGAATTGGGGAGCTAGTACGCGAAGGCTGCCAGATGGGCTTCTCCGTAATATATTTGCTGGAGGAAGAGGAGCAGGTGGAAGCTGTAAGGGAAGCCAAGATTAATCAGGCAGCATCAGAGGGGAGGGCAGATCATTCCTGACAGTATCTACTTCAGTGGGATTTCTCACCTCAACAGCAATGTCCCAAGAACTTTCATAGGAGCTCGACCTCGGGATGCTGTGGCTTTAGTTATGAAGCTTTGAAGGAGCTCTGTTTGTTGCCGCGGCCAGATCTGCAACCAAGGTCCACAGCACAGACTGCTTTGATTGTGGCAGAGAAACCGACCACAGCTTTGAATCTTTACTCTACAACCTTGTTCCAAGGCACCTTCCCTGACCTCAGGATGTTCCAAAGTACAACAGCCAATGAAGTACTTTTAAAGATCCTCGCGTCTCGCCCCTGCCTCAGCTCATCTGCTGAAACCCTCACCCGTGCCTTTGTTACATCTAGACTCGACTATTCCAACAATCTCCTGACTGGCCTCCCATCTTTCACCCTTCATAAACTTGAGCTCATCCAAGACTCTGCTGCCCGTTTTCTAACTCGCACCAAGTACTGTTCTCCCATCACCCCCGTGCTCGTTGACCTACATTGGCTCCTGGTCTGGAAACGCCTCAATCTTAAAATTCTCATCCTTGTTTTCAAATCCCTCCAGGGCCTCACCCCTCCCTATCTCTGTAACCTCCGACAGCCTGTCTTCAGAAGACAAAAAAACATACCAGAAATAGTGGGGAACCAAGGGGCTAATGAGTGTGAGGAACTTAAAGTAATTAATATCAGTAGAGAAAAAGTACTGGAACACAAGAACATAAGAAATAGGAGCAGGAGTAGGCCATAAGGCATTTCGAGCCTGCTCCGCCATTCGGTATGATCATGGCTGATCTTTGACCTCAGCTCCACTTTCCTGGCCAATCCCCATATCCCTTGATTCCCCTCGAGTCCAAAAATCTATCGATCTCAGCCTTGAATATACTCAATGACTGAGCATTCACAGCCCTCTGGGGTAGAGAATTCCAAAGATTCACAACCCTCTGAGTGAAGAAATTCCTCCTCATCTCAGTTCTAAATGGCCGACCTCTTATCCTGCGACTATGCCCCCCGGTTCTAGACACTCCAGCAGGGGAAACAACCTCTCAGCATTTACCCTGTTAAGCCCCCTCAGAATCTTATATGTTTCCATTAGATCACCTCTCATTCTTCTGAGCTTCAGAGAATATAGGCCCTTCTACCCAGTCTCTCATAGGACAGCCCTCTCATCCCAGGAATCAATCTAGTGAATCTAAAGCGATCTGGGGGTGTATGTGCACAAATCGTGGAAGGTGGCAAGGCAGGTTGAGAAAGCGGTTAAGAAAGCATACGGGGTCCTGGGCTTTATAAATAGAAGCATAGAGTACAAAAGTATGGAAGTCATAATGAATCTTTATAAAACATTGGTTCAGCCACAACTGGAGTATTGTGTCCAGTTTTGGGCACCGCACTTTAGGAAAGATGTGAAGGCCTTTGAGAGGGTGCAGAAGAGATTTATTAGAATGATTCCAGGGATGAGGGACTTCAGTTTTGTGAATAGACTGGAGAAGCTGGGGTTGTTCTCCTTGGAACAGAGACGGTTGCGAGGAGATTTGATAGAGGTATTCAAAATCATGACTGGTCTAGACAGAGTAGATAGAGAGAAACTGTTCCCATTGGCAGAAGGGTCAGGAACCAGAAGACATAGATTTAAGGCGATTGGCAAAAGAACCAAAGGTGATATGGGGAAAAACTTTTTTACACAGCGAGTGGTTAGGATTTGGAATACACTGCCTGAGGGGGTGGTGGAGACAGATTCAATCATGGCCTTCGAAAGGGAATTGGATAAGCACTTGTAAGTAAAAACAAAATTGCAGGGCTACGGGGATAGGGCGGGGGAGTGGGGCTAGCTGGATTGCTCTTGCATAGAGCCGGCATGGACTCGATGGGCCGAATGGCCTCCTTCCTTGCTCTGTAACCTTTTTATCATTCTATGATTCTATAAGTTATGATGATCTGGAATGCACTGCCCGAGGGGGTGGTGGAGGCAGATTCAGTCATGGCCTTCAAAAGGGAACTGGATAAGTACTTGAAAGGAAAAAATGTGCAGGGCTACGGGGATAGGGCGGGGGAGTGGGAATAGCTGGATTGCTCTTGCAGAGAGCCGGCACGGACTCAACAGGCCGAATGGCCTCCTGTGCTGTAACCTTCTATGATTCTATGATTCTAACCTTCGTTGCACCACTTCTAAGGCAAGTATATCCTTCCTTAGATAAGGAGACCAAAACTATGCACAGTACTCCAGGTGAGGTCTCACCAAAGCCCTGTACAATTGTAATAAGACTTCCTTACTCTTGTACTCCAACCCCCTTGTAATAAAGGCCAACATACCATTTGCCTTCCTAATCGCTTGCTGTATCAGTATGCTAACTTCTTGTATGAGGACACACAAATCTCTCTGAACACCAATATGTAATAGTTTCTCATCATTCAAAAAATATTTTGTTTTTCTATTCTTCCCAGCAAAGTGAATAACCTCACATTTCCCCACATTATACTCCATCTGCCACCTTGCCCACTCACTTAATCTGTCTATATCCCTATGGAGACTTTGTGTCTTGGATACATTACACTCAGTCCCTTCATCTAAGTCATTGATATAGATTGTAAATAGCTGAGGCCCAAGCACCGATCCTTACGGCACCCCTATATTTACAGCCTGCCAACCTGAAAATGACCCGTTTATCCCCACTATCTGTTTTCTGTCCGTTAACCAATCCTCTATCCATGCTAATATATTACCCCCAACCCCATGAGCCCTTTTATGTGGCATCTTATCGAATGCCTTTTGAAAATCCAAATATACTACATCCACTGGTTCCCCTTTATCCAGCCTGCTAGTTACATCCTCAAAAAACTCTAATAAATTTGTCAAACACAATTTCCCTTTAATAAAACCATGTTGACTCTGCCTAATCATATTGTGATTTTCTAAATGCCTTGTTACCACTGCCTTAATAATGGATTCCAGCATTTTCCCGATGACCGATGTCAGGCTAATTGCCCTTTAGGATATACTTGCCTTGGAGGCAGTGCAGCGAAGGTTCACTAGATTGATTCCTGGGATGAGAGGGTTGTCCTTTGAGGAGAGATTGAGTAGAATGGGCCTATATTCTCTCGAGTTTAGAAGAATGAGAGGTGATCTAATTGAAACATATAAGATTCTTTGGAATTCTCCAAAGGGAGAATTTCTCCAGAGGGCTGTGGATGCTGAGTCATTGAGTATATTCACGGCTGAGATAGATCGATTTTAGGACACCAGGGGAATCAAGGGATATGGGGATTGGGCAGGAAAGTGGAGTTGAGGTCGAAGATCAACCATGAGGGGCCGTATGGTCGACTCCTGCTCCTATTTCATATGTTAACCCTCTGAAATCTCTGAGCTTCTCCAATTCTTGCCTCTTGCGCATCCCCGATTTTAGTGGGGGCCGTGCCTTCAGCTGTCTAGGCCATAAGCTCTAGAATTCCCTCCCTAAACCTCTCCACCTCTGTACCTCTCTCTTCTCCTTTAAGACGCTCCTTAAAACCTATGTCTTTGACCAAGCTTTTGGTCACCTGTCCTAATATCTCCTTACGTGGCTCAGTGTCAAATTTTGTTTGATAATCGCTCCTGTGAAGCTCCTAGGGATGTTTTACTACATTAAAGGCGCTATATAAATGCAAGTTGTTGTGGTGGTGAAGTGTAGTCACTGTTGTAAGGTAGGAAATGTGGCAACCAATTTGCACACAGCAAGCTCCCACCAACAGCAATAAGATAAGAACCAGATAATCTGTTTTCTTTTAGTGGTGTTGGTTGAGGGATAAACATGGCCAGGACACCGGGGAGATTTCCCCTGCTCTTCTTAGAAATATTGCCACGGGATCGTTTACGTCCACCTGAGATGGCAGAGAGCACTTTGGTTTAACCTCTCATCCGAAGGATGGCCTCTCCGACAGCGCAGCGCTCCCTCAGTACTGCACTGAAGTGTCAGCCTAGATTTTGTGCTCAAGTCGCTGGAGTGGGACTTGCACCTACGACCCTCTGATTCAGACGAGAGTGCGACCACTGAGCCTCAGCTGACATGGCGGGGTCGCGGGCGGTGGCGACGGCGGGCGGTGGCGACGGCGGGCGGGGCCGCGGGCGGTGACGGCGGGCGGGGCCGCGGGCGGTGGCGACGGCGGGCAGGCGGCATGAGTGCGCCACGTGCCCACTGCCCGTTTTGTACCTCAAGTTAAAACTTCCCCCAGAACCATTTGCACTGCAGCAGAGATTCAAGGGAGGCTTTTAAAATTATGGAGGACTTTGGTATTGTGAATAGGGTAAGACTATGTCCTCTCGTTGGGGAGTCAGTAACAAGGGATCATCAATTTAAAATTGTCCCTATTAGAGTGAGGAGAGAGATTAGTAAAAAAAGAATGTGCAGAGGGTTGTTGGACTATGGAATGCTTTGGTTGAGGCAGGAACCATTGCATCTTTTAAGGGAGAAATGGCTAAACATTTGAAGTGGAGGAAGATACAGAGCTATGGCAAAAGTGTGAGGCAGTAGGATTATTTTTTAATTGCTCTAGGAGAAGTCCAGCACAGATATGATGAGCCGAATGGCCTCCTTCTGTGCTGTAAACTTCTTTACTGCTACCTCTTACTTCCTTTGAATACTTTCTCTAAACTCACCTCATTGACCAAGCTCCTCCATCTTCATTTATGGGTACGGTAGCATAGTGGTTATGTTACTGGACTAGTAATCCAGAGGCCTGGACTAAAATCCAGAGTCATGAGTTCAAATCCCGCCACGGCAGCTGGCGAATTTAAATTCAATTAATTAATTAAATTCAATTAATTAAATAAAAATCTGGAATTAAAATACTAGTATCAGTAATGATGGCCATGAAACTACCGGATTGTCCTAAAAACCCATCTGGTTCACTAATGTCCTTTAGGGAAGGAAACCTGCCGCCCTTACCCGGTCTGGCCTATATGTGACTCCAGACCCACAGCAATGTGGTTGATTCTTAATTGCCCTCTGAAATGGCCCAGCAAGCCACTCAGTTGTAAAATCTCGCTACGAAAAGTCATAATAAGAATAAAACCGGACGGACCACCCGGCATCGGACCACTAGGCACCGGACACGACAACGGCAAAACACCATACCCAGTCGACCCTGCAAGGTCCTCCTTACTAACATCTGGGGACTTGTGCAAAAATTGGGAGAGCTGTCCCACAGACTAGTCAAGCAACAGCCTGACATAGCCATACTCACAGAATCATATCTTTCAGCCAACGTCCCAGACTCTTCCATCACCACCCCTGGGTATGTCCTGTCCCACCGGCGGGACAGACCCACCAGAGGTGGCGGTACAGTGATATACAGTCAGGAGGGAGTGGCCCTGGGAGTCCTCAACATTGACTCTGGACCCCATGAAATCTCATGGCATCAGGTCAAACATGGGCAAGGAAACCTCCTGCTGATTACCACCTACCGTCCTCCCTCAGCTGATGAATCAGTCCTCCTCCATGTTGAACACCACTTGGAGGAAGCACTGAGGGTAGCAAGGGCACAAAATGTACTCTGGGTGGGGGACTTCAATGTCCATCACCAAGAGTGGCTCGGTAGCACCACGACTGACCGAGCTGGCCGAGTCCTGAAGGACATAGCTGCTAGACTGGGCCTGCGGCAGGTGGTGAGCGAACCAACACAAGGGAAAAACTTACTTGATCTCGTCCTCACCAATCTGTCTGTCGCAAATGCATCTGTCCATGACAGTATTGGTAGGAGTGATCACCGCACAGTCCTCGTGGAGATGAAATCCCGTCTTCGCACTGAGGACACCATCCAACGTGTTGTGTGGCACTACCGCCGTGCTAAATGGGATAGATTCAAAACAGATCGAGCAGCTCAAAACTGGGCATCCATGAGGCGCTGTGGGCCATCAGCAGCAGCAGAATTGTATTCCAGCACAATCTGTAACCTCATGGCCCGGCATATTCCTCACTCTACCATTACCAACAAGCCAGGGGATCAACCCTGGTTCAATGAGGAGTGTAGAAGAGCATGCCAGGAGCAGCACCAGGCGTACCTAAAAATGAGGTGCCAACCTGGTGAAGCTACAACTCAGGACTACATGCATGCTAAACAGCGGAAGCAACATGCTATAGACAGAACTAAGCGATTCCACAACCAACGGATCAGATCAAAGCTCTGCAGTCCTGCCACATCCAGTCGTGAATGGTGGTGGACAATTAAACAACTAACGGGAGGAGGAGGCTCTGCAAACATCCCCATTCTCAATGATGGCGGAGTCCAGCACGTGAGTGCAAAAGACAAGGCTGAAGCGTTTGCAACCATCTTCAGCCAGAAGTGCCGAGTGGATAATCCATCTCAGCCTCCTCCCGATATCCCCACCATCACGGAAGCCAGTCTTCGACCAATTCGATTCACTCCACGTGATATCAAGAAACGGCTGAGTGCACTGGATACAGCAAAGGCTATGGGCCCCGACAACATCCCAGCTGTAGTGCTGAAGACTTGTGCTCCAGAACTAGCTGCGCCTCTAGCCAAGCTGTTCCAGCACAGCTACAACACTGGCATCCACCCGACAATGTGGAAAATTGCCCAGGTATGTCCTGTCCACAAAAAGCAGGACAAATCCAATCCGGCCAATTACCGCCCCATCAGTCTACTCTCAATCATCAGCAAAGTGATGGAAGGTGTCGTCGACAGTGCTATCAAGCGGCACTTACTCACCAATAAGCTGCTCACCGATGCTCAGTTTGGGTTCCGCCAGGACCACTCGGCTCCAGACCTCATTACAGCCTTGGTCCAAACATGGACAAAAGAGCTGAACTCCAGAGGTGAGGTGAGAGTGACTGCCCTTGACATTAAGGCAGCATTTGACCGAGTGTGGCACCAAGGAGCCCTAGTAAAATTGAAGTCAATGGGAATCAGGGGGAAAACTCTCCAGTGGCTGGAGTCATACCTAGCACAAAGGAAGATGGTAGTGGTTGTTGGAGGCCAAGCATCTCAGCCCCAGGGCATTGCTGCAGGAGTTCCTCAGGGCAGTGTCCTAGGCCCAACCATCTTCAGCTGCTTCATCAATAACCTTCCCTCCATCATAAGGTCAGAAATGGGGATGTTCGCTGATGACTGCACAGTGTTCAGTTCCATTTGCAACCCCTCAGATAATGAAGCAGTCCGAGCCCGCATGCAGCAAGACCTGGACAACATCCAGGCTTGGGCTGATAAGTGGCAAGTAACATTCGTGCCAGATAATTGCCAGGCAATGACCATCTCCAACAAGAGAGAGTCTAACCACCTCCCCTTGACATTCAACGGCATTACCATCGCCGAATCCCCCACCATCAACATCCTGGGGGTCACCATTGACCAGAAACTTAACTGGACCAGCCATATAAATACTGTGGCTACGAGAGCAGGTCAGAGGCTGGGTATTCTGCGGCGAGTGACTCACCTCCTGACTCCCCAAAGCCTTTCCACCATCTACAAGGCACAAGTCAGGAGTGTGATGGAATACTCTCCACTTGCCTGGATGAGTGCAGCTCCAACAACACTCAAGAAGCTCGACACCATCCAAGATAAAGCAGCCCGCTTGATTGGCACCCCATCCACCACCCTAAACATTCACTCCCTTCACCACCGGCGCACTGTGGCTGCAGTGTGCACCATCCACAGGATGCACTGCAGCAACTCGCCAAGGCTTCTTCGACAGCACCTCCCAAACCCGCGACCTCTACCACCTAGAAGGACAAGGGCAGCAGGCGCATGGGAACAACACCACCTGCACGTTCCCCTCCAAGTCACACACCATCCCGACTTGGAAATATATCGCCGTTCCTTCATTGTCGCTGGGTCAAAATCCTGGAACTCCCTTCCTAACAGCACTGTGGGAGAACCGTCACCACACGGACTGCAGCGGTTCAAGAAGGCGGCTCACCACCACCTTCTCAAGGGCAATTAGGGATGGGCAATAAATGCCGGCCTTGCCAGCGACGCCCACATCCCGTGAACGAATAAAAAAAAAAATTAAAGTGTCTAACCACTAACCCTGCCATCTGAGAGGTGACCTTGGTCTTGTCTCTCACCATGGGAGATCAACTAGTAAAATAATTTAATTGGAAAAAGCTGGTGGTGTTTTTCAAATACTTGGAAATTAATCTATCACCATCTCACCACTGTAGCCTCAGAATATTTAGGCTTTACACACCTCTGCCTGGTAACACCTTCTATTTCCGTGCTACAGCTCTTACACAGTAATATCACAAAACAGTAATTTCATACAACCGCATTCTTGATGTGAGTGGTGTCTACTCATTTTTACTTTTGACGTTACTGATCATTTAACTTATCAACCAACTAGCCAACTTATCAACTAACTGAACAATTGTTGAAACTACAGCAATTGTAGTTTGTATGTGTTTTGGTTGACTTCATTGTTGTCTCCTAACAATTGAGGAACAGAAAGTGGATACTGAATGATTCAGAATTTCTCTTGTAGTTTGTAAAAGTACAGAATTATCGATTTTGTAACTAGTAGACAAACCGTTCCCGACAGTGAAAACTACTTTCATCCTCTTGCCTATTTACCTGTCGTGTGAGTTTAAAGTATTTTCTCTTTTTTTGATGCATGGAAAAACTGCAGTTAAAGCAGTATAAAGGAATCTAAGACAGTGCCGTATGTAGTAAACACCTTGTCATCTGTGCGATATGTTGCCGTCCTGCGTGCATCCTTCACTTTGTTATGTGACGTGCTCTGTTTAAGCCATTCTAAAACCAGCTGACGCTCACTGTCCCAGAATGATTAATGTGTACCACGTTTACTGAAAATTATACAATGATAATGCAGTGATGTAATTACATACTATACATATTGCACGTTGCAGCAAAATGTTTACTCCGTGTCAACCAAAGGTTCACCCAGAGAAGTTGACGTTGAATGCTTATGTAAGTCTATCTGTTGCTTGAACATGGTAGTGGTTATTAAGAGTATACCTGAAAGAGTGGAAGGTTGGAAATACCTTGAGTTTGGAACTTATGAAATTACCCAAGCCTAATTTTTCTCTCTTCCTCCCTCTCGTGGACCTGAATCTGGGTTCAGGTCTTTAGCATTGCCTGGAAGTGACCCAGTGCCAGTTTGACATTCGGAATGGGTGTGTGTAACCAAAGTGGGCCAGTCCTGCAGGCCTAAGACACAATGCAGCACTGGTAATAGCTGCCGGCTTCAAAAACTTCTGCCTGTTGTCCAAAGAACAGCAGCCAGAGGATTCAGTCCCACTGTGATCCTCTCTGCTGGCACGGAAAAGAAAGCACTTACCCATTTGGAGGTGTGAAAAGGAAGCTTTTTTTTTTCAGAACCTCCAATCCGAGAGGGCTGGGCACAACCTCCAGGATCAGTCCAATGTCATCTTACTGGGTCTCTGCTTGTACTGCTGTGTTTGGAACTCTCCAGGCAGAGACCCAGAAAAATGACACTCGAGGCCACTCCTGCATCATTTACATTGGATTTAAATATGCCCACTTGTTGGTTAGGGCACGGTTAGAATATTGTGTTCTGTTTTTGGCATGCTTTATGAAGGATATTAGTCCCATTCCCCTGCTCTTTCCCCATAGCCCTGTAATTTTTTTCTTTGTAAGTATTTATCCAATTCCCTTTTGAAAGTTACTATTGAATCAGCTTCCACCACCCTTTCAGGCAGCGCATTCCAGATCATCATCATTCAGAGTAAAAATAATTCTCCTCATCTCTCCCCTGGCTTTCTTGCCAATTATCTTAAATCTGTGTCTTCTGGTTACCGACCCTCCTGCCAGTGGAAACAGTCTCTCCCTATCTACTCTATCAAAACCCCTCGTAATTTTGAACGCCTCTATTAAATCTCTGCTTAACCTTCTTTGCTCTAAAGAGAACAATCCCAGCTTCTCTAATCTCTCCACATAACTGAAGTCCCTGGAATCTTTCTAGGAAATCTCCTCTGCACCCTCTCCAAGGCCTTCACATCCTTCCTAAAGTGCGGTGCCCAGAATTGGACACAATACTCCAGCTGAGGTCTAACCAATGATTTATAAAAGTGTAGCATAACTTCCTTGCTCTATTTATAAAGCCCAGGATCCCATATGCTTTGTTAACAGCCTCCTCAACTTGTCCTGCAAAGATTTGTGTACGTACACGCCAGGTCTCTCTGTTCCTGCTCCCCCTTTTAAAATTGTACCATTTAGTTTATATTGCCTCTCTTTTTCAAAATACATCACTTCACACTTCTCTGCATTAAATTTCATCTGCCATGCCTCTGCCCATTTCACCAGTCAGTCTGCCCTCCTGAAGTCTGTCACTTGCCTTCTCATTGTTTACTACATTTCCAAGCTTTGTGTCATCCACAAACTTTGAAATTATGCCCCTATACCCAAGTCCAGGTCACTAATATATATCAAAAAGAGGAGTGGTCCTATTACCTTCCCCTGGGGAACACCACTGTATAATTCCCTTCAGTGTGATGAACAACCGTTCACCACTATTCTCTGATTTCTGCCTGTGGTACAAGCCACGTCCTTATCCTCGACCTCTTCCCTAATGGGACCCAGCTCCGCCCATCTGAAGGCTGGTGCAACTTATGTCTTGGCATTCCAGTTCCACCCCTAGCTGCTCCTGAAATGGGTACAGTTCCAAGGACCTTGTTCACCCTCCATCACCTCCTGCATTATTCATGTGTGGTCCTGATAGTGGAGGCTCTTCAGCCACCAGGGATATTGTGGCTGAGCCTAATGCCAGCGCACGTGCACATCCACCCAGGATCTGGATAGTGACCAGAAGAGGTATCGCTAACCAATTTCCCACTCGCCAACACAGGGCACTGATGCTAAATGTAGGATGCCGAGCACCAACCGAGCTTTGTTTCGCTCACTGAGTATAGGAGAACCTGTAGGACTGAATCTGGGACTTCTATGACTGAACTACTCGTTCTGTGAACCTGTTAAGCCATCGGGAACCTTCAGGGGAAAATCTGAAAACTGTTTGACCAATACAGTTTTGGATGAAAGCTACCAGTGATTGGTCCAATTATGGTCAAACCCAGCTCAGTGGGTACTTGCTGATATCAGCGACTTGCTTTAAAATTTGCACAAATCTTTCCGATGATGGGCATCCATGAACCCTGTCTTTGTTAGCCGACATCATTGGATCGCTTCCCACTGTGCTAGGCCAGTGCCATACTCAACTCAAGATTGCGATTGCTGCAAGAGAGTCCTGGTGTTTCAGAGCAGGGACACATCTAATTTGAGTATAATTAGTTCTGAGTGGTCATGGACCTGAAACGTTCACTCTGTTTCTCTCTCCACAGATGTTGTCTGACCTGCTAAGTGTTTCCAGTATTTTCTGTTTTTATTACAAGTTCTGAATGGCACCTTGACCCACATAGTCAGGGAGAAGACTTTAGGAGTCACTTGATCCAACATCAGTTAAGTTAGTCTTTTCAGATTGGGCCGTTGTCATCAGTGGCCTAACTGCAGAAGCTCCACCAACATGACTTCAAGAGCAACAGATGGAATGGAGTCAGACAGAGGTGAGGTGAGAGAGACTGCCCTTGACATCAAGGCAGCATTTGACCGAGTGTGGCACCAAGGAGCCCTAGTAAAATTGAAGTCAATGGGAATCAGGGGGAAAACTCTCCAGTGGCTGGAGTCATACCTAGCACAAAGGAAGATGGTAGTGTTTGTTGGAGGCCAATCATCTCAGCCCCAGGGCATTGCTGCAGGAGTTCCTCAGGGCAGCCACATAAATACTGTGGCTACAAAAGCAGGTCAGAAGGTGGGTATTCTGTGGCGAGTGACTCACCTCCTGACTCCCCAAAGCCTTTCCACCATCTACAAAGCACAAGTCAGGAGTGTGATGGAATACTCTCCACTTGCCTGGATGAGTGCAGCTCCAACAACACTCAAGAAGCTCGACACCAGCCAGGACAAAGCAGCCTGTTTGATTCCATCCACCACCCTAAACATTCACTCCCTTCACCACTGGCGCACAGTGGCTCCAGTGTGTACCATCTACAAGATGCACTGCAGCAACTTGCCAAGGCTTCTTCAACAGCACCTCCCAAACCCGCGATCTCTACCACCTGGAAGGACAAGAGCAGCAGGTACATGGGAACACCACCACCTGCACGTTCCTCTCCAAGTCACACACCATCCCGACTTGGAAATATATCGCCGTTCCTTCATCGTCGCTGGGTCAAAATCCTGGAACTCCCTTCCTAACAGCACTGTGGGAGAACCTTCACCACATGGACCGCAGCGGTTCAAGAAGGCGGCTCACCACCACCTTCTCAAGGGCAATTAGGGATGGGCAATAAATGCCGGCCTCGCCAGCGACGCCCACATCCCATGAACGAATTTTTTAAAAGACAGATTGCGGCAGATGGAATGGATTCAGACAGACTGCGACAGGTAGAATCACTATCTCTGTATCTTATAATGAGTACAGTGCTGGAATCATGTTAAAGTTGGGAATCCATTACCTTAAACCACAGAGACATCTAAGAATGCAATGTGAGGCCTTGTAATAGGGTTTCTTCCATTACCCAAACCTTGTACCGCGAGTAAAATTGCCCAGTCCAGATACTCGTCATGCTCTCTGTCTAGAAAGCTTCTGGAAAGGTCACAATCCAACTGACTCATTCGTACCCTTTCAGGTTCAGACAAAATACAGTAAGTTCCAGGGGAAAGTCCTGGGTCTATTTATGCAGGAGTTAAATCAGCTAAATGCCAACATAGAATCCTCAGCAGAGCAATACTTCATAGCAGATATACTGGGGAGATGGGGGGGGGGGGAGCAAGGCGAGGAGTCATAGCGGCCGGGAAACCTGGAAATGCGACGGTCATGAGGAATTTAACGGCAGGGCCTCATTTAAACTTTTTGTACCCGTTTTCCGGCCGGCTGGCAGCCAGCCAGATTGAGCGGCTGGCTGCAGTGTGGGCAGGCCTGCGGCATCATACCGCGACCGAGGAGCAGAAAGGAGGTAGGGAGGGAGAGAGAGATTGGAGGCCGGGTGAGGGGAGTGTGAGAGGTCAGGGGAGGGGAGGGGTCGGAGGCCGGGGATGGGGCGAGGTGAGGGGTCGGGGGGGGGGGGGTGGGGGAGGGAAGTGGTCGGAGGCTGGGCAGTGGACCGCAGGGGGGTGAGAGAGCAGGTTTGCTGGGGGTGGGGGGGAAATCACTCCCGGCCCACTCCCCTGCTGGATCCGGCCGTTCTCGCCTCACCTTCAGCCGCCGGGCTTCCCGAGTCCTGGGAAACCCGGCCCTCGGGCACTAAATCTAAAAGCCTGCTACAATTTGAGGCACGCAGCCTCATTAAAATATTTAAATTAGGGACCGGCATCGGGAGAGCAGGTTAGTCACCTGACCCCCTAACCAGCCTCCATTGAAACTGACAGTGGCCGCATTGGAGGCGGGTTGGGGTCGAGTTTGACATTTTGAGCATCCCCCTCGACCCGCCCCGCCCTGCCCCTCTCCCGTCCATCCTGGGAGGTTAAAATTCCCCCCCCCCACTGAGTTTGACCATCTATTATATTCACGTCAATCTATCCACCCCATGAGCTCTGCCTATAGCCAGCGGTGAGCCAATATGGAAAGCATGATGTGTAGTTGCTGCTCCGTCTGCCGTGGATGTCTCAGATCCTCGTGCCAAGATTGGCTAATGCGGCTCAAAATTTGAGTTGCGCATGAAGCGTCTTCTGGGGCTCTGCCCTCAGGCACCAGCTTGTTCACTGAGCAGGTCGAGGCTGCATTGAGGCTGCACCAGCAGATCATGTGAGCAGCTCGGGGGTGGGGTGGAGATGAAACGTCAGGCGTAACGTGGCTGCCACTCAGTGCAGTATCCTCAGTTACAAAGCTGCCGTGCTTTCCTCCCAGGCCTGGCGTTACCCGGTGAGCCGAGTGTTCCTGCTATGGAAACCATTGGAGATCCAGACAGAAGAAGCCCCGTTACCATGCTTCCATCTCTCGTGAGGCTCCGCTGCAGTGCCCCCACTTCGGGGGAACGTCGTGTGGGGTAGGGGAGAGTCTACGCCCAATTGTTTCACCATGAATGGCTGCAGACCTTAGGAACGTAACCGGAGGAGGCCATTCAGCCCCTCGAGCCTGATCCACCAGTCTGTCCGATCATGGCTGATGTTTATCACCTTTGAACCATGAGCCTCGGTACACTTACCCAACAAAAATCGGCCGATCTCATTTGCCCGCCCTGAACCCACCAACATGTACAGGGTCTGGGGCCAGGGCCATGAAAAGCATTTATTTGGCACATGGGAAGTCCATCTGTTGTGTCCACGACCAGAAATTGCTGTATTGTGCGCTGTAAGTGCCACAGAACTGAAACGGCTACTTATCAAAGTCACAAATGACATCCTATGTGACTGTGACCATCGTAAAACTATCCCTCCTCACCCTTCTCGACCCACCTGCGGCCTTTGACACGGTCGACCACACCATCCTCCTCCAATGCCCCTTGTCCATCGTCCAGCTGGGTGGGACTGCGCTCGCCTGGTTCCATTCCTATCTATCCAGTCGTAGCCAGAGAATCACCTGCAATGGCTTCTCTTCCCACTCCCGCACCGTTACCTCTGGAGTCCCCCAAGGATCTATCCTTGGCCCCCTCCTATTTCTCATCTACATGCTGCCCCTTCGGCGACATCATCCTAAGACATGACATCATTCCACATGTACCCTGATAACACCCAGCTCTACCTCACCACCACCTCTCTCGACCCCTCCACTGCCTCTGATTTGTCGGGCTTTTTGTCCAACATCTAGTATTGGATGAGCAGAAATTTCCTCCAATTAAATATTGGTAAGACCGAAACCATTATCTTCGGCCCCTGTCACAAACTCCGTTCCCTATCCACCGACTCCATCCCTCTCTCTGGCCACTGTCTGAGGCTGAACCACACCGTTCACAACCTTGGCATTCTATTTGATTGCGAGCTGAGCTTCTGACCCCAAGACTCCACCTCTGTCACATCGCCGGTCTCTGCCCCTGCCTCAGCTCATCTGCTGCTGAAACCCTCATCCATGTTACCTCTAGACTCGACTATTCCAATGCTCTCCTGGCCGGCCTCCCATCATGCATCCAACGTAAACTTGAGCTCATCCAAAATTCTGCTGCCTCTATCCTAACTCGCACCAAGTCCCATTTACCCATCACCCCTGTGCTCGCTGACCTACATTGGCTCCTGGTCCGGCAACGCCTCGATTTTAAAATTCTCATCCTTGTTTTCAAATCCCTCCAAGGCCCTCACCCCTCCCTATCTCTGTAACCTCCTCCAGCCCTACAACCCTCCGAGATCTCTGAGCTCCTCCAATTCTTGCCTCTTGCTCATCCCCGATTTTAATCCCTCCA
The DNA here is from genome assembly GCF_035084215.1 of Heptranchias perlo. Lineage (NCBI taxonomy): Eukaryota > Metazoa > Chordata > Chondrichthyes > Hexanchiformes > Hexanchidae > Heptranchias > Heptranchias perlo. The sequence goes on along the minus strand of NC_090326.1, from coordinate 8,774,560 downwards.
CCATTGGCGGCCGTGCCTTCAGCTGCCTAGGCCTCAAACTCTGGAATTCCCTCCCTAAGCCTCTCTGCCTCTCCACCTCTTTCCTCTCCTATAAGACGCTCCTTAAAACCTACCTCTTTGACCAAACGTTTGGTCACCTGTCCTAATAACTCCTTATGTGGCTTGGTGTTAAATTTTGTTTGATAATCGCTCGTTAGAAGCGCCTTGGGATGGTTTAGTACGTTAAAGGTGCTATATAAATGCAAATTGCTGTAAGTGAAAAATCAAAACATAGCAATTATGCATTTATATAACATCATTCACTGATATCCCAAAGCGCTTTGCAGCCAATGAATTACTTTTGAAGTTGCTTTGTTGGTAAACACAGCAGCCAATTTGCACACAATACGTTTCTCCAAGCAGCAACGAGATAAATGACCAGCTCGTCTGTGTTGGTGGCATTAGTGGAGGGCAGATTGTTGGCCCTGAAATCCTGGATTAAATAATACCGTGGGATCTTTTACATCCTCCTGAACAGGCAGAAAGAGAACTTCATTTAACTCATCTCTAACAATGCAGCACTGCGCTGCCTTGAAGTGTCAGCCTGAATTATGTGCTCAAAACCTACAGTGGGACTTGGGCCCAGAACCTTCTGACTCAGAGGGAAGAGTGCTACTACTGAGCCAAGCTGGCACGCCTCCTTTATTTACATGAACTTAAAGGGGATTCCATCATTGTAACTGGTCACTTCAATTTTATTTTACTGTAACAGGTGACTGAGCTGAATATCCATGTTGCCACCAGACAATAAGGCCTTGACCTTTTCATATTTTCTCAGGAGACTAGCATTATTCCTATGCAAGCACGTTTTGGTTGCAAGTAGAAAATGCTTAGCGCACACTGCTTGGTTTGTCCTGAAAACAGTCAATTCAAGGTTTAAAAACATTGGTAATAGGTGCCAATCCGGGTGGAGTTTGGGCCTTGCACCCGGGTGGAGTTCAGGAAAGCATTGTTTAAATTTAGTAATTGTTCAACTATGGAACACAACTTTTGATTTCCTGTATTCCAGGTTAAACTTTAAAAGGCCTAAGAGGTTTATGTCTGGCAGTGCGCTCCCAGCTCCTCAATTCTCTGAGCTCATCGAGACAGAGGTTGAAGTCTCTGTGATGGTTAGTCGAAGCTTCAACTATTAAGATATGTCATGAATATTGGTCCAAGTTCGATATTATTGAGAAAGCTACTCCACGTGGGCCTAGAAACTTTGCAACAGGGGCTCTGCTGTAGATGCCCTTGTTCAATGGTAGATCGCAAGGCTGAAGACACTTTCCTACATCACTGCACAGCCTAAGAGAGCAGTCTCCTTTTCCTGGCAGGCCATGTGAGGCCCAAATCCCCAGGCTGTCGGGCTGAGAAGGGATCCTTCATTGCCACTTCGGCTTCCATTTACTGATGCTCACCTGATGTACCTTCCTCAACCTCACTGTCTAAACTCCCCAGAGTGAGTGCACCTACTGTGCTGCTTGCGACAGGTGAAGTGAGCCTTGTAGGATGCTGTGATGTGCTAACCTTTTAGGAAGCTCTGGGAGATGTGCCTGCTTCTGCTGCTTTGCCTCGAAAAACGGAAATGGAAGAAGTGATAGAATGCTGCTTCAAACGGTGTTTCCGTGGCCATGTGCTGTGTGGCACACTTTTGGGTGGCAATAAATGAGTGAGTGGGGGGGGGGGCGAAGAACATAAGAATTGAAGCGCGGAAATAATCCTGAACTGGAGGAAAGCCTCCGACTTCACTTTGCCCCACACCCTCCACGTGTTTGTTGCTGATGATGACCTCTTCAAATGATATTAGTGTTGTTCAATTAGTGGGCCCTCCTCGAGTGCAGCTTCCCTTCTGTTATGAGCCAGTTTTGGTCTGCAAACCGAAAAGTAGTGTTGAATGTTGTGAATTTAAAGAGTGTGTATGCATTGACGGCTGAGTGGCCAGCCTGCGTCCATCGTGTGATTAAATGCCCATTGCAGCTACGTAGTTATTGCAAGAGTGTTTGGTATGAGCATCTTTTAAGAATAGGATGAGACACCATAATGAGTGTCAAGTTGCAGTTTGAAACCACAGATGGTAGACATTGAATGGTTTGTCTGAGTGCTTTGCTTGCGATGGTAGTGTGAGTGTAACAGGTTGAGAGGACACTTTGTGGCGTAGGTCACTTTATCTTCACCGTTCTTTACAAATCTGAAACTTTCTTCCTGTTTTGTATCTGGGTTCTGGACATAGCATTAACTCTTGCAGCATTACCTTGCGAGCATTGTGCAGAGCTCTCCTCTGGAGAGAGTAGCCCGGAATCTGAAACAGTACAGCCATCCTGATACCCACCTAATGCAGCAGCAGCTCTTCTCTCAAGCTTCTACCCCTGACTCTTCTCCACTTCAAGGGTCTGCGGCAGACCATTAAATATTTGCAGCAAGCTTCCAAATTCCAGCCTCCTGTGTGCGACCTCCCAAACGCTGGCCACGCGAGTGGGCAGGAACTCACCGTGAATATATAATTCAGAGCCAGACCAGAAGTTCAGGTGGAAGCTGAGAGGGCAGACAGTTTAGCATCTCATCCGAAAGGCGGCGCATCCAACGGTGGTGCACTCCCTCGGTACTGGACTGAAGCACTCAACGTACGTGCTCAAGTCTCTGGAGTGGAGCTTGAACCCTCAACCCTCTGACTCAGGGACGAGCGTGCGACCCGCAGAGCCAAGGCTGGCACAGTTAAACCTGTCTACAAATACATGAGGATCATCAGAATATTCTTCGAGGGGAATCATCCTGCTGTGGGAAATTTGGAGTTCTTTTAAATGGAATGTAGGAAAATGTGGTTGAAGTGGGGTTTAGTTATGACAAGATGTGAATAATGGCCCGTGAAACTGTGACAAGGTAATTTTTAACAAGTAGGTGAAAAGCAGCCCACAATAAGCAGCCCGCGAGTCAGGTGCTGAGAATTCCCCCCCCCCCGTTAGTTTTCATAGCGGAATCTCGGGACTCTCGCCAATCAGGAACTCTGTAGTGATTTGCTTTTCCTCTTTTATTTTTCAGGGTCAAGTGTGGATCAACGGCTTCAACCTGGGTCGCTACTGGCCGGCTCGAGGGCCCCAGATCACCCTGTACGTTCCTGCTCATATCCTTAGCACCTCTGCAGTTAACAACATCACAGTGCTGGAGCTGGAGAAAGCACCTTGTGGAGGAGAGCTGAACGCACCCTGTGCTGTGGAATTTGTGGACGCTCCCCTTCTCAACGGCACAGCGGCTTACACTAACCCAGCCAACAGACTTTTCAAAAAAAAGCATTCTTGGCATGAATGAACCAGCTGTTTGACACTGCTCATCTGAAATGAAGGGTGTGTGTGTGAGGACAAGTGAGGGGAATGATGCCTTTTGCCATTTTTAACAGGAGCTAATGCTGATATGTCACCTTTTGTTTTACTAATGCAAGTCGCTGATACCAAATAACCAATGTAGCAAGCACAGAACCGCCCTGGGCATGTAGGGAAAATATATAAGGAGACATTGTATGGGGGAAATAAAAAGATCAAGTAATGAATCATTTATACAGAGCTGCCCCTTTTGAAACTGGTGAAAGTACCAATGAGCCTTCAAAATTCTTTCTCTGGAGAAATAATGTTTAAAAAATAATTGTCAAGAAATGAAACTGATTTTGAGGTGATCAAAATCACACTGTTTAGATTAATACTTATCTTGTTTTGATTTAATACAATCTTTGGAGAAAATCAGGGAATGATTATAACTTTATTGATGAATGTAAATAGTTTGCTGACTGTAATCAGACTTCCTGTTCTGAGTGTGTTCATTTTCTCAGTTTACTCATTTACCTATGTAATGCGTTCTTAATTTCGAATATCAGGTTGGAACAGACACGGGAACATTGGTGGCCTCGCTCCAGAAGGCTATCAGTCTCTCCTCCTTGACTGCACAAGATGTCTGAAAGCAGGCAGGGCCCAGCTGTCCCCACTGCAGTGAATGAACTGCAACCTGAAGCCAGCCCATCTGGTGTGCAAGCTGACAAGAGATCAAGGTCCATGTTCAGGTCCCAGAGCCTGACACTGACACACCTCCCATCCTCCTGCCCCGCTTCTGCCTCAGGGGAATCACTCGGGTAAAGCACCAGATTAGTTAACTCTGCAAAAAAAAAAAAGACAACCACTGTTTAAAAGGGGAGGCAGCACGGTGGAAAGAATTAGGTTAACAGTCATATCTGTGCAGTGAACGTGTTTGGGTGCAGATTAAGCTTTGTATGAAGCCCTTTAGATGTTACTGCGAGTTGAGGGTTTTGTATTTAGTTGAATTAAGGTGACCGGGACTGTGGACGGATTCAGTGTCGGTTTTTCAGGGACGTCTTTTTTCCAGAGGGAGTGATGAAGTATAATCCAAACAAGTTTACAGCACCCAAAGAGGCCATTCACCCCATCGTACCTCTGCAGGCTCTTTGCTGGAGCAATCCAGAACTAATCCCTCTGCCCCACTCTCTCCCCACAACCTCTATCTTCCTCAGCTTCAAATATTTATCCAGTTTTTCCTTAAAAGGTCCAGTGGTCTCTGCCGTTGAGCTGTGAAAGCTGTTCCAGGCAGATTGTCGATCGCGGGACCAGGGCAGTAATTCAGGCAGGGGGAGGGGAAGCAATCCCCGTGGGAGGTGGGAGGATGTACAGAAGGACTGGCAGTGGGCTGGAAGATTTCTTTGGGGCCAGGAGGAACAGTCGTGGTCCTCACATTGCAATAAGTCGCACCCAAAGTATCCTTGAACAGACTTGCCAGTCTGCAGTGCTGCCCGGCTGGAATCTGCCCTGCCATCCTGTGGCAGCAGGAGGGCGAGGCTTCTGTGCAATTTCCCTTAACAATTGCCCCAAACCCAATTTCCGAGAACACCCCCACTGTAAGGGCGGCATAGCAGTATCCCTCAGGCGGCTACTGTATTGAGGAGGCCATCTCGGTTGAGAAAACGTTGCCTGGACATCGATTTTTGCCCTTTGCTGTGCTGGAGTTTCCCTGAAGACTTATTTTGCCACTTATAGTGACCACTGGAGAAAGTTATTTTTTGGATCGCAGAAATGGATTTCCCAAATTCTCTCTTCCTAAGTTATAGAGAGGAGGAAATGGAAGGAGAAACTTACAGTGAGGCATCACAAAAGATGTTTATCTCTAACGTGTATACATCATACCTCAAAAGGCTCCACTCCCACCCCCACCCTCACCCCCACCCCCCCTGCCCCTACTATGATGTAGTAGCCATTACAGCGAGCTGGCTATAACCTGAGTATGATTGGGAGCTAAATATTCCAGTCTATACTTTCTTCAGAAAGGACAGGATATTAGGAAAGGAAGGAGAGCAGCAATATTGATAAAAGACACAATTATAGCAATGGAAAGAAGAGGTAAAGGAAATCGGGCAGTGGAAGTGTTATGGGTAGAGTTAAGGAACAGCAAAGGATGCAAGACCTCCTGATAATGTATAAACATAGGGGAAATGTATAAACATAGAGATTAAGGAAGCAAAAAAAAAAAGTGGTTATAATGAGAGATATTAATTTCCACGTAGACTGGGATGCAATGGATTTCTAGAATGTTTTCAGGACAGTTTTCTAGAAAAGTACGTTTTAGAACCGACAAGAGATACAGGTCATACTGGATGTAGTGGTGAGTAATGAACCAAAATTAGGTAAATGAGCATCTTGCAAATAGTGACCATAATATGATTGATATTAGCTTTGAGAGGGAGAAGGGAGAGTCACAAACTAACGTTTTAAATTTAAGTAAGACAAACTTCGAAGGGATGAAAAATTAATTGGCCGCAGTAAAATGGGCTGAAGTGTTAATGGGTAAATCTACAGACAAAGAGTGGAAGGTATTGAGAGAAGCATTGGGTACGATACAGAACCAGTACAGACCCCTGAAAGGCAAAGGCTCCACTTGTGTAGTTAAGCAACCTTGGCCAACAAATGAGGTAAGGGACAGTATCAAGCTAAGAGAGAAGATTTAAATTAAAACAAGGAAAAGTGGAAATCCAGTAGTCTGGGAGAGCTATAAGAAGTGAAAAAGAGATACAAAGAAAGTAATGTGAGATTCAATGGGGAAGATAGAGAGTGTGGGTTCAAAACCCCTTTAACAAAAGATATTTGAAGGAAAGGGTTAACTGTACCCCTTTTAAACAAAGACACTTGAAAACCTGCAAACACAGTAATGTGGTAAACTGTATCCTCACAAATCCTGTGTTTCCCTCACTGACGCCGATAGCATTGGAGAGTTATGAGTTTTGGGATCGAAGACATTGCACTGCGGATAGATACCTAGATTATTAAATACATGAGCTAGACGGATAATATTGAGCTTAAAGCGTTGTCAAGTTTTCAAAACATAAAAGCGTTTGGAAACACAAGCTTTTCAACACAACAGGAGGTAATGTAAGAAAAGGCAACAAGGACGTACATCAAAGGCTTCAGATCAGGAAGGCAATGATAGGTGTGAGAAAAGCATTCCTATCTGGTAATCTGTTCAAAAGAACTGAAATTTGTAAAACATCAGTGTTGCACCCAACATATGGTCAAATGGTACAAGGAATGGATTTGACATCAGTGAAGCAATCAAAATTGGAGACACAAGGACCATTAAGAATGTCTGGATATAGAAATGTGAGGAGCCTTTTACAACCCATTGTACAAACACATGGGGAGTGATTTTAAACCCCAAGAACGGGTGGGTTGGGGGCAGGTCGGAGTTGAAAATAGTTGTTTTTTTGGGTCGCGACCGCAACCCGTCTTTATTTCCGGGTTTAACGTGGGTGGTAAAAGTCCAGGCTTCCCACTGGGAATGCAAAGTCCGAAAATTTTGTGGTTGCGACCCAAAAAACCCAACTATTTTCAACTCCCACCCACCCCCAATCCACCTGTTCTTGGGGGTTAAAATCACCCACATGGTCTTTTCTACATCAAAGGGTCTCCAGTCACATGATCAAGACTTAAACTGACAATCATTGGGGTATGTTAATAATTGAGGCATAGCAACAGGGAGTGATTGGACAAAAAGAATGACCCTCCCCAATCCTACGTCCTATTGGTAAAAATCAATATAAAAAGAAGACTTTGAGAGAATAACAAGGGCTCTCTCTCTCTCTCCTCTTCGCCCCTCTCCTCACTCTCCTCTTCCCTACTCTTCTCCACTCTTCTCCTCACCACCCGGCACACTGCAGTTGAATATCACGCAAGAAGTTGATCAACCTTCAGGTCCAATGATGGTTTAAAGGTTGTATATGTATTAATGATTTGCCTGATGTGTGTTTGAATTGTTAAGACATTACATAATAACGTTGCAAATTATTAAGTGTATAATGGGATTTTATGGAGGAAAGTCATTTGTATGGTTTGATTTTGCTTCATGAATGCTTGTATGAATGAAAACATCATTAAATAATTACTTTTGATTAACGAAACTACCGTGAGTGAGGGTGACTTTCTTTGCTTGACTATTCGCCCAGGGTCCAAGAATCACACAAAATAAGGAATTAGGAAAATAAGAGAAACTATTTCCTCTGGTGGGGGAATCCAGAATAAGAGGGCATAATCTTAGTATTAGAGCTAGGCCATTTAGGAGTGAAATCCGAAAGCTCTTCTTCACACAAAATAGTTTTGTACAATGATACAGCACAGGAGGAGGCCACTCGGCCCATCGTGCCTGTGCCGGCTCTTTGAAAGAGCTATCGAGTTGGTCCCAATCCCCTGCTCTTTCCCCATAGCACTGTAAGTTTTTTTTTCCTTCAAGTATTTATCCAATTCCCTTTTGAAAGTTACTCTTGAATCTGCTTCCACCACCTTTTCAGGCAGTGCATTCCAGATCATAACAACTCGCTGCGTAAAAAAATGATCCCTCATGTGGCCTCTGGGGGTTCTTTTGCCAATCACCGTAAATCTGTGTCCTCTGGTTACCGACCCGTCTGCCACTGGAAACAGTTTCTCCTTATTTACTCCACCAAAACCATTCATGATTTTGAACACCTCAATCAAATCTCCTCTTAACCTTCTCTGCTCTAAGGAGAACAACCCCACCTTCTCCAGTCTCTCCACATAACTGAAGTCCTTCATCCCTGATACCATTCTAGTAAATCTCTTCTGCACCTTCTCTAAGGCCTTGACATCATTCCTGAAGTGTGGTGCCCAGAATTGAACACAATACTCCAACTGAGGCCTCACCAGTGTTTTATAAAGGTTTAGCATAGCTTCCTTGCTTTGTACTCTGTGCCTCTATTAATAAAGCCCAGGATCTCTTATGCTTTTTTAAGAGCCTTCTCAACTTGTCCTGCTACCTTCAAAGATTTGTGTACATACACCCCCAGATCTCTCTGTTTCTGCACCCCCTTTAAAATTGTACCATTTAGTTTATATTGCCTCTCCTCATTCTTCCTACCAAAATGTATCACTTCACACTTCTCTGCGTTAAATTTCATCTGCCATGTGTCTGCCCATTTCACCAGTCTGTCTATGTCCTCCTGAAGTCTGTTACTATCCTCCACATTGTTTACTACATTTCCGAGTTCCGTGTCATCTGCAAACATTGAAATTATACCCTCTATACCCAAATCCAGGTCATTAATATATATCAAAAAGAGCAGTGGTCCTAATACTGACCCCTGGGGAACAGCACTGTATACTTCCCTCCAGTCTGAAAAACAACCGTTCACCACAACAGTTTCTGTCCCTTGTCTAATTTTGTATCCACACTGCCACTGCCTCTTTAATCCCATGGGCTTTAATTTTGCTAACAAGTCTATTATGTGGTACTTTATCAAATGCCTTTTGAAAGTCCATATACACATCAATCGCACTACCCTCATCAACCCTCTCCGTTACTCCATCAAAGAACTCAAACAAGTCAGTAAAACACGATTTGCCTTTAACAAATCCGTGCTGACTTTCATTTATTAGCCCATACTTTTCCAAGTGCCAATTTATTTTGTCCCGGATTATTGTCTCCAAAAGTTTCCCCACCACCAATGTTAGGCTGACTGGCCTGTAATTGTCGGGTTTATCCCTCTGCCCCTTTTTGAACAGGGGTGTAATATTTGCAATCCTCCAGTCCTCTGTCACCATCCCCATATCTAAGGAGGTTTGGAAGATTGTGGCCAGAGCCTCCGCAATTTCCACCCTTACTTCCCTCAGTAACCTAGGATACATCCCATCTGGACTGGGTGACTTTTCTACTTTGTGTACTGCCAATCTTTTAAGTACCAACTCTTTATTTATTTTTATTCCATCCAATATCGCTATTACCTTCTCCTTTACTGCTACAATGGCAGCATCCTCTTCTCTAGTGAAGACAGATGCGAATTGTTCATTTAGTACCTCAGCCATGCCCTCTGCCTCCACAAGAAGATCTTTTTTCTCCCTAATCATCCACACTCTTTGGGTTCCCTTTCATGTTAGCCGCTAATCTATTCTCTTTGCCCCTCTTATTCCCTTTTTTAGATCTCCGCTGTACTTTCTGTATTTAGCTTGGTTCTCTACTGTATTATGAACTTTACACTTGTCATAAGCCTCCTTTTTCTGATTCAATTTAATCTCTACATCTTTTGTCATCCAGGGAGCTATAGCTTTGGATGCCCTTCCGTTTCCCCTCATAGGAATGTGTCTACTCTGTACCTGAACCATCTCCTCCTTGAAGGCCTCCCATTGTTCAATTACTGTTTTGCCTCCCAATTTTTGATTCCAATTCTCCAGGGCAAGATCCCCTTTTAATTCACTGAAATTAGCCCTCCTCCAGTTAAGTATTTTTACACTTGATTGTTCCTTGTCCTTTTCCATAACTAATGATATTTAAACCTAATGATATTATGATCACTGTTCCCCAAATGCTCCCCCACCGATACTTGCTCCATTTGCCCCACTTCATTCCCAAGAACTCAATCCAACACTGCTTCCTTCTTTGTTGGGCTGGAGAAACACTGCTCTATTGTAAGCATTTCAGGAATTCCTCCCCTTCTTTGCCCTAAACATTGTGACTGTCCCAGTCTATATTGGGATAATTGAAGTCTCCCATTATCACTACTCTATAGTTCTTGCATAGTTCTGTAATTTGCCTGCAAATTTTCTCCTCTATTTCCTTCCCACTATTTGATGGCCTACAGTACACACCCAGTAGTGTAACAGCTCCTCTATTGTTCCTTACTTATAACCAAATAGATTCTACCTTTGACCCCTCAACCACATCATCCCTTTCCAGTGCTAGAATAGTTTCTTTGATCAATACTGCCACACCCCCTCCCTCTCCCCTGAATACCTTGTAGCCAGGAATATTAAGTACCCAATCCTCCCCTCCTTTGAGCCAGGTCTCTGTTATTGTCACTATATCATAGTCCAATGTGGCGACTTGAGCCTGCAGCTCACCAACCTTATTTACCCCACTACGTGCATTTACACACATGCACTCCAATCTCATCTTGCCCCCTGTCTGATCCCTCCTGTTTCTGAACTATTCTTTACTCTCGTGCTATTTGTCACTCCCAATCCTCTGTGCACCTTGTTTCTCCTCTCTGATGCTTCATCCTGGTTCCCTCCCCCTGCCAAAATAGTTTAAACCCTCCCCCCATAGCACTAGTTAACCTCCCCGCATGGCCATAGGTCCCAACTCTGTTGAGGTACAACCCATCCATCTTGAACAGATCCCTTCTGCTCCAGAACTGGTCCCAATACCCCAGGAATCTGTAGCCCTCCCTGCTGCACCATTCCTCCAGCCATGCATTAACCTGCCTTATCCTACGATTCCTATATTCATTAGCGCGTGACACTGGGAGTAATCCAGAGATTACTACCTTTGAAGTCCTGCTTTTTAACTTCCTCCCTAGCTCCTGAAACTCTGACTGCAGGTCCTCAACCCTTTTCCTTCCTATGTCATTGGTTTCAAGATGGACCACGACTTCTGTTCCCCTTCCCCCCTCAAAATATTCTGTACCCTCTCAGTGATGTCCTTTACCCTGGCACCAGGGAGGCAACACACCATGGGGGTTGCAGAAATGCCTGACTGTCCCCCTATAACCACTGCATTCCGACACTTCACCGTGCCCCTCTGTGCTGTCCTTTCCCCCACGGTGCCATGCTCCGGACTGCACTCCTTCGAGATGTCGTCACCCTCTCCGGTATTCAATACTGAAAACCAGTTAGTGAGCGACACACTCCCAGAGGATTCCAGCACTGCTTGCCTCTTCCTACTCTGCCGGATGGCCGCCCATTTATTGTCCTGAGCTCTCTGCGGCTGTGGGGTGACCACCTCCTGGAACGTACGATCCAGGAAATTCTCAGCCTCCTGTATACCCTGCAGTGACTCCAGCCGCCCCTCAAGCTTGAACAACTGGAGGCACTTCCTGCACACGTGGTCACCCAGGGCACCTGAGTTTCAGCTGTCCCTCGATTCTATTAGGGTCTTGTGTTTTAACTTCGTACTCCTTTAAATCCTATTTAATATTTCTTTATTTAATATTTATGTATACCAGATTCTCATTTAATACAATTTTGGAGCCCTTTAGTATCACCTACTTAGTTTATTTTATCCTGTTAGATACTATACTAATATATTAAATTGACTTAGCTTCGCTTTCATGGGTTCCCCAGCTATGTCGACTGTGACGTCACTTTTGCAACTTTTCCTAGAGTTTGTTTACTGCACTCTGCTACTGCTCTGATTTAAGTACTTGGGGCCTGTGGTTCTCCGCGCTCTCCCGACGCCCTGCTACTGCTCTCTCCCTCTCCCGCGGTTCTCCCCGCTCTCCCGACGCCCTGCTACTGCTCTCCCTCTCCCGTGGTTCTCCGCGCTCTCCCGACGCCCTGCAACTGCTCTCCCTCTCCCGTGGTTCTCCACACTCTCCCGACGCCCTGCTACTGCTCTCCCTCTCCCGTGGTTCTCCCCGCTCTCCCGACGCCCTGCTACTGCTCTCTCTCTCTCCCGTGGTTCTCCCCGCTCTCCCGACGCCCTGCTACTGCTCTCTCTCTCTCCCGTGGTTCTCCGCACTCTCCCGACGCCCTGCTACTGCTCTCTCCCTCTCCCGTGGTTCTCCCCGCTCTCCCGACGCCCTGCTACTGCTCTCTCTCTCTCCCGTGGTTCTCCGCGCTCTCCCGACGCCCTGCTACTGCTCTCTCCCTCTCCCGTGGTTCTCCGCGCTCTCCCGACGCCCTGCTACTGCTCTCTCTCTCCCGTGGTTCTCCGCGCTCTCCCGACGCCCTGCTACTGCTCTCCCTCTCCCACGGTTCTCCGCGCTCTCCCGACGCCCTGCTACTGCTCTCTCTCTCCCGTGGTTCTCCCCGCTCTCCCGACGCCCTGCTACTGCTCTCTCTCTCTCCCGTGGTTCTCCGCGCTCTCCCGACGCCCTGCTACTGCTCTCTCTCTCCCACGGTTCTCCCCGCTCTCCCGACGCCCTGCTACTGCTCTCCCTCTCCCACGGTTCTCCCCGCTCTCCCGACGCCCTGCTACTGCTCTCTCTCTCCCACGGTTCTCCATGCTCTCCCGACGCCCTGCTACTGCTCTCCCTCTCCCGTGGTTCTCCCCGCTCTCCCGACGCCCTGCTACTGCTCTCCCTCTCCCGTGGTTCTCCCCGCTCTCCCGACGCCCTGCTACTGCTCTCTCTCTCTCCCGTGGTTCTCCCCGCTCTCCCGACGCCCTGCTACTGCTCTCTCTCTCTCCCGTGGTTCTCCGCACTCTCCCGACGCCCTGCTACTGCTCTCTCCCTCTCCCGTGGTTCTCCCCGCTCTCCCGACGCCCTGCTACTGCTCTCTCTCTCTCCCGTGGTTCTCCGCGCTCTCCCGACGCCCTGCTACTGCTCTCTCCCTCTCCCGTGGTTCTCCGCGCTCTCCCGACGCCCTGCTACTGCTCTCTCTCTCCCGTGGTTCTCCGCGCTCTCCCGACGCCCTGCTACTGCTCTCCCTCTCCCACGGTTCTCCGCGCTCTCCCGACGCCCTGCTACTGCTCTCTCTCTCCCGTGGTTCTCCCCGCTCTCCCGACGCCCTGCTACTGCTCTCTCTCTCTCCCGTGGTTCTCCGCGCTCTCCCGACGCCCTGCTACTGCTCTCTCTCTCCCACGGTTCTCCCCGCTCTCCCGACGCCCTGCTACTGCTCTCCCTCTCCCACGGTTCTCCCCGCTCTCCCGACGCCCTGCTACTGCTCTCTCTCTCCCACGGTTCTCCATGCTCTCCCGACGCCCTGCTACTGCTCTCCCTCTCCCGTGGTTCTCCCCGCTCTCCCGACGCCCTGCTACTGCTCTCCCTCTCCCGTGGTTCTCCGCACTCTCCCGACGCCCTGCTACTGCTCTCCCTCTCCCGTGGTTCTCCGCGCTCTCCCGACGCCCTGCTACTGCTCTCTCTCTCCCACGGTTCTCCCCGCTCTCCCGACGCCCTGCTACTGCTCTCTCTCTCCCACGGTTCTCCCCGCTCTCCCGACGCCCTGCTACTGCTCTCCCTCTCCCGTGGTTCTCCGCGCTCTCCCGACGCCCTGCTACTGCTCTCTCTCTCCCACGGTTCTCCATGCTCTCCCGACGCCCTGCTACTGCTCTCCCTCTCCCGTGGTTCTCCCCGCTCTCCCGACGCCCTGCTACTGCTCTCTCTCTCCCACGGTTCTCCCCGCTCTCCCGACGCCCTGCTACTGCTCTCTCTCTCCCGTGGTTCTCCCCGCTCTCCCGACGCCCTGCTACTGCTCTCTCTCTCCCGTGGTTCTCCGCACTCTCCCGACGCCCTGCTACTGCTCTCTCTCTCCCACGGTTCTCCACGCTCTCCCGACGTCCTGCTACTGCTCTCTCTCTCTCCCACGGTTCTCCGCACTCTCCCGACGTCCTGCTACTGCTCTCTCCCTCTCCCGTGGTTCTCCCCGCTCTCCCGACGTCCTGCTACTGCTCTCTCTCCCACGATTCTCCGCGCTCTCCCGACGCCCTGCTACTGCTCTCTCTCTCACACGTTTCTACATGCTCTCCCGACGTCCTGCTACTGCTCTCCCTCTCCCGTGGTTCTCCCCGCTCTCCCGACGCCCTGCTACTGCTCTCTCTCTCACACGTTTCTACATGCTCTCCCGACGTCCTGCTACTGCTCTCTCCCTCTCCCGTGGTTCTCCGCACTCTCCCGACGCCCTGCTACTGCTCTCTCTCTCTCCCACGGTTCTCCCCGCTCTCCCGACGCCCTGCTACTGCTCTCTCTCTCCCACGGTTCTCCGCGCTCTCCCGACGCCCTGCTACTGCTCTCCCTCTCCCGTGGTTCTCCCCGCTCTCCCGACGCCCTGCTACTGCTCTCTCTCTCCCACGGTTCTCCCCGCTCTCCCGACGCCCTGCTACTGCTCTCCCTCTCCCGTGGTTCTCCCCGCTCTCCCGACGCCCTGCTACTGCTCTCTCTCTCCCACGGTTCTCCCCGCTCTCCCGACGCCCTGCTACTGCTCTCCCTCTCCCGTGGTTCTCCCCGCTCTCCCGACGCCCTGCTACTGCTCTCTCTCTCCCGTGGTTCTCCCCGCTCTCCCGACGCCCTGCTACTGCTCTCTCCCTCTCCCGTGGTTCTCCACACTCTCCCGATGCCCTGCTACTGCTCTCTCTCTCCCGTGGTTCTCCCCGCTCTCCCGACGCCCTGCTACTGCTCTCTCTCTCCCGTGGTTCTCCCCGCTCTCCCGACGCCCTGCTACTGCTCTCTCTCTCCCACGGTTCTCCCCGCTCTCCCGACGCCCTGCTACTGCTCTCTCTCTCCCGTGGTTCTCCACACTCTCCCGACGCCCTGCTACTGCTCTCTCTCTCCCGTGGTTCTCCCCGCTCTCCCGACGCCCTGCTACTGCTCTCTCTCTCCCACGGTTCTCCGCGCTCTCCCGACGCCCTGCTACTGCTCTCTCTCTCCCACGGTTCTCCCCGCTCTCCCGACGCCCTGCTACTGCTCTCTCTCTCCCGTGGTTCCCCGTGCTCTCCCGACGCCCTGCTACTGCTCTCTCTCTCCCACGGTTCTCCATGCTCTCCCGACGCCCTGCTACTGCTCTCTCTCTCCCGTGGTTCCCTGTGCTCTCCCGACGCCCTGCTACTGCTCTCTCTCTCTCCCACGGTTCTCCATGCTCTCCCGACGCCCTGCTACTGCTCTCTCCCTCTCCCGCGGTTCTCCGCACTCTCCCGACGCCCTGCTACTGCTCTCTCTCTCCCGTGGTTCTCCCCGCTCTCCCGACGCCCTGCTACTGCTCTCCCTCTCCCGTGGTTCTCCCCGCTCTCCCGACGCCCTGCTACTGCTCTCTCTCTCCCGTGGTTCTCCCCGCTCTCCCGACGCCCTGCTACTGCTCTCCCTCTCCCGTGGTTCTCCCCGCTCTCCCGGTGCCCTGCTACTGCTCTCTCCCTCTCCCGTGGTTCTCCGCACTCTCCCGATGCCCTGCTACTGCTCTCTCTCTCCCGTGGTTCTCCCCGCTCTCCCGACGCCCTGCTACTGCTCTCCCTCTCCCGTGGTTCTCCCCGCTCTCCCGGTGCCCTGCTACTGCTCTCTCCCTCTCCCGTGGTTCTCCGCACTCTCCCGGTGCCCTGCTACTGCTCTCTCCCTCTCCCGTGGTTCTCCGCACTCTCCCGACGCCCTGCTACTGCTCTCTCCCTCTCCCGTGGTTCTCCGCACTCTCCCGATGCCCTGCTACTGCTCTCTCTCTCTCCCGTGGTTCTCCGCGCTCTCCCGCCGCTCTGCCAGGGCTCTCCCTCTCCCGCGGTTCTCCCCGCTCTCCCGGCGCCCTGCTACTGCTCTCTCCTTCTCCCGCGGTTCTCCGCGCTCTCCCGACGCTCTGCTACTGCTCTCCCTCTCCCGCGGTTCTCCCCGCTCTCCCGACGCTCTGCTACTGCTCTCCCTCTCCCGCGGTTCTCCGCGCTCTCCCGGCGCCCTGCTACTGCTCTCTCCCTCTCCCGCGGTTCTCCGCACTCTCCCGATGCCCTGCTACTGCTCTCTCTCTCTCCCGTGGTTCTCCGCACTCTCCCGGCGCTCTGCTACTGCTCTCTCCCTCTCCCGTGGTTCTCCGCACTCTCCCGATGCCCTGCTACTGCTCTCTCTCTCTCCCGTGGTTCTCCCCGCTCTCCCGACGCCCTGCTACTGCTCTCTCCCTCTCCCGTGGTTCTCCGCACTCTCCCGATGCCCTGCTACTGCTCTCTCTCTCTCCCGTGGTTCTCCCCGCTCTCCCGACGCCCTGCTACTGCTCTCTCCCTCTCCCGTGGTTCTCCGCACTCTCCCGATGCCCTGCTACTGCTCTCTCTCTCTCCCGTGGTTCTCCGCGCTCTCCCGCCGCTCTGCCAGGGCTCTCCCTCTCCCGCGGTTCTCCGCGCTCTCCCGGCGCCCTGCTACTGCTCTCCCTCTCCCGTGGTTCTCCCCGCTCTCCCGACGCTCTGCTACTGCTCTCCCTCTCCCGCGGTTCTCCGCGCTCTCCCGGCGCCCTGCTACTGCTCTCCCTCTCCCGCGGTTCTCCGCGCTCTCCCGCCGCTCTGCCAGGGCTCTCCCTCTCCCGCGGTTCTCCACACTCTCCCGACACTCGTAGTGGAAACCTGGAACTCGCTTTCCCAAAAGGCTATGGATGTTGGCTCAATTGAAATTCTCAAGACTGAGATCAATAGACTTTTGTTCGGTAAGGGAATCAAGGGATAGGGAACAAAGTCGGCTAAATAGAGTTGTGGGAACTATGCAGCACATAGCTACCGTTAGGAAGGTTTGATTTTCAGTTATTATTTCTGCTAAATGCATTTACTAAATTCGTGTCTTTTCTTATCCTGTGCAAGATCTGTTTGGTATCAGTATACACCAATTGCAAATTCTGTGAGTTAGTTGTCTCATTAGCAGCACAAGTTCACAGTGCTGCTGCCAGTATTTGTACTGAACAGATATTACACCTGATAAACACAACAGAAATGTGGTAAAAAAACAGCCGCCTTTTGTATAATTGTGCAAAAAACATCTTCACCCGGATGCAAGTCCTGTTTTTTAAAGGGTCTTTTCCACACAAAGAAAAAGTCAATCAGAAATTATTGCACATGTTTACCATAATCACCATTGTGGAAATAAATCTAAAATGGTGTCAGACATGGCAGAGAAATCTGTTATCTTGGCAAAGACAAATAGAAGAAAAAGAAAAATAATAAAATAAATGCAGAGAAAGGGAAAGGTTAATAAACAAATCAAAATGGACTGTAACAGAAAGTGACAAATATAACAGAAATGGGCAAATGGGACACAGAAGTGCATTACAGAGTCTAACAGGGAAAAGTTAATCAATGAAAAAGGATAAGAAAAAATGACAGAAATATGAAATATCATAGTATCAAAGTAGATACGGCAATGGAGGAGGCCATTTGGCCCATCATGCCTGTGCTGGCTCTTTGAAAGAGCTATCTAATTACTCCCACTCCCCTGCTCTTTCCCCATAGCCCTGTAAACTTTTTCCCTTCAATTATTTATCTAATTCCCTTTTTGAAAGTTGCTATTGAATCTGCTTCCACCGCCCTTTCAGGCAGTGCATTCAAGATCATAACAATTCTCTGTGTAAAAAAATGTTTCCTCATCTCGCCTCTGGCTCTTTTGCCAATTACCTTAAATCTGTGTCCTCTGGTTACCGAACCTTCTGCCCCTGGAAACAGATTCTCCTTATTTACTCTGTCAAAACCCTTCATGATTTTGAACACCTCGATCAAATCTCCCCTTAACCTTCTCTGTTCTAAGGAGAACAATTTTGCAGGGCTATGGGGAAAGAGCAGGGGACTGGGAATAATTGGTAGCTCTTTCACTGGCATGATGGGCCGAATAACCTCCTTCTGTAGCCTTATCATTCTATGATTCTATGAAATTGCAGGTAACATTTGTGCCACATAAGTTTCAGGTAATGAGCATCTGTAACAAGAGGAAGCCCAACCTTCTCCCCCTGACCACAGAGTCATAAGAACATAAGAAATAGGAGCAGGAGTAGGCCATTCGGCCCCTCAAGCCTGCTCCACCATTCAACAAGATCATGGCTGATCTTATACCTCAACGCCATTTTCCTGCACCATCCCCATATCCCTTGATGCCTTTAATATCTAGAAATCTATCGATCTCTGTTTTGAATGTACTCAATGTACTCAGGTGAGCGCTCACCTGACGAAGGAGGAAGCCTCCGAAAGCTTGCGATTTTCAAATAAAACAGTTGGACTATAGCCTGGTGTTGTAAGATTCCTTACATTTGTCAACCCCAGTCCATCACCGGCATCTCCACACCAAAAAGAAAAGAAGCAACAATGTCATTGGAACAACGATCACCTTCAAGTCCACAATCACGCACCATCTTGACTTGGACATGTATCGTCATCCCTTCATCATTGCTGGGTTAATATCCTGAGGTTCCCTCCCTAACACCACTGTGGGAACACCATCAGCACAAGGACTGCAGTGGTTCAAGGAGAAGGCCCACCGCCTTCTCAGGGCAACTAGGGATGGGCAAAAATTGTGGCATTGCCAGTGTCGGCCACATCCTGAGAACAAATATTAAAAAATTAAAGAAGCACAGAATCACTGAATTGTATTATTCACAGAATTCATAGAATCCTCGAATCACAGAATTCACCGAAGCGTAGAATCATAATCTCATGGGCCATTTATATGGATTGAAAAGAGCAATTGTCCCAACATTGGCTCCTGGGGAGTGGGACTAGCTGGATTGCTCTTGCATAGAACCGGCGTGGACTCGATGGGCCGAATGGCCTCCTTCCGTGCTGAAACCTTTCTATGATTTTTCTATGATTCTATGGGGGTCATGTTTACATCCCTCCAGTCTGAAAAACATCCATTTTCCATTACTGGCTGTTTTGCATCGTTTAATCTATTCCTATCAATGCTGTCACATTTCCCTTTAATACCATGTGCCTTCATTTTATCAACAATTATTCTATGTGGCACCTAGAATCATAGAATCATAGAAAGGTTACAGCACAGAAGGACGCCATTCGGCCCATCGGGTCCGAGCTAGCTCTATGCAAGAGCAGTCCAGCTTGTCCCACTCCCCCCCGCACCCCGTCCTATCCCCGTAGCCCTGCACAATTTTTCCTTTCAAGTACTTATCCAGTTCCCTTTTGAAGGCTAGGATTGAATCTGCCTCCACCACCCCCTCGGGCAGTACCTCGAGTAGTGGTAATGTAGGGGATGGGATCAAACAGGAAATTAGAGATGCATTAGAGAGTACTACAGTAATCATGGGTGACTTTAATCTTCATATAGACTGGCCAATCCAAAATAGCAATAATACTGTGGAGGATGAATTCCTGGACTATGTATGAGATGGTTTTTTAGACCAGTACATTGAGGAGCCAACCAGGGAACACGCTATCCTAGATTGGATATTGTGCAATGAGAAGGGGTTAATTAATAATCTTGTTGTGCGGGGTCCTTTAGGGAAGAGTGACCATAACATGATAGAATTCTTCATTAAGATGGAAAGTGAAGCAGTTCAATCCGAAACTAGAGTCCTAAATCTAAACAAAGGAAACAAGGAGATCAAGGAGGGGCCATGAAATAACACTGGCGAGCAAAATAAAGGAAAATCCTAAGATGTTTTATAAGTATATTAAGGGTAAGAGGATGACTAGGGAAAAAATAGGGCCCATTAGGGACAAAAATGGCAATCTGTGTGTGGAGCCGGCAGATGTAGGAGGGGTTCTAAATGAATTTTTTGCATCTGTTTTCACTATGGAGAAGGACGATGTAGACATAGAAATACGGCAGGGGGACTGTGATATACTCGAACATATTAACATCGAGCAGGAGGAGGTATTGGCGGTTTTAGCAGGCCTAAAAATGGATAAATCCCCAGGCCCGAACGAAATGTATCCCAGGCTACTGTGTGAGGCAAAGGAGGTGATTGCGGGGGCTCTAACACATATATTCAGAACCTCTCTGGCCACAGGGGATGTGCCAGAGGACTGGAGAACCGCTAATGTAGTACCATTATTCAAGAATGGGAGTAGGGAAAAACCGGGGAACTACAGGCCAGTGAGCCTAACATCAGTGGTAGGAAAATTATTGGAAAAAATTCTGAAGGACAAAATTAGTCTCCACTTGGAGGAGCAAGGATTAATCAGGGATAGTCAACATGGCTTTGTCAAGGGAAGATCATGTCTGACTAATTTGATTGAATTTTTTGAGGGGGTGACTAGGCGTGTGGATGAGGGTAACGCAGTGGATGTGGTATACATGGATTTCAGTAAGGCCTTCGATAAAGTCCCCCACAGGAGACTGGTCAAGAAGGTACGAGCCCATGGAATCCAGGGTGCCTTGGCACTTTGGATACAAAACTGGCTTAGTGGCAGAAGGCAGAGGGTGATGGTCGAAGGTTGTTTTTGTGACTGGAAGCCTGTGGCCAGTGGGGTACCACAGGGATCGGTGCTGGGTCCCTTGCTGTTTGTGGTCTACATTAATGACTTGGATATGAATGTAAAAGGTATGATCAGTAAGTTCGCTGATGATACAAAAATTGGTAGGGTGGTAAATAGCGAGGAGGATAGCCTCAGTCTGCAGGACGATATAGATGGGTTGGTCAGATGGGCGGAACAGTGGCAAATGGAATTTAACCCGGAAAAGTGCGAGGTGATGCACTTTGGAGGGACTAACAAGGCAAGGGAATACACAATGAATGGGAGGACCCTAGGCAAGACAGAGGGTCAGAGGGATCTTGGTGTGCAAGTTCACAGATCCCTGAAGGCGGCGGAACAGGTAGATAAGGTGGTAAAGAAGGCATATGGGATACTTGCCTTTATTAGCCGAGGCATAGAATATAAGAGCAAGGAGGTTATGATGGAGCTGTATAAAACACTGGTTAGGCCACAGCTGGCGTACTGTGTGCAGTTCTGGTCGCCAGGAAGGATGTGATTGCTTTGGAGAGGGTGCAGAGGAGATTCACCAGGATGTTACCAGGGCTGGAGCGCTTCAGCTATGAAGAGAGACTGGGAAGATTGGGTTTGTTTTCCTTGGAGCAGAGGAGGCTGAGGGGGGACATGATTGAGGTGTACAAAATTATGAGGGGCACAGATAGGATGGATACTAAGGAGCTTTTTCCCTTCGTTGAGGGTTCTATAACAAGGGGACATAGATTCAAGGTAAAAGGCGGGAGGTTTAGAGGGGATTTGAGAAAGAACTTTTTCACCCAGAGGGTGGTTGGAGTCTGGAACTCACTGCCTGAAAGGGTTGTGGAGGCAGGAACCCTCACAACATTCAAGAAGCATTTGGATGAGCACTTGAAATGCCATAGCATACAAGGCTACGGACCAAATGCTGGAATATGGGATTAGAGTAGACAGAGCTTGATGGCCGGCGCGGACACGATGGGCCGAAGGGCCTCTATCCGTGCTGTATAACTCTATGACTCTATGACACTACGAAGGTATGAGGAGGGAGTTGGCTATGATATTGGGAAACTTCATTAAAAGGCATGACTGTGGATAGGCAATGGTTAACATTTAAGGAACAAATGCATGTATTGCAACAATTATACATTCCTTTCTGGTGCAAAAACACAAAAGGAAAAGCGGCCCAACCATGGCTAACAAAAGAAATTAAGGATAGTATGCGATCCAAAGAGGAATCATATACAGTTGCCAGAAAAAGTAGCAAGTCTGAGGATTGGGAGCAGTTTAGAATTCAGCAAAAATGGACCAAGAGATTGATTAAGAGGGGAAAAATAGAATATGAGAGTAAACTTGCAAGGAACATAAAAGTGGACTGTAAAAGCTTCTACGAGTATGTAAAAAGGAAAAGATTAGTGAAGACAAATGTAGGTCCCTTACAGTCAGAAATGGGAGAATTTATAATGGGGAACAAGGAAATGGCAGAGCAATTAAACAAATACTTTGGTTCTGTCTTCACGGAAGACGACACAAATAACTTCCCAGAAATGCTAGGGAACCAAGGGACTAGTGAGAAGGAGGAATTAAAAGAAATTAGTATTAGTAAAAAAATAGTGCTGGAGAAATTAATGGGACTGAAAGCCAATAAATCCCCAGAGCCTGATAATCTGCATCCCAGAGTACTAAAAGAGGTAGCCATGGAAATAGTGGATGCATTAGTTGTCATCTTCCAAAATTCTATAGACTCTAGAACAGTTCCTGCAGATTGGAGGGTGGCAAATGTAACCCCACTATTTAAAAAAGGAGGGAGAGAGAAAACAGGGAACTACAGACCGGTTCGCCTAACATCAGTAGTAGGGAAAATGCTAGAGTTACAAAGGATGTGATAACAGGACACTTAGAAAATATCAAAGGCATTAGACAAAGTCAACATGGATTTATGAAAGGGAAATCATGTTTGACAAACCTACTGGAGTTTTTTGAGGATGTAACTGGTAGAATATATAGGGGAGAACCAGTGGATGTGGTTTATTTGGATTTTCAGAAGGCCTTTGATAAAGTCCCACATAAGAGGTTCGGGTGTAAAATTAAAGCACATGGGATTGGTGGTAATATACTGGCATGGACTGAAAATTGGTTAACAGACAGGAAACAGAGAGTAGGAATAAATGGGTCTTTTTCGGGGTGGCAGGCGGTGACTAGTGGGGTACCGCAGGGATCAGTGCTTGGGCCCCAGCTATTCACAATATATATCAATGATTTGGATGAGGGAACCAAGTTTGCAAGTTTGCTGACGACACAAAACTAGGTGGGATCGTGAGTTTTGAGGAGGTTGTAAAGAGGCTTCAAGGTGATTTAGACAAGTTGAGTGAGTGGGCAAATACATGGCAGATGCAGTATAACGTGCATAAATGTGAAGTTATCTACTTCGGAAGGAAAAACAGAAAGGCAGAGTATTATTTAAATGGAGATAGATTGGGGAATGTTGATGTACAAAGGGACCTGGGTGTCCTTGTACACCAGTCACTGAAAGCAAACATGCAGGTGCAGCAAACAGTTAGGAAGGCAAATGGTATGTTATAGGAACATAGGAACAGGAGTAGGCCATTCAGCCCCTCGTGCCTGCTCCAGGCCTTCATTGCAAGAGGATTTGAGTACAGGAGCAAGGATGTCTTACCGCAGTTATACAGGGCCTTGGTGAGACCACACCTGGAGTATTGTGCGCAGTTTTGGTCTCCTTACCTAAGGTAGGATATACTTGCCATAGAGGGAGAATAGATAAGGGAGAACCAGTGGATGTGTTCTCGAAGGTTCACCAGACTGATTCCTGGGATGGCAGGATTATCATAGGAGGAGAGATTGGGTCGACTCGGTCTGTATTCACTCGAGTTTAGAAGAATGAGAGGGGATCTCATTGAAACATATAAAATTCTGACAGGGCTCGACAGACTGGATGAGGGAGGATGCCATATTGAATGGCGGAGCAGGCTCGAAGGGCCGAATGGCCTGCTCCTGCTCCTATTTTCTATGTTTCTATGTTTCGATTCCAGATCCTAACCACTCGCTGTGTAAAAAAGTTTATCCTCATGTCACCTTTGGTTCTTTTGCCAATCACCTTAAAACTTTGTCCTCTGGTTCTTGACCCCTCCACCAATAAGAACAGTTTCTCTCTATCTACTCTGTCTGGACTCTTCATGCTATCAAATCTGCTCGCAACCGTCTCTGTTTCAAGGAGAACAACCCCTGCTTCTCCAGTCTATCCACATAACTAAAGCCCCTCATCCCTGGAATCATTCTAGTAAATCTCTTCTGTACCCTCTCTAAGGCCTTCACATCTTTCCTAAAGTGCGGTGCCCAGAACTGGACACAATACTCCAGTTGTGGCCAAACCAGTGTTTTATAAAGTTTCATCATGACTTCCATACTTTTGTACTGTACGCCTCTATTTATAAAGCCCAGGATCCCGTATGCTTTTTTAACCGTTTTCTCAAACTGCCCTGCCACCTTCAATGATTTGTGTACATATACCCCCAGATCTCTCTGTTCCTGTACCCCTTTTAGAGTTGTGCCCTCTAGTTTATATTGCCTCTCCTCATTCTTCCTACCAAAATGAATTACTTCACATTTTTCTGTGTTAAATTTCATCTGCCACGTGTCCATCTATTCCACCAGCCTGACCGTATCCTCTTGCGGTCTGTCACTATCCTCCTCACTGTCTCATTCAATTGCCTTTTGAAAATCCAAGTACACAACCTCCATTGCATCTCCTTTGTCAATATGCTATTTCCTCAAGAAATTCTATTAAATTTGTCAGACATGACTTGCCTTGTACATATACTTGCTGGCTGTCAATTAACCCATGTCGTTCTAGGTGAATATTAATTTTATCCCATATTATAGCCTTTAAAAGATTCCAATTTCTGATGTTTAGCTGACTGGTCTATAGTTAATTGGTTTATTGGTTTTTAAAGAAGGGTTACATTAGCAACCCTCCCATCCTCAGGCACAACTTCCATATCCAAAAATATTTTAAAAATTGCAGTCAGAGCATCTGCTATTTCCTCTCTGATCCCCTTAGCCTTCAAGGATTCATACTATCAGGGCCCGGTATGTTTTCCACTTGACTTCCACCAACATTTTCGTTACATAACATTAAGAAGCAGCTGAGTACACTGAACACAGTAAAAGTTTTGGCCCTGGCAACATACTGGCTATAGACCAACATATAGGAACTTTCAAAAGGCAATGGGACATGTACTTGAAGAGGATTAATTTGCAGGGTTATGGGGAAAATGCTGGGGTGTGGGAATAAATTGGGCAGCTCTTTCAAAGAGCCGGCACAGGCATCACGGGCTGAATGGCCTCCTTCAGTGCTGTAAAATTCAATGATTTTATGATTCTAAACCAGAACTACCCCTCCCGCAGCCAAGCACTTCCAGTGTGCAAACTGGCTGTTGCATTTCTTACATTACAATCGTGATTACACATCTTAGATGTTCTGAGGTTGTGAAAGGTGCGATATTTCTTTCCTTCGAATTGATTCACGGACATCCACCTGATAAATTGGCAAATTGCCCAGGTATGCTTTCGCCACAAAAGAGGAACGCCCATCAGCCTCCTCTAAATCATCAGTGAAGTATTGGAAGTAGTCATCAATAGTATCATCAGGCAGCACCTACCCACTAACAGCCTGCTCACCGGCCCTGACTTTGGGTAATGCCAGAAGCGTTCATTGTCAGATCTCACCACAACCCCTATCCAGCCTTAGAGGTAAGAGCTGAATACCCGGGGGAGAGGTGAGAGTAACTTGCCCCGACATCGAGGCAGCATTCGACTGAGCATGGCACCAAGGAGCCTTAGCAAAACTAAGATTATTGAGGGTCAAAGGGAAAACATTCTAGTTGCTAGAGCCATAGCTGACACACAGGAATGCAGTATATGGAGCGCGTGGGTTTTCAAAAGGTTTTCAATAAAGGTTCTCACAAGGGACTTGTTAGAAAAACTCACATGTCTGGTATAGAGGAAATGTTAGCAGCATAGATAGAAAGTTGATTGCTTGACAGGAAACAAAAAGGGTGACTTTTAGCCCTCCTCGGCCAGCTGGTGGGCAGATAAAATCAGTCAAGTGAGTTACCTGCCGATGACCTGACTTCACCTCACCATCTTCCATTCTGAGCAGGCAGCAAAGCCCAGTAGGGCCCTTTTTTAAATATGCAGATCAGAATCCAATGGCAATGTCAGACCCTGACTGCAATTTTAACTCTGGCTCAAGTGGGGAATTCATTGAGGCTTTCCCACCAAATGAAGTCAGTGGGAACAGGATCCAGGATCAGAAGAGGTTATTTAAGTTAAGTTTTTTTTTTACTTTCCTTATGAGGCCAGGAGGAGCAGGAGTGATCCTCTTGGCCCCACAATGAAAGTTTAGGCTTCCTCTGCCCCGGGCTGACACCCCCCATCTTTCACAAAAGCCTCCTGAAACCCCCTACCCGCAACTTACCTCCTGGCTAATGAGCCTTTCTTTGGTGCTGGCCAATGGCCTCCTGCCATCTGAACGCCTACTCCTGCCCGCTGAACAGCTGCCGCTTTCTGCCCATTTTTGATGGGTGGCATGCAGATGAGGCCGGGAGTTAAAATCGCCAGGGCCTCACGCTGCTGATCCGGAACGTGTTTGGCACGCGACCCACTCCCCACCCGCCCGAATCCCACTCCCAGTTAAAATCAGGGCTAAAAGAGTCAGGGTAAATGGGTGTTGGTCGGGTTGAAGGGTCAGAAGCGGTATACCCCAGCGGTCAGTTGCTTTTGGCTACCAGTGTGGAGGACTTCAGGCGAATATAAGCCCTGAATTTCCTCAAAGCCCTTCTTCCTTGCCCACCTAGACCACTTCCTGGGTAATGTACAGATCCCCTGTGGCACCTTGAAAGGACCTGGTGCCAAAAGAAATTCAGAATAGTGGTCCCATTGATAGGGACATGCAAAGCCCTTCTGGCAGTGGAACAATGCTGCAGATCATCACGAAGAGGATGGACAATGGCAGTCATGGCCAATCACACCCTTCAAACATAGAGTCCGCCCGCAAGGTCCTCAAAGGACCTGTGCTGCCTGTAGACATGCTGTGACGGGTAGTACCTGATGGGTTGCAGGCTTCTGCCATGTTGCCTTATTCTCTCACATTCACATGCTGCTGTTTCTCGCTGGCGGAGAGAGCTATACCCATGGGGAATGTCATACTATCTCGAGTCATTCCGGGTATGTGGGGGAGACCCTGGGGGGAAGGGTAGGGTGGAGAATGTTAAGAAACGTTGGGTTGGAGTGAGACTGTCACACTGTGCCCCAGGGGTGGATAAAGTGCAAGCTTCAGTGAGCACAACCCACAAATAACGGGTTGAAATAAAGTTCTGAGAAGCTAGAAATCATCAAAGTTTGGAGACTATTCGAAGCTCTCGAGCTCCTCACTTTCACCTGAATCAATGACAGGGGCTGAGCCTGTTTTATATGGGTCTAACTTTCAGCGCAGTTGTGGCATAAAAGCAGGAGTGGCCTCCTTTGCAAACGAACCCTGTGGGGCTCAGGCAGGCAGTTTGTTAAAGCTGCCAGACAGGAGGAAACTCACGTCTAGCGCATTAATGCCACATAACTGGTGTAATGCACTAAACACAAATTTCCTCGATCTTTTTTAGCACAGTAACAGTGTAATGATGGTGTAGGTGCTGAACATAGTTAGGAAATTGAGGTCCACAGGCAGGTTAGGGGAATGGGCAGACAGGTCGCAGATGCAATTAAATGTGGATAAGTATTAGGTAATACATTTTGGGAACAAAAACAAAGAATGGGAACATACACACATTAAAAGACACTGAAACATTTGGCTGAATGGAGAGGCCTCGGGATTCATATACATAATCACCTGAAAGTATGAGTACAGTTAGAAAAAGGAATGAAAAGGGCCAGCAGCATTTTAGGTTTATAAATAGGGACTTAGTTTACAACATTTTTAAAAATCACAAAGTTATAGGAAACATAAGTTAGGCCAAAGTTACTGTGTACAGCTAAGGGTTCGCCGTTACAAAAAGGAAATTAAAGCCATGGAGAACATACAGCGTAAACTCATCATCATAATGCTTGTAAACAATTTTACAACACCAAGTTATAGTCCAGCAATTTTATTTTAAATTCACAAGCTTTCGGAGGCTTCCTCCTTCCTCAGGTGAACAAAATGAAATATGCATTTCGTTCACCTGAGGAAGGAGGTAGCCTCCGAAAGCTTGTGAATTTAAAATAAAATTGCTGGACTATAACTTGGTGTTGTAAAATTGTTTACAATTGTCAACCCCAGTCCATCACCGGCATCTCCACATCATCATAATGCTTGTGATGGGAAAGGATTTACTGCAACTATTTCCACTGCAGTGGAGAAGGCTTCAAATCCAGTCAATTTTAGAAGTTTTGGTCACTTTTGGATTGTTTTCAACAAATGCACTTATTTCACTGAGATAAAGCTTTTTTCTTTCATGGCTTAATATTTTGTCTTCAAATCCGGTCAATTTTAGTAGTTTTGGTCACTTTTTGATAAGGTTGCAGCGAGGGAAACTGGGTATCTGGGACCTGAGTGAACAGGGCAAACAACTGGGTGTCTCCTTAATCAGATTGAAGGATTGGGAAATGAGCAGCACAAAGACTGAGAAGGAAATGTGAATTAGAGTGGGTGAATTCAATGTTAAATCAGGTACAGAAAGAGAAATAAAGAGAGGGAAAGAAAGATTGGACTAAGAGAGAGAGAGAAAGAGGCAGAAAAGTAAAGTTAAAATAAAATTTTACATTTTTAAAATCTCCAACAATTAAAAGGAATGAGACTCCACACTTGTAATTGTTAATTTTCGGTGCCAGAGAGGTTGTTTGGCAGTAATTAACATTTATCACATGGTTAATAGGGTACGTATACTGAAATGACTTGACTTCACTTTCTGTGGTGAGTTTAGTTTGTATCTACTGCGAAAATACAGGAACTTCACGCCGTTCAATGGATTTCAATGGGGAGGCAGACAGCGAGATGCCGTTTTTGTGAAGCTGATGGCGGAGCAGTGCAACTCCGACAGCAACTTTTGGATTTCCTCATTTAATCGCGCATCTGCCCCTCTCCTGAAGTTGCTATACCATTTACCAATAAATAACGGTGAGCGCCATTAGCCTCACCGTTATTTTGACGGCAAATGCTGTCCCAATGTAGTGTTTAAGCCGATATCAGGTAACCGGCAAAGTGCTGAGATACTGCTGTCATCGATTTGGTAAAATCATGATGTGGAGATGCCGGTGATGGACTGGGGTTGACAATTGTAAACAATTTTACAACACCAAGTTATAGTCCAACGATTTTATTTGAAATCTACAAGCTTTCGGAGGCTTCCTCCTTCCTCAAGTAAATGTCAGGAACTCCTGGAAGCCAACGCAATATAAACAATACATGGTGATTACAGACTGCCTTTGCAAATGCCCGTTGCCAAGGCAATCACCGTGAACTCCGAAAGCTTGTAGATTTCAAATAAAATCGTTGGACTATAACTTGGTGTTGTAAAATTGTTTACAATGGTAAAATCATGGCTGAGAGGTGAAGGAGCAACACATTACAACATGGCAGGTGAAGGAGTGATCTGAACATGAACAAAAGACAGAGCAATCTTGTTAAAAGGGGAGTGGAGTCTGTTCTGCACCAACCCAGTTCCACACCTAACTTAATAGGGGTGATTGTATGCTCCAGTACTGCACTGGGGAGTGATGGAGTCAGGGAGTGGGGCTGGGAGAATCAAGGCTATAATATGCTGTTGCACGTTCTCTGCCTTACGCTTGCTATGAGTGTAACTGCCTGGGATCATCCCTAATGTTCAGTCATAAAATACGGTGTGATTATCTTGTAAAATGTGTCGTTGCTAACAGGTTTTCGTGGCTATTGTATTAATCTACCAGTAGAATTAGATTACTCTTCAAACAAATCATAATCAAAAAAGGCACCAAGTCGAGTGTTAGGTTTGCAAATAGTTTTATATTTAGAAACGCCTTACGGGTAGCTTAAATTTTGAACAAATTTGAGGACAGCGTATATATATATATATATTTATATATTCATAGGCACTTCCAGATTGTACAAAAACATCTGAATGTTAAACTACATAACCATGGACGAATCATGGTCACCAGTGGATTGTGAACGGACGGAGGTCATAAACTCACGAGGAGCAAAATGAACGTTGTCACATTTTTTACATCCAAATATTGAAGGCAAACAACTGTGAAAAAGTCTGCGGAGATACAATCTAAACTTTTCACCCAAAAATGCATAAATGACCGGGTTCAAACAGCAGTGTACAAATGTGATGGACTCAGTTACTTTCAGTGCAATAGACAACTTATAACTGACTTCACAACCATTTAAAATACCCTGTTCTTTGCAGTAGTGCAGGAACAGCACTGCATTATACGGTGTCCAAAATACAAAATACACAATCACTACAGTAAATATAACTTTGATAGCCCTATGTTTCTTATAACTTTTGTTTCTAAGCAGGGTTAGAATGATCCTTGAATAACAGAAAACCATTATGGTCAATGGTACCAAAAAACCAAACACATTGACTTCAAAATGGCTAAAAGGTTTCCAATTTGAAACGTTTTCAGTTGGAAAGAAAGTATAACAAATCTTTCTTCCTTCAATGACACCAACTTTGTTATAGATCAGTGTGGGAAGGGAAGCTAAGATAGCTACACACCACATGACCAGGCTTGAAATAACCCCATATCGAGCAGTCCGAGCCCTGACAGCAAACACAGCGTGAACAATCGCAAGGTAGCGGTCTATACTTATCAGTATTATGAACATTATGCCACCGTAGAGGCCAAGCATATACGCAGCATTAATGATTTTACAGAAGGCATCTCCCCAGATCCATTCATTTGCGGCTAAATATGCCCAGAAAGGCAGTGATATGACAAAAAGCAAATCAGATATTGCCAAATTGAGAAGATACACGTCGGTCATACTCTTCAGGCGTTTGTATTTCAGGAGAATCCATAATACAAGGGCGTTCCCTGGGAGTCCAAACACAAACACAAGCGAATAAAGCACTGGGAGGAAGCTTGCTCCAAATTCTTCTGCAGCTTCTACATTACATGGAGAATAGTCAACAGAGTCGTAGCTGTAGTCACTGCTGGTGCTGTACATCATTTCAGTCGTATTCATCGCGTAATTCATCTTTCAGTGAATTAGAAACAAACAAACACGAGTCAGCGATGGTTAGCACTGAATGAGTTCACAGTTGCATTACAGTGCTATTTTACCAGTAGCTTCAAACTTCAATTAGTCCAGCCAGTGACAGAGTTAAACAATAAGTGGGGCACTTAGTGCATTCTGGTGATGAAGGTCTATGCATAGAAATGAGACAATTATTTCTCCAGATTCATTATATTAATAATGTACATTAATAAACCATTTATTTAAAAGTATTTTTAAAATCAAGATTAAAATAAATCTACTTACAAATAACACTTTTCTCACAGACAGATAATTTGCTGTTCCCTCAGTCTGGCACAAACTGTTGCCTTAGAAACATGGATTGGAGCTGTTGACTTGAAGGATGACACTACTTTAAATTGTGAACGAGGAAATGCAGCATTTCCTGTCAGTCTGTTGAGAATGAGGCCTCCTATTTAAACCAATCTTCATAAACATTCAGCTAACAAATGAGGTCACAAGATAGACACAGATGAGTGAGGCCACTTTATCTATCTGTCTATATTGAAAACTGACAGCCCTATTACATCAACCTACCAACCACCTCTTGAATCTAAGCTGCCCTAGCTGGGGGCTTATTCCAAAAGTTGATCGCTCTTTGCATGAAGAACCTCTCACACATATCTGTCCTAAACTGACATTCCCAGTGTTATAAACTGGATAGCCAGGTGGTGAGGATAGAATATCCGGGTCTTCAGTTGCTTCCAAGCCTTTATTCACAGAGCTCAACATTACACTCCAGATAAGCTCTCATATAAATGGATACAAGAGAGTCCCCCATTGATATGCACCACGAAAATTAACAATTATATCAATTAGTGTTAATTGAATACAATTAATACTAATTGATATAAATCATATGGATACAATTAACACCCAGCTTGGACCTCTGTCATTCCTTACCCTGAGGTTGAGCTACAAATTTATATACACTTTTTACAATAACCCTTTCACACCTCCTGGGTGGAATTTCTATGGGAGTTCTCTCGACCTCTCGCCATAACTTTGGTGCAAACCCTGGGGGAAACAGCATAAACTGCCATTTTTCCAGAGTTTACACCAAATTTACAGCAGTTGAGGGAGCCTCCCCCCCCATAACTACTCCAGATGCCAGTGTCAGCTTGAGTGCGCTTGTTGATAAAAAGTTAGCACTGTGCCAAACTCGCCTCATCAGGCACCACGGTTCAGTTCTTCTGAATGAAACGCTGCAATTTCCTCGGGAGTTCACCCGACCGGCAGCGTAACTTCAGCAGAGGATCAGCAGAAACCCCGTTTGGTTTCCATTGAAGTTACACTGTCGATCGGGAGAACCCACGCCGAAATTGCCAGGGAAAAGAGACCCTGTGAACTGAGCATCCTGCAGTCAAGTCTGGGGTACATCATGTCCAGCTCTTCTCCAATCTTGGATCACCCATTTAACCATGACTCTATTTGTCCTGTCTGCCAACTAACTTTCTATCCACACTGCTACATTTCCTCTTGTAACATACATCAAAATTTTTTCTAACGAGCCTTTTGTGAGCTATCTCAATGGACACTTTCTTAAAGTTCGTATAGGGAACATCTAATGCATTGCCAATATCCATTCAAGTGGCCACTTCTTCAAAATAAAAGCTATTAAATTTGTCAAACACAACTTGCCTTTAAGCATCCTGAACTGCCTGACCTGTTTGAGTCTTAAGTGACAGCAAGAAGAAAAAGTAGAAGTGAACCCCGACCTTGTAAGGTTAGCATGAAGCTGCCAAGCTCTCCCTCGCTGACCCCCTCAGTTGCCTCCACCCCAAATAATTGGAGGACTCGCTCCTCGTAGTAGGCGGGCCTTGCAGGTTGATAGGTCTGTCACAGCTGCACGTGCTCAGTTGATGGTTACAGGCAGCCTTCTCCTTTGAAAAGAGAAGAAAGAGACCCTGTGGGTAACAGGCGGGGTAGCTCGATGAGCAGCCAACACTGCACCTGTTATGAAAGGAGGATGCAAGCAATTATAGAAGCCAGAGTTAGTTATTGAGAAAATGCGCCAGAGTTGTGTGAGTGAAAGGAAGCTGACCCTGTTGTCAGCCACCAAGTTGGAGGTGCAGCTTCAGGAGGTTTAAGACATCAGAAGTGTGGCCTGTGGTTTGCAGACTGCATTGCAGATGTGGCAGCCTACTGTGGACTGAGTGTTTGGTGCATGAATGCTACAGGCTTTGAGTGGTTGCTGCCTTGTCACCCTTCCTCAGTCTGGTGAACTTCTTTCTCATTTGCTTCCATGAGTGATCCACTGAGGAGATCGCATTCACAAGATTGGCCCCCCCCCCCACTGCCTTGTTTCCTATGCACCGGATCCATTTGGAGGATTTCCCTCTGCCCTAAAAATTGCCACCTCCTCCAATAAAACCTCTAGTTTTCTTCATTGAAGGAGTCAGTCCTGTGAGTCCAGCCATTCAGCCTCAGTGGTCAGCCTGTCTCCCAGATGATTGAATTCTCCCTGCGCATGGGCCAACTGCGCAAGGAGATTATCAAAATTATGCAAATTACCTGATCACATGGTATTTTGCAAGCTCCGGCTACCACTCAGCTAGTGCCGATTCACAGCAAAGCCTCACAGAATTGGCCCTCTTGTGTGCTAATGGCACTATGCGGGCTCCGTGCACCAATGCAATGGCACTTTTGAACAGAAAGGGATCAATGTGCAGGTTGTATGTAACCATCAGAAGTACATCATGCAAATGGATGCCAGTTACCACAGAAGCTGCCGCTATGCATGATTTCTATGCCAGTCCAATGTTATTTCGAGGCAATTCTGTCCGAGATAGATGGGTCTTGGGTGACCGGAGATAACTTCTCAAGCAAGGATGACACTCATGTAGAATCCAAGAACTGCAGCAGAAAGGAATATACAGGGCAGACTTTTAGTTTGGGCACCAAATTCCGCGCGATATCGGCGATGCACCAAACCACTTTCAGGTCTGGGCCTCATTGAAATGTTGTTGGCGAGCTGTGAGTGCCAAGTAGGTGCCCTTCTGCATCTCGCCGGTCACCCACAGCAGAAAATCGCCTGGCTGTAGCACCCAGACAGCCGGCAGGTAAAGCCTGTTGGTGGGAGTGGATACTGAGGGGCGGTGTATGCGAATGGCTGGCAGCAAGCCGGAGGATTGTTGTGGGGCCCGGAGGAGCACCCCGGCCCCTTCTAGTCCCACAAAAATCCTTTTAAAAAAAACACACACACAAACTTGCCTTTCTGGAGAAACATCCAACGGTTCCTTTAAGGTCTCTCAACACCTGGACAAATGGGACAGGCGTGCGCTGCATGTGCTCCAACTAGTTCTCTTCGAAAGTTGCAATCGAGGCCGTATAACAGGCGTGGGACCCTGATTTGCATAACTGAACAGCCTCCCGCCCTGTTTTGGGTGGGAGTGCTGGACATCCATTTAAAGACCAGCCTGAAAGTTGATTCAGGAGGGCAAATGGCCACACAAGGTCCCCACCAGATTTTCAGCTACCGGTTGCCCGTTTTTCAGGTGAGAAATGGGTGGTCAGTAGTTTGAAAGTCTCCCCCATAATGAGATACATGGCTCTTTACAAGGCTACAAATTGAGGATATATGATTGGCCTGCTCAAAAAAAGATTCTGCTGTACGGAGGTAAAGGAGGTGGTCGAGGTAAGCTTAGACCACTTCGATGTTGAATTGAAGTGCAGTAACTCGCCAAGACATCTTGGGTGTGGTGAATGTACACCTACAGCACGATTAGGTTGGGAGTTACAGGATTTTAACCCAGCGATGATAAAGGAATGGCGATACATGTCCAAGTCGGGATGACGTATGACTTGGAGGGGAACTTGGAGATTATGGTGTTCCCATGCACCTGCTGCCCTTGTCCTTCTTTATTTTCAGTTAAGTTTAGTTAATAATCCAATAAATAGACACATGGCAGGGCAGCTTGGTCAAATGCACATCTTGAGCCATGTGGGAACTCCAGGACGCTTCCCGTGTCCTGGACAGACACAGATGCAGGAAGTGTCGTCAGCTGGTGGAGCTCGAGCTCTGGGTTTCAGACCTTGTAAGGAGTCTTACATCACCAGGTTATAGTCCAACAGATTTATTTAAAATCACAAGCTTTCGGAGGTTTCCTCCTTCGTCAGGTGTGTGTGGGATTCCATGAAAGGTACCGCATATATAGTCAGAGAACAATGCCTGATGATTACAGATAATCTTTCCAACTGCCCGTTATCAAGGCCATCAAAGGAATTGAATAGTGTTCAGACAGAGAGACATTACATACAAGACTACTGAACAAACAAACGGTCAGAACCCAAAGACAGAGAGAGAGAGAGAAACATCCGAAAGGAAGAGAAAGAGAGAGAATGACCAGTTGTATTAAAAACAGATAACTTTTTTTCACTGGTGGGGTTACGTGTAGCGTGACATGAACCCAAGATCCCGGTTGAGGCCGTCCTCATGGGTGCGGAACTTGGCTATCAATTTCTGCTCGACGATTTTGCGTTGTCGTGTGTCTCGAAAGCCGCCTTGGAGAACGCTTACCCGAAGATCGGTGGCTGAATGTCCTTGACTGCTGAAGTGTTCCCCGACTGGGAGGGAACCCTCCTGTCTGGCAATTGTTGTATGCAGTGTCCGTTCATCCGTTGTCGCAGTGTCTGCATGGTCTCGCCAATGTACCATGCTCCAGGGTATCCTTTCCTGCAACGTATGAGGTAGACAACGTTGGCCGAGTCACAGGAGTATGAACCATATACCTGGTGGGTGGTGTCCTCTCGTGTGATGGTGGTATCTGTGTCGATGATCTGGCATGTCTTGCAGAGGTTGCTGTGGCAGGGTTGTGTGGTGTCGTGGACGCTGTTCTCCTGAAAGCTGGGTAATTTGCTGCGAACGATGGTCTGTTTGAGGTTGGGTGGCTGTTTGAAGGCGAGTAGTGGAGGCGTGGGGATGGCCTTAGTGAGGTGTTCGTCGTCATCGATGACATGTTTTTAATACAACTGGCATTGTTCTCTGACTATATATGCGGTACCTTTCATGGAATCCCACACTCACCTGACGAAGGAGAAAGCCTCCGAAAGCTTGTGATTTTAAATAATGCTGTTGGACTATAACCTGGTGTTGTAAGACTCCTTACATTTGTCCACCCCAGTCCATCACCGGCATCTCCACATCATTTCAGACCTCGAGCAGCAGCTGGCGTCACTGCAGTGCATCCGTGAGGCTGAGAGCTACTTGGATAGCATGTTTCAGGAGATGGTCACCCCAAAGGTTAAGAGTGTGCAGGCAGAGAGGGACTGGGTGACCGCCAGACAGACAAGGAGGACCAGGCAGGTAGTGCAGGAGTCCCCTGAGGGCATCTCACTCTCCAACCAGTATTCAGTTCTGAATACTGGTGGGGGAGAGGATTCCTCTGGGGAGTGCAGCCAGAGCCAAGACCAGAGCACCATGGTTGGCTCAGCTGTACAGGGGGGGAGCAGAAAGGTCAGGCGAGCAATCGTGATAAGGGATTCTATAGTTAGGGGAGCAGACAGGCATTTCTGCAGCTGCAGGCGTGATTCCAGGATGGTATGTTGCCTCCCTGGTGCCAGGGTCAAGATGTCACTGAGTGGCTGCAGAACATTCTCGGGGGCGGGGGGGGGGTGGGGGGGGAGGGTGAGCATCCAGAGGTCGTGGTCCACATCGGTACCAACGACATAGGTAGAAAGAGGGATGAGGTCCTGCAGGTAGATTTTAAGGAGTTAAGAAAGAGATTAATGAGCAGGACCTCAAAGGTAGTAATCTCCGGATTACTCCCGGTGCCAGGCGCTAGTGAGGATAGAAATAGGAGGATAGAGCAGATGAATGTGTGGCTGGAGAGATGGTGCAGGAGGGAGGGCTTTAGATTCCTGGGGCATTGGGACCAGTTCTGGGGAAGGTGGGACCTGTACAGGCCGGACGGGTTGCACCTCAACAGAGCTGGAACCAATGTCCTCGCGGGGAGGTTCAGTAGTGATGGGGGGGAGGGGTTAAACTAATTTGGCAGGGGGATGGACACCAGGATGTAGCATTGTAAAAGAGAAACAAGGTGCACAAAGGATTGGGAGAGAAAGATAGCACTGGAGCAAGTAATAGTACAGGATCAGACTAAGAGAGAGTAAAAGGAAGTCTAAGACTGGTTTGCAGTGCGTGTGTGTAAACGCACGAAGCCTGGTAAACAAGGTTGGTGAGCTGCAGGTGCAAATAGCCACATGGGAATACGATGTGGTGATAACGGAGACCTGGCTCAAAAAAGGGCAGGATTGGGTACTAAATATTCCTGGATACAAGATGTTCAGGAAAGATTGGGAAGGAACGAAAGTTCCTTAGGGAGAATATTGCAGTGCTGGAGAGAGAGGTTGTCCTGGATGGGTGAAGAACAGAATCTATTTGGTTAGAGTTAAGAAACAATAGAGGTGCCATTACACTACTGGGTGTAGTCTATAGGCCACCAACTAGTGGGAAGGATATAGAGGAGCAAATTTGCAAGGAAATTACAGAGAGGTGCAAAAGCCATAGAGTAGTGATAACTGGGGGACTTCAACTATCCCAATATAGACTGGGATAATAATAATAATATAAGGGGCACAGCGGGGGAGGAATTTTGAAACGTGTTCAGGATAACTTTCTTAACCAGTATGTTTCCAGCCCAACGTGGAAGGAGGCATTGCTGGACTTGGTTCTAGGGAATGAGACAGGCCAAGTGGAACAAGTGTCAGTGGGAGAGCATTTAGGGAGCAGCGATCATAGTATTATAAGGTTTAGATTAGCTATGGAAAAGGACACAGACCACTCTAAAGTAAAAATACTCAATTGGAGGAGGTCCAATTTCAGTGGGATGAGAACAGATCTGGCCCGGGTAAATTGGAATCAAAGATTGGCAGGCAAAACTGTAATTGAACAATGGGTGGTCTTTAAAGGGGAGATGGTTTGAGTACAGTCTAGGCACATTCCCACGATGGAGAAAGATAGAGCTGCATTAGCCAGAGCTCCCTGGATGACAAAAGAGATAGTGAGTAAGATGAAATGGAAAAAAGAGACGTATGACAGATGTCAGGTTGATAACACAAGTGAGAAGCAGGCTGAATATAAAAAGTTCAGAGGGGAAGTGAAAAAGGAAGTAAGAGGGGCAAAGAGAGAGTATGAGAATAGACTGGCGGCCAACATATAAGGGAATCCAAAAGTCTTCTACAGGCATGTAAACAGTAAACAGGCAGTAAGAGGAAGGGAGGGGCCAATTAGGGACCATAAAGGAGATCTACTCATGGAGGCAGAGGGCATGGCTGAGGTACTAAATGAGTACTTTGCATCTGTCTTCACCAAGGAAGAAGATGCTGCCAGAGTCTCATTAAAGGAAGATGTAGTTGAGAGACTGGATGGGCTAAAAATTGATAAAGAAGAGGTACTAGAAAGGCTGGCTGTTCTTAAAGTAGATAAGTCACCTGGTCTGGATGGGATGCATCCTAGGTTGCTGAAAGAAGTAAGGGTGGAAATTGTGGAGGTCCTAGTCATAATCTTCCAAACTCAGCAACTATAGGCCAGTCAATTTAACCTGGGTGGTGGGGAAACTTTTGGAATCGATAATTCGGGAGAGAATTAACAGTCACTTGGACAAGTGTGGATTGATTAGGGAAAGCCAGCATGAAAAGGCGTTTGATAAAGTCCCACATGTCATCAAGATTACAGCCCATGGAATAAAGGGGGCAGTAGCTACATGGATACAGAATTGGGTAAGGGACAGGAAACAGAGAGCAGTGGTGAACGGTTGTTTTTTGGACTGGAGGGAGGTGTACAGTGATGTTCCCCAGGGGTCAGTGCTGGGACCACTGCTTTTCTTGATATATATTAATGACTTGGACTTGGGTGTACAGGGCACAATTTCCAAATTTGCAGATGACACAAAACTTGGAAGTGTAGTGAACAGTGAGCAGGATAGTGATAGACTTCAAGAGGATACAGACAGGCTTGCTGACATGTGCAGACATGTGGCAGATGAAATTTATTGCTGAAAAATGCGAGGTGATACATTTCGGGAGGAATAATGAGGAGAGGCAAAATAAACTAAAGGACACAATTCTGAAAAGGGTAAAGGAACAGAGAGATCTGGGGGTATATGTGCACAAATCATTGAAGGTGGCAGGGCAGGTTGAGAAAACGGTTAAAAAAGCATACGGGATCCTGGGCTTTATAAATAGAGGCATAGAGTACAAAAGCAAGGAAGCCATGATGAACCTTTATAAAACACTGGTTCAGCCACAACTGGAGTATTGTGTCCAATTCTGGGCACCGCACTTTAGGAAAGATGTGAAGGCCTTAGAGAGG
Organism: Heptranchias perlo; assembly: GCF_035084215.1. Classification (NCBI taxonomy): domain Eukaryota; kingdom Metazoa; phylum Chordata; class Chondrichthyes; order Hexanchiformes; family Hexanchidae; genus Heptranchias; species Heptranchias perlo. The sequence goes on along the minus strand of NC_090326.1, from coordinate 8,735,630 downwards.
GTGCAGAAGAGATTTACTAGAATGATTCCAGGGATGAGGGACTTTTGTTATGTGGGTAGACTGGAGAAGCTGGGGTTGTTCTCCTTGGAACAGAGAAGTTTGAGAGGAGATTTGATAGAGGTGTTCAAAATCATGAAGTGTCTAGACAGAGTAGATAGAGAGAAACTGTTCCCATTAGCGGATGGGTCAAAAACCAGAGGGCATAGATTTAAGGTGATTGGCAAAAGAACCAAAGGTGACATGAGGGAAAACTTTTTTACACAGCGAGCGGTTAAGATCTGGAATGCACTGCCCGAGGGGATGGTGGAGGCAGATTCAATCATGGCCTTCAAAAGAGAACTGGATAAGTACTTGAAAGGAAAAGATTTGCAGGGCTACGGGGATAGGGCGGGGGAGTGGGACTGGATTGCTCTTACATAGAGTCGGCACGGACTCAATGGGCCAAATGGCCTCCTTCTCTGCTGTAACCTTTCTATGATTCTATGACTCTTGGTGGTAGAGGTCGTGGGGTTGGGAGGTGCTGTCGAAGAAGCCTTGGCGAGTTGCTGCAGTGCATCCTGTGGATGGTACACACTGCAGCCACTGTGTGCCGGTGGTGAAGGGAGTGAATGTTTAGGATGGTGGATGGGGTGCCAATCAAGCGGGCTGCTTTGTCCTGGATGGTGTCGAGCTTCTTGAGTGTTGTTGGAGCAGCACTCATCCAGGCAAGTGGAGAGTATTCCATCACACCCCTGACTTGTGCCTTGTAGATGGTGGAAAGGCTTTGGGGAGTCAGGAGGTGAGTCACTCGCCACAGAATACCCAGCCTCTGACCTGCTCTTGTAGCCACAGTATTTATGTGGCTGGTCCAGTTAAGTTTCTGGTCAATGGTGACCCCCAGGATGTTGATGGTGGGGGATTTGGCAATGACAATGCCATTGAATGTCAAGGGGAGGTAGTTAGACTCTCTCTTGTTGGAGATCGCCATTTTCTAGCACTTGTCTGGTGTGAATGTTACTTGCCACTTATAAGCCCAAGCCTGGATGTTGTCCAGCTATTGCTGCATGTGGGCATGGACTGCTTCATTATCTGAGGGGTTGCGAATGGAACTGAACATCTGCGAACATCCCCTTTTCTAAGGTCAGATGGAGGGAAGGTCATTGATGAAGCTGCTGAAGATGGTTGGGCCAAGGACACTGCCCTGAGGAACTCCTGCAGCAATGTCCTGGGGCTGAGATGATTGGCCTCCAACCACTACCATCTTCCTTTGTGCTCGGTATGACTCCAGCCACTGGAGAGTTTTCCCCCTGATTCCCATTGACTTCAATTTTACTGGGGCTCCTTGGTGCCACAATCGGTCAAATGATGTCAAGGGCAGTCACTCTCACCTCACCTCTGGAATTCAGCTCTTTTGTCCATGTTTGCACCAAGGCTGTAATGAGGTCTGGAGCCGAGTGGTCCTGGCAGAACCCAAACTGAGCATCGGTGAGCAGGTTATTGGTGAGTAAGTGCTGCTTGTTTAAGGAGCACTGTTCACAACTCCTTCCATCACTTTGCTGGATGTCACGATAGCTCCAGCCTTGAGATTTTCTATGATGCAGTTATGAAGGTATATTAATGTGTAAAGAGTTTAATATGAAAAATATGAATTTTTGAAATATTGAAGCGAATGCAGTGGTAGTTGCTGGGTTTTTGAGATTTGAGTGAGTGTCCTGGGAAGTTGAACGATAAGAGGGAGGGAGTTCTAGCACACAGCAGCCCTCCCTAAAAAATGTACTGCTGCACTTTAGAAACATTGAAAATAACTGAATGGGGTTGAAGCCAGCAGGAGCACAGGCAGACTGAAGGGAGTGTTGCACCTTTGGGATGCTGGGAGTGAAAAAAAAGAGAGGCAGGTAACAAGGCTAAGCATGAGGTGCAAACAGACGTAGAGGATGCACTCAGAGTTGGGTGAACGTTCTCCATGATAGTAATCATTTGAAATTTCTAACATCAACATTGTTAGTTTGATACACTCATAGAACCAGGCTGGGTTAAATTGGGCCACCTAGCGTCAATTTTTCAGGCATTACATGGGCACCCAAGGACCCAAAATGGCGTCCAGGATGAGCACGTGCAATTCCGCCGCAAGAGTTAGCGCCTGCTTTAGCGAGATTTTTGAAGCGAATACAGTGGTAATTGCTGGGTTTTTGGGATTTGAGTGAGTGTCCTGGGAAGTTGGACGAGAAGAGGGAGGGAGTCCTAGCACACAGCGTGACGGTAACTAGCATGAAGGTCCCCTCGCTAGTGGTACTTAAAGGGATCAGCGGGACTTACAGGTAAATTGCTGGGCTATTACTTTTGGCTGCTGCTCGACTTCCTGGTAATTTTTGGCTGAGTTCTAGCACTATTCAGAGTGCAATTTGTCTACACAGAGGGAGGTCTGGTTGCTCTTGCAATCCTGCTGCTCTTATCTCCTTCACAAATTATCTGCCTCCAGACATGGGTGGCCTGGTAGAGCCTGGTACAACTGCCTCTAGGAATAGAGCAAGACCGGGAGCACGAAGGAAGACACTGCAGAGCAGGACAAGCTGACAGAAAGGGGTGGAGGAGGAGGAGGGCACTGAACAAGAGGCCATATCCACAGCGGGTCTGCAGGGGACACTTCTCCGACCTCAACTTCATTGAGGAGCAGTGTATGAGGAGCCTTCTCTCCACCAAGGAGGCTGTCACCGAGCTACGTCACCTGCTGGAGCCACAACTCGAGCCTCAAACCAGGGCATGGACAGCACTGCCTGCGGCTGCCAAGGTCACCGTCACTCTCAACTTTTATACAATGATCTCCTTTCAGGCTTCAACTGGTGACATTAGCAACATCTTCCAGCTCTCAGTGCACCCATGTATCAGAGAGGTCACTGGGGCTCTATACACCAAGAGAAACACTTACATCTTCCTGATTGACAGAGAAGCAGGAAGGGAAAGCACAAGGTTCTGCCCACATGGGAGGCATGGTGATTGTAAGAAGAAATGTGACGAGTGTGAGACTGCTGGTGAAAGGAGACTTGGAGTTGTGATTTGTGGAAGCGCTCCTCAATCAGCTGGTCTCTTAGAGCCCTGGCAGAAAGGGGCTGTGTTGGTCGCTGCCTCTCTTCCTCTTCCTGCTCCTCCTTCCCCATGGTGCAGGGGGCCATTGACTGCACACACATTGCCATGCGTGCTCCCCAAGATAACCCTGGAATCTTCATCAATAGAAAGGGATTCCATTCTCTCATAGTGCAGCTGGTTTGTGACCACAGGTCTGTGCCCACTATCCTGGCAGCAGTCACAACTCTATCATTCTGCGGCAGTTCTTTGTGCCGACTTTATTCTGACCAGCCCTCCAAGTTAAAGGCTGGCTATTGGGTGACAAAGGCTATCTCCTCCTGACATGGCTCATGACTCCAGTTAGGAACTCGAGCACAGCTGCATATCAGGTCCACATTGAGAGCCACGCTGCCACAAGGAACATCATTGAGCAAACAATCGGGTTACTCAAACAACGCTTCTACTGCCTGGACCACTGAGGAGGAGCCCTGCAGTACAGCCCCGAGCAGGTATCCAGATTTGTGGCCGTCTGTTGCATGTTCGACAACCTCGGGACCAGTTCTTGCTACAAGCTGCGCAACGTGTAGGAGGAGCAGTAAGAGTAGGAAGAGGAAGAGGAGGAAGGAGAGCAGCACAGAATCATAGAATGGTTACAGCAAAGAAGGAGGCCATTCGGCCCATTGAGCCCATGCCGGCTCTTTGTAAGAGCAATCCAGTTAGTCCCATTCACCCGCTCTTTCCCCATAGCCCTGCAAATTTTTTCTCTTCAAATATTTATCCAAATCCTTTTTGAAAGCCATGATTCAATCTGCTTCCACCACCCTTTCAGGCAGTGCATTCCAGGTCAAAACAACTCGCTGTGTAAAAAAGTTTTTCCTCATGTCGCCTTTGGTTCTTTTGCCAATCACCTTAAATCTGTGTCCTCTGGCTCTCAATCCTTCTGCCAATGGGAACAGTTTCTCTTTATTTACTTTATCTAAACCCGTCATGATTTTAAACACTTCTATCAAATCTCCTCTCAAACTTTGTTGTTCTAAGGAGAACAACCCCAGCTTCTCCAGTCTATCCCCGTAACTGAAGTCCCTCATCCCTGGAACCATTCTAATAAATCTTATCTGCACCCTCTCTAAGGCCTTCACATCCTTCCTAAAGTGTGGTCCCCGGAATTGGACGCAATACTCCAGATGTGGTCAAACCACTGTTTTTTTAAAGGTTCATCCTTACTTCCTTGTCCTTGTACTCTATGCCTCTATTTATAAAGCCCAGGATCCTCTTTGCTTTTTTAACGGCTTTCTCGACCTTTCCTGTCACCTTCAGCGATTTGTGCTCATGTACCCCCAGACCTCTCTGTTCCTGTACCCCTTTTAGAGTTGTGGAATTGAGCAAAAGGAAGAAGAGGAGGAGAGAAGGCAACCAAGACTCCCCTTTTCTGCAGGGCTGTGAGAGACCAGCTGATTGAGGAGCGATTGCACTAATCACAACTCCAAGTCCCCATTCACCAGCTGTCCCACACCCTTTACCTTTCTTCTGACAATCGCCATCACATTGCTCTCCTTCACTCAACATTTATTGGTTTATCTCTCGCCTGACTGCAAACATAAAAGCCAAGGCCAAATGCAAATCCAAAACAAAATTTATCAAATCAATATGGTCAAACTGTACACAAGATGAAACTATACAGTGTTGTACATTCCCTTAGTGCCTGCAACTCATGTTCCTTTAACTTTCCTAGGGGTAAAGATTCATAAATCACTAAAAGTAGCAATGCAGGTTAACAAATTCATAAAAAGCGTAAACAAGGCACTGGGGTTCATTTCTAGAGGAATAGAATTCAAAAACATAGAAATTATATTAAACTTATACAGAAGCTTGGTTAGACCACACTTAGAGTAGTGTGCAAAGTTCTGGTCTCCATATTACAAAAAGGGTACAACTGAAGGGTACAACTATCAGGAAAGACTGAACAGGTTGTTTCCAGTGGGGTTCCACCAGGTTCAGTACTAGGTCCCTTGCTTTTTGTGATATATATTAATGATTTGGACTTGAATGCGGGGGGCTTGATCAAGAAGTTTGCAGATGATACAAAAATTGGCCGTGCGGTTGATAGTGAGGAGGAAAGCTGTAGACTGCAGGAAGATGGTCAGGTGGGCAGAAAAGTGGCAAATGGAATTCAATCCGGAGAAGTGTGAGGTAATGGATTTGGGAAGTGCAAACAAGGCAAGGGAGTAATCAATAAATGGGAGGATACTGAGAGGAGTAGAGGAACAAAGGGACCTTGGAGTGCATGTCCACAGATCCCTGAAGGTAGCAGGACAGGTAGATAAGGTGGTTAAAAAGGCAAATGGGATACTTTCCTTTATTAGCCGAGGTATAGAATATAAGAGCAGGGAGGTTATGCTGGAACTGTATAAAACATTGGTTAGGCCACAGCTTGAGTACTGCGTACAGTTCTGGTCACCACATTACAGGAAAGATGTGATTGCACTAGGGAGGGTACAGAGGAGATTTACGAGGATGTTGCCTGGGCTGGAGAATTTTAGCTATGAGAAAAGATTGGATAGGCTGGGGTTGTTTTCTTTGGAGCAAAGGAGGCTGAGGGGAGATTTAATTGAGGTGTATAAAATTATGACGGGTCTAGATGGAGTGGATAGGGAGGACCTATTTCTCTGAGCAGAGAGGTCAATGACCAGAAGGCATAAATTTAAAGTATTTGGTAGAAGGATTAGAGGGGAGCTGAGGAGAAATTATTTCACCCAGAGGGTGGTGGGGGTCTGGAACTCACTGCCTGAAAGGGTGGTAGAGGCAGAAACCCTCAACTCATTTAGAAAGTATTTGGATGTGCACCTGAAGTGCCGTAATCTACAAGACTATGGACCAAGTGCTGGAAAATGGGATTAAGCTGGATAGCTCTTTTTCGGCCGACACGGAGACGATGGGCCGAATGGCCTCCTTCTGTGCTGTAACTTTCTATGATTCGAAGATTCTATAGAATCTCAGAAATTTGCCTACATATTTGCTCTTCTATCTCCCTCTGACTGGGGGTCTATAGTACACTCCCAGCAGTGTGACTGACCCCTTTTTTGTTCTTTAGCTCAACCCATATGGCCTCATTTGATGATCCTTCTAACATATCATCCCTCCTCACAGCCGTAATTGTTTCTTTAACCAATAATGCCACTCTCCCCCTCCTTTTTTATCCCCCCCTCTATCTAGCCTGAAAACCCTGTAACCTGGAATGTTGAGCTGCCATTCCTGCCCCTCTTTATGCCATGTTTCTGTAATAGTTAAGATATCATACGGCCACGTGTCTATCTCTGCCCTGAGCTCATCTGCCTTATTCACTATACTCCTTGCATTGAGGTATATACCATTAAGCACTGTCAAACTCCTTTGTTGTCTAGTTTCTAACCTTTGTTTCCTCTGCCTTCCAAACTCTCACTCGTTTTCAGCCTTCCATTTCCAGCTCTGCTTCTCTCCCTTCTGAATCTGTGCACAGGTTCCCATCCCCCTGCCAAGCTAGTTTTAACCCTCCCCAACAGCACTAGTGAACCTCCCCACAAGGATATTGGTCCCAGCTCCGTTGAGGTGCAACCCATCCGGCTTGTACAGGTCCCACCTCCCCCAGAACTGGTCCCAATGCCCCAGGAATCTAAAGCCCTCCCTCCTGCACCATCTCTCCAGCCACGCATTATCTGCTCTATCCTCCTATTTCTATACTCGCTAGTGCATGGCACCGGGAGTAATCCAGAGATTACTACCATTGAGGCCCTGCTTATTAATCTATTTCCTAACTCCTTAAAATCTGCCTGCAGGACCTCATCCCTCTTTCTACCTATGTCATTGGTACCGATATGGACCACGACCTCTGGCTGTTCACCCACCCACCCCGAGAATGTTCTGCGGCCGCTCGGTGACTTCCTTGACTCTGGCACCAGGGAGGCAACATACCATCCTGTAATCTCATCACTAATAAGATAGTCACTAATAAATCCAATAAGGAATTCAGGAGAAGCTTCTTTTCCCAGAGAGTGGTGAGAATGTGGAACTCGCTACCAGAAGGAGTAGTTGAGGCGAATAGCATTGATGTATTTAAGGGGAAGCTAGACAAACATGAGGGAGAAAGGAATAGAAGGATATGTTGATAGGGTGTGATGAAGTAGGGTGGGATGAGGCTTGTGTGGAGTATAAACACCAGCATAGACCTGTTGAGCCAAATGGCCTGTTTCTGTGCTTTCTGTCTCAAATGTCTTGATGTCTTTTGTCTTGCGTTTCAAGTTTGGATAATGTGGCTGTCGTAGTTGAATAGAACAGGTCTATGCTGGTGTTTATGCTCCACACAATCTGCTTCCACCACCCTATCAGGCAGTGCATTCCAGATCATAACAGCTCGCTGCATCAAAATGTTTCTCCTCATCTCCCCTCTGGTTCTTTTGCCAATTACCTTAAATCTGTGTCCTCTGGTTACTGACCCTCCTGCCAGTGAAAACTATCTACTATCAAAACCCTTCATAATTTTAAACACCTCTATTAAATCTCACCTCAACCTTTTCTGCTCTATGGAGAATATTTTCAACTTCTCCAGTCTCTCCACATAACTGAAGTCCCTCATCCCTGGTACCATTCTAGTAAATCTCCTCTGCACCCTCTCCAAGGTCTTGACATCCTTCCTAAAGTGTGGTGCCCAGAATTGGACACAATACTCCAGATCAGGCCTAACTAATGTTTTATAAAGCTTTAGCATAACTTCCTTGCTTTTGTGCTCTATGCCTCTATTAATAAATGTAAACAATTTTACAACACCAAGTTATAGTCCAGCTATTAATAAAGCCAAGGATTCCATATGATTTTTCAACAGCCTCATCAACTTGACCTGCCACCTTTAAAGTTTTGTGTATGTGCTCCCCCACGTCTCTTTGTTCTTCCATTCCCTTCAAAATTGTACCATTTAGTTTATATTGCCTCTCCTCATTCTTCCTACCAAAATGTATCACTTCACACTTCTCTACATCAAACTTCAACTCCCATGTGTCTGCCCATTTCATCAGTCTGTCTAAGTCCTCCTGAAGTCTGCTGCTATCCTCCACATTGTTTACATTTCCAAGTTTTGTGTCATCTGCAAACTTTGAAATTATGCCCCCTATTCCCAAGTCCAGGTCATTAATATATATCAAAAAGAGCAGTGGTCCTGATAGCGACCCCTAGGGATCATAAGAACATAAGAAATAGGAGCAGGAGGAGGCCAATCGGCCCCTCGAGCCTGCTCCGCCATTCAATAAGATCATGGCTGATCTGATCCTAACCTCAAATCTAAATTCATGTCCAATTTCCGTCCCGCTCCCCGTAACCCCTAATTCCCTTTACTTCTAGATCACCACTATGTACCTTCTTCCAGTCTGAAAAACAACCGTTCACCACTACTCTCTGCTTTCTGTCCCTTAGCCAACTTTGTATCCATGCTGCCACTGTCCCTTTAATCCCATGGGTTTCAATTTTGCTAACAGGTCTATTATGTGATACTTTATCAAATGCCTTCTGAAAGTCGATATACACAACATCAGCCTTCATCAACCCTCTCCATTACTCTCTTCCAAACTAATTTAGTGAATTGGTATTTTTTTAATTTCCCAACATGAATTGTTTCCTGGTTTGTTTTCTGGTATGTCAAAATCTGTTGGCTGAAATTAGTCTCACCTTTTATCACAAGGTGAGGAGCCAGATTAAAAATTACTGAGGCGGGTAAATCCCCCTCCAGCAAACGTGTGACAAAAATAAAGGAATGAGAGTTTCAAGTCCTCAGTTTGCTTTCATGGTATATTCCCCCTACAGACACACACAGCCAGCATAGTAATGAACAATCTATTGCACACATTGCACACGGATGGTGATACCTTCCCCCTCTCTGACACCTCCCCGCCTGGCTATATCTTCCACTACCTGCCCCTCCCAAACCACCATGGTGGTGCTGTGGCCCATTTCACCCAATCACACCTTGGTTTGTCCCCCTACTCCTCTGGCACCTTCTCCTCCTTTGAGAACCTCACCTTGTTCCATCCCTCTCACCTCTCTTTTGAAATCCTCGTTCCCTACCACCCAACCAAGCTCCAAACCACATTTCCTACCAAGGTATCCTCACTGCCTTCCTCCCTCTAGCGACTTAGCCATTTCAAACTCTATCTCAGCTCACCTCGCCCTCACTCCTCAGTTCACTGCCCTCCTGTCCTCTCTTAACCTCCCACTCCATATATCCATATTCACAGCCGTCCCCTTGACTTTGCCATCTCATATGGCCTCTCTATTCTCTTCGTCTCAATCACAGACAAGGCCGTCTCTGATCACTTCCTTGTATCCCTCACCAATCACATCCCCCTTTCTCCTTCCAATTCCACTTCCTTCTGTGTCCGCCCCTGGACCAAACTCTCCCCCAACTTACTTACGGCGGCACTTTCAAATTCCCAGCTCTCTAGTTTTTGACCCTCCATTCGCCACGATACTTCTGCAGCTATAGATTTGCTCAATCACATGCCTTTGATGCCTTGTCCCCAGGAAAGCCCTTACTCTCTCTCAGCCTGGTACGGCCCCATCTTTGATTCAAGTCCAAAGGCCGCAGATTTGAACGATTATCGCTCACAACTGGTTTATCGATTCATCGCTGGATTTGACAGCAGCACATCAAGCACTATCGGGCCCTGCTCTCCTCTGTGAAAACTGTTCACTTCTCCAGGATCATCTGGGAATGCAAAGATAACCTCCAGCTTCTCTTCTTAAACCCCTCCCCCCTGCCCCCTCCACCCTCACCTCTATCAAGTGCGAGGAGCTCATGGACTTCTTTGTTACTAAGATTGAGACCATCCGTTCAGCTGCCACTTCCCATAGCCCACCGAGCCAAACTTCCCCTAAGGTTCCCCCATGCCCTAGCCCTGAACTCGCATCTTTCTCTAATTTCTCTCCGATCTCCCCTCATGCCCTCTCCGAGCTCATCTTGTCCATGAGACACTCGTCCTGTTCTCTCAACCCTTTTCCCACCAAACTGCTGACCACCCAACTACCCTTCCTGGCCCCCATGTTAGCTGATATTGTAAATGGTTCCCTCTCCTCAGGTACTATCCCCCTCCCCTTCAAATCTGCTGTCATCTCCCCCTCCTTTGCAAACTACCGCCCCATCTCCAACCTTCCTTTCCTCTCCAAGGACCTTGAATGTGTTGTCACCTCCCTACTCCATGCCCATCTTATCCTCAACTCAATGTTTGAATCCCTCCAATCAGGTTTCCGCCCCTGCCACAGCACTGAAATAGCCCATATCAAAGTCACAAGTGATATCCTATGTGACTGTGACGATGGTAAACTCTCCCTCCTTATCTTTCTCGACCTGTCTGCAGCCTTTGACACGGTTGAAGCGTTGGCAACCATCTTCAGCCAGAAGTGCCGAGTGGATGATCCATCTCGGCCTCCTCCCGATATCCCCACCATCACGGAAGCCAGTCTTCAGCCAATTCGATTCACTCCACGTGATATCAAGAAACGGCTGAGTGCACTGGATACAGCAAAGGCTACAGGCCCCGACAAATTCCCAGCTGTAGTGCTGAAGACTTGTGCTCCAGAACTAGCTGCGCCTCTAGCCAAGCTGTTCCATTACAGCTACAGCACTGGCATCTACCCGACAATGTGGAAAATTGCCCAGGTATGTCCTGTTCACAAAAAACAGGACAAATCCAATCCGGCCAATTACCGCCCCTTTAGTCTACTCTCAATCATCAGCAAAGTAATGGAAAGTGTCGTCGACAGTGCTATCAAGCGGCACTTACTCACCAATAACCTGCTCACCGATGCTCAGTTTGGCTTCCGCCAGGACCACTCGGCTCCAGACCTCATTACAGCCTTGGTCCAAACATGGACAAAAGAGCTGAATTCCAGAGGTGAGGTGAGAGTGACTGCCCTTGACATCAAGGCAGCATTTGACCGAGTGTGGCACCAAGGAGCCCTAGTAAAATTGAAGTCAATGGGAATCAGGGGGAAAACTCTCCATTGCTGGAGTCATACCTAGCACAAAGGAAGATGGTAGTGGTTGTTGGAGGCCAATCATCTCAGCCCCAGGACATTGTTGCAGAAGTTCCTCAGGGCAGTGTCCTAGGCCCAACCATCTTCAGCTGCTTCATCAATGACCTTCCCTCCATCATAAGGTAAGAAATAGGGATATTCGCTGATGATTGCACAGTGTTCAGATCCATTCACAACCCCTCAAATAATGAAGCAGTCCGTGCCCGCATGCAGCAAGACCTGGACAACATCCAGGCTTGGGCTCATAAGTGGCAAGTAACATTCACGCCGGATAAGTGCCAGGCAATGACCATCTCCAACAAGAGACAGTCTAACCACATCCCCTTGACATTCAACAGCATTACCATCGCCGAATTCCCCACCATCAACATTCTGGGGGTCACCATTGACCAGAAATTTAACTGGACCAGCCATATAAATACTGTGGCTACGAGAGCAGGTCAGAGGCTGGGTATTCTGCGGCGAGTGACTCACCTCCTGACTCCCCAAAGCCTTTCCACCATCTACAAGGCACAAGTCAGGAGTGTGATGGAATACTCTCCACTTGCCTAGATGAGTGCAGCTCCAACAATACTTAAGAAGCTCGACACCATCCAAGATAAAGCAGCCCGCTTGATTGGCACCCCATCCACCACCCTAAACATTCACTCCCTTCACCACCAATACACTGTGGCTGCAGTGTGTACCATCCACAGGATGCACTGCAGCAACTCGCCAAGGCTTCTTCGACAGCACCTCCCAAACCCGTGACCTCTACCACCTAGAAGGACAAGAGCAGCAGGCACATGAAAACAAGACCACCTGCACGTTCCCCTCCAAGTCACACACCATCCTGACTTGGAAATATATCGCCGTTCCTTCATCGTCGCTGGGTCAAAATCCTGGAACTCCCTACCTAACAGCATTGTGGGAGAACCTTCACCACACGGACTGCAGCGGTTCAAGAAGGCGGCTCACCACCACCTTCTCAAGGGCAATTAGGGATGGGCAATAAATGCCAGCCTCGCCAGCGACGCCCACATCCCATGAACGAATAAAAAAAAAACACCCTCCTCCATTGCCCCTTGTCCATTGTCCAGCTGGGTGGGACTGTGCTCGCCTGGTTCCATTCCTATCTATCCAGTCGTAGGCAGAGAATCTCCTGCAATGGCTTCTCTTCCCACTCCCGCACCGTTACCTCTGGAGTCCCCCAAGAATCTGTCCTTGGCCTCCTCCTATTTCGCATCTACATGCTGCCCCTTGTCGACATCATCTGAAGGCACATGGTCAGGTTCCACATGTACACTGATGACACCCAGTTCTACCTCACCATCACCTCTCTCGACCCCTCCACTATCTCTCATTTGTCACACCACTTGTCCGATATTCAGTACTGGATGAGCCGCAATTTCCTCGAATTAAATATTGGGAAAACCGAAGCCATTGTCTTTGGTCCTCGTCACAAACTCCGTTCCCGAGCCATTGACTCCATCCCTCTCCCTGGCCACTGTCTGAGGCTGAACCAGACTGTTCGCAACCTTGGCATCCTATTTGACCCTGAGATAAGCTTCCGACCCCATATTCTCTCCATCACCAAGACCGCCTACTTCCACTTCTGTAACATCGCTCGTCTCCACCCCTGCCTCAGCTCAACTGCTGCTGAAACCCTTATCCATACTTTCGTTATCTCCAGACTCGACTATTCCGATTCTCTCCTGGCCGGTCTCCCATCTTCCACCCTCCATAAACTTGAGCTCATCCAAATCTCTGCTGCCCGTATCCTAACTCGCACCAAGTCCCGTTCACCCATCACACCTGTGCTCACTGACCTACATTGGCTCCCCATCAATGCCTTGATTTTAAAATTATTATTTTTGTTTTCAAATTCCTCCGTGGCCACACCCCTCCCTATCTCTATAACCTCCTCCAGCCCTACAGCCCTCTGAGGTCTCTGCACTCCTCCAATTCTGGCCTCTTGCGCATCACTGATTTTCATTGCCCCATCATTGGGGGGCATGCCTTCAGCTGTCTAGGCCCCAAGCTCTGGAATTCCCTCCATTAACCTCTCTCCCTCTCTCTCCTCCTTTACGATGCTCCTTAAAACCTACCTCTTTGACCAAGCTTTTATTCACACATCTCAACATCTTTTTTGGCTCAGTATCAATTTTTGACTGATAACGCTCCTGTGCAGCACCTTGGGACATTTTTCTATGTTATAGGTGCTATATAAATGCAAGTCTGTACAAAGAGGTAGCTTTGTTGAAAATAAGCAGACAGACAGGAGATGATGTATGAGACAATGACATTGGAGATGAGGTGTCAAGAGAAGGTTGGAAAAGGCTGGGCAAGACTCATCAGAGGTCCTGTTAGCTTCATGTACTTGCTGAAAGTGCAATGCCCTTACACACCAGTGCTATTTCTTCAAAGGAAATGTCACACTGTGCGCAGCAAAAAAGGCTCTTCTGCTTTCAGCATCCTAGGAGATACTTTGGAGGAAGAGTTGGTCACTCTAATGACCCGGGTGTGCCCAGATCCACAACTCCTGTCATTTCCAGATCCTCAACTCCTGTCATTTCCAGATCCTCAACTCCTGTCATTGTCCAGATCTTCAACTCCTGTCATTTCCAGATCCTCAACTCCTGTCATTTCCAGATCCTCAACTCCTGTCATTGTCCAGATCTTCAACTCCTGTCATTTCCAGATCCTCAACTCCTGTCATTTCCAGATCCTCAACTCCTGTCATTTCCAGATCTTCAACTCCTGTCATTTCCAGATCCTCAACTCCTGTCATTTCCAGATCCTCAACTCCTGTCATTGTCCAGATCCTCAACTCCTGTCATTTCCAGATCCTCAACTCCTGTCATTTCCAGATCCTCAACTCCTGTCATTTCCAGATCCTCAACTCCTGTCATTTCCAGATCCTCAACTCCTGTCATTTCCAGATCCTCAACTCCTGTCATTTCCAGATCCTCAACTCCTCTCATTTCCAGATCCGCAACTCCTGTCATTGTCCAGATCCTCAACTCCTCTCATTTCCAGATCCTCAACTCCTCTCATTTCCAGATCCGCAACTCCTGTCATTTCCAGATCCTCAACTCCTCTCATTTCCAGATCCTCAACTCCTCTCATTTCCAGATCCTCAACTCCTCTCATTTCCAGATCCGCAACTCCTGTCATTGTCCAGATCCTCAACTCCTCTCATTTCCAGATCCGCAACTCCTGTCATTGTCCAGATCCTCAACTCCTGTCATTTCCAGATCCTCAACTCCTGTCATTTCCAGATCCTCAACTCCTCTCATTTCCAGATCCTCAACTCCTGTCATTGTCCAGATCCTCAACTCCTCTCATTTCCAGATCCGCAACTCCTGTCATTGTCCAGATCCTCAACTCCTCTCATTTCCAGATCCACAACTCCTGTCATTTCCAGATCCTCAACTCCTCTCATTTCCACACCCTGGGAGTCACCATTGACCAGAAACTTAACTGGACCAGCCATATAAATACTGTGGCTACAAGAGCAGGTCAGAGGCTGGGTATTCTGTGGTGAGTGACTCACCTCCTGACTCCCCAAAGCCTTTCCACCATCTGCAAGGCACAAGTCAGGAGTGTGATGGAATACTTTCCATTTGCCTGGATGAGTGCAGCTCCAACAACACTCAAAAAGCTCGACACCATCCAGGACAAAGCAGCCCGCTTGATTGGCACCCCATCCACCACCCTAAACATTCACTCCCTTCACCACCGACGCACCGTGGCTGCAGTGTGTACCATCCACAGGATGCACTGCAGCAACTCAACAAGGCTTCTTCGACAGCACCTCCCAAACCCACGACCTCTACCACCTAGAAGGACAAGGGCAGCAGGCACATGGGAACAACACCACCTGCACGTTCCCCTCCAAGTCACACACCATCCCGACGTGGAAATATATCGCCGTTCCTTCATCGTCGCTGGGTCAAAATCCTGGAACTCCCTTCCTAACAGCACTGTGGGAGAACCTTCACCACACGGACTGCAGCGGTTCAAGAAGGCGGCTCATCACCACCTTCTCGAGGGCAATTAGGGATGGGCAATAAATGCCGGCCTTGCCAGCGATGCCCACATCCCATGAACGAATAAAAAAAATCCTTGACTCCTCTCATTTCCACATCCTTGACTCCTGTCATTGTCTAGATCCTCAACTGCGCCCCAATCTACTGACCCCCGGTCTCAGTCTCCTTCCCCCACCTGAGCCCCAATCTACTCAGCCCCAGTCTCACTCTCTCTCCCCGCCTGAGCCCCAATCTCCTGTCCCCCAGTCTCACTCTCTCTCCCCGCCTGAGCCCCAATCTCCTGCTCCCCAGTCTCACTCTCTCTTCCCGCCTGAGTGCCAATCTCCTGCTCCCCAGTCTCACTCTCTCTTCCCGCCTGAGTGCTAATCTCCTGCTCCCCAGTCTCACTCTCTCTCCCCGCCTGAGCCCCAATCTCCTGCTCCCCAGTCTCACTCTCTCTTCCCGCCTGAGCCCCAATCTCCTGCTCCCCAGTCTCACTCTCTCTCCCCGCCTGAGCCCCAATCTCCTGCTCCCCAGTCTCACTCTCTCTCCCCGCCTGAGCCCCAATCTCCTGCTCCCCAGTCTCACTCTCTCTCCCCGCCTGAGCCCCAATCTCCTGCTCCCCAGTCTCACTCTCTCTCCCCGCCTGAGCCCCAATCTCCTGCTCCCCAGTCTCACTCTCTCTCCCCGCCTGAGCCCCAATCTCCTGCTCCCCAGTCTCACTCTCTCTCCCCGCCTGAGCCCCAATCTCCTGCTCCCCAGTCTCACTCTCTCTCCCCGACTGAGCCCCAATCTCCTGTCCCCCAGTCTCGCTCTCTCATTTAGATAAATGTAGTGTATGGATTTTTTGACACCGTGTTGTGAATGTTGTTTCAGGAACAAAACACAGCTTAACCAAATAGAGTTCAGAATTCATTTCTGTGTATGGCTGCATCTTTTTGGAGTTAGATTGTAGCCAAGGCAATTGTAGCCTTATGAAGGAAATAAAGGTTTTTGCCAGTGAAGGCCTTTGTGAGGTGGGGGTTAGGGGGAAGACCAGACAGGTATGAAGTGACTTTATTTGGTGTTTCAACTTTTATTTATTGAAAGTACTGGGCTCTCCGTTGTCTCCTCCTTTCTCTGGTTGCTGGCTGATGGTTCTCCTGTGCTCTGTCCCCCACGTTCCTGTGCACTCTCTTCATGTTGTGCGGATGGAGGTCCCTCTTGTGGTGCCATGAGCCTCATTGTATCTGTTCCTTCTCTCTGTCTGTGGAAACCTTACTGAAGTCAATTAGCCATGACTGCAGGGGAAAGCCCCGATGACCAATCAGCCATCCTGATGCATGACTTTTGAGTCATCAGGGCTGGTTTTGTGGTTTGGGGCATGATGAAAACATCATGACAGCTTCCTAGGTTGTGGGGTTCAGTGCCGGATAAGGTGAGGAGCATTACACACTGGCTACACATTAATTGAATGAAAGCCTTTTCTGTTCATAAAATTGATGGAGTTGAGTGCCAGATGCATCCTTTCGCTGGCTCCTTGGACCAAAGGGATTCCCACCAGTCTGTAGAATTACACTGCTTGCTCTCTTCATTCCGTGGACAAAGTAATAAATTGCAAGACTCACCTGAGTAGATCATCAGTCAGCTTCTTCCTACAATAGTGTGCTGCTGCCTGACAATGCGACAAGTGTCTAGAAGGATCCAGTGGCGAAAAAATTCAAGGCACTTTCAAAACTACAGACAATGCTGTTCTGCTGGTGGATGGGGGCTGCTCTTCACTGGTCTTCAGCCAGCAGCTGGCACGACTTTGACTCCCAGGAAAGCATTTACTACTGGGACAGTGACATGCGGAGAAACGCCTAAGTAAGGTCTTTTTTGATCAGTAGATTCTGTGGAGTGGGTATCTAGGAAGCAAAGATCTTTTGTGATGCCTGACTGAGTGCCTTTAATCTAGTCTCCTCCTCCTCATTCTTCTCCTCTTGAAAACAGGAATAGAGGAATTCCCGTTGGGAAATTCATGTTCCCAGTCCAAAACTGTAGAGCTGATTGAATATGGTGGGAAAAGTACTGCCAGCCTCCAGAGCATGAAACAGCTAAAATCGAGATGGAAGCAAAGCAACACAAACCTTCTGCTCCATCAAACAAGATGGCCACCTCAATGTCATATCTGCCCAAGGGATACCGCTGTGCTGCTCACACTGTCAATTATTGGGAAGATATTAGAAGGGGTCGTAAGAGATGCCCTTTATGATCGCTGGGAAAGGGGAGGGGCCATTAGAAATACACAACATGGCTTCCGAAAAAAAAAGGTCGTGTCGAACAAATTTGGTAGAGTTTTTTGAGGAAGTCACCAGGACAGTGGATGAGGGTAATTCAGTGGACCTTGTCTACCTGGACTTTCAGAAAGCTTTTGAGAAGGTACCTCACACTAGATTACTTCACAAGATAGAATCTTGTGGCATCAGCAGGAATTTGTAAATTTGAAACGCTGGATTAGGAATTGGCTCCAGTCCGCAGCCAAAAGGTTGTAGTTAATCGACGTGGTTCATCTTGGAGACATTACCCTGGTGTCCTCTTTTCCCAGAGAATTGTGAGCCTCTGGACAACATTGGCGGCTGGTGTGGTGGGCACTGACTCTCTGCCTGCCTTCAAGAGGGAGCTGGACCAGTTCCTGACTGGGGCAGACATCGCATCATGTAGAAGGTAAGTGTCTTGATAATGGTCGGTGTGATCTCCTGGACTGGTTTCGATCACTTGGGGGAGTCGGAGAGGAATTTTGCAGAGTATTTTTACTCTTATTGGCCCCGGGTTTTTTTGGTCTCTCCCAGGAGATTACATGGTTGTGGCGGTGAGTTTAAGGAGCGGGGGTGGGGTGGTGGGGGGTGGAGGTTGGGGGAGGGAAGAAGTGTTTAGCCAAGATGGTCTAGCCATCATGGTGTGGGGCAGGCTTGATGGATAGCACGTTTCAGGAGGTGGTCACCCCGCAGATTAAGAGAGTGCAGGCAGAGAGGGACTGGGTGACCGCCAGACAGACTAGAAGGACCAGGCAGGTAGTGCAGGAGTCCCCTGAGTGCATCTCACTCTCCAACCTGTAGTCAGTTCTGAATACTGGTGGGGGAGAGGGTTCCTCTGGGGAGTGCAGCCAGAGCCAAGTCCACAGGGCCATGGGTGGCTCAGCTGTACAGGGGGGGAGGAGAAAGGCCGAGAGAGCAATAGTGATAGGGGATTCTATAGTTAGGGGAACAGGCAGGCGTTTCTGCGGCCGCAGATGTGATTCCAGGATGGTATGTTGCCTCCCTCGTGCCAGGGTCAAGGATGTCACTGAGTGGCTGCAGAACATTCTAGAGAGGGAAGGTGAACAGCCAGAGGTCATGGTCCATATCGGTATCAACAACATAGGTAGAAAGGGGGATGAGGTCCTGCAGGTAGATTTTAAGGAGCTAGGAAAGAGATTAATGAGCAGGACCTCAAAGGTAGTAATCTCCAGATTACTCCCAGTGCCACGCGAGTATAGAAATAGGAGGATAGAGCAGATGAATGTGTGGCTGGAGAGATGGTGCAGGGGGGAGGGCTTTAGATTCCTGGAGCATTGGGACCAGTTCTGGGGAAGGTGGGACCTGTATAGGCCGAATGGGTTGCACCTCAACAGAGCTGGGACCAATGTCCTTGCGGGGAGGTTCACTAGTGCTGTGGGGTGGTGTTGGGGGAGGGTTTAAACTAATTTGGCAGGGGAACGGGCACCAGGATGTAGCAATGGAAAGGAGAAACAAGGGGCACAAAGGATTGGGAGGGAAAATAGCACTAGAGCAAGTAATAGTACGGTATTAGGTGGGATCAGACTAAGAGAGAGTGCAAGAAAGTCTAAGACTGGTTTGCAGTGCATGTGTGTAAACGCACGAAGCCTGGTAAACAGGTTGGTGAGCTGCAGGCGCAAATAGCCACATGGGAATACGATGTCGAGGCGATAACAGAGACCTGGCTCAAAAAAGGGCAGGATTGGGTACTAAATATTCCTGGATACAAGGTGTTCAGGAAAGATAGGGAAGGAAAGAAAGGAGGGAGGCAGTTTTGATTAAGGAGAATATTGCAGTGCTGGAGAGAGAGGATGTCCTGGAGGGGTCAAGGACAGAATCTATTTGGTTAGAGTTAAGAAATAAAAGAGGTGCCATTACACTACTGGGTGTATCCTATAGGCCACCAACTAGTGGCAAGGATATAGAGGAGCAAATTTGCAGGGAAATTACAGAGAGGTGCAAAAGCCATAGAGTAGTGATAACTGGGGACTTCAACTATCCCAATATAGACTGGGATAATAATAATAATATAAGGGGCACAGGGTGTTCAGGATAACTTTCTTAACCAGTATGTTTCCGGCCCAATGAGGAAGGAGGCATTGCTGGACTTGGTTCTATGGAATGAGACGGGCCAAGTGGAGCAAGTGCCAGTGGGGGAGCATTTAGGGAACAGCGATCATAGTATCATAAGGCTTAGAATAGCTATGGAAAAGGACACAGACCACTCTAAAGTAAAAATACTCAATTGGAGGAGGGCCAATTTCAGTGGGATGAGAACGGATCTGGCCCGGGTAAATTGGAATCAAAGATTGGCAGGCAAAACTGTAATTGAACAGTGGACGGCCTTTAAGGAGAGATGGCTCGGGTACAGTCTCGGCACATTCCCACAAGGCAGAAAGGTAAGGCGACTAAAGCCAGAGCTTCCTGGAAGACAAGAGATAGTGAGTGAGATGAAATGGAAAAAGGGGCATATGACAGATGTCAGGTTGATAACACAAGTGAGAACCAGGCAGAAAGTTCAGAGGGGAAATGAAAAAGGAAATGAGAGGGACAAAGAGAGAGTGTGAGAATAGACTGGGGGCCAACATAAAAGGGAATCCAAAAGTCTTCTACAGGCATGTAAACAGTAAATGGGTTGTAAGAGGAGAGGTGGGGCCAATTAGGGACCATAAAGGAGATCTACTCATGGAGGCAGAGGGCATGGCCGAGGAACTAAATGAGTACTTTGCATCTGTCTTTACCAAGGAAGAAGATGCTGCCAGAGTCTCAATAAAGGAAGATATAGTTGAGATACTGGATGGGCTAAAGATTGGTAAAGAGGAGGTACTTGAAAGGCTGGCTGTACTTAAAGTAGACAAGTCACCCGGTCCGGGTGGATGCCTCCTAGGTTGCTAAGAGAAGTAAGGGTGGAAATTGCGGAGGTCCTGGCCATGATCTTCCAAACATATTCTCATGAGGCAGAAAGGTAGGGCAACTAAAGCCAGAGCTTCATGGAAGACAAAAGAGATAGTGAGTGAGCTGAAATGGAAAAAAGGGGCATCCATGATACGAGGGTGGTGCCAGAGGACTGGAGAATTGCAAATGTTACACGCTTGTTCAAAAAAGGGTGTAAGGATAAACCCAGCAACTATAGACCAGTCAGTTTAACCTCAGTGGTGGGGAAACTTTTAGAAATGATAATCCAGGACAGAATAAACAGTCACTCGGACGAATGTGGATTGATTAGGGAAAGCCAGCACGGATGTGTTAAAGGCAAATCGTGTTTAACTAACCTGATAGAGTTTTTTGATGAAGTAACAGAGAGGGTCGATGAGGGAAATGCAGTTGATGTGGTGTATATGGAATTTCAAAAGTCGTTTGATAAAGTGCCGCATGGTAGGCTTATCATCAAGATTGCAGCCCATCGAATAAAGGGGGCAGTAGCAACGCGGATACAGAATTGGGTAAGGGACAAGAAACAGAAAGTAGTGGTGAACGGTTGTTTTTTGGACTGGAGGGAGGTGTACAGTGGTGTTCCCCAGGGGTCAGTGCTGGGACCACTGCTTTTCTTGATATATATTAATGACTTGGACTTGGGTGTACAGGGCACAATTTCCAAATTTGCAGATGACACAAAACTTGGAAGGGTAGTAAACAGTGAGGAGGATAGTGATAGACTTCAAGAGGATATAGACAGGCTGGTGACATGGGTGGACACGTGGCAGATGAAATTTAACATGGAAAGATGTGAAGTAATACATTTCAGTAGGTAGAAAGAGGAGAGGCAATATAAACTAGAGGGCACAAATCTAAAAGGGGTACAGGAACAGAGAGATCTGGGGGTATATGTACACAAATCATTGAAGGTGGCAGGGTAGTTGAGAAAGCGGATAAAAAAGCATACGGGGTCCTGGGCTTTATAAATAGAGGCATAGAGTACAAAAGTATGGAAGTCATGATGAACATTTATAAAACACTGGTTCGGCCACAACTGGAGTACTGTGTCCAGTTCTGGGCACCGCACTTTAGGAAAGATGTGAAGGCCTTAGAGAGGGTGCAGAAGAGATTTACTAGAATGATTCCAGCAATGAGGGACTTTAGTTACGTGGATAGACTGGAGAAGCTGGGGTTGTTCTCCTTGGAACAGAGAAGGTTGCGAGGAGATTTGATAGAGGTGTTCAAAATCATGAAGGGTTAGACAGAGTAGATAGAGAGAAACTGTTCCCATTGGCGAAAGGGTCAAGAACCAGAGGACACCAAACGTGAAATGAGGAAAAACTTTTTTACACAGCGAGTGGTTAGGATCTGGAATTCACTGCCCGAGGGGGTGGTGGAGGCAGATTCAATCATGGCCTTCGATAGGGAACTGGATAAGTACTAGAAAGGAAAAAAATTGCAGGGCTACGGGGACAGGGCGGGGGAGTGGGACGAGCTGGATTGCTCTTACATAGAGTCGGCCTGGACTTGATGGGCCGAATGGCCTCCTTCCGTGCTGTAACCTTTCTATGATTCTATGATTCTAAGCTGTTCTTTTCCTGCCTGTCAATTTTGTATGTTTGTATATAATGGCGGTTATAATTTGTATTGGGTTGGCTTCCCTAATCTGATTGTTTATACATCCCCCACCACATTACTGCTATCAGGAGGTCTGCAGACAACTCCGACTACAATCTTGCATCCTTTACTGTTCCTTAACTCTACCGATTGTGTTTCCACTGCCTTATCAGCTTGGGCTGAGAAGTGGCAAGTAACATTCGCACCAGACAGGTGCCAGACAATGACCATCTCCAACAAGAGAGAGTCTAACCACCTCCCCATCACATTCAACAGCATTACCATCACCGAATCCCCCACCATCAACGTCCTGGGGGTCACCATTGACCAGCAACTTAACTGGACCAGCCATATAAATACTGTGGCTACAAGAGCAGGTCAGAGGCTGGGTATTCTGTGGCGAGTGACTCACCTCCTGACTCCCCAAAGCCTTTCCACCATCTACAAGGCATAAGTCAGGAGTGTGATGAAATACTCTCCATTTGCCTGGATGAGTGCAGCTCCAACAACACTCAAGAAGCTCGACACCACCCAGGACAAAGCAGCCCACTTGATTGGCACCCCATCCACCACCTTAAACATTCACTCTCTTCACCACCGGCGCACTGTGGCTGCAGTGTGCACCATCCACAGGATGCACTGCAGCAACTCGCCAAGGCTTCTTCGACAGCACCTCCCAAACCCGCGACCTCTACCACCTAGAAGGACAAGGGCAGCAGGCGCATGGGAACACCACCACCTGCACGTTCCCCTCCAAGTCACACACCATCCCAACTTGGAAATATATCGCCGTTCCTTCATCGTCGCTGGGTCAAAATCCTGGAACTCCCTTCCTAACAGCACTGTGGGAGAACCGTCGACACACGGACTGCAGCGGTTCAATAAGGCCGCCCACCACCACCTTCTCAAGGGCAATTAGGGATGGGCAATAATTGCTGGCCTTGCCAGCGACGCCCACATCCCATGAACGAATAAAAAAAAATCACCCTTACTGAAACCCCTTCTTTCTGCTGTTCTTATTGCATCTTTTATTAATATTGCTACTCTCCTTTCCCAATTTCCCTGTCATAAGAACATAAGAAATAGGAGCAGGAGGAGGCCATACGGCCCCTCGAGCCTGCTCTGCCATTCAATCAGATCATGGCTGATCTTCGACCTCAACTCCACTTTCCCACCCGATCCCCATATCCCTTGATTCCCTTAGAGTCCAAAAATCTATCTATCTCAGTCTTGAATACATTCAATGACTGAGCATCCACAGCCCTCTGGGGTAGAGAATTCCAAAGATTCATGACCCCCTGAGTGAAGAAATTTCTCCTCATCTCAGTCCGAATTGGCCCACCCCTTATCCTGAGACTATGCCCCCTTGTTCTAGACTCTCCAGCCAGGGGAAACAACCTCTCAGCATCTACCCTCTTAAACCCTCTGAGAATCTTATACTTATCAATGAGATCACCTCTTATTCTTCTAAACTCCAGAGAGTATAGGCCCATTCTACTCAATCTCTCCTCATAGGACAACCCTCTTATCCCAGGAATTAATCTAGTGAACCTTCGTTGCACCGCCTCTAAGGCAAGTATATCCTTCCTTAGATAAGGAGACCAAAACTGTACACAGTACTCCAGGTGTGGTCTCACCAAAGCCCTGTCAATTGTAGTGAGACTTCCTTACACTTATACTCCAACCCCCTTGCAATAAAAGCCAACATACGATTTGCCTTCCTAATTGCTTGCTGTACCTGCATGTTAACTTTCTGTGTTTTGTGCGTAGAGACATCCAAATCCTGCTGAACACCAACATTTAAAAGTTTCTCACCATTTAAAAATATTCTGTTTTTCTATTCTTCTTACCAAAGTGAATAACCTCACATTTCCCCACATTATACTGAATCTGCCACCTTCTTGCCCACTCACTTAATCTGTCTGTTTCCGTTTGCAGACTCTTGGTGTCTTCCTCACAGCTTACTTTCCCGCTTAGCTTTGTATCCTCAGCAAACTTGGATACATTACACTCGGTCCCTTCATCTAAGTCATTAATATAGATTGTAAATAGCTGAGGCCCAAGCACTGATCTTTGCAGCACCCCACTAGTTACAGCCTGTCATCCTGAGAATGACCCGTTTATTCCTACTCTCTGTAGCTGGGGCCTCGGCTATTTACAATCTATATTAATGAGGGTATCGGTCTATAATTCTGTACATCATTCTGTACACAGACATTGTTCTGTGATACCAGTCTATAATTCTGTACATCATTCTGTACACAGACACTGTTCTGTGATACCAGTCTATAATTCTGTACATCATTCTGTACACAGACATTGTTCTGTGATACCAGTCTATAATTCTGTACATCATTCTGTACACAGACACTGTTCTGTGATACCAGTCTATAATTCTGTACATCATTCTGTACACAGACACTGTTCTGTGATACCAGTCTATAATTCTGTACATCATTCTGTACACAGGCGCTGTTCTGTGATACCAGTCTATAATTCTGTACATCATTCTGTACACAGACACTGTTCTGTGATACCAGTCTATAATTCTGTACATCATTCTGTACACAGGCGCTGTTCTGTGATACCAGTCTATAATTCTGTACAGCATTCTGTACACAGACACTGTTCTGTGATACCAGTCTATAATTCTGTACATCATTCTGTACACAGACACTGTTCTGTGATACCAGTCTATAATTCTGTACATCATTCTGTACACAGGCGCTGTTCTGTGATACCAGTCTATAATTCTGTACATCATTCTGTACACAGACACTGTTCTGTGATACCAGTCTATAATTCTGTACATCATTCTGTACACAGACACTGTTCTGTGATACCAGTCTATAATTCTGTACAGCATTCTGTACACAGACACTGTTCTGTGATACCAGTCTATAATTCTGTACATCATTCTGTACACAGACACTGTTCTGTGATACCAGTCTATAATTCTGTACATCATTCTGTACACAGACACTGTTCTGTGATACCAGTCTATAATTCTGTACATCATTCTGTACACAGACACTGTTCTGTGATACCAGTCTATAATTCTGTACAGCATTCTGTACACAGACACTGTTCTGTGATACCAGTCTATAATTCTGTACATCATTCTGTACACAGACACTGTTCTGTGATACCAGTCTATAATTCTGTACATCATTCTGTACACAGACACTGTTCTGTGATACCAGTCTATAATTCTGTACATCATTCTGTACACAGACACTGTTCTGTGATACCAGTCTATAATTCTGTACATCATTCTGTACACAGACACTGTTCTGTGATACCAGTCTATAATTCTGTACATCATTCTGTACACAGACACTGTTCTGTGATACCAGTCTATAATTCTGTACATCATTCTGTACACAGACACTGTTCTGTGATACCAGTCTATAATTCTGTACATCATTCTGTACACAGACACTGTTCTGTGATACCAGTCTATAATTCTGTACATCATTCTGTACACAGGCGCTGTTCTGTGATACCAGTCTATAATTCTGTACATCATTCTGTACACAGACACTGTTCTGTGATACCAGTCTATAATTCTGTACATCATTCTGTACACAGACACTGTTCTGTGATACCAGTCTATAATTCTGTACATCATTCTGTACACAGGCCCTGTTCTGTGATACCAGTCTATAATTCTGTACATCATTCTGTACACAGACACTGTTCTGTGATACCAGTCTATAATTCTGTACATCATTCTGTACACAGACACTGTTCTGTGATACCAGTCTATAATTCTGTACATCATTCTGTACACAGACACTGTTCTGTGATACCAGTCTATAATTCTGTACATCATTCTGTACACAGACACTGTTCTGTGATACCAGTCTATAATTCTGTACATCATTCTGTACACAGACACTGTTCTGTGATACCAGTCTATAATTCTGTACATCATTCTGTACACAGACACTGTTCTGTGATACCGGTCTATAATTCTGTACATCATTCTGTACACAGACACTGTTCTGTGATACCAGTCTATAATTCTGTACATCATTCTGTACACAGACACTGTTCTGTGATACCGGTCTATAATTCTGTACATCATTCTGTACACAGACACTGTTCTGTGATACCAGTCTATAATTCTGTACATCATTCTGTACACAGGCCCTGTTCTGTGATACCAGTCTATAATTCTGTACATCATTCTGTACACAGACACTGTTCTGTGATACCAGTCTATAATTCTGTACATCATTCTGTACACAGACACTGTTCTGTGATACCAGTCTATAATTCTGTACATCATTCTGTACACAGACACTGTTCTGTGATACCAGTCTATAATTCTGTACATCATTCTGTACACAGACACTGTTCTGTGATACCAGTCTATAATTCTGTACATCATTCTGTACACAGACACTGTTCTGTGATACCAGTCTATAATTCTGTACATCATTCTGTACACAGACACTGTTCTGTGATACCAGTCTATAATTCTGTACATCATTCTGTACACAGACACTGTTCTGTGATACCAGTCTATAATTCTGTACATCATTCTGTACACAGACACTGTTCTGTGATACCAGTCTATAATTCTGTACATCATTCTGTACACAGACACTGTTCTGTGATACCAGTCTATAATTCTGTACATCATTCTGTACACAGACACTGTTCTGTGATACCAGTCTATAATTCTGTACATCATTCTGTACACAGACACTGTTCTGTGATACCAGTCTATAATTCTGTACATCATTCTGTACACAGACACTGTTCTGTGATACCAGTCTATAATTCTGTACATCATTCTGTACACAGACACTGTTCTGTGATACCAGTCTATAATTCTGTACAGCATTCTGTACACAGACACTGTTCTGTGATACCAGTCTATAATTCTGTACATCATTCTGTACACAGACACTGTTCTGTGATACCAGTCTATAATTCTGTACATCATTCTGTACACAGACACTGTTCTGTGATACCAGTCTATAATTCTGTACATCATTCTGTACACAGACACTGTTCTGTGATACCAGTCTATAATTCTATACATCATTCTGTACACAGACACTGTTCTGTGATACCAGTCTATAATTCTGTACATCATTCTGTACACAGACACTGTTCTGTGATACCAGTCTATAATTCTGTACATCATTCTGTACACAGACACTGTTCTGTGATACCAGTCTATAATTCTATACATCATTCTGTACACAGACACTGTTCTGTGATACCAGTCTATAATTCTATACATCATTCTGTACACAGGCGCTGTTCTGTGATACCAGTCTATAATTCTGTACATCATTCTGTACACAGGCGCTGTTCTGTGATACCAGTCTATAATTCTGTACATCATTCTGTACACAGACACTGTTCTGTGATACCAGTCTATAATTCTATACATCATTCTGTACACAGACACTGTTCTGTGATACCAGTCTATAATTCTGTACATCATTCTGTACACAGGCGCTGTTCTGTGATACCAGTCTATAATTCTGTACATCATTCTGTACACAGATACTGTTCTGTGATACCAGTCTATAATTCTGTACATCATTCTGTACACAGACACTGTTCTGTGATACCAGTCTATAATTCTGTACATCATTCTGTACACAGACACTGTTCTGTGATACCAGTCTATAATTCTGTACATCATTCTGTACACAGACACTGTTCTGTGATACCAGTCTATAATTCTGTACATCATTCTGTACACAGGCGCTGTTCTGTGATACCAGTCTATAATTCTGTACAGCATTCTGTACACAGACACTGTTCTGTGATACCAGTCTATAATTCTGTACATCATTCTGTACACAGACACTGTTCTGTGATACCAGTCTATAATTCTGTACATCATTCTGTACACAGGCGCTGTTCTGTGATACCAGTCTATAATTCTGTACAGCATTCTGTACACAGACACTGTTCTGTGATACCAGTCTATAATTCTGTACAGCATTCTGTACACAGACACTGTTCTGTGATACCAGTCTATAATTCTGTACATCATTCTGTACACAGGCGCTGTTCTGTGATACCAGTCTATAATTCTGTACAGCATTCTGTACACAGACACTGTTCTGTGATACCAGTCTATAATTCTGTACATCATTCTGTACACAGACACTGTTCTGTGATACCAGTCTATAATTCTGTACATCATTCTGTACACAGACACTGTTCTGTGATACCAGTCTATAATTCTGTACATCATTCTGTACACAGGCGCTGTTCTGTGATACCAGTCTATAATTCTGTACATCATTCTGTACACAGACACTGTTCTGTGATACCAGTCTATAATTCTGTACATCATTCTGTACACAGGCGCTGTTCTGTGATACCAGTCTATAATTCTGTACAGCATTCTGTACACAGACACTGTTCTGTGATACCAGTCTATAATTCTGTACAGCATTCTGTACACAGACACTGTTCTGTGATACCAGTCTATAATTCTGTACATCATTCTGTACACAGACACTGTTCTGTGATACCAGTCTATAATTCTGTACATCATTCTGTACACAGGCGCTGTTCTGTGATACCAGTCTATAATTCTGTACATCATTCTGTACACAGGCGCTGTTCTGTGATACCAGTCTATAATTCTGTACAGCATTCTGTACACAGACACTGTTCTGTGATACCAGTCTATAATTCTGTACAGCATTCTGTACACAGACACTGTTCTGTGATACCAGTCTATAATTCTGTACAGCCTACTCTCAATCATCAGCAAAGTGATGGAAGGTGTCGTCGACAGTGCTATCAAGCAGCACTCACTCACCAATAACCTGCTCACCGATGCTCAGTTTGGGTTCCGCCAGGACCACTCGGCTCCAGACCTCATTACAGCCTTGTACATGGACAAAAGAGCTGAATTCCAGAGGTGAGGTGAGAGTGACTGCCCTTGACATCAAGACTGCATTTGACCGAGTGTGGCACCAAGGAGCCCGAGTAAAATTGAAGTCAATGCGAATAAGGGGGAAAACTCTCCAGTGGCTGGAGTCATACCTAGCACAAAGGAAGATGGTAGTGGTTGTTGGAGGCCAAGCATCTCAGCCCCAGGGCATTGCAGCAGGGGTTCCTCAGGGCAGTGTCCTAGGCCCAACCATCTTCAGCTGCTTCATCAATGAATTTCCCTCCATTATAAGGTCAGAAATGGAGATGTTCACTGATGATTGCACAGTGTTCAGTTCCATTCGCAACCCCTCAGATAATGAAGCAGTCCGTGCCTGCATGCAGCAAGACCTGGACAACATCCAGGCTTGGGCAGATAAGTAGCAAGTAACATTCGTGCCAGACAACTACCAGGCAATGTCCATCTCCAATAAGAGAGAGTCTAACCACCTCCCTTTGACACTCAATGGCATTACCATCGCCAAATCTCCCACCATCAACATCCTGGGGTCACCATTGACCAGAAACTTAACTGGACCAGCCATATAAATACTGTGGCTACAAGAGCAGGTCAGAGGCTGGGTATTCTGCGGCGAGTGACTCACCTCCTGACTCCCCAAAGCCTTTCCACCATCTACAAGGCACAAGTCAGGAGTGTGATGGAATACTCTCCACTTGCCTGGATGAGTGCAGCTCCAACAACACTCAAGAAGCTCGACACCATCCAGGACAAAGCAGCCCGCTTGATTGGCAACTCATCCACCACCTTAAACATTCACTCCCTTCACCACCGGCGCACTGTGGCTGCAGTGTGTACCATCCACAGGATGCACTGCAGCAACTCGCCAAGGCTTCTTCGACAGCACCTCCCAAACCCGCGACCTCTACCACCTAGAAGGACAAGAGCAGCAGGCACATGGGAACACCACCACCTGCACGTTCCCCTCCAAGTCACACACCATCCCGACTTGGAAATATATCGCCGTTCCTTCATCGTCACTGGGTCAAAATCCTGGAACTCCCTTCCTAACAGCACTGTGGGAGAACCTTCACCACACGGACTGCAGCGGTTCAAGAAGGCGGCTCACCACCACCTTCTCAAGGGCAATTAGGGATGGGCAATAATTGCTGGCCTCGCCAGCGACGCCCACATCCCATAAATGAATTTTAAAAATCATTCTGTACACTGACACTATTCTGTGATACAGGTCTATAATTCTGTACATCATTCTGTAATCAGGAACTGTTCTGTGATACTAGAATCATAGAATGATACAGCACAGAGCTATTCAATTCGTCCCACTCCCCTGCTCTATCCCCATAACCCTGATTTTTTTTCCTTCAGGTGTTTATCCAATTCCCTTTTGAAAGTTATTTTTAAATCTGCTTCCACCACCCTATCATCAAGTGCATTCCAGCTCATTACAACATGATGCGTAAAAAAACGTGCTCATCTCGCCTCTGGCTCTTTTGCCAATTACGTTAAATCTGTGTCCTCTGGTTACCGACCCGTCTGCCACTGGAAACAGTTTCTCCTTATTTACTCTATCAAAACCCTTCATGATTTTAAACACCTCTATCAAATCTCCCCTTAACCTTCTCTGCTCTAAGGAGACCAACCCCAGCTTCTCCAGTCTCTCCACATAACTGAAGTCCCTCATCCATCTTACCTTTCTAGTAAATCTCCTCTGCACCCTCTCTAAGGCCTTCACATCCTTCCTAAAGTGCGGTGCCCAGAATTGAACACAATACTCCAGCTGGGACCGAACCAGTGTTTTATAAAGGTTTAGCATAATTTCCTTGCTTTTGTACTCTATGCCTCTATTTATAAAGCCAAAGATCCCGTATGCTTTTTTAACTGCTTTCTCAGCCTGTCCTGTCACCCTCAAAGGCTTGTGTACGTACACCCCCAGGTCTCTCTGTTCCTGCACCCTATTTAATATTGTACTATTTAGTTTATATTGCTCCCGTCATTCTTCCTACCAAAATGCATCACCTCACACTTGTCTGCATTAAATTTCATCCGCCACGTGTCTGCTCATTTCACCAGTCTGTCTATCTCCTCCTGAGGTCTGTTACTATCCTCTTTGTTGTTTACTGCATTTCTGAGTTTTGTGTCATATGCAAACTTTGGAATTATGTTCTTTATACCCAAGTCCAGTTCATTAACATATATCAAAAAGAGCAGTGGCCCTAATACCTGTCCTGGGGAACACCACTGTATACTTCCCTCCAGTCTGAAAAACAACCGTTCACCACTACACTCTGCTTTCTGTACCTTAGCCAATTTTTTATATCCACACTGCCACTGTCCCTTTAATCCCATGGGCTTTAATTTTGCTAACAAGTCTATTATGTGGTACTTTATCAAATACCTTTTGAAAGTCCCTATCACAACACCCGCACTACCCTCATCAACCCTCTCCATTACTTCATCAAAGAACTCAATCAAGTTAACGAAACGCAATTTGCGTTTAACAAATCCATGCTGACTTTCATTTATTAGCCCGTATTTTTCCAAGCTCCAATTCATTTTGTCCCGGATTATTGTCTCTAAATGTTTTCCCACCACTGACATTAGGCTGATTGGCATGTAATTGTGGGGTTTATCCCTCTCCCCTTTTTGAACAGAGATTTAACATTTGCAGTCCTCCAGTCCTCTGGCACCGTCCCCATATCTAAGGAGGATTGGAAGATTGTGGCCAGAGCCTCCGCAATTCCCACCCTTACTTCCCTCAGTAACCGAGGATACCTCCCATCCGGACAGGGTGACTTTTCTACTTTGAGCGCTGCCAATCTTTTAAGTACCTCCTCTTTATTGGAGTTTTTTGAGGATGTAACTAGTAGAATAAATAAGGGGGAACCAGTGGATGTGGTGCATTTGGATTTTCAGAAGGCTTTTGATAAGGTCCCACGCAGGAAGTTGGTGAACAAAGTTAGAGCACATGGAATTGGGGGTAATATACTGGCATGGATTGAGAATTGGTTAACAGACAGAAAACAGAGAGTAGGAATAAATGGGTCTTTTTCAGGTTGGCAGATTGTGACTAGTGGGGTATCGCAGGGATCGGTGCTTGGGCCCCAGCTATTCACAATCTACATCAGTGATTTGGATGAGCGGACCATATGTAATATTTCCAAGTTTGCTGACGACACAAAACTAGGTGGGAATATGAGTTGTGAAGAGGATGCAAAGAGGCTTCAAGGCGATATAGACAGGCTAAGTGAGTGGGCAAGAACATGGCAGATGGAATATAATTTGGAAAAATGTGAAGTTATCCACTTTGGTAAGAAAATCAGAAATGCAGAGTATTTTTAAATGGTGAGAGATTGGGAAATGTTGATGTTCAAAGGGACCTGGGTGTCCTTGTACATGAGTCACTGAAAGCTAACATGCAGGCGCAGCAAGCAATTAGGAAGGCAAATGGTATGTTGGCCTTTATTACAAGAGGATTTGAGCACAGGAGTAAAGATATCTTACTGTAATTTTATAGGGCCTTGGTGAGACCGCACGTGGAGTATTGTGTACAATTTTGTTCTCCTTACCTAAGAAAGGAAAAACTTGCCATGGAGGGAGTGCAGCAAAGGTTCATCAGACTGATTCCTGGGATGGTGGGATTGTCGTATGAGGAGAGATTGAGTAGACTAGGCCTGTATTCACTAGAGTTTAGAAGAATGAGA
Source organism: Heptranchias perlo (assembly GCF_035084215.1). Taxonomy (NCBI): domain Eukaryota; kingdom Metazoa; phylum Chordata; class Chondrichthyes; order Hexanchiformes; family Hexanchidae; genus Heptranchias; species Heptranchias perlo. The sequence continues at coordinate 8,703,112 of NC_090326.1, read as the reverse complement.
GGTGATCTCATTGAAACATACAAAATTCTTACAGGGCTCGACAGGGTAGATGGGGGGAGGATGTTTCCCCTGGCTGGGGAGTCTAGAACCAGGGGTCACAGTCTCAGAATAAAGGGTTGGCCATTTAGGAATGAGATGAGGAGGAATTTCTTCACTCAGAGGGTGGTGAATCTTTGGAATTCTCTATCCCAGAGGGCTGTGGAGGCTCAGTCATTGAGTACATTCAAAACAGAGATCGATATATTTCTAGATATTAAAGGCATCAAGGGATATGGGGATGGTGCAGGAAAATGGCGTTGAGATAGAAGATCAGCCATGATCTTGTTGAATGGCTCGAGGGGCTGGATGGCCTACTCCTGCTCCTATTTCTTATGTTCTTATATTTATCTATTTTTATCCTATCCAATTTCTCTGCTACCTCCTCCTTTACTGTGACATTGGCAGCATCCTCTTCTCTAGTGAAGACAGATGCAAAGTATTCAATTAGTACCTCAGCCAAACCCTCTGCCTCAACAAGAAGATCTCCTATTTGGTCCCAAATCAGTCCTGCCCTTCCTTTGACTCCTTTTTACTTTTCATGTGTTTATAAAAGACATTTGGGTTCCCTTTTATGTTACCCGCTAATCTATTCTCATACCCTCTCATTGCCCCTCTTATTTCCTTTTTCAGTTCTCCTCTGCACTTTCTGTATTCAGCCAGGTTCTCGACTGTATTATGATCCCAACATTTATCATAAGCCTCCTTTTTCTGTTTCATTTCAATCTCTATATCTTTAGTCATCCAGGGAGCTCTAGCTTTGGATACCCTTCCTTTCCCCCTCGTGGGAATGTGTCTATTCTGTACCCTAACTATTTTCTTTTTGCAGATCTCCCATTCCTCATTTACGGTTTTGCCGACCAACCTTGTCCAGATCCCTTTACGACGCACTGAAATTCGCTCTCCTCCGGTTCAATATTTTCACATTTGAAATTTCCTTTATTTCCTTGTCCTTTTCCATAACTACTCTAAACCAAATCATAGAATCATAGACTCATAGAAAGGTTACAGCACGGAAGCAGGCCATTTGGCCCATCGAGTCCGTGCTGGCTCTATGCAAGAACAATCCAGCTAGTCCCACTCCCCCGCCCTATCCCCGTAGCCCTGTAAATTTCTTATCCAGTTCCCTTTTGAAGGCCATGATTGAATCTGCCTCCACCATTCCCTCGGGCAGTGCATTCCAGATCCCAACCACTGGCTGTGTAAAAATGTTTATCCTCATATCACCTTTTTTCTTTTCCAATCACCTTAAATCTATGTCCTCTGGTTCTTGACCTTTCAGCCAATGGGAACAGTTTCTCTCTATCTACTCTGTCTGGGCCCTTCATGATGTTGAATACCTCAATCAAATCTCCTCTCAACCGTCTCTGCTCGAAGAAGAACAACCCCAGTTTCTCCAATCTATCCATGTAGCTAAAGTCCCTCATCCCTGGAATCATTCTAGTAAATCTCTTCTGCACCCTCTCTAAGGCCTTCACATCTTTCCTGAAGTGCGGTGCCCAGAACTGGACACAATACTCCAGTTGTGGCAGAACCAGTGTTTTATAAAGGTTCCTCATGACTTTCATACTTTTGTACTCTATGCTTCTATTTATAAAGCCCAGGATCCCGTATGCTTTTTTAACCGCTTTCTTAACCTGCCCTGCCACCTTCAACGATCTGTGCACATATATCCCCAGATCTCTCTGTTCCTGTACCCCTTTTAGAATTGTGCCCTCTAGTTTATATTGCTTCTCCCCATTCTTCCTACCAAATGTATCACTTCGCATTTTCTGCATTAAATTTCATCTTCCACGTGTCTGCCCATGCCACCAGCCTGTCGATATCCTCTTGAAGTCTATCACTATCCTCCTCACTGTTTACTACCCTTCCAAATGTTATGTCATCCGCAAGTTTTGAAATTATATCCTGTACACCCAAGTCCAAGTTATTAATATATATCAAGAAATGCAGTGGTCCCAGTACCGATCCCTGGGGAACATCACTGTACACCTCCCTCCAGCCAAGAAACAACCGTTCACCACTACTCTCTGTTTCCTGCCGCTTAGCCAATTGTTTTATTATTCATTCATGGGATGTGGGCGTCGTTGGCGAGGCCGGCATTTATTGCCCATCCCGAATTGCCCTTGAGAAGGTGGTGGTCAGCCGCCTTCTTGAACCGCTGCAGTCCGTGTGGTGAAGGTTCTCCCACAGTGCTGTTAGGAAGGGAATTCCAGGATTTTGACCCAGCGACAATGAAGGAACGGCGATATATTTCCACGTCGGGATGGTGTGTGACTTGGGAGGTGGTGTGGTTGCCATGTGCCTGCTGACTCCCCAAAGCCTTTCCACCATCTACAAGACACAAGTCAGGAGTGTGATGGAATACTCTCCATTTGCCTGGATGAGTGCAGCTCCAACAACACTCAAGAAGCTCGACATTATCCAGGACAAAGCAGCACGTTTGATCAGCACCCCATCCACCACCTTAAACATTCACTCCCTTCACCACCGGCGCACTGTGGCTGCAGTGCGTACCGTCCACAGGATGCACTGCAGCAACTCGCCAAGGCTTCTTCGACAGCACCTCCCAAACCCACGACCTCTACCACCTAGAAGGACAAGGGCAGCAGGCGCATGGGAACAACACCACCTGCACATTCCCCTCCAAGTCACACACCATCCCGACTTGGAAATATATCGCCGTTCCTTCATCGTCGCTGGGTCAAAATCCTGGAACTCCCTTCCTAACAGCACTGTGGGAGAACCTTCACCAGACGGACTGCAGCGGTTCAAGAAGGCGGCTGACCACCACCTTCTCGAGGGCAATTAGGGATGGGCAATAAATGCCGGCCTCGCCAGCGACGCCCACTTCCTGAGAATGAATTAAATAAAACAGAGGACTGACACAGGATGGATGAATCATGACTGCTGACGGGATGCCAGACACAGACCTGCGATGATGCGCTGCCTGTGGTCACAAATCAGCTGTACATTGAGGAAGTGGAATCCTTTCTATTAATAAGGACATCAGGCTGGTTATAGGGAGCATGCAAGGCAATGTGTGTGTAGTCAGTGGCACCCTGCACCATGGGGAATTCTGCCATGTGGGCCAAACTTTGTGCTCTCTCTCGTCCTGCCTCGCTCTGTCCATAGAGGAGATGTGGATGTTCCGCCCGGTGTAGAGAGCCTCAGTGGCCTCCCTGGTGTATTGCAAACTGTGAGATGTTGCAGCCTTGAAGGAGCCCGTGGCATAAAAGTTGAGAATGGCGACCTTGGCAGCCGCAGGCAGTGTGGTCTTGAGTGCTCCTATAACCAGCCGGACATCTTTATTCATTGAAGGGGATTCCACTGCTCAATGTACAGCTGGCTTGAGCCCACAGGTTTGAGGCTACATTTGTGGCTGCAGCAGCGGAGATACCTCAGTGACAGCCTCCTGGTGAAGCAAAGGCTCATACACTGCTTCTCAGTAAAGCTGAGCTAAGAGAACTGCTCCTTGAAGACCCCCTGTGGGTGTGGCCTCATGTTCAGTGTCCTCCTCCTCCTCCTCCTCCTCTTCCCTCTTCTGGCAGCTTCTGCTCTGTGGTGTCTTCCTTGCGGCCCCCTCTCATCTTTTATTCCCAAAGGCAGCCCTACCAGACCACCCAGGTCCGCAGCCAGACTATCTGTGAGACTAACCTGTAGATACTGCCTTTAAATAGCGCGGGCGAGGGTTCCTTCCCACTGGTTCGCCTCACGCTCGGCTGAAAGAGGTGAACATGGGGTGAGTGAAGCACTGGGGGCCGGGTCGAGAATGGAGAATGGAGAATGCAAGATGCACTGGATCATAATTTACATTCGTTATTCCTCACTTAGAATTTAGCCGGCATGTGCCCCTGCAGACAGCGTACCTCCAACACCAATATTGCGGGTGGCGCACTTCCAGCCAGATGTGTGGGCGTGCTCCCCGCCCGCCATACTGAGGACCTAGTAGGCCACGCAGCCCAATTTCGAGGCCTCAACGTTCCAACAGCCCACTGTCTAAATAAATTTCTCCTAATCTCACTCCTTACTCTTATAGTGATAATTGTAAATCTGCTGTGTAATTCTACTCTACAATTGTGATCTCTTATTCTGTTATTCAATTCTTTTCTGTAATTCTGTGCTGTAATTCTGATCTGCTTTTGTCAAAACACGTGAAGCATATTCAATTGCTTTTTTAAATGCTACTACGTGGGGATAGGTAGCAGAATAGTTATCAAGCTGGCTACAAAACAGAAAACAGAACCCCCAACATAGAATTACATAGATTGTACTGCTGAGAAACAGGCCAATGGGCCCAACAGGTCCATGCCGGTGTTTATGCTCCACACGAGCCTCCTCCCTCCCTTCTTCATCTAATCCCATCAACATATCCTTCTATTCCTTTCTCCCTCATGTGTTTATCTGGCTTCCCCTTAAATGTATCTATTCTATTCGTCTCAACTACTCCTTGTGGTAGTGAGTTCCACATTGTAACCACTCTCTGGGTAAAGAAGTTTCTCCTGAATTCCCTATTGGATTTATTAGTGACTATCTTATATTTATGGCCCCTAGTTCTGGTCTTCTCCGCAAGTGGAAACATTTTTTCTGCATCTACCCTATCAAACCCTTTCATAATCTTAAAGACCTCTATCGATTCACCCTTCAGTCTAAAGAAAAGAGCCCCAACCTGTTCAATCTTTTCTGAAACGTAAAACCTCTCATTTCTGGTATCATCCTAGTAAATCATTTTTGCACCTTCTCCCATGCCTCTGTATCCTTTTTATAATATGGAGACCTGAACTATGCACAGTACTCCAAGTGTGGTCTAACCAAGGTTCTATACAAGTTTAATATAACTCTGCTTAATTTCTCTGCTTTTCAATTCTATCCCTCTAGAAATGAACCCCAGTGCTATGTTTGCTTTTTTATGGCCTTATTAACCCGCGTCACTACTTTTAGTGATTTGTGTATCTGTACCCCCAGATCCCTCTGCTCCTCTACCCCATTTAGACTCTTATTTTCCAAGGAGCATTTGGCCTCCTTATTCTTCCTACCAAAATGTACCACATCACACTTATCTATATTGAAATTCATTTGCCAATTACACACCCATTCTGCAAGTTTATTAACGTCTTCCTGTATTTTGCCACATTCTTCCTCGGTATTAACTATACCCCCAAATTTGATGTTGTCTGCAAATTTTGAAATTGTACTTCCGATTCCCAGGTCCAAATCATTTATGTAATTGGCGAACAACAGTGGTCCCAGCACCGATCCCTATGGAACACCACTTCCCACCTTTTTCCAGTCTGAGTAGCTACCCTTAACCCCCTACTCTCTGTTTTCTGTTTTGTAGCCAGCTTGCTATCCATTCTACTACTTGTCCCCTGACTCCACATGCTCTGACTTTAATCATGAGTCTTCAATTCAGTACCTTTTGAAAATCCAAATATATTACATCTACTACATTACCCTTGTCTACCATTTCTGTTACTTCTTCAAAGAATTCAATAAGGTTGGTTAAGCATGACTTTCCCTTCTGAAATTCGTGCTGACTATTCATTATATTTTTGGTTTCTTGATGTTTTTCTATTACACCTTTGAATAAAGATTACATTGTCTTTCCCACCACTGATGTTAAGCTAACTTGTCTATGGATTTGTTCTATCTCCCTTTTTAAATATAGGAATCCACTGTGCTGACAGGAGGGAAACCAGTCCCAGCCTTTATCTGTTCTTGGTATGTGTGCAGCTACTGAAATCAGCTTGACTGAACGCCCCACATATTTACCAGGACTGGAGAGGAATGACATTCTTCAACATTCTGGCCTGCGGGATCCGAAATGCTACGTCTACCTTTTTAGGTGATATTCATAATTTAATTTTGCCTCTTAAGTATCTAATGAACGTGGAGGTAAAAGCAGTGGAAGTACATTTCTGGGCAGGATAATGGACTCTTCCATCTCTGTTAGTGGCACACATGGAGGGGTGACACTATACTTGATATTATACAAGCACCAGTAGATTTTCGAGGAGGTTACAGTTAGACAGAAGCTTGGTGACAGTGATCACAACATGGATGTGTATAAAGTTAGGCTCACTATAATTCTACTGGACCTCCCTGCAGCCTTTCCATGGCTCTTCCTTTAATGCAGCTGCCAAGAATGGCATACAACACTCTAACTGCGGTCGAACCAATTTCTTACACACGTTACATGTCACTTCATTGCCCTTTGTAGTCAATGTCCATGTGTGTAAAACGCAGAATCGCTTCACTTTTTGTGGCTTTTTCTATCAGCACTCCCGGGATGTTGAGGTTTTGGACTGTCTGGTTCAGCCTGAGAGAGGAGGAGAGGGGTGGAGAGGTGTACAGCTGAGCAGGGCCGAGGCAGCTGGAGGATCTTCTCTCAATGGTGAGGAGAAGAAAGAGACAATGCACAAAAAAAACCCAGAGTCAGCCGACTGACGGTGAGGTCAAGGATAAAGGGGCTGGAGCAGGCTCCCCAGAGATAGTGTGGAAAGACCGTGCAGGGATTGGAATATTAGGGCAGAGATTTTAAATGTAGTATATTTGGGGAACAGGGAGTCAATTTAGGGTTAGTGACAGGAGGCCCAAACTTAGTGTGGGGCAAGCACGTTTCGAACAACTTAAAATTTACAGAGGATGGAAGACCAGCGAGTAGAGAATTGGGATAACTGAGTACACAGGTGACAAATGTTTGAATAAGGTTGTTGGCAGCACAGGTCACGGCAGAGGCAGGCAATGTTTCAAAGGAGCTACGTGGTTTTGGGGTTAGCGATGGACAGGATGTGGTGGTTGGTGGTCAACACAGGGTCAAATAGGATATCAAGGTCTCTTACAGCCTGAGTGAATGACCATGGAATCGAATGCAGTTAGCAGCATGGGAGTAGGGGTTGTACAGCAGCCAAAAACAATGGGGTCGATATTAACCACCAACCCCCCTCCCCCCAACAATGACAGGCGGGAGAGGGTCATGGCGGGGGTGGGGGAGGAGTTTAAAAAGTTAAAAACCGTGAAACACGACGCCAACACGCTGCGTGTGCGCCTGCTGCCATTTTTACGCCAGTGGGTTGCGAGACTTGCCTGTGTCCCACCCTCGAGAGACGGGACACCTCATTATAATATTTAAATCAGGCTCCCGTAGTGCAGTTGGGAGCCAGTTTTAAAATTTAATGGTTGCCGGCCGGGTTTCCCAGGGTTGAATGGAGGTGGGAACGGCCGGTTCGAGCAAGCACGTGCTTTTTAACAGCACTCCTTATGAGCCCGGAGGAGCAGCAGTTCTTCCCCTGGCCCCTCAAGCAAACCTTCTGCCGAACACAGCCTCTCCTCGCCATGATCGGTTGACCCCCCGCACCCACCCCCCAACCAAGCCCCGATCTCTCCCTCCCTCCCTCCCTTCCGCCCACTCGTTAGCTGGCCTCTAAACTCTCCAGCCCCCCCACCCCACCAAGCCCCGATCCCGAGCCCAGATCCATCCCGATTGCTGGTGACTGTCCCCAAGGCTCTCCGGTTACGGTCTTCAACGGCTGGCCTTCCTGCCCGCCAAACTGTCCGGCTGCTGGGCAGGAATAAAAAAAAATTAATAACGAGGTCTTGGCGTTAAATTTGGCAGGACCTCTGCGTCCCCGGGATTTCTGGGATTCGCCCCTGTAGCCTAACCTCCGCACTCCCTCCCCGCCTCCCCGTTAATATCAGAGCCAATGGGCTGTGTCTTCCCAATGCTCAACTGGAGGATGGTAAGATTGTACAACGTGCATCAGACACAAATGATTTTGGAGAACTTGTCAGGGTCCCACCACCCATCTGTCTGGATAGCGTTTGGGTGGAGCCTTGAGCTTCTTGTGTATGCACTTGTTTGTCAGTATCAGTGAGTTCAGTAGATTGGGACTCCGGTCGATAACCTTGGTCCACAGCAACCGCCTGTCCATTCTGCGTGCTCCTCCCAACAGTGGTGGCAGAGTGGGCTGGTGCCAAGTTAACGCCTTGTGGCTGGTACCAGCATATTCATCGGTCGTTCTGAGATCTCATGGAATGCAAGGTTTTTCTATGGAGAAAGGCCACACTAAGTGCCCGTGCGTGTCATCAATGCCACCTTGCATGTTTGGGAATCCTGAAACTGGTTGTAAATGCTGCGCTCTCTCTTTCATGGAGAATGTGATGAAAATGTTTTCCTGGCAAACAAGGTTTCAGTTATTAGTTTAGTGCATTGGTGGAGAAAAGAGTGATTTGGCCAATGGCCCGAGGTGTGGTTTGTAGAATCTGATGGTAAAAATACAACGACTGTGATCACTTTTCCAGTCATGGCAGAGCAATGCCTTTTGTGAAATGTGTCTGGAGGATGGACTGGAGGAGATGGTAAAGTTTGGTGAGTGCCTCCCTCAGGACTCATCTCATCCACCCAGCTGGATGTGCCGCAGTCTGAACACACAGCGACTGGAACAAAGACCCCCTAAATGGCTAAATACACATTGGGATAATCCGTATCCAGACCACTTTAAACAAGCTCGAAAACTGGGAAACAATGAGACGTTGGCTGAATGCTTTTCAATCATATCACAAAATCCATTACATACAGTGACTGCGAGATTACTGGTACAGACAGATCACACAGTGACCATGAGATTACTGGTACAGACGGATCACACAGTGACCGTGAGATTACTGGTACAGACTGATCACACGGTGACCATGGGATTACTGGTACAGACGGATCACACGGTGACCATGAGATTACTGGTACAGACTGATCACACAGTGACCATGAGATTACTGGTACAGACAGATCACACAGTGACCATGAGATTACTGGTACAGACAGATCACACAGTGACCATGAGATTACTGGTACAGACAGATCACACGGTGACCATGGGATTACTGGTACAGACTGATCACACGGTGACCATGGGATTACTGGTACAGACGGATCACACAGTGACCATGAGATTACTGGTACAGACGGATCACACAGTGACCATGGGATTACTGGTACAGACGGATCACACAGTGACCATGAGATTACTGGTACAGACAGATCACACGGTGACCATGAGATTACTGGTACAGACGGATCACATGGTGACCATGAGATTACTGGTACAGACGGATCACACAGTGACCATGGGATTACTGGTACAGACGGATCACACGGTGACCATGAGATTACTGGTACAGACGGATCACACGGTGACCACGGGATTACTGGTACAGACGGATCACACAGTGACCATGAGATTACTGGTACAGACGGATCACACGGTGACCACGGGATTACTGGTACAGACGGATCACACAGTGACCATGGGATTACTGGTACAGACGGATCACACAGTGACCATGAGATTACTGGTACAGACGGATCACACGGTGACCATGAGATTACTGGTACAGACGGATCACTCAGTGACCATGAGATTACTGGTACAGACGATCACATGGTGACCATGGGATTACTGGTACAGACAGATCACACGGTGACCATGGGATTACTGGTACAGACGATCACATGGTGACCATGGGATTACTGGTACAGACGGATCACACGGTGACCATGAGATTACTGGTACAGACAGATCACACAGTGACCATGGGATTACTGGTACAGACGATCACATGGTGACCATGGGATTACTGGTACAGACGGATCACACGGTGACCATGGGATTACTGGTACAGACGATCACACGGTGACCATGGGATTACTGGTACAGACGATCACATGGTGACCATGGGATTACTGGTACAGACAGATCACACGGTGACCATGGGATTACTGGTACAGACGATCACACGGTGACCATGGGATTACTGGTACAGACGGATCACACGGTGACCATGGGATTACTGGTACAGACGATCACATGGTGACCATGGGATTACTGGTACAGACGGATCACACGGTGACCATGAGATTACTGGTACAGACAGATGACACAGTGACCATGGGATTACTGGTACAGACGATCACATGGTGACCATGGGATTACTGGTACAGACGGATCACACGGTGACCATGGGATTACTGGTACAGACGATCACATGGTGACCATGGGATTACTGGTACAGACGGATCACACGGTGACCATGGGATTACTGGTACAGACGATCACATGGTGACCATGGGATTACTGGTACAGACAGATCACACGGTGACCATGGGATTACTGGTACAGACGATCACACGGTGACCATGGGATTACTGGTACAGACGGATCACACGGTGACCATGGGATTACTGGTACAGACGATCAAATGGCGACCATGGGATTACTGGTACAGACGGATCACACGGTGACCATGGGATTACTGGTACAGACGGATCACACAGTGATCATGAGATTACTGGTACAGACGGATCACACGGTGACCATGGGATTACTGGTACAGACGATCACATGGTGACCATGGGATTACTGGTACAGACAGATCACACAGTGACCATGAGATTACTGGTACAGACGGATCACACGGTGACCATGGGATTACTGGTACAGACGATCACATGGTGACCATGAGATTACTGGTACAGACGGATTACACGGTGACCATGGGATTACTGGTACAGACGATCACATGGTGACCATGGGATTACTGGTACAGACGATCACATGGTGACCATGGGATTACTGGTACAGACGGATCACACGGTGACCATGGGATTACTGGTACAGACAGATCACACAGTGACCATGAGATTACTGGTACAGACGGATCACAAGGTGACCATGAGATTACTGGTACAGACGGATCACAAGGTGACCATGAGATTATTGGTACAGATTGGTCGGAAGAGCAGAGCTAAGGGAGATCGGAGGGAGATAAAGGAGGGCCCAAGAGCGGGAGGGCTGAGCTAAGGGAGATCGGAGGGGGATAAAGGAGGGCCCGAGAGCAGGAGAGCTGAGCTAAGGGAGATCGGGGGGGGGATAAAGGAGGGCCCGAGAGCGGGAGAGCTGAGCTAAGGGAGATCGGAGGCGGATAAAGGAGGGCCCGAGAGCGGGAGGGCTGAGCTAAGGGAGATCGGAGGGGGATAAAGGAGGGCCCGAGAGCAGGAGAGCTGAGCTAAGGGAGATCGGGGGGGGGATAAAGGAGGGCCCGAGAGCGGGAGAGCTGAGCTAAGGGAGATCGGAGGGGGATAAAGGAGGGCCCGAGAGCAGGAGAGCTGAGCTAAGGGAGATCGGAGGGGGATAAAGGAGGGCCCGAGAGCGGGAGAGCTGAACTAAGGGAGATCGGAGGGGGATAAAGGAGGGCCCGAGAGCGGGAGAGCTGAGCTAAGGGAGATCGGAGGGAGGGGGATAAAGGAGGGCCCGAGAGCGGGAGAGCTGAGCTAAGGGAGATCGGAGGGGGATAATGGAGGGCCCGAGAGCGGGAGAGCTGAGCTGAGGGAGATCGGAGGGGGATAAAGGAGGGCCCGAGAGCGGGAGAGCTGAGCTAAGGGAGATCGGAGGGGGATAAAGGAGGGCCCGAGAGAGGGAGAGCTGAGCTAAGGGAGATCGGAGGGGGATAATGGAGGGCCCGAGAGCGGGAGAGCTGAGCGAAGGGAGATCGGAGGGAGGGGGATAAAGGAGGGCCCGAGAGCGGGAGAGCTGAGCTAAGGGAGATCGGAGGGGGATAAAGGAGGGCCCGAGAGCGGGAGAGCTGAGCTAAGGGAGATCGGAGGGGGATAAAGGAGGGCCCGAGAGCGGGAGAGCTGAGCTAAGGGAGATCGGAGGGGGATAAAGGAGGGCCCGAGAGCGGGAGAGCTGAGCTGAGGGAGATCGGAGGGGGATAAAGGAGGGCCCGAGAGCGGGAGAGCTGAGCTAAGGGAGATCGGAGGGGGGATAAAGGAGGGCCCGAGAGCGGGAGAGCTGAGCTAAGCGAGATCAGAGGGGGATAAAGGAGGGCCCGAGAGCGGGAGAGCTGAGCTGAGGGAGATCGGAGGGGGATAAAGGAGGGCCCTAGAGCGGGAGAGCTGAGCTAAGGGAGATCGGGGGGGGGATAAAGGAGGGCCCGAGAGCGGGAGAGCTGAGCTAAGGGAGATCGGAGGGGGATAAAGGAGGGCCCGAGAGCGGGAGAGCTGAGCTAAGGGAGATCGGAGGGGGATAAAGGAGGGCCCGAGAGCGGGAGAGCTGAGCTAAGGGAGATCGGAGGGAGGGGGATAAAGGAGGGCCCGAGAGCGGGAGAGCTGAGCTAAGGGAGATCGGAGGGGGATAAAGGAGGGCCCGAGAGCGGGAGAGCTGAGCGAAGGGAGATCGGAGGGAGGGGGATAAAGGAGGGCCCGAGAGCAGCAACTAAAGTAAAAAGAAAGGGAAGGTCTGCAGGTCTTATAGCAAGTAGTATTTTTTAATGAATCAAGGTCCCTAGTGTCGTTAACATTCTCTAAATTAAGAACAATTTGAAGGAGTGAACTCCTTAAAGGGAGTAACTAACGAGCTTAATCTAAGGCAAGTCATGGCAGCACAGCTCGCACCCGTGATATGCTCCTCCTGCACTATGTGGGAAGTCATGGACACTACCGGATTCCCTGGTGACCATGTGTGCAGGAAGTGTGTCCAGCTGCAGCTACTGGCAAACCGCATTTCGGAGCTGGAGCTGCGGGTGGATTCACTGTGGAGCATCCGCGATGCTGAGACTACCGTGGATAGCACGTTCAGTGAGGTGGTCACACCGCAGGTAAAGATTACACAGGCAGAAAGGAAATGGGTGACCGCCAGGCAGAGTAAAAGGACTAGGCAGGTAGAGCAGGAGTCCCCTGGGGCCATCTCCCTCTCAAACAGATATACCGCTTTAGATACTGTTGGGGGAGATGGCTTATCAGGGGAAAGCAGCAAGAGCCAAGTTCGTGGCACCACGGGTGGCTCTGCTGCACAGGAGAGGAGGAAGAAGAGTGGCAGGGCTATAGTGATAGGGGATTCAATTGTAAGGGGAACAGATAGGCGTTTCTGCGGCCGTAAACGTGACTCCAGGATGGTATGTTGCCTCCCTGGTGCTGGGGTCAAGGATGTCACGGAACGGCTGCAGGGCATTCAGGAGGGGGAGGGTGAACAGCCAGTAGTCGTGGTCCATATTGGTACCAACAGGGATGAGGTCCTGCAAGGTGAATTTAAGGAGTTAGGACATAAATTAAAAAGCAGGACTTCAAAGGTAGTGATCTCAGGATTACTACCAGTGCCACGTGCTAGTGAGTATCGGAACAGGAGAATAGACAGGATGAATGCAGGGATGGTATAGGAGGGAGGGATTTAGATTCCTTGGACATTGGGACCGATTATGGGGAAGGTGGGACCTGTACAAGCGGGATGGACCGATGTCCTCGCGGGGGTGTTTGCCAATGCTGTTGGGGAAGATTTAAACTAGAATGGCGGGGGATGGGAACCTGAGCATGGAGACAGAGGAGGGGGAATCAAGGATAGAAACAAAAGACAGAAAGGGAAGAAGCAATAGTGGAAGGCAGAGAAAACAAGGGCAAAAAACAAATAGGGCCAGAGTGCAAAATAAAACTAAGATGACTAGCAATCTTAAAAAGACAAGTCTAAAGGCATTGTGTCTTAATGTGCGGAGCATTCGCAACAAGGTAGATGATTTAACAGTGCAGATAGATATTAACTGGTATGATATCGTTGCGATTACGGAGACATGGCTGCAGGGTGACCAAGGATGGGAACTGAACATCCAGGGGTATTCAATATTTAGGAAGGACAGGCAAAAAAGGGAAAGGAGGTGGGGTAGCGTTGTTAGTAAAGGAGGAAATCAATGCAATAGTGAGGAAGGATATTGGCTCGGAAAATCACGATGTGGAATCTGTATGGGTGGAGCTAAGAAACATCAAGGGGCAGAAAACGTTGGTGGGGGTTGTCTATAGGCCCCCAAACAGTATTGGAGATGTAGGGGAGGGCATTAAACAGGAAATTAGAGACACATGCAGGAAGGGTACAACTATAATCATGGGTGACTTTAATATTCATATAGATTGGTCAAACCAAATTAGCAATAATACTGGGGGGGAGGAACTCATGGAGTGTGTACGTGATGGTTTTCTAGACCAATACGTTGAGGAACCAACTAGAGAACAGGCAATCCTAGACTGGGTATTGTGCAATGAGAAAGGTCCCTTAGGGAAGAGCAACCATAACATGATAGAATTCCCCATTAAGATGGAGAGTGAAGTAGTCGAATCCGAAACTAGGGTCCTGAATCTAAATAAAGGAAGTTACTAAAGTATGAGGTGCGAGTTGGCCAGGATAGATTGGGGAACTTTACTAAAAGGGATGACAGTGGATAGGCAATGGCTAATATTTAAATAATGTGTGCAGGAATTACAACAATTATTCATTCCTGTCTGGTGCAAAAATAAAACAGGAAGGTTGGCTCAACCGTGGCTTACAAAAGAAATTAGGGATAGTATTAGATCCAAAGAGGAGACAGATAAAATTGCCAGAAAAAGCGGCAAGCCTGAGGATTGGGAGTAGTTCAGAATTCAGCAAAGGAGGACAAAGAGATTGATTAAGAGGGGAAAAATAGAATATGAGAGTAAACTAGCAGGGAACATAAAAACTGACTGTAAAAGCTTCGATAAATATGTCAAGAGAAAAAGATTAGTTAAGATAAATGTAGGTCCCTTACAGTCAGAAATAGGGGAAATTATAATGGGGAACAAAGAAATGACAGAACAGTTAAACATATACTTTGGTTCTGTCTTCACAAAGGAGGACACAAATAACCTCCCAGAAATGTTAGTATACCAAGGGTCCAGTGAGAGGGAGGAACTGAAGGAAACCAGTATTAGTAAAAAAAAGTGCTAGGGAAATTAATGGGGCTAAAGGCTGACAAATCCCAAGGGCCTGATAATCTACATCCCAGAGTACGAAAGGAAGTGGCCCTGGAAATAATGGGTGCATTGGTGATCATCTTCCAAAATTCTATAGACTCTAGAACAGTTCCTACAGATTGGAGGGTGGCAAATGTAACCCCACTATTTAAAAAAGGAGGGAGAGAAAAAACAGGGAATTATAGACCAGTTAGCCTAACATCAGTAATGGGGAAAATGCTAGAGTCTATTATAAAAGATGTGATAACAGAACACTTGGAAGGCATTAATGGGATTGGACAAAGTCAGCATGGGTTTATGAAAGGGAAATCATGCTTAACAAATCTACTGGAGTTTTTTGAGGATGTAACTAGTAGAATAGATAGGGGAGAACCAGTGGATGTGGTGTACTTGGATTTTCAGAAGACTTTTGATAAGGTCCCACACAAGAGGTTAGTGCGCAAAATTAAAGCACATGGGATTGGGGGGAATATACTGGCATGGATTGAGAATTGGTTGACAGACAGGAAACAGAGAGTAGGAATAAACGGGTCTTTTCCCAGGTGGCAGGCAGTGACTAGTGGGTTCACGAATGTCCTTTAGGGAAGGAAACCTGCCGTCCTTACCCGGTCTGGCCTAAATGTGACTCCAGACCCACAGCAACGTGATTGATTCTTAATTGCCCTCTGAAATGGCCTAGCAAGCCACTCAGTTGTAAAATCTCGCTACAAGAAGTCATAATAAGAATAAAACCGGACGGACCACCCGGCATCGGACCACTAGGCACCAGACACGACAACGGCAAACCAAGCCCAGTCGACCCTGCAAGGTCCTCCTTACTAACATCTGGGGACTTGTGCCAAAATTGGGAGAGCTGTCCCACAGATGAGTCAAGCAACAGCCTGACATAGCCATACTCACAGAATCATATCTTTCAGCCAATGTCCCAGACTCTTCCATCACCATCCCTGGGTATGTCCTGTCCCACCGGCAGGACAGACCCACCAGAGGTGGCGGTACAGTGATATACAGTCAGGAGGGAGTGGCCCTGGGAGTCCTCAACATTGACTCTGGACCCCATGAAATCTCATGGCATCAGGTCAAACATGGGCAAGGAAACCTCCTGCTGATTACCACCTACCGTCCTCCCTCAGCTGATGAATCAGTCCTCCTCCATATTGAGCACCACTTGGAGGAAGCACTGAGGGTAGCAAGGGCACAAAATGTACTCTGGGTGGGGGAATTCAATGTCCATCACCAAGAGTGGCTCGGTAGCACCACTACTGACCGAGCTGGACGAGTCCTGAAGGACATAGCTGCTAGACTGGGCCTACGGCAGGTGGTGAGCGAACCAACACGAGGGAAAAACTGACTTGACCTCGTCCTCACCAATCTACCTGTCGCAAATGCATCTGTCCATGACAGTATTGGTAGGAGTGACCACCGCACAGTCCTCGTGGAGATGAAGTCCCGTCTTCGCACTGAGGACACCATCCAACATGTTGTGTGGCACTACCACTGTGCTAAATGGGATAGATTCAGAACAGATCTAGCAGCTCAAAACTGGGCATCCATGAGGCGCTGTGGGCCAGCAGCAGCAGCAGAATTGTATTCCAGCACAATCTGTAACCTCATGGCCCGGCATATTCCTCACTCTACCACTACCAACAAGCCAGGGGATCAACCCTGGTTCAATGAGGAGTGTAGAAGAGCATGCCA
Organism: Heptranchias perlo; assembly: GCF_035084215.1. Taxonomy (NCBI): domain Eukaryota; kingdom Metazoa; phylum Chordata; class Chondrichthyes; order Hexanchiformes; family Hexanchidae; genus Heptranchias; species Heptranchias perlo. The sequence goes on along the minus strand of NC_090326.1, from coordinate 8,686,572 downwards.
GGAGCAGCACCAGGCGTACATAAAAATGAGGTGCCAACTTGGTGAAGCTACAACTCAGGACAACATGCATGCTAAACAGTGGAAGCAACATGCTATAGACAGAGCTAAGCAATTCCACAACCAACGGATCAGATCAAAGCTCTGCAGTCCTGCCACATCCAGTCGTGAATGGTGGTGGACAATTAAACAACTAACGGGAGGAGGAGGCTCTGCAAACATCCCCATTCTCAATGATGGCGGAGTCCAGCACGTAAGTGCAAAGACAAGGCTGAAGCATTTGCAACCATCTTCAGCCAGAAGTGTCGAGTGGATGATCCATCTCGGCCTCCTCCCGATATCCCCACCATCACGGAAGCCAGTCTTCAGCCAATTCGATTCACTCCACGTGATATCAAGAAACGGCTGAGTGCACTGGATACAGCAAAGGCTATGGGCCCCAACAACATCTCAGCTGTAGTGCTGAAGACTTGTGCTCCAGAACTAGCTGCGCCTCTAGCCAAGCTGTTCCAGTACAGCTACAACACTGGCATCTATCCGACAATGTGGAAAATTGCCCAGGTATGTCCTGTCCACAAAAAAAAGCAGGACAAATCCAATCCGGCCAATTACCGCCCCATCAGTCTACTCTCAATCATCAGCAAAGTGATGGAAGGTGTCGTCGACAGTGCTATCAAGCGGCACTTACTCACCGATAACCTGCTCACCGATGCTCAGTTTGGGTTCTGCCAGGACCATTCAGCTCCAGACCTCATTACAGCCTTGGTCCAAACATGGACAAAAGAACTGAATTCCAGAGGTGAGGTGAGAGTGACTGCCCTTGACATCAAGGCAGCATTTGACCGAGTGTGGCACCAAGGAGCCCTAGTAAAATTGAAGTCAATGGGAATCAGGGGGAAAACTCTCCAGTGGCTGGAGTCATACCTAGCACAAAGGAAGATGGTAGTGGTTGTTGGAGGCCAATCATCTCAGCCCCAGGACATTGCTGCAGGAGTTCCTCAGGGCAGTGTCCTAGGCCCAACCATCTTCAGCTGCTTCATCAATGACCATTCCCTCCATCATAAGGTCAGAAATGGGGATGTTCGCTGATGACTGCACAGTGTTCAGTTCCATTCGCAACCCCTCAAATAATGAAGCAGTCCGAGCCCGCATGCAGCAAGACCTGGACAACATCCAGGCTTGGGCTGATAAGTGGCAAGTAACATTTGTGCCAGATAAGTGCCAGGCAATGACCATCTCCAACAAGAGACAGTCTAACCACCTCCCCTTGACATTCAACGGCATTACCATCACCGAATCCCCCACCATCAACATCCTGGGGGCCACCATTGACCAGAAACTTAGCTGGACCAGCCATATAAATACTGTGGCTACGAGAGCAGGTCAGAGGCTGGGTATTCTGCGGCGAGTGACTCACCTCCTGATTCCCCAAAGCCTTTCCACCATCTACAAGGCACAAGTCAGGAGTGTGATGGAATACTCTCCACTTTCTTGGATGAGTGCAGCTCCAACAACACTCAAGAGGTTTGACACCATCCAGGACAAAGCAGCCCGCTTGATTGGCACCCCATCCACCACCTTAAACATTCACTCCCTTCACCACCGGCGCACAGTGGCTGCAGTGTGCACCATCCACAGGATGCACTGCAGCAACTCGCCAAGGCTTCTTCGACAGCATCTCCCAAACCCGCGACCTCTACCACCTAGAAGGACAAGAGCAGCAGGCACATGGGAACAACACCACCTGCACGTTCCCCTCCAAGTCACACACCATCCCGACTTGGAAATATATCGCCGTTCCTTCATTGTCGCTGGGTCAAAATCCTGGAACTCCCTTCCTAACAGCACTGTGGGAGAACCGTCACCACACGGACTGCAGCGGTTCAAGAAGGCGTCTCACCACCACCTTCTCGAGGGCAATTAGGGATGGGCAATAAATGCTGGCCTTGCCAGCGACGCCCACATCCCGTGAACGAATAAAAAAGAACCGCAGGGATCAGTGCTTGGGCCCCAGCTATTCACAATATATATCAATGATTTGGACGAGGGATCTAAATGTAACATTTCCAAGTTTGCAGATGACACAAAGCTGGGGTGGAATGTGAGCTGTGAGGAGGATGCAAAGAGGCTCCAATGTGATTTAGACAAGTTGAGTGAGTGGGCAAGAACATGGCAGATGCAGTATAATGTGGATAAACGTGAGGTTATCCACTTTAGTTGTAAAAACGGAAAGGCAGATTATTATCTGAATGGTGATAGATTGGGAAAAGGGGAGGTGCAACAAGACCTGGGTGTCCTTGTACACCAGTCGCTGAAAGCGAGCATTCAGGTGCAGCAAGCAGTTAGGAAGGCGAATGGTATGTTGGCGTTCATTGCAAGAGGATTTGAGTACAGGAGCAGCGATGTCCTACTGCAGTCATACAGGGCCTTGTTGAGACCACATCTGGAGTATTATGTACAGTTTTGTTCTCCTTATCTGAGGAAGGATGTCCTCGCCATGGAGAGAGTGCAATGAAGGTTTACCAGACTGATTCCTGGGATGGCAGGACTGACGTATGAGGAGAGATTGGGTCGACTAGGCCTATATTCACTAGAGTTTAGAAGAATGAGAGGTGATCTCATCGAAACATATAAAATTCTAACAGGACTAGACAGACTAGATGCAGGGGGGATGTTCCCAATGGCTGAGGAGTCCAGAACCAGGGGTCACAGTCTCAGGATACGGGGTATGCCATTTAGAACCGAGAGGAGGAGAAATTTCTTCACTCAGATGGTGGTGAACCTGTGGAAATCTCTACCACAGAAGGCAGTGGAGGCCAAGTCATTAGATGTATTCAAGGAGATAGATATATTTCTTAATGCTAAAGGGATCAAGGGATATGGGGAAAAAGCGGGAACAGGGTACTGAGTTAGACGATCAGCCATGATCATTTTGAATGGCGGAGCAGGCCTGAAGGGCCGAATGGCCTACTCTTGCTCCTATTTTCTATGTTTCTATGATCACACAGTAACCATGAGCTTACTGGTAGACAGATCACACGGTGACCATAAGATTACTGGTGCAGTTAGATCACACGGTGACCGTGAGGTTACTGGTACAGACGGATCACATGGTGACCGTGAGATTACTGGTACAGATGGATCACATGGTGACCGTGAGGTTACTGGTACAGACAGATCACACAGTGACCGTGAGATTACTGGTACAGGCAGATCACACGGTGACCATGAGATTACTGGTACAGACAGATCAAACAGTGACCGTGAGATTAATGCTACAGACAGATCACACGGTGACCATGAGATTACTGCTACAGACGGATCACACGGTGACCGTGAGATTACTGGTACAGACGGATCAAACGGTGACCGTGAGATTACTGGTACAGACAGATCACACAGTGACCGTGAGATTACTGGTACAGACAGATCACACAGTGACCGTGAGATTACTGGTACAGGCAGATCACACGGCGACCATGAGATTACTGGTACAGACAGATCACACAGTGACCGTGAGATTACTGCTACAGACGGATCATACAGTGACCATGAGATTATTGGTACAGACAGATCACACAGTGACCATGTGATTACTGGTACAGACAGATCACACAGTGACCATGAGATTATTGGTACAGACGGATCACACGGTGACCGTGAGATTACTGGTACAGACAGATCACACAGTGACCGTGAGATTACTGGTACAGACAGATCACACAGTGACCGTGAGATTACTGGTACAGACAGATCACACGGTGACCGTGAGATTACTGGTACAGACAGATCACACGGTGACCGTGAGATTACTGGTACAGACAGATCATACAGTGAACATGAGATTATTGGTACAGACGGATCACACAGTGACCGTGAGATTACTGGTACAGACAGATCACACAGTGATCATGAGATTACTGGTACAGACGGATCACATGGTGACCATAAGATTATTGGTACAGACGGATCACACAGTGACCATGAGATTATTGGTACAGACAGATCACACAGTGACCATGAGATTACTGGTACAGACGGATCACACGGTGACCATGAGATTACTGGTACAGACAGATCACACAGTGATCATGAGATTACTGGTACAGACGGATCACATGGTGACCATGAGATTATTGGTACAGACGGATCACACAGTGACCATGAGATTATTGGTACAGACAGATCACACAGTGACCATGAGATTACTGGTACAGACGGATCACACAGTGAGCATGAGATTACTGGTACAGACAGATCACACAGTGACCATGAGATTACTGGTACAGACAGATCACACGGTGACCATGAGATGACTGGTACAGACGGATCACACGGTGACTATGAGATTACTGGTACAGACGGATCACACGGTGACCATGAGATTACTGGTACAGACAGATCACACGGTGACCGTAAGATTACTGGTACAGACAGATCACACAGTGACCATGAGATTACTGGTACAGAGGGATCACACGGTGACCATGAGATTACTGGTACAGACAGATCACACGGTGACCATGAGATTACTGGTACAGATGGATCACACGGTGACCGTGAGGTTACTGGTACAGAGGGATCACACGGTGACCATGAGATTACTGGGACAGACAGATCACATGGTGACCATGAGATGACTGGTACAAACGGATCACACGGTGACCATGAGATTACTGGTACAGAGGGATCACACGGTGACTATGAGATTACTGGTACAGACAGATCACACGGTGACCATGAGATTACTGGTACAAACGGATCACACGGTGACCATGAGATTACTGGTACAGACAGATCACACAGTGACCATGAGATTACTGGTACAGACAGATCACACGGTGACCATTAGATTACTGGTACAAACGGATCACACGGTGACCATGAGATTACTGGTACAGACAGATCACACGGTGACCATGAGATTACTGGTACAGTGGGATCACACGGTGAATATGAGATTACTGGTACAGACAGATCACACGGTGACCATTAGATTACTGGTACAAACGGATCACACGGTGACCATGAGATTACTGGTACAGACAGATCACACGGTGACCATGAGATTACTGGTACAGAGGGATCACACGGTGAATATGAGATTCCTGGTACAGACAGATCACACGGTGACCATGAGATTACTGGTACAGACAGATCACACGGTGACCATGAGGTTACTGGTACAGAGGGATCACACGGTGACCATGAGATTACTGGTACAGAGGGATCACACGGTGACCATGAGATTACTGGTACAGACAGATCACACGGTGACCATGGGATTACTGGTACAGACAGATCACACGGTGACCATGAGATTACTGGCACAAACGGATCACACGGTGACCATGAGATTACTGGTACAGGGGGATCACACGGTGACCATGAGACTACTGGTACAAACGGATCACACGGTGACCATGAGATTACTGGTACAGGGGGATCACACGGTGACCATGAGATTACTGGTACAGACAGATCACACGGTGACCATGAGATTATTGGTACAGACGGATCACACAGTGACCATGAGATTACTGGTACAGACAGATCACACGGTGACCATGAGATTACTGGTACAGACGGATCACACGGTGACCATGAGATTACTGGTACAAACGGATCACACGGTGACCATGAGATTACTGGTACAAACGGATCACACGGTGACCATGAGATTACTGGTACAGGGGGATCACACGGTGACCATGGGATTACTGGTACAGACAGATCACACAGTGACCATGAGATTACTGGTACAGGGGGATCACACGGTGACCATGAGATTACAGGTACAAACGGATCACACGGTGACCATGAGAGTACTGGTACAGACAGATCGCACGGTGACCATGAGATTACTGGTACAGACAGATCACACGGTGACCATGGGATTACTGGTACAGACGGATCACACAGTGACCATGAGATTACTGGTACAAACGGATCACACGGTGACCATGAGATTACTGGTACAGGGGGATCACACGGTGACCATGGGATTACTGGTACAGATGGATCACACAGTGACCATGAGATTACTGGTACAGACGGATCACACGGTGACCATGAGATTACTGGTACAGACAGATCACACAGTGACCATGAGATTACTGGTACAGACGGATCACACAGTGACCATGAGATTACTGGTACAGACGGATCACACAGTGACCATGAGATTACTGGTACAGACAGATCACACGGTGACCATGAGATTACTGGTACAAACGGATCACACGGTGACCATGAGATTACTGGTACAAACGGATCACACGGTGACCATGGGATTACTGGTGCAGACAGATCACACGGTGACCATGAGATTACTGGTACAGACAGATCACACGGTGACCATGAGATTACTGGTACAAACGGATCACACGGTGACCATGGGATTACTGGTACAAACGGATCACACGGTGACCATCGGATTACTGGTACAAACGGATCACACGGTGACCATGAGATTACTGGTACAGAGGGATCACACGGTGACCATGAGATTACTGGTACAAACGGATCACACGGTGACCATGGGATTACTGGGACAGAGGGATCACACGGTGACTATGAGATTACTGGTACAGACAGATCACACGGTGACCATGAGATTACTGGTACAGAGGGATCACACGGTGACTATGAGATTACTGGTACAGACAGATCACACGGTGACCATGGGATTACTGGTACAAACGGATCACACGGTGACCATGAGATTACTGGTACAAACGGATCACACGGTGACCATGAGATTACTGGTACAGAGGGATCACACGGTGACGATGAGATTACTGGTACAGACAGATCACACGGTGACCATGAGATTATTGGTACAGAGCGATCACACGGTGACTATGAGATTACTGGTACAAACGGATCACACGGTGACCATGAGATTATTGGTACAAACGGATCACACGGTGACCATGGGATTACTGGTACAAACGGATCACACGGTGACCATGAGATTACTGGTACAGACAGATCACACGGTGACCATGAGATTACTGGTACAAACGGATCACACGGTGACCATGAGAATACTGGTACAAACGGATCACACGGTGACCATGAGATTACTAGTACAAACGGATCACACGGTGACCATGAGATTACTGGTACAAACGGATCACACGGTGACCATGAGATTACTGGTACAAACGGATCACATGGTGACCATGAGATGACTGGTACAAACGGATCACACGGTGACCATGAGATTACTGGTACAAACGGATCACACGGTGACAATGAGATTACTGGTACAGACAGATCACATGGTGACCATGGGATTACTGGTACAGACAGATCACACGGTGACCATGAGATTACTGGTACAGACGGATCACACGGTGACCATGAGATTACTGGTACAGACGGATCACACGGTGACCATGAGATTACTGGTACAAACGGATCACACAGTGAACATGAGATTACTGGTACAAACGGATCACAAGGTGAGCATGAGATTACTGGTACAGGGGGATCACACGGTGACCATGAGATTACTGGTACAAACGGATCACACGGTGAACATGAGATTACTGGTACAAACGGATCACACAGTGACCATGAGATTACTGGTACAGGGGGATCACACAGTGACCATGAGATTACTGGTACAGGGGGATCACACGGTGACCATGAGATTACTGGTACAGAGGGATCACACGGTGACTATGAGATTACTGGTACAGGGGGATCACACGGTGACCATGAGATTACTGGTACAGACAGATCACACGGTGACCATGAGATTACTGGTACAGACAGATCACACGGTGACCATGAGATTACTGGTACAAACGGATCACACGGTGACCATGAGATTACTGGTACAAACGGATCACACGGTGACCATGAGATTACTGGTACAGACAGATCACACGGTGACCATGAGATTACTGGTACAAACGGATCACACGGTGACCATGAGATTACTGGACAAACGGATCACACGGTGACCATGAGATTACTGGTACAAACGGATCACACAGTGACCATGAGATTACTGGTACAAACGGATCACACGGTGACCATGAGATTACTGGTACAGACAGATCACACGGTGACCATGAGATTACTGGTACAGACAGATCACACGGTGACCATGGGATTACTGGTACAGGGGGGTCACACAGTGACCATGAGATTACTGGTACAGACGGATCACACGGTGACCGTGGGATTACTGGTACAGACAGATCACATGGTGACCATGGGATTACTGGTACAGACAGATCACATGGTGACCATGGGATTACAAGTACAGACAGATCACATGGTGACCATGGGATTACTGGTACAGGCAGATCACATGGTGACCATTGGATTACTGGTACAGACAGATCACATGGTGACCATGGGATTACTGGTACAAACGGATCACACGGTGACCATGGGATTACTGGTACAAACGTATCACACGGTGACCATGAGATTACTGGTACAGACAGATCACATGGTGACCATGGGATTACTGGTACAGACAGATCACATGGTGACCATGGGATTACTTGTACAAACGGATCACATGGTGACCATGGGATTACTGGTACAGAGGGATCACACAGTGACCATGAGATTACTGGTACAGAGGGATCACACAGTGACCATGAGATTACTGGTACAAACGGATCACACGGTGACCATGAGATTACTGGTACAGACGGATCACACAGTGACCATGAGATTACTGGTACAGGGGGATCACACGGTGACCATGGGATTACTGGTACAGACGATCACACAGTGACCATGAGATTACTGGTACAGACGGATCACACGGTGACCATGAGATTATTGGTACAAACGGATCACATGGTGACCATGAGATTACTGGTACAGACGGATCACACGGTGACAATGAGATTACTGGTACAGACGGATCACACGGTGACCATGAGATTACTGGTACAGACAGATCACACAGTGACCATGAGATTACTGGTACAGAGGGATCACACGGTGACCATGAGATTACTGGGACAGACAGATCACACGGTGACCATGAGATTACTGGTAGAGACAGATCACACGGTGACCATGAGATTACTGGTACAGACGGATCACACGGTGACCATGAGATTACTGGTACAGACAGATCACACGGTGACCATGAGATTACTGGTACAGACAGATCACACGGTGACCATGAGATTACTGGTACAAACGGATCACACGGTGACCATGAGATTACTGGTACAAACGGATCACACGGTGACCATGAGATTACTGGTACAAACGGATCACACGGTGACCATGAGATTACTGGTACAAACGGATCACACGGTGACCATGAGATTACTGGTACAGGGGGATCACACGGTGACCATGAGATTACTGGTACAGACAGATCACACGGTGACCATGAGATTACTGGTACAGACAGATCACACGGTGACCATGAGATTACTGGTACAGGGGGATCACACGGTGACCATGGGATTACTGGTACAAACGGATCACACGGTGACCATGAGATTACTGGTACAAACGGATCACACGGTGACCATGAGATTACTGGTACAAACGGATCACACGGTGACCATGAGATTACTGGTACAAACGGATCACACGGTGACCATGAGATTACTGGTACAAACGGATCACACGGTGACCATGAGATTACTGGTACAGACAGATCACATGGTGACCATGGGATTACTGGTACAGACGGATCACACGGTGACCATGAGATTACTGGTACAGGGGGATCACACGGTGACCATGAGATTACTGGTACAGAGGGATCACACGGTGACCATGAGATTACTGGTACAGACGGATCACACGGTGACCGTGAGGTTACTGGTACAGACAGATCACACGGTGACCATGAGATTACTGGTACAGACGGATCACACGGTGACCATGAGATTACTGGTACAGACGGATCACACGTTGACCATGAGATTACTGGTACAGACGGATCACACGGTGACCATGAGATTACTGGTACAGACGGATCACACGGTGACCATGAGATTACTGGTACAGACGGATCACACGGTGACCATGAGATTACTGGTACAGACAGATCACACGGTGACCATGAGATTACTGGTACAGACGGATCACACGGTGACCATGAGATTACTGGTACAGACGGATCACACGGTGACCGTGAGGTTACTGGTACAGACAGATCACACGGTGACCATGAGATTACTGGTACAGACGGATCACACGGTGACCATGAGATTACTGGTACAAACGGATCACACAGTGACCATGAGATTACTGGTACAGGGGGATCACACGGTGACCATGAGATTACTGGTACAGACGGATCACACGGTGACCATGAGATTACTGGTACAGACAGATCACACGGTGACCATGAGATTACTGGTACAGACGGATCACACGGTGACCATGAGATTACTGGTACAGACGGATCACACGGTGACCGTGAGGTTACTGGTACAGACAGATCACACGGTGACCATGAGATTACTGGTACAGACGGATCACACGGTGACCATGAGATTACTGGTACAAACGGATCACACAGTGACCATGAGATTACTGGTACAGGGGGATCACACGGTGACCATGAGATTACTGGTACAGACAGATCACACGGTGACCATGAGATTACTGGTACAGACGGATCACACGGTGACCATGAGATTACTGGTACAGACAGATCACACGGTGACCATGAGATTACTGGTACAGACAGATCACACGGTGACCATGAGATTACTGGTACAAACGGATCACACGGTGACCATGAGATTACTGGTACAAACGGATCACACGGTGACCATGAGATTACTGGTACAAACGGATCACACGGTGACCATGAGATTACTGGTACAAACGGATCACACGGTGACCATGAGATTACTGGTACAGGGGGATCACACGGTGACCATGAGATTACTGGTACAGACAGATCACACGGTGACCATGAGATTACTGGTACAGACAGATCACACGGTGACCATGAGATTACTGGTACAGGGGGATCACACGGTGACCATGGGATTACTGGTACAAACGGATCACACGGTGACCGTGAGATTACTGGTACAAACGGATCACACGGTGACCATGAGATTACTGGTACAAACGGATCACACGGTGACCATGAGATTACTGGTACAAACGGATCACACGGTGACCATGAGATTACTGGTACAAACGGATCACACGGTGACCATGAGATTACTGGTACAGACAGATCACATGGTGACCATGGGATTACTGGTACAGACGGATCACACGGTGACCATGAGATTACTGGTACAGGGGGATCACACGGTGACCATGAGATTACTGGTACAGAGGGATCACACGGTGACCATGAGATTACTGGTACAGACGGATCACACGGTGACCGTGAGGTTACTGGTACAGACAGATCACACGGTGACCATGAGATTACTGGTACAGACGGATCACACGGTGACCATGAGATTACTGGTACAGACGGATCACACGTTGACCATGAGATTACTGGTACAGACGGATCACACGGTGACCATGAGATTACTGGTACAGACGGATCACACGGTGACCATGAGATTACTGGTACAGACGGATCACACGGTGACCATGAGATTACTGGTACAGACAGATCACACGGTGACCATGAGATTACTGGTACAGACGGATCACACGGTGACCATGAGATTACTGGTACAGACGGATCACACGGTGACCATGAGATTACTGGGACAAACGGATCACACGGTGACAATGAGATTACTGGTACAGACAGATCACACAGTGACCATGGGATTACTGGTACAGACAGATCACACAGTGACCATGGGATTACTGGTACAAACGGATCACACGGTGACCATGAGATTACTTGTACAGAGGGATCACACGGTGACCATGAGATTACTGGTACAAACGGATCACACGGTGACCATGAGATTACTGGTACAGACAGATCACACGGTGACCATGAGATTACTGGTACAGACAGATCACACGGTGACCATGGGATTACTGGTACAAACGGATCACACGGTGACCATGAGATTACTGGTACAGACTGATCACACGGTGACCATGGGATTACTGGTACAGACAGATCACACGGTGACCATGAGATTACTGGTACAAACGGATCACACGGTGACCATGAGATTACTGGTACAAACGGATCACACGGTGACCATGAGATTACTGGTACAGACAGATCACATGGTGACCATGGGATTACTGGTACAGACGGATCACACGGTGACCATGAGATTACTGGTACAGGGGGATCACACGGTGACCATGAGATTACTGGTACAGAGGGATCACACGGTGACCATGAGATTACTGGTACAGACAGATCACACGGTGACCATGAGATTACTGGTACAAACGGATCACACGGTGACCATGAGATTACTGGTACAGACGATCACACGGTGACCATGAGATTACTGGTACAAACGGATCACACGGTGACCATGAGATTACTGGTACAAACGGATCACACGGTGACCATTTGATTACTGGTACCGACAGATCACATGGTGACCATGGGATTACTGGTACAGGGGGATCACACGGTGACCATGAGATTACTGGTACAAACGGATCACACGGTGACCATGAGATTACTTGTACAGAGGGATCACACGGTGACCATGAGATTACTGGTACAAACGGATCACACGGTGACCATGAGATTACTGGTACAGACAGATCACACGGTGACCATGAGATTACTGGTACAGACAGATCACACGGTGACCATGGGATTACTGGTACAAACGGATCACACGGTGACCATGAGATTACTGGTACAGACTGATCACACGGTGACCATGAGATTACTGGTACAGACAGATCACACGGTGACCATGAGATTACTGGTACAAACGGATCACACGGTGACCATGAGATTACTGGTAGAAACGGATCACACGGTGACCATGAGATTACTGGTACAAACGGATCACACGGTGACCATGAGATTACTGGTACAGGGGGATCACACGGTGACCATGAGATTACTGGTACAGACAGATCACACGGTGACCATGAGATTACTGGTACAGACAGATCACACGGTGACCATGAGATTACTGGTACAGGGGGATCACACGGTGACCATGGGATTACTGGTACAAACGGATCACACGGTGACCGTGAGATTACTGGTACAAACGGATCACACGGTGACCATGAGATTACTGGTACAAACGGATCACACGGTGACCATGAGATTACTGGTACAAACGGATCACACGGTGACCATGAGATTACTGGTACAAACGGATCACACGGTGACCATGAGATTACTGGTACAGACAGATCACATGGTGACCATGGGATTACTGGTACAGACGGATCACACGGTGACCATGAGATTACTGGTACAGGGGGATCACACGGTGACCATGAGATTACTGGTACAGAGGGATCACACGGTGACCATGAGATTACTGGTACAGACGGATCACACGGTGACCGTGAGGTTACTGGTACAGACAGATCACACGGTGACCATGAGATTACTGGTACAGACGGATCACACGGTGACCATGAGATTACTGGTACAGACGGATCACACGTTGACCATGAGATTACTGGTACAGACGGATCACACGGTGACCATGAGATTACTGGTACAGACGGATCACACGGTGACCATGAGATTACTGGTACAGACGGATCACACGGTGACCATGAGATTACTGGTACAGACAGATCACACGGTGACCATGAGATTACTGGTACAGACGGATCACACGGTGACCATGAGATTACTGGTACAGATGGATCACACGGTGACCATGAGATTACTGGGACAAACGGATCACACGGTGACAATGAGATTACTGGTACAGACAGATCACACAGTGACCATGGGATTACTGGTACAGACAGATCACACAGTGACCATGGGATTACTGGTACAAACGGATCACACGGTGACCATGAGATTACTTGTACAGAGGGATCACACGGTGACCATGAGATTACTGGTACAAACGGATCACACGGTGACCATGAGATTACTGGTGCAGACAGATCACACGGTGACCATGAGATTACTGGTACAGACAGATCATACGGTGACCATGGGATTACTGGTACAAACGGATCACACGGTGACCATGAGATTACTGGTACAGACTGATCACACGGTGACCATGAGATTACTGGTACAGACAGATCACACGGTGACCATGAGATTACTGGTACAAACGGATCACACGGTGACCATGAGATTACTGGTACAAACGGATCACACGGTGACCATGAGATTACTGGTACAGACAGATCACATGGTGACCATGGGATTACTGGTACAGACGGATCACACGGTGACCATGAGATTACTGGTACAGGGGGATCACACGGTGACCATGAGATTACTGGTACAGAGGGATCACACGGTGACCATGAGATTACTGGTACAGACAGATCACACGGTGACCATGAGATTACTGGTACAAACGGATCACACGGTGACCATGAGATTACTGGTACAGACGATCACACGGTGACCATGAGATTACTGGTACAAACGGATCACACGGTGACCATGAGATTACTGGTACAAACGGATCACACGGTGACCATTTGATTACTGGTACCGACAGATCACATGGTGACCATGGGATTACTGGTACAGGGGGATCACACGGTGACCATGAGATTACTGGTACAAACGGATCACACGGTGACCATGAGATTACTTGTACAGAGGGATCACACGGTGACCATGAGATTACTGGTACAAACGGATCACACGGTGACCATGAGATTACTGGTACAGACAGATCACACGGTGACCATGAGATTACTGGTACAGACAGATCACACGGTGACCATGGGATTACTGGTACAAACGGATCACACGGTGACCATGAGATTACTGGTACAGACTGATCACACGGTGACCATGAGATTACTGGTACAAACGGATCACACGGTGACCATGAGATTACTGGTAGAAACGGATCACACGGTGACCATGAGATTACTGGTACAAACGGATCACACGGTGACCATGAGATTACTGGTACAAACGGATCACACGGTGACCATGAGATTACTGGTACAGACGGATCACACGGTGACCATGAGATTACTGGTACAAACGGATCACACGGTGACCATGAGATTACTGGTACAGACAGATCACACGGTGACCATGAGATTACTGGTACAAACGGATCACACGGTGACCATGAGATTACTGGTACAGGGGGATCACACGGTGACCATGAGATTACTGGTACAGACAGATCACACGGTGACCATGAGATTACTGGTACAGACAGATCACACGGTGACCATGAGATTACTGGTACAGGGGGATCACACGGTGACCATGGGATTACTGGTACAAACGGATCACACGGTGACCGTGAGATTACTGGTACAAACGGATCACACGGTGACCATGAGATTACTGGTACAAACGGATCACACGGTGACCATGAGATTACTGGTACAAACGGATCACACGGTGACCATGAGATTACTGGTACAAACGGATCACACGGTGACCATGAGATTACTGGTACAGACAGATCACATGGTGACCATGGGATTACTGGTACAGACGGATCACACGGTGACCATGAGATTACTGGTACAGGGGGATCACACGGTGACCATGAGATTACTGGTACAGAGGGATCACACGGTGACCATGAGATTACTGGTACAGACGGATCACACGGTGACCGTGAGGTTACTGGTACAGACAGATCACACGGTGACCATGAGATTACTGGTACAGACGGATCACACGGTGACCATGAGATTACTGGTACAGACGGATCACACGTTGACCATGAGATTACTGGTACAGACGGATCACACGGTGACCATGAGATTACTGGTACAGACGGATCACACGGTGACCATGAGATTACTGGTACAGACGGATCACACGGTGACCATGAGATTACTGGTACAGACAGATCACACGGTGACCATGAGATTACTGGTACAGACGGATCACACGGTGACCATGAGATTACTGGTACAGATGGATCACACGGTGACCATGAGATTACTGGGACAAACGGATCACACGGTGACAATGAGATTACTGGTACAGACAGATCACACAGTGACCATGGGATTACTGGTACAGACAGATCACACAGTGACCATGGGATTACTGGTACAAACGGATCACACGGTGACCATGAGATTACTTGTACAGAGGGATCACACGGTGACCATGAGATTACTGGTACAAACGGATCACACGGTGACCATGAGATTACTGGTACAGACAGATCACACGGTGACCATGAGATTACTGGTACAGACAGATCATACGGTGACCATGGGATTACTGGTACAAACGGATCACACGGTGACCATGAGATTACTGGTACAGACTGATCACACGGTGACCATGAGATTACTGGTACAGACAGATCACACGGTGACCATGAGATTACTGGTACAAACGGATCACACGGTGACCATGAGATTACTGGTACAAACGGATCACACGGTGACCATGAGATTACTGGTACAGACAGATCACATGGTGACCATGGGATTACTGGTACAGACGGATCACACGGTGACCATGAGATTACTGGTACAGGGGGATCACACGGTGACCATGAGATTACTGGTACAGAGGGATCACACGGTGACCATGAGATTACTGGTACAGACAGATCACACGGTGACCATGAGATTACTGGTACAAACGGATCACACGGTGACCATGAGATTACTGGTACAGACGATCACACGGTGACCATGAGATTACTGGTACAAACGGATCACACGGTGACCATGAGATTACTGGTACAAACGGATCACACGGTGACCATTTGATTACTGGTACCGACAGATCACATGGTGACCATGGGATTACTGGTACAGGGGGATCACACGGTGACCATGAGATTACTGGTACAAACGGATCACACGGTGACCATGAGATTACTTGTACAGAGGGATCACACGGTGACCATGAGATTACTGGTACAAACGGATCACACGGTGACCATGAGATTACTGGTACAGACAGATCACACGGTGACCATGAGATTACTGGTACAGACAGATCACACGGTGACCATGGGATTACTGGTACAAACGGATCACACGGTGACCATGAGATTACTGGTACAGACTGATCACACGGTGACCATGAGATTACTGGTACAAACGGATCACACGGTGACCATGAGATTACTGGTAGAAACGGATCACACGGTGACCATGAGATTACTGGTACAAACGGATCACACGGTGACCATGAGATTACTGGTACAAACGGATCACACGGTGACCATGAGATTACTGGTACAGACGGATCACACGGTGACCATGAGATTACTGGTACAAACGGATCACACGGTGACCATGAGATTACTGGTACAGACAGATCACACGGTGACCATGAGATTACTGGTACAAACGGATCACACGGTGACCATGAGATTACTGGTACAGACGATCACACGGTGACCATGAGATTACTGGTACAAACGGATCACACGGTGACCATGAGATTACTGGTACAAACGGATCACACGGTCACCATGAGATTACTGGTACCGACAGATCACATGGTGACCATGGGATTACTGGTACAGACGGATCACACGGTGACCATGAGATTACTGGTACAGGGGGATCACACGGTGACCATGAGATTACTGGTACAGAGGGATCACACGGTGACCATGAGATTACTGGTACAGACGGATCACACGGTGACCGTGAGGTTACTGGTACAGACGGATCACACGGTGACCATGAGATTACTGGTACAGACGGATCACACGGTGACCATGAGATTACTGGTACAGACGGATCACACGGTGACCATGAGATTACTGGTACAGACAGATCACACGGTGACCATGAGATTACTGGTACAAACGGATCACACAGTGACCATGAGATTACTGGTACAGACGGATCACACGGTGACCATGAGATTACTGGTACAGACGGATCACACGGTGACCATGAGATTACTGGTACAGACGGATCACACGGTGACCATGAGATTACTGGTACAAACGGTTCACACGGTGACCATGAGATTACTGGTACAAACGGATCACACGGTGACCATGTGATTACTGGTACAGGGGGATCACACGGTGACTATGAGATTACTGGTACAGACAGATCACACGGTGACCATGAGATTACTGGTACAGACAGATCACACGGTGACCATGAGATTACTGGTACAGACGGATCACACGGTGACCATGAGATTACTGGTACAGACAGATCACACGGTGTCCATGAGATTACTGGTACAGACAGATCACACGGTGACCATGAGATTACTGGTACAAACGGATCACACGGTGACCATGAGATTACTGGTACAGACAGATCACACGGTGACCATGAGATTACTGGTACAGGGGGATCACACGGTGTCCATGGGATTACTGGTACAGACGATCACACGGTGACCATGAGATTACTGGTACAGACGGATCACACGGTGACCATGAGATTATTGGTACAAACGGATCACATGGTGACCATGAGATTACTGGTACAGACGGATCACACGGTGACCATGAGATTACTGGTACAGACGGATCACACGGTGACCATGAGATTACTGGTACAGACAGATCACACAGTGACCATGAGATTACTGGTACAGAGGGATCACACGGTGACCATGAGATTACTGGTACAGACAGATCACACAGTGACCATGGGATTAACGGTACAAACAGATCACACAGTGACCATGGGATTACTGGTACAGAGGGATCACACGGTAACCATGAGATTACTGGTACAGGGGGATCACACAGTGACCATGAGATTACTGGTACAGACGGATCACACGGTGACCATGAGATTACTGGTACAGAGGGATCACACGGTGACCATGAGATTACTGGTACAAACGGATCACACGGTGACCATGAGATTACTGGTACAGACAGATCACACGGTGACCATGAGATTACTGGTACAGACAGATCACACGGTGACCATGAGATTACTGGTACAAACGGATCACACGGTGACCATGAGATTACTGGTACAAACGGATCACATGGTGACCATGAGATTACTGGTACAGACAGATCACATGGTGACCATGGGATTACTGGTACAGACGGATCACACGGTGACCATGAGATTACTGGTACAGGGGGATCACACGGTGACCATGAGATTACTGGTACAGAGGGATCACACGGTGACCATGAGATTACTGGTACAGACAGATCACACGGTGACCATGAGATTACTGGTACAAACGGATCACACGGTGACCATGAGATTACTGGTACAGACGATCACACGGTGACCATGAGATTACTGGTACAAACGGATCACACGGTGACCATGAGATTACTGGTACAAACGGATCACACGGTCACCATGAGATTACTGGTACAGACAGATCACATGGTGACCATGGGATTACTGGTCCAGACGGATCACACGGTGACCATGAGATTACTGGTACAGGGGGATCACACGGTGACCATGAGATTACTGGTACAGACGGATCACACGGTGACCGTGAGGTTACTGGTACAGACAGATCACACGGTGACCATGAGATTACTGGTACAGACGGATCACACGGTGACCATGATATTACTGGTACAGACGGATCACACGGTGACCATGAGATTACTGGTACAAACGGATCACACGGTGACCATGAGATTACTGGTACAAACGGATCACACGGTGACCATGAGATTACTGGTACAGGGGGATCACACGGTGACCATGAGATTACTGGTGCAGACAGATCACACGGTGACCATGAGATTATTGGTACAGACAGATCACACGGTGACCATGAGATTACTGTTACAGACGGATCACACGGTGACCATGAGATTACTGGTACAGACAGATCACACGGTGACCATGAGATTACTGGTACAGACAGATCACACGGTGACCATGAGATTACTGGTACAAACGGATCACACGGTGACCATGAGATTACTGGTACAAACGGATCACACGGTGACCATGAGATTACTGGTACAAACGGATCACACGGTGACCATGAGATTACTAGTACAAACGGATCACACGGTGACCATGAGATTACTGGTACAGGGGGATCACACGGTGACCATGAGATTACTGGTACAGACAGATCACACGGTGACCATGAGATTACTGGTACAGACAGATCACACGGTGACCATGAGATTACTGGTACAGGGGGATCATACGGTGACCATGGGATTACTGGTACAAACGGATCACACGGTGACCATGAGATTACTGGTACAAACGGATCACACGGTGACCATGAGATTACTGGTACAAACGGATCACACGGTGACCATGAGATTACTGGTACAAACGGATCACACGGTGACCATGAGATTACTGGTACAAACGGATCACACGGTGACCATGAGATTACTGGTACAGACAGATCACATGGTGACCATGGGATTACTGGTACAGACGGATCACACGGTGACCATGAGATTACTGGTACAGGGGGATCACACGGTGACCATGAGATTACTGATACAGAGGGATCACACCTGACCATGAGATTACTGGTACAGACGGATCACACGGTGACTGTGAGGTTACTGGTACAGACAGATCACACGGTGACCATGAGATTACTGGTACAGACGGATCACACGATGACCATGAGATTACTGGTACAGACGGATCACACGGTGACCATGAGATTACTGGTACAGACGGATCACACGGTGACCATGAGATTACTGGTACAGACAGATCACACGGTGACCATGAGATTACTGGTACAGACGGATCACACGGTGACCATGAGATTACTGGTACAGACAGATCACACGGTGACCATGAGATTACTGGTACAGACGGATCACACGGTGACCATGAGATTACTGGTACAGACGGATCACACGGTGACCATGAGATTACTGGTACAAACGGATCACACGGTGACAATGAGATTACTGGTACAGGGGGATCACACGGTGACCATGAGATTACTGGTACAGACAGATCACACAGTGACCATGGGATTACTGGTACAGACAGATCACACAGTGACCATGGGATTACTGGTACAGAGGGATCACACGGTGACCATGAGATTACTGGTACAGGGGGATCACACGGTGACCATGAGATTACTGGTACAAACGGATCACACGGTGACCATGAGATTACTTGTACAGAGGGATCACACGGTGACCATGAGATTACTGGTACAAACGGATCACACGGTGACCATGAGATTACTGGTACAGACAGATCACACGGTGACCATGAGATTACTGGTACAGACAGATCACACGGTGACCATGGGATTACTGGTACAAACGGATCACACGGTGACCATGAGATTACTGGTACAGACTGATCACATGGTGACCATGAGATTACTGGTACAGACAGATCACACGGTGACCATGAGATTACTGGTACAAACGGATCACACGGTGACCATGAGATTACTGGTACAAACGGATCACACGGTGACCATGAGATTACTGGTACAGACAGATCACATGGTGACCATGGGATTACTGGTACAGACGGATCACACGGTGACCATGAGATTACTGGTACAGGGGGATCACACGGTGACCATGAGATTACTGGTACAGAGGGATCACACGGTGACCATGAGATTACTGGTACAGACAGATCACACGGTGACCATGAGATTACTGGTACAAACGGATCACACGGTGACCATGAGATTACTGGTACAGACGATCACACGGTGACCATGAGATTACTGGTACAAACGGATCACACGGTGACCATGAGATTACTGGTACAAACGGATCACACGGTGACCATGAGATTACTGGTACAGACAGATCACATGGTGACCATGGGATTACTGGTACAGACGGATCACACGGTGACCATGAGATTACTGGTACAGGGGGATCACACGGTGACCATGAGATTACTGGTACAGAGGGATCACACGGTGACCATGAGATTACTGGTACAGACGGATCACACGGTGACCGTGAGGTTACTGGTACAGACGGATCACACGGTGACCATGAGATTACTGGTACAGACGGATCACACGGTGACCATGAGATTACTGGTACAGACGGATCACACGGTGACCATGAGATTACTGGTACAGACATATCACACGGTGACCATGAGATTACTGGTACAGACAGATCACACGGTGACCATGAGATTACTGGTACAGACGGATCACACGGTGACCATGAGATTACTGGTACAGACAGCTCACACGGTGACCATGATATTACTGGTACAGACGGATCACACGGTGACCATGAGATTACTGGTACAGACGGATCACACGGTGACCATGAGATTACTGGTACAAACGGATCACACGGTGACCATGAGATTACTGGTACAAACGGATCACACGGTGACCATGAGATTACTGGTACAGGGGGATCACACGGTGACCATGAGATTACTGGTACAGACAGATCACATGGTGACCATGAGATTATTGATACAGACAGATCACACGGTGACCATGAGATTACTGGTACAGACGGATCACACGGTGACCATGAGATTACTGGTACAGACAGATCACACGGTGACCATGAGATTACTGGTACAGACAGATCACACGGTGACCATGAGATTACTGGTACAAACGGATCACACGGTGACCATGAGATTACTGGTACAAACGGATCACACGGTGACCATGAGATTACTGGTACAAACGGATCACACGGTGACCATGAGATTACTGGTACAAACGGATCACACGGTGACCATGAGATTACTGGTACAGGGGGATCACACAGTGACCATGAGATTACTGGTACAGACAGATCACACGGTGACCATGGGATTACTGGTACAAACGGATCACACGGTGACCATGAGATTACTGGTACAAACGGATCACACGGTGACCATGAGATTACTGGTACAAACGGATCACACGGTGACCATGAGATTACTGGTACAAACGGATCACACGGTGACCATGAGATTACTGGTACAAACGGATCACACGGTGACCATGAGATTACTGGTACAGACAGATCACATGGTGACCATGGGATTACTGGTACAGACGGGTCACACGGTGACCATGAGATTACTGGTACAGGGGGATCACACGGTGACCATTTGATTACTGGTACAGAGGGATCACACGGTGACCATGAGATTACTGGTACAGACGGATCACACGGTGACCATGAGATTACTGGTACAGACAGATCACACGGTGACCATGAGATTACTGGTACAGACGGATCACACGGTGACCATGAGATTACTGGTACAGACGGATCACACGGTGACCATGAGATTACTGGTACAAACGGATCACACGGTGACAATGAGATTACTGGTACAGGGGGATCACACGGTGACCATGAGATTACTGGTACAGACAGATCACACAGTGACCATGGGATTACTGGTGCAGACAGATCACACAGTGACCATGGGATTACTGGTACAGAGGGATCACACGGTGACCATGAGATTACTGGTACAGGGGGATCACACGGTGACCATGAGATTACTGGTACAAACGGATCACACGGTGACCATGAGATTACTTGTACAGAGGGATCACACGGTGACCATGAGATTACTGGTACAAACGGATCACACGGTGACCATGAGATTACTGGTACAGACAGATCACACGGTGACCATGAGATTACTGGTACAGACAGATCACACGGTGACCATGGGATTACTGGTACAAACGGATCACACGGTGACCATGAGATTACTGGTACAGACTGATCACACGGTGACCATGAGATTACTGGTACAGACAGATCACACGGTGACCATGAGATTACTGGTACAAACGGATCACACGGTGACCATGAGATTACTGGTACAAACGGATCACACGGTGACCATGAGATTACTGGTACAGACAGATCACATGGTGACCATGGGATTACTGGTACAGACGGATCACACGGTGACCATGAGATTACTGGTACAGGGGGATCACACGGTGACCATGAGATTACTGGTACAGAGGGATCACACGGTGACCATGAGATTACTGGTACAGACGGATCACACGGTGACCATGAGATTACTGGTACAAACGGATCACACGGTGACCATGAGATTACTGGTACAGACGATCACACGGTGACCATGAGATTACTGGTACAAACGGATCACACGGTGACCATGAGATTACTGGTACAAACGGATCACACGGTGACCATGAGATTACTGGTACAGACAGATCACATGGTGACCATGGGATTACTGGTACAGACGGATCACACGGTGACCATGAGATTACTGGTACAGGGGGATCACACGGTGACCATGAGATTACTGGTACAGAGGGATCACACGGTGACCATGAGATTACTGGTACAGACGGATCACACGGTGACCGTGAGGTTACTGGTACAGACGGATCACACGGTGACCATGAGATTACTGGTACAGACGGATCACACGGTGACCATGAGATTACTGGTACAGACGGATCACACGGTGACCATGAGATTACTGGTACAGACAGATCACACGGTGACCATGAGATTACTGGTACAGACGGATCACACGGTGACCATGAGATTACTGGTACAGACGGATCACACGGTGACCATGAGATTACTGGTACAGACGGATCACACGGTGACCATGAGATTACTGGTACAAACGGATCACACGGTGACCATGAGATTACTGGTACAAACGGTTCACACGGTGACCATGAGATTACTGGTACAAACGGATCACACGGTGACCATGAGATTACTGGTACAGGGGGATCACACGGTGACTATGAGATTACTGGTACAGACAGCTCACACGGTGACCATGAGATTACTGGTACAGACAGATCACACGGTGACCATGAGATTACTGGTACAGACGGATCACACGGTGACCATGAGATTACTGGTACAGGCGGATCACACGGTGACCATGAGATTACTGGTACAGGCAGATCACACGGTGACCATGAGATTACTGGTACAGACAGATCACACGGTGACCATGAGATTACTGGTACAGACAGATCACACGGTGACTATGAGATTACTGGTACAGACAGATCACACGGTGACCATGAGATTACTGGTACAGACAGATCACACGGTGACCATGAGATTACTGGTACAGACAGATCACACGGTGACCATGAGATTACTGGTACAGACAGATCACACGGTGACCATGAGATTACTGGTACAAACGGATCACACGGTGACCATGAGATTACTGGTACAGACAGATCACACGGTGACCATGAGATTACTGGTACAGACAGATCACTCGGTGACCATGAGATTACTGGTACAGACGGATCACACGGTGACCATGAGATTACTGGTACAGACGAATCACACGGTGACCATGAGATTACTGGTACAGACGGATCACACAGTGACCATGAGATTACTGGTACAGACTGATCACACGGTGACCATGAGATTACTGGTACAAACGGATCACACGGTGACCATGAGATTACTGGTACAAACGGATCACACGGTGACCATGAGATTACTGGTACAGACGGATCACACGGTGACCATGAGATTACTGGTACAAACGGATCACACGGTGACCATGAGATTACTGGTACAGACTGATCACACGGTGACCATGAGATTACTGGTACAGACGGATCACACGGTGACCATGAGATTACTGGTACAGACTGATCACATGGTGACCATGAGATTACTGGTACAGACGGATCACACGGTGACCATGAGATTACTGGTACAGACTGATCACACAGTGACCATGAGATTACTGGTACAGACGGATCACACGGTGACCATGAGATTACTGGTACAGACGGATCACACGGTGACCATGAGATTACTGGTACAAACGGATCACACGGTGACCATGAGATTACTGGTACAGACAGATCACACGGTGACCATGAGATTACTGGTACAGACAGATCACACGGTGACCATGAGATTACTGGTACAGGGGGATCACACGGTGACCATGAGATTACTGGTACAGAGGGATCACACGGTGACCATGAGATTACTGGTACAGACGGATCACACGGTGACCATGAGATTACTGGTACAAACGGATCACACGGTGACCATGAGATTACTGGTACAGACGGATCACACGGTGACCATGAGATTACTGGTACAAACGGATCACACGGTGACCATGGGATTACTGGTACAGACAGATCACACGGTGACCATGAGGTTACTGGTACAGACGGATCACACGGTGACCATGAGATTACTGGTACAGACAGATCACATGGTGACCATGAGATTACTGGTACAAACGGATCACACGGTGACCATGAGATTACTGGTACAGGGGGATCACACGGTGACCATGAGATTACTGGTACAGAGGGATCACACGGTGACCATGAGATTATTGGTACAGACAGATCACACGGTGACCATGAGATTACTGGTACAAACGGATCACACGGTGACCATGAGATTACTGGTACAGACTGATCACACAGTGACCATGAGATTACTGGTACAAACGGATCACACGGTGACCATGAGATTACTGGTACAGGGGGATCACACGGTGACCATGAGATTACTGGTACAGAGGGATCACACGGTGACCATGAGATTATTGGTACAAACGGATCACACGGTGACCATGAGATTACTGGTACAGACGGATCACACGGTGACCATGAGATTACTGGTACAAACGGATCACACGGTGACCATGAGATTACTGGTACAGGGGGATCACACGGTGACCATGAGATTACTGGTACAAACGGATCACACGGTGACCATGAGATTACTGGTACAAACGGATCACACGGTGACCATGAGATTACTGGTACAGAGGGATCACACGGTGACCATGAGATTACTGGTACAGACAGATACTCAGGGGGGACCTATCAGGAAGTGTTGCAAGTGTCTCGTTCTAATCTGCTTTCTTTGGTCGAAACTAGAATTTCACATCCCTCTGAGCTTTTGTGTGTTGCACTATAAGTAACGTCTTGCTAATGTGATGATAACATGTCGATACTTTTTCGTTATTTCTAATTAATATGTGACACGTTAATCCATTAAGTAATCTTGTAAAGTGTGTAATCCTCTTTCCTGTGTCTGAGCGACACTATCATTGCTTTCCTCACAGTTTTTAACTTACTATCTCATATTTTTCAGAAAATCTTAATGACATCCTTTGTATTAAATTCATCTCCTGACCATCCAGCCCGGTGCCTGGAACATACCACGTCTATCCTCGCAGATTATTAGTCCATTAATGTTTGTTCACAGGTTCTAACCTTGTCCTGAATATTGCCTCTTCGAACCTGCTTATATTGCAGATTCTTAGTTTCAATATGTATAAGTGTCTTTAATATTGAGAAATGTTTATTAATGTTATTCGAAGTGTCAGGTTCTTCCCCACCTGGCCTGCCCCTGTCAACTGCTGCCAAACACCTTCGATGCCCATTTTTCTTCCAGAGAAACTCCTCTTTCTCCTCCAAATCTGTCCGTGCCGTAAGAATGCTATAAGGAACCGCTCTGTTGAGCAATTTGCTGCTGCAAGTGAAACACGAATCTTTCGGTAAGAGTATTGTGTAAAACACACTGGCAATGCAAAAAAGCAGAAGTAAACAACAACAGCAAGAAATGCAACAAGGACAATGCTGACAAACATCGAAAAAGCACATTTTAGATGTAATGGTTATTAATGAGGCAAACTCCCAAAGCACAGAGCAGTTGATTCCAGCAGTGCCTATTTTCGATGGGTGAAGAGCACTAATGGAAAAACATCTGCTTTTCATCTGTTCACTTCCAGGTGAGACCAATTTATATTTGATTGCCTTAAATTAAGACTTTTAACCAGGCCTCCAAAAACCTCAAAAAATCTTGCCTCGCCGAATTGTGTTCCTGACAAATCATGTGCTGGGGCTGCTCAAACTATTCAGCAAACTGAGCTCCTGACATGTGTGGACACATTCACAGAGGGCACGACTGATGAATTGGCCCGTGAGGGAACTTTAAGTTTTAAAACAACAGGTTTCCAATCCGACACAGCAAGTTCAAGTCTTCTACGAGGGCTTGCTCTTGTAATCTAGGCTAACACTCCAGCGCAGTACTGAGGGAGCGCGACACTGTGGGACGAGATGAAATGTTAAACTGCGGCCCCGCTCTGTTCAGTTAGATGTGAAGGATCACATAGTATTATTCGAAGAAGAGGAGGTTGAGAGGAGATTTGATAGAAGTATTCAAAATCATGAAGGGTCTAGACAGAGTAGATAGAGAGAAACTGTTCCCATTGGTGGAAGGGTCAAGAACCAAAGGTGACATGAGGAAAAACTTTTTTACACAGCGAGTGGTTAGGATCTGGAATGCACTGCCCGAGGGGGTGGTGGAGACAGATTCAATCATGGCCTTCAAAAGGGAACTGGATAAGTACTTGAAGGGAAAAAAATTGGAGGGCTACAGGGAAAGAGTGGGGGAATGGGACCAGCTGGATTGCTCCTACAAAGAGCCAGCAAGGGCTCAATGGGCTGAATGGCCTCCTTCCATGCTGTAACCTTTCTATGATTCTATGATGCTATGCACACTGATTCGCGTCATGATCTCCGTTCTCTGCATGCTGCTGGCGGTCGTTAGGTGCGTGTGCACGAACCCCTTTACCAAGATGGCGTCCTGCGTGCTTCCTGTCGGAAGTGCCCATGCCCGTCTCGGACCCCATTTTTGAGGCTTAGTTGTCCGCGTAGCGCCTGAACAATGGGCGCTACTCAGCTCAATTTCACCCCCTCAGGCTTTTAAAACACAGACGTTCGAGCACAGCAGGGGGTGAGTGTAAGAAAGGCGATTACTGCAGTGTGAAAAGGCAATAGGTTGACATAGAGCATACATCAATGGTTTGTACGACAAAGGTATGGCTCGGGAAAAGCAATGAAATGAAGTAACGGTATAGTGTGAAAAGACATGAGGCCCCTCTCCCTGTCTAGAGATCTGTTCAAAGAACTGGGGGTCATAAAACCCCTGGGAGCGTTTAATCCAGCTGGAACGGGACCATCAAAAGAAAATGGTATAAAAAGATAAATACTGTTTTACTCAGTAGGAATTTTGCTTTGCTGACTTTCAAGGCCAGGTAACGCGAACAGGCTTGGGTTAGCCATTCTCACAACTTAGCCCTAGAAGTTCACTACACAGATGGTTTCAGACGTGGGGCTAAATTTGTGCTCTTCTGTATGAAATGTTAGATGATGAATGTTTAGAAGCAAGAATAAATGAAGTTAATTCCCAGACATATTACTGTCTCTAGCTTTACGAATCTGTTAAAAGGATAAGAACATAAGAACATAAGAAATAGGAGCAGGAGTAGGCCAATCGGCCCCTCGAGCCTGCTCCGCCATTCAATAAGATCATGGCTGATCTGATCCTAACCTCAAATCTAAAATCATGTCCAATTTCCTGCCCGCTCCCCGTAACCCCTAATCCCCTTTACTTCTAGGAAACTGTCTATTTCTGTTTTAAATTTATTTAATGATGTAGCTTCCACAGCTTCCTGGAGCAGCAAATTCCACAGACCTACTACCCTCTGAGTGAAGAAGTTTCTCCTCATCTCAGTTTTGAAAGAGCAGCCCCTTATTCTAAGATTATGCCCCCTAGTTCTAGTTTCACCCATCCTTGGGAACATCCTTACCGCATCCACCCGATCAAGCCCCTTCACAATCTTATATGTTTCAATAAGATCGCCTCTCATTCTTCTGAACTCCAATGAGTAGAGTCCTAATCTACTCAACCTCTCCTCATATGTCCACCCCCTCATCCCCGGGATTAACCGAGTGAACCTTCTTTGTACTGCCTCGAGAGCAAGTATGTCTTTTCTCAAGTATGGAGACCAAAACTGTATGCAGTATTCCAGGTGCGGTCTCACCAATACCCTATACAACTGCAGCAATACCTCCCTGTTTTTATATTCTATCCCCCTAGCAATAAAAGCCAACATTCCGTTGGCCTTCTTGATCACCTGATGCACCTGCAAACTAACTTTTTGATTTTCTTGCACTCGGACCCCCAGATCCCTTTGTACTGCAGTACTTTCCAGTTTCTCGCCATTAAGATAATAACTTGCTCTCCGATTTTTTCCTGCCATAGTGCATAACCTCACATTTTCCAATATTGTATTGCATCTGCCAAATCTCCGCCCACTCACCCAGCCTGTCTATATCCCCTTGTAGGAAAGAAATTTCATAACAATTCACATCTCGGGCGACCGGTGATGTGATCCTGGGATTGGGGCAGCTGGAGGTGGGATAAACCCTCGTCGAATGCGGCCCAATCAGCGTTGGTAACCCTAAGGTGAATGCATGCTGCTATGATTGTTTCTGTTTGCTGACAATCAAAGTTACCTGAACTGTTCAGCCAGAGCAATGTTTTCAGGATGGTTGCTTGGAGACCATAACTGAGGACACCACCACTTCATCTGAGGACTGAGAGCGACAACAGGTTCAAGGAAGTCTTGAGTGCTATCTGCTTATTGTTGAACAGACCAGCGGTATTCTGAAGTCCTTCTTTCATTGCTTGAATAGTTCAGGGGGAACCCTACAGTACAGACCAACAATTATCAATAATTATAGCAGCAGGCTACATGATTTTGTTGTTAAGGAGGGATTGAACCTTCCATCGAAGAGAAAAAAGTAGAAGCCATCAACCTCCTCATCATGAAGAAAGTGCCTAGGAGAATGGGAGGAGATGGAACTGGATAACCCATTTCCAGTAGCATGTAAGGTTTGGCAGAAAATTATCAACAACTTTTTCCAGTAGGAAGGATGTACCCGACCTCCAGAGCCCAAAATGCCTCCGAGGCGCCTTTGCGAAGTTCACAAATAACCAGAACTGCAATACATTTCCCATCCTTTCAGGGAAAAGACACTCACAATCCTTCATAAACATACTTCTGGTATCACGTCGCTTGACACTGACCTGGCCCAGGCCAGAAGCTCCCTCCTGTGCTGGCATCGGAGGGGGCAGCATTGATGCAGCAGCATTGTCACTATCATGAGAAATGGAAACATCTGGGACCACACCTTGTGGTCCCCTCTTATGTTGGGCGTGGGTGAAGTTGGGCTAATGGTCTTTGGGAGAACGGAACGAATAGTTCCAACTAAGTTGTGAAAACCCAGAGCTCGGATGCTCTTCAGAGAAATAGTTATGCCTGGCCTTGGAACCTCCTCGCCTCCTCCTACCATCATGTTGCCACGGACCTCCTAAACTGCCAGATTCACCAGGCTGCTCTACATGCCTTAACATGCCTCCTTCCCCTTGTGCTGTAGATGCCTGGTCATGGACGCCTCCAATTTATCCATGATCTGCAACGCATGAGGGGAGACTGTCTCCACATGAGATCTATGCTCCTCAACCATGCTTCTTTTGAAGACTGGGCCCCGAGTTCTGGGACCCTGGGCTCCTCAGCCGGTACTAATTATTTCTACTACCCTCCTCTCCTGAGAGGCGATGGCTGTTTCCTCATTACTCTCTTCCAGCCCCTCCTGGTCACTGGTGTTTTGTTCCATCCTGTGATATACCCTCTGCCTGACTAGTTGCATCCTCCTGAGCCTATATAAAACCTTAATTTGAGCCTATTTAAAACTGTTAGACTTCAGTTAGAGTACTGTGTGGAATAATGGGCTCCACACTGCAGAGAGGATGTTGAGATTTTAGCACAGATTCACTGGGATGCTGCCTGGTATGAGGAAATACAAATGCAAAGAAAGACTTGAACGAATGGGGCTGTTCCTGGTAGAACAAAACAAATTATGGGGGGGCAATGTGATAGATATGTTTGAAATTATGAAAGGGTGGGATAGTCAGACAGTTTCCAGAAGTTGAGGTGTCTAGAATGAGGGGCCATAGATACAAGATAAAATGTAGGAGGTTTCGAACAGAGGGCAGGAGAAACTTCTTTACACAGAGAGCTGGGAGGCTGTGAAATCCACTTCCTGGGTTAATGGTTGAGGCAGAAACAACATCAATATCCAAGATTAGATTGGATAGGTGGATGAAGGAAAAGGGGATGAAGGGATATGGGAAGAGGATGGGTAAATGTGATTGGGACTATTGGCTCACATGGAGGATAAATGCTGACATGGACTGGTTGGGCTGAATGGCCTGTTTCCTTGTTGTAAGTTCTACGGGGCACTCTAGCTAAAGGTCTTGTTATATTAGAGCTGGCCAAGTGGCGCTCATTGCCTGTAAACATAGTTCAACAGAAATCTCTTCTGTCTCTTCATCTTTTCTTTATTGGATATGTACGTGAAAAGGAGAAATTTGCAGGGTATGGGGAAAGAGCAGAGGAGTGGGATCAATTGGATAGCTCTTTCAAAGAGCCGGCATAGGCACGATGGGCCGAATGGCCTCCTTCTCCGCTGTAAGATCCTATGATTTACCTCGCTTGCCCTTCCACCTGCTCCGTGGGTTTGCCTCTGTGGATGACAAAAGTGGAGCAAACAGCAGACCACAATGATTTTGGAGACCCTGACAGGGCTATATTGCAAGATGCCCCCAGATTTGTGCAGCCATCTAAAAGTACTGCTTCAAGATTCCTCCAGTGCTGACCCTGGTGGTTGTTCCTGTGTTCTGCTCCTCTTCATGGCTGTCTCAGAGGCATCAGGAGTCAGAAGAAGGTTGCCTTGTTCTCTTACAAACCATTCATGCACACTCTGTGGCTTGAATAACCCAAGCACCGTAGACTGCCTCAGTGAAGGCATCATGACCGTTGCCTGGGAAGCAAACATTCACTTGCACGTGCCACTTTGATTACTGATGACCTCCTCATTGATGTAATGGAAGCCACTGTAGTTAGGAACTCACGGGGCCACGTGGTTGCCATCAGTTATGCCTGGACTTTAGAGAATCTGGCTGGGAAAAAAAATAGCACGGCTCTCTCATTTGGCTGCCAGCAGGCCAAGGGGAAAGTGATGAAGGTGTTTGCCCTGGTGAATGATAAATCAGTCATCTGCCTGATGTACGTGTGAACTGCAGATTGACAGACATCGCTAATGTCCCTGGGGGCAGATGGCAATGAGCCCGAGCCGTAAAGATTCAGGATTTAAGTGGCCTCACCAGCCAATGGCTGTGATGGAGGTTGTCTGGAGGTCATTTTCTAGGAGATGGCACAACTCAGTCACTGCCTGTCAAGTGAAGTGAAACTTTTAAAGGCATCCTCTCACATCCTCTTTTTGAAGATATGGGCTTGTGGGGAGTCTACCAAATCTGACCTGCCTCACATCCCTACAAATATCAGAAAAATAATGGAATCTACCATTGGAATGTGCAAAGCAGCAAGTGAAAATCTCCCAGCCGAAATTCCCGGCCAAAAATCTCCCAAAGAACTAGAAAAGCTGGTCACAGAATGTAACTCCCAACGCTGTTTACAGAGAAATTCAGTCATTATTATCTTGAAATAGTGGATATCCTGTCAGTGCCGAGTGGGCCTGCTTCAAAGGCCTGCAGTATAGTCGGGGAATTTAAGGGACTGCACATCCCTAGAGAGAAGCGCAGCAAATTTCACCTGCGGCAATAAATATCTCGGGGAAGCATTTCCATGGGGTTTGTCCTAACCTCCTCCTGCACCTTTGGTGGAAGATCAGTGGGAACCCGAGAGAAACAGTATAAATAGTCCTTTTTAGCTGTTTGGCTGTCACAGAATCAACAACAATGACTTGCATTTATATAGCACCTTTAACATAGTAAAATGTCTCAAGGTGCTTCACAGGAGCGGAGAATCATAGAATCATACAGCACTGAAGGAGGCCATTTGGCCCATCGTGCCTCTTTGAAAGAGCTATCCAAATAGTCCCACTCCCTTGCTCTTTCCCCGTAGGCCTGCAAATTTTTCCTCTTTAATATTTATCCACTTCCCTTTTGAAAGTCACGATTGAATCCTCTTCCACCCTTTCTCTGAGGGTCTCTCCGATCTTACAGCAGGAGTTTGGGAAAAACGCTTGCAGAGATTCCAGGCTTGTTCAAATTGATAATGTCACTCTCACCTGTGCATCCCAATGATCTGCTTTAAGTTCCCACTGGAAGTTCATGATGGGCGTAAGGCAGGTGCCGGTGATATAATTCAGACCTTTGTCCGATTTTCTGACCTGTCAGCGTTTGGCCCACTCCAGTGACGTACCCATTGCAACGTTGCCAGAATTTCCTCACTCGCGCTGGTGGGCTCCCGTTCAATGGCGGGAAACCTACTGGGTATGCAGTGACCTTGGTCCAGGGAAATGGGCTGTCATTGAACCTAACTATCAGCTCACTCATCTGAAATCGATAGGGATATACGGTGAATCGGGTTTATTTTCCAATGTTGCCACTAGTGTGTAATTACCTGAGAAATAAAACTACCTCCTGGTCGGTCAGAATCTTTCCCGGAAACCCACCCAAATGAACATTTCTCACAACCATCACGTCAGTCCACTGACACGAGTGTTATCTTGAGAAATTCGCAATCTATCATTGCTGAGGTGTTTCACTGACGAATTCCTGACAGGCGTGGGGCTTACACTATCTATACCCTCGCTCTTTAAAAGTTTGTTAACAACGGGGAGTGTTGTAACAGGATTTTATTGCGATTTCCTGGGTTACCCAAACAACAACAATTTGCATTTATATAGCACCTTTAATGTACTAAAACATCCCTAGACATTCCTTAAAACCTGCCTCTGTGACCAACCTGTCCGAATATCTCCTTATGTGCTACGGGTTTGCAAAATTTGACACAGAGCCACAGAAGGAGATATTAGGATTGGTCAAAGAGGTAGGTTTTAAGGAGAGTCTTAAAGGAGGAGAGAGAGGTGGAGAGGTTTAGGGAGGGAATTCCAGAGCTTAGGGCCTAGGCAGCTGAAGGGACGGCCACCAATGGCGGAGAGATTAAAATCGGGGAAGCGCAAGAGGTCAGAATTGGAGGAGCGCAGAGGGTTGTAGGGATGGAGGAGGTTACAGAGATAGGGAGAGGGGTGAGGCCATGGAGGGATTTGAAAACAAGGATGAGAATTTTAAAATCGAGGCGTTGCCAGACCGGGAGCCAATGTAGGTCAGCGAGCCCAGGGGTGATGGGTGAACTGGGCTTGGAGTTAGTTAGGATACAGGCAGCAGAGTTTTGGATGAGCTCAAGTTTATGGAGGGTGGCCAGGAGAGCATTGGAATAGTCAAGTCTAGAGGTAATAAAGATATAGATGAGGGTTTCAGCAGCAGATGAGCTGAGGCAGGGGCAGAGATGGCAATATTACAGAGGTGGATGTAGGCAGGGAGAGGGGGGGAAACTTCAGCCAGAAGTGCCGAGTGGATGATCCATCTCGGCCCCCTCCCGATATCCCCACCATCACGGAAGCCAGTCTTCGGCCAATTCAATTCACTCCACGTGATATCAAGAAATGGCTGAGTGCACTGGATACAGCAAAGGCTATGGGCCCCGACAACATCCCAGCTGTAGTGCTGAAGTCTTGTGCTCCAGAACTAGCTGCGCCTCTAGCCAAGTTGTTCCAGTACAGCTACAACACTGGTATCTACCCGACAATGTGGAAAATTGCCCAGGTATGTCCTGTCCACAAAAAGCAGGACAAATCCAATCCGGCCAATTACCACCCCATCAGTCTACTCTCAATCATCAGCAAAGTGATGGAAGGTGTCGTCGACAGTGCTATCAAGCGGCACTTACTCACCAATAACCTGCTCACCGATGCTCAGTTTGGGTTCCGCCAGGACCACTCGGCTCCAGACCTCATTACAGCATAGGTCCAAACATGGACAAAACAGCTGAATTCCAGAGGTGAAGTGAGAGTGACTGCCCTTGACATCAAGGCAGCATTTGACTGAGTGTGGCACCAAGGAGCCCGAGTAAAATTGAAGTCAATGGGAATCAGGGGGAAAACTCTCCAGTGGCTGGAGTCATACCGAGCACAAAGGAAGATGGTAGTGGTTGTTGGAGGCCAATCATCTCAGCCCCAGGGCATTGCTGCAGGAATTCCTCAGGGCAGTGTCCTAGGCCCAACCATCTTCAGCTGCTTCATCAATGACCTTCCCTCCATCATAAGGTCAGAAATGGGGATGTTCGCTGATGATTGCACAGTGTTCAGTTCCATTCGCAACCCCTCAAATAATGAAGCAGTCCGAGCCCGCATGCAGCAAGACCTGTACAACATCCAGGCTTGGGCTCATAAGTGGCAAGTAACATTCGCGCCAGGTAAGTGCCAGGCAATGACCATCTCCAACAAGAGAGAGTCTAACCACCTCCCCTTGACATTCAACGGCATTACCATCGCCGAATCGCCCACCATCAACATCCTGGGGGTCACCATTGACCAGAAACTTAACTGGACCAGCCATATAAATACTGTGGCTACGAGAGCAGGTCAGAGGCTGGGTATTCTGCGGCGAGTGATTCACCTCCTGACTCCACAAAGCCTTTCCACCATCGACAAGGCACAAGTCAGGAGTGTGATGGAATACTCTCCACTTGCTTGGATGAGTGCAGCTCCAACAACACTCAAGAAGCTCGACACCATCCAAGATAAAGCAGCCTGCTTGATTGGCACCCCATCCACCACCCTAAACATTCACTCCCTTCATCACCGGCGCACTGTGGCTGCAGTGTGTACCATCCACAGGATGCTCTGCAGCAACTCGCCAAGGCTTCTTCGACAGCACCTCCCAAACCAGTGACCTCTACCACCTGGAAGGACAAGAGCAGCAGGCACATGGGAGCAACACCACCTGCACGTTCCCCTCCAAGTCACACACCATCCCGACTTGGAAATATATCGTCGTTCCTTCATTGTCGCTGGGTCAAAATCCTGGAACTCCCTTCCTAACAGCACTGTGGGAGAACCGTCACCACACGGACTGCAGCGATTCAAGAAGGCGGCTCACCACCACCTTCTCAAGGGCAATTAGGGATGGGCAATAAATGCTGGCCTCGCCAGCGACGCCCACATCCCGTGAATGAATAAAAAAAAAATCGGTGTCGTGGGAATGGAGTTTGTGGCAGGGACCGAAGACAAGGGCTTCGGTCTTCCCAATATTTAATTGGAGGAAATTTCTGCTCATCCAAAACTGGATGTCAGATAAGCAGCATAACAAATCAAAGGCAGCGGAGGGGTCGAGAGGTGGTGTTGAGATAGAGCAGGGACTGAAACACTGAAACTGGTTCTCCAAAACGCTGCCGTGTCCTTAGACATATTGAGCCAATACAATGGAATGATTCTTGCATTGTATGTTTCAATCTGATATCGGGAAAGTATCTCGTTGGATATCTTTAATAAATCTTGGTTTTACATCCAAGATTTGCTGGAATACTTCCCATTCCTGAACTGGTTCCGATCTCTGCTGTGGAATTAAAAGCTCTTCCTCATCCCAATACACAACAACAACCTCATCACCAAACACAGCACGAACCTCATCCCAATACACAACAAGAAACTCATCACCAAACACAGCACGAACCTCATCACCAAACACAGCACGAACCTCATCATCAAACACAACACGAACCTCATCACCAAACACAGCACGAACCTCATCATCAAACACAGCACGAACCTCATCATCAAACACAACACGAACCTCATCACCAAACACAGCACGAACCTCATCACCAAACACAGCACGAAACTCATCATCAAACACAGCACGAACCTCATCATCAAACACAGCACGAACCTCATCATCAAACACAGCACGAACCTCATCATCAAACACAGCACGAACCTCATCATCAAACACAGCACGAACCTCATCACCAAACACAGCACGAACCTCATCATCAAACACAGCACGAACCTCATCATCAAACACAGCACGAACCTCATCACCAAACACAACACGAACCTCATCACCAAACACAGCACGAACCTCATCACCAAACACAGCACGAACCTCATCATCAAACACAACACGAACCTCATCACCAAACACAGCACGAACCTCATCATCAAACACAGCACGAACCTCATCATCAAACACAACACGAACCTCATCACCAAACACAGCACGAACCTCATCACCAAACACAGCACGAAACTCATCATCAAACACAGCACGAACCTCATCATCAAACACAGCACGAACCTCATCATCAAACACAACACGAACCTCATCACCAAACACAGCACGAACCTCATCATCAAACACAGCACGAACCTCATCACCAAACACAGCACGAACCTCATCATCAAACACAGCACGAACCTCATCACCAAACACAGCACGAACCTCATCATCAAACACAGCACGAACCTCATCATCAAACACAGCACGAACCTCATCATCAAACACAGCACGAACCTCATCACCAAACACAGCACGAACCTCATCACCAAACACAGCACGAAACTCATCATCAAACACAGCACGAACCTCATCACCAAACACAGCACGAACCTCATCACCAAACACAGCACGAACCTCATCACCAAACACAGCACGAACCTCATCATCAAACACAGCACGAACCTCATCATCAAACACAGCACGAACCTCATCATCAAACACAGCACGAACCTCATCATCAAACACAGCACGAACCTCATCATCAAACACAGCACGAACCTCATCATCAAACACAGCACGAACCTCATCATCAAACACAGCACGAACCTCATCATCAAACACAACACGAACCTCATCACCAAACACAGCACGAACCTCATCATCAAACACAGCACGGACCTCATCATCAAACACAGCACGAACCTCATCATCAAACACAGCACGAACCTCATCACCAAACACAACACGAACCTCATCACCAAACACAGCACGAACCTCATCACCAAACACAGCACGAACCTCATCACCAAACACAGCACGAACCTCATCACCAAACACAGCACGAACCTCATCATCAAACACAGCACGAACCTCATCATCAAACACAGCACGAACCTCATCATCAAACACAGCACGAACCTCATCATCAAACACAGCACGAACCTCATCATCAAACACAGCACGAACCTCATCATCAAACACAGCACGAACCTCATCATCAAACACAGCACGAACCTCATCACCAAACACAGCACGAACCTCATCATCAAACACAGCACGAACCTCATCACCAAACACAACACGAACCTCATCACCAAACACAGCACGAACCTCATCATCAAACACAGCACGAACCTCATCATCAAACACAGCACGAACCTCATCATCAAACACAGCACGAACCTCATCATCAAACACAGCACGAACCTCATCATCAAACACAGCACGAACCTCATCATCAAACACAGCACGAACCTCATCACCAAACACAACACGAACCTCATCACCAAACACAGCACGAACCTCATCATCAAACACAGCACGAACCTCATCACCAGCACAGCACGAACCTCATCATCAAACACAGCACAAACCTCATCACCAAACACAGCACGAACCTCATCACCAAACACAGCACGAACCTCATCACCAAACACAACACGAACCTCATCACCAAACACAGCACGAACCTCATCACCAAACACAGCACGAAACTCATCATCAAACACAGCACGGACCTCATCATCAAACACAACACGAACCTCATCACCAAACACAACACGAACCTCATCACCAAACACAGCACGAACCTCATCATCAAACACAGCACGAACCTCATCATCAAACACAGCACGAACCTCATCATCAAACACAGCACGAACCTTATCACCAAACACAGGACGAACCTCATCATCAAACACAGCACGAACCTCATCACCAAACACAGCACGAACCTCATCACCAAACACAACACGAACCTCATCACCAAACACAGCACGAACCTCATCACCAAACACAGCACGAACCTCATCATCAAACACAGCACGAACCTCATCATCAAACACAGCACGAACCTCATCATCAAACACAGCACGAATCTCATCACCAAACACAGCACGAACCTCATCATCAAACACAGCACGAACCTCATCATCAAACACAGCACGAACCTCATCACCAAACACAGCACGAACCTCATCACCAAACACAGCACGAACCTCATCATCAAACACAGCACGAACCTCA
The DNA here is from genome assembly GCF_035084215.1 of Heptranchias perlo. Taxonomy (NCBI): domain Eukaryota; kingdom Metazoa; phylum Chordata; class Chondrichthyes; order Hexanchiformes; family Hexanchidae; genus Heptranchias; species Heptranchias perlo. Next base: position 8,646,634 of record NC_090326.1, on the reverse strand, counting down.
TCATCAAACACAGCACGAACCTCATCATCAAACACAACACGAACCTCATCATCAAACACAGCACGAACCTCATCATCAAACACAGCACGAACCTCATCATCAAACACACCACGAACCTCATCATCAAACACAGCACGAACCTCATCATCAAACACAGCACGAACCTCATCATCAAACACAGCACGAACCTCATCATCAAACACAGCACGAACCTCATCACCAAACACAGCACGAACCTCATCATCAAACACAGCACGAACCTCATCATCAAACACAGCACGAACCTCATCATCAAACACAGCACGAACCTCATCACCAAACACAGCACGAACCTCATCACCAAACACAGCACGAACCTCATCATCAAACACAGCACGAACCTCATCACCAAACACAGCACGAACCTCATCACCAAACACAGCACGAACCTCATCATCAAACACAGCACGAACCTCATCACCAAACACAGCACGAACCTCATCATCAAACACAGCACGAACCTCATCATCAAACACAGCACGAACCTCATCACCAAACACAGCACGAACCTCATCACCAAACACAGCACGAACCTCATCATCAAACACAGCACGAACCTCATCACAAAACACAGCACGAACCTCATCACAAAACACAGCACGAACCTCATCACCAAACACAGCACGAACCTCATCATCAAACACAGCACGAACCTCATCACCAAACACAGCACGAACCTCATCACCAAACACAGCACGAACCTCATCACCAAACACAGCACGAACCTCATCATCAAACACAGCACGAACCTCATCACCAAACACAGCACGAACCTCATCATCAAACACAGCACGAACCTCATCATCAAACACAGCACGAACCTCATCATCAAACACAGCACGAACCTCATCCCAATACACAACACGAACCTCATCATCAAACACAGCACGAACCTCATCACCAAACACAGCACGAACCTCATCATCAAACACAGCACGAACCTCATCACCAAACACAGCACGAACCTCATCATCAAACACAGCACGAACCTCATCATCAAACACAGCACGAACCTCATCCCCAAACACAGCACGAACCTCATCACCAAACACAGCACGAACCTCATCACCAAACACAACACGAACCTCATCACCAAACACAGCACGAACCTCATCATCAAACACAGCACGAACCTCATCACCAGCACAGCACGAACCTCATCATCAAACACAGCACGAACCTCATCACCAAACACAGCACGAACCTCATCACCAAACACAGCACGAACCTCATCACCAAACACAGCACGAACCTCATCACCAAACACAGCACGAACCTCATCATCAAACACAGCACGAACCTCATCACCAAACACAGCACGAACCTCATCACCAAACACAGCACGAACCTCATCATCAAACACAGCACGAACCTCATCACCAAACACAGCACGAACCTCATCATCAAACACAGCACGAACCTCATCACCAAACACAGCACGAACCTTATCACCAAACACAACACGAACCTCATCACCAAACACAGCACGAACCTTATCACCAAACACAGCACGAACCTCATCACCAAACACAGCACGAACCTCATCACCAAACACAACACGAACCTCATCATCAAACACAGCACGAACCTCATCATCAAACACAGCACGAACCTCATCACCAAACACAACACGAACCTCATCACCAAACACAGCACGAACCTCATCACCAAACACAACACGAACCTCATCACCAAACACAGCACGAACCTCATCACCAAACACAGCACGAACCTCATCATCAAACACAGCACGAACCTCATCACCAAACACAACACGAACCTCATCATCAAACACAGCACGAACCTCATCATCAAACACAACACGAACCTCATCACCAAACACAGCACGAACCTCATCATCAAACACAGCACGAACCTCATCATCAAACACAACACGAACCTCATCACCAAACACAGCACGAACCTCATCATCAAACACAGCACGAACCTCATCATCAAACACAACACGAACCTCATCACCAAACACAGCACGAACCTCATCATCAAACACAGCACGAACCTCATCACCAAACACAGCACGAACCTCATCATCAAACACAACACGAACCTCATCACCAAACACAGCACGAACCTCATCATCAAACACAGCACGAACCTCATCATCAAACACAACACGAACCTCATCACCAAACACAGCACGAACCTCATCACCAAACACAGCACGAACTTCATCATCAAACACAGCATGAACCTCATCATCAAACACAGCACGAACCTCATCATCAAACACAGCACGAACCTCATCATCAAACACAGCACGAACCTCATCACCAAACACAGCACGAACCTCATCACCAAACACAGCACGAACCTCATCACCAAACACAGCACGAACCTCATCACCAAACACAGCACGAACCTCATCACCAAACACAGCACGAACCTCATCATCAAACACAGCACGAACCTCATCACCAAACACAGCACGAACCTCATCATCAAACACAGCACGAACCTCATCCCAATACACAACACGAACCTCATCATCAAACACAGCACGAACCTCATCACCAAACACAGCACGAACCTCATCATCAAACACAGCACGAACCTCATCATCAAACACAGCACGAACCTCATCATCAAACACAGCACGAACCTCATCATCAAACACAGCACGAACCTCATCATCAAACACAGCACGAACCTCATCACCAAACACAGCACGAACCTCATCATCAAACACAGCACGAACCTCATCATCAAACACAGCACGAACCTCATCATCAAACACAGCACGAACCTCATCATCAAACACAGCACGAACCTCATCATCAAACACAGCACGAACCTCATCATCAAACACAGCATGAACCTCATCATCAAACACAGCACGAACCTCATCACCAAACACAGCACGAACCTCATCATCAAACACAGCATGAACCTCATCATCAAACACAGGACGAACCTCATCATCAAACACAGCACGAACCTCATCACCAAACACAGCACGAACCTCATCACCAAACACAGCACGAACCTCATCACCAAACACAGCACGAACCTCATCATCAAACACAGCACGAACCTCATCATCAAACACAGCACGAACCTCATCACCAAACACAACACGAACCTCATCACCAAACACACCACGAACCTCATCACCAAACACAGCACGAACCTCATCATCAAACACAGCACGAACCTCATCATCAAACACAACACGAACCTCATCACCAAACACAGCACGAACCTCATCATCAAACACAGCACGAACCTCATCATCAAACACAGCACGAACCTCATCACCAAACACAGCAGGAACCTCATCATCAAACACAACACGAACCTCATCATCAAACACAACACGAACCTCATCATCAAACACAGCACGAACCTCATCATCAAACACAACACGAACCTCATCACCAAACACAGCACGAACCTCATCATCAAACACAGCACGAACCTCATCACCAAACACAGCACGAACCTCATCACCAAACACAACACGAACCTCATCATCAAACACAGCACGAACCTCATCATCAAACACAGCAGGAACCTCATCATCAAACACAACACGAACCTCATCATCAAACACAACACGAACCTCATCATCAAACACAACACGAACCTCATCACCAAACACAGCACGAACCTCATCATCAAACACAGCACGAACCTCATCACCAAACACAGCACGAACCTCATCACCAAACACAACACGAACCTCATCATCAAACACAGCACGAACCTCATCACCAAACACAGCACGAACCTCATCACCAAACACAACACGAACCTCATCACCAAACACAGCACGAACCTCATCATCAAACACAGCACGAACCTCATCACCAAACACAGCACGAACCTCATCACCAAACACAGCACGAACCTCATCATCAAACACAGCACGAACCTCATCATCAAACACAGCACGAACCTCATCACCAATCACAGCACAAACCTCATCATCAAACACAGCACGAACCTCATCACCAAACACAGCACAAACCTCATCATCAAACACAGCACGAACCTCATCACCAAACACAACACGAACCTCATCACCAAACACAGCACGAACCTCATCATCAAACACAGCACGAACCTCATCACCAAACACAGCACGAACCTCATCACCAAACACAGCACGAACCTCATCATCAAACACAGCACGAACCTCATCATCAAACACAGCACGAACCTCATCATCAAACACACCACGAACCTCATCATCAAACACAGCACGAACCTCATCATCAAACACAACACGAACCTCATCATCAAACACAGCACGAAACTCATCACCAAACACAGCACGAACCTCATCATCAAACACAGCACGAACCTCATCATCAAACACAGCACGAACCTCATCACCAAACACAGCACGAACCTCATCACCAAACACAGCACGAACCTCATCATCAAACACAGCACGAACCTCATCACCAAACACAGCACGAACCTCATCACCAAACACAGCACGAACCTCATCATCAAACACAGCACGAACCTCATCACCAAACACAGCACGAACCTCATCATCAAACACAGCACGAACCTCATCATCAAACACAGCACGAACCTCATCACCAAACACAGCACGAACCTCATCACCAAACACAGCACGAACCTCATCATCAAACACAGCACGAACCTCATCACCAAACACAGCACGAACCTCATCATCAAACACAGCACGAACCTCATCATCAAACACAGCACGAACCTCATCATCAAACAGAGCACGAACCTCATCACCAAACACAGCACGAACCTCATCATGAAACACAGCACGAACCTCATCACCAAACACAGCACGAACCTCATCATCAAACACAGCATGAACCTCATCATCAAACACAACACGAACCTCATCACCAAACACAGCACGAACCTCATCATCAAACACAGCACGAACCTCATCATCAAACACAGCACGAACCTCATCATCAAACACAGCACGAACCTCATCCCAATACACAACACGAACCTCATCATCAAACACAGCACGAACCTCATCACCAAACACAGCACGAACCTCATCATCAAACACAGCACGAACCTGATCATCAAACAAAGCACGAACCTCATCACCAAACACAGCACGAACCTCATCACCAAACACAGCACGAACCTCATCACCAAACACAGCACGAACCTCATCACCAAACACAGCACGAACCTCATCACCAAACACAGCACGAACCTCATCACCAAACACAACACGAACCTCATCACAAAACACAGCACGAACCTCATCATCAAACACAGCACGAACCTCATCACCAAACACAGCACGAACCTCATCACCAAACACAGCACGAACCTCATCACCAAACACAGCACGAACCTCATCACCAAACACAGCACGAACCTCATCACCAAACACAGCACGAACCTCATCATCAAACACAGCACGAACCTCATCACCAAACACAGCACGAACCTCATCACCAAACACAACACGAACCTCATCATCAAACACAGCACGAACCTCATCATCAAACACAGCACAAACCTGATCACCAAACACAGCACGAACCTCATCACCAAACACAGCACGAACCTCATCATCAAACACAGCACGAACCTCATCAACAAACACAGCACGAACCTCATCACCAAACACAGCACGAACCTCATCACCAAACACAACACGAACCTCATCATCAAACACAGCACGAACCTTATCATCAAACACAGCACGAACCTCATCACCAAACACAACACGAACCTCATCACCAAACACAACACGAACCTCATCATCAAACACAGCACGAACCTCATCATCAAACACAGCACGAACCTCATCACCAAACACAACACGAACCTCATCATCAAACACAGCACGAACCTCATCACCAAACACAGCACGAACCTCATCATCAGACAAAGCACGAACTTCATCATCAAACACAGCACGAACCTCATCACCAAACACAACACGAACCTCATCATCAAACACAGCACGAACCTCATCATCAAACACAACACGAACCTCATCACCAAACACAACACGAACCTCATCACCAAACACAACACGAACCTCATCATCAAACACAGCACGAACCTCATCATCAAACACAACACGAACCTCATCATCAAACACAACACGAACCTCATCACCAAACACAGCACGAACCTCATCACCAAACACAACACGAACCTCATCATCAAACACAGCACGAACCTCATCATCAAACACAGCACGAACCTCATCACCAAAACACAACACGAACCTCATCATCAAACACAGCACGAACCTCATCACCAAACACAGCACGAACCTCATCATCAAACACAGCACGAACCTCATCACCAAACACAGCACGAACCTCATCACCAAACACAGCACGAACTTCATCATCAAACACAGCATGAACCTCATCACCAAACACAGCACGAACCTCATCACAAAACACAGCACGAACCTCATCATCAAACACAGCACGAACCTCATCATCAAACACAGCACGAACCTCATCATCAAACACAGCACGAACCTCATCATCAAACACAGCACGAACCTCATCACCAAACACAGCACGAACCTCATCACCAAACACAGCACGAACCTCATCATCAAACACAGCATGAACCTCATCACCAAACACAGGACGAACCTCATCATCAAACACAGCACGAACCTCATCACCAAACACAGCACGAACCTCATCATCAAACACAGCACGAACCTCATCATCAAACACAGCACGAACCTCATCATCAAACACAGCACGAACCTCATCATCAAACACAGCACGAACCTCATCATCAAACACAGCACGAACCTCATCATCAAACACAGCACGAACCTCATCATCAAACACAGCACGAACCTCATCACCAAACACAGCACGAACCTCATCACCAAACACAACACGAACCTCATCATCAAACACAGCACGAACCTCATCATCAAACACAGCACGAACCTCATCATCAAACACAGCACGAACCTCATCACAAAACACAGCACGAACCTCATCATCAAACACAGCCACGAACCTCATCACCAAACACAACACGAACCTCATCACCAAACACAGCACGAACTTCATCATCAAACACAGCACGAACCTCATCACCAAACACAACACGAACCTCATCACCAAACACAGCACGAACCTCATCATTAAACACAGCACGAACCTCATCACCAAACACAGCACGAACTTCATCATCAAACACAGCACGAACCTCATCATCAAACACAGCACAAACCTCATCATCAAACACAGCACGAACCTCATCACCAAACACAGCACGAACCTCATCATCAAACACAGCACGAACCTCATCACCAAACACAGCACGAACTTCATCATCAAACACAGCATGAACCTCATCATCAAACACAGCACGAACCTCATCATCAAACACAGCACGAACCTCATCACCAAACACAGCACGAACCTCATCACCAAACACAGCACGAACCTCATCATCAAACACAGCATGAACCTCATCACCAAACACAGCACGAACCTCATCATCAAACACAGCACGAACCTCATCACCAAACACAGCACGAACCTCATCATCAAACACAGCACGAACCTCATCATCAAACACAGCACGAACCTCATCATCAAACACAGCACGAACCTCATCATCAAACACAGCACGAACCTCATCACCAAACACAGCACGAACCTCATCACCAAACACAACACGAACCTCATCATCAAACACAGCACGAACCTCATCATCAAACACAGCACGAACCTCATCACCAAACACAGCACGAACCTCATCATCAAACACAGCACGAATCTCATCATCAAACACAGCACGAACCTCATCACCAAACACAGCACGAACCTCATCATCAAACACAGCACGAACCTCATCACCAAACACAGCACGAACCTCATCATCAAACACAGCACGAACCTCATCACCAAACACAGCACGAACCTCATCACCAAACACAGCACGAACCTCATCACCAAACACAGCACGAACCTCATCACCAAACACAGCACGAACCTCATCACCAAACACAGCACGAACCTCATCACCAAACACAGCACGAACCTCATCATCAAACACAGCACGAACCTCATCACCAAACACAGCACGAACCTCATCATCAAACACAGCACGAACCTCATCACCAAACACAGCACGAACCTTATCACCAAACACAACACGAACCTCATCACCAAACACAGCACGAACCTTATCACCAAACACAGCACGAACCTCATCACCAAACACAGCACGAACCTCATCACCAAACACAACACGAGCCTCATCATCAAACACAGCACGAACCTCATCATCAAACACAGCACGAACCTCATCATCAAACACAGCACGAACCTCATCACCAAACACAACACGAACCTCATCACCAAACACAGCACGAACCTCATCACCAAACACAACACGAACCTCATCACCAAACACAGCACGAACCTCATCACCAAACACAGCACGAACCTCATCATCAAACACAGCACGAACCTCATCACCAAACACAACACGAACCTCATCATCAAACACAGCACGAACCTCATCATCAAACACAACACGAACCTCATCACCAAACACAGCACGAACCTCATCATCAAACACAGCACGAACCTCATCATCAAACACAACACGAACCTCATCACCAAACACAGCACGAACCTCATCATCAAACACAGCACGAACCTCATCATCAAACACAACACGAACCTCATCACCAAACACAGCACGAACCTCATCATCAAACACAGCACGAACCTCATCACCAAACACAGCACGAACCTCATCATCAAACACAACACGAACCTCATCACCAAACACAGCACGAACCTCATCATCAAACACAGCACGAACCTCATCATCAAACACAACACGAACCTTATCACCAAACACAGCACGAACCTCATCACCAAACACAGCACGAACTTCATCATCAAACACAGCATGAACCTCATCATCAAACACAGCACGAACCTCATCATCAAACACAGCACGAACCTCATCATCAAACACAGCACGAACCTCATCACCAAACACAGCACGAACCTCATCACCAAACACAGCACGAACCTCATCACCAAACACAGCACGAACCTCATCACCAAACACAGCACGAACCTCATCACCAAACACAGCACGAACCTCATCATCAAACACAGCACGAACCTCATCACCAAACACAGCACGAACCTCATCATCAAACACAGCACGAACCTCATCCCAATACACAACACGAACCTCATCATCAAACACAGCACGAACCTCATCACCAAACACAGCACGAACCTCATCATCAAACACAGCACGAACCTCATCATCAAACACAGCACGAACCTCATCATCAAACACAGCACGAACCTCATCATCAAACACAGCACGAACCTCATCATCAAACACAGCACGAACCTCATCACCAAACACAGCACGAACCTCATCATCAAACACAGCACGAACCTCATCATCAAACACAGCACGAACCTCATCATCAAACACAGCACGAACCTCATCATCAAACACAGCACGAACCTCATCATCAAACACAGCACGAACCTCATCATCAAACACAGCACGAACCTCATCATCAAACACAGCACGAACCTCATCACCAAACACAGCACGAACCTCATCATCAAACACAGCACGAACCTCATCATCAAACACAGCACGAACCTCATCATCAAACACAGCATGAACCTCATCACCAAACACAGCACGAACCTCATCACCAAACACAGCACGAACCTCATCACCAAACACAGCACGAACCTCATCATCAAACACAGCACGAACCTCATCATCAAACACAGCACGAACCTCATCACCAAACACAACACGAACCTCATCACCAAACACACCACGAACCTCATCACCAAACACAGCACGAACCTCATCATCAAACACAGCACGAACCTCATCATCAAACACAACACGAACCTCATCACCAAACACAGCACGAACCTCATCATCAAACACAGCACGAACCTCATCATCAAACACAGCACGAACCTCATCACCAAACACAGCAGGAACCTCATCATCAAACACAACACGAACCTCATCATCAAACACAACACGAACCTCATCATCAAACACAGCACGAACCTCATCATCAAACACAACACGAACCTCATCACCAAACACAGCACGAACCTCATCATCAAACACAGCACGAACCTCATCACCAAACACAGCACGAACCTCATCACCAAACACAACACGAACCTCATCATCAAACACAGCACGAACCTCATCATCAAACACAGCAGGAACCTCATCATCAAACACAACACGAACCTCATCATCAAACACAACACGAACCTCATCATCAAACACAACACGAACCTCATCACCAAACACAGCACGAACCTCATCATCAAACACAGCACGAACCTCATCACCAAACACAGCACGAACCTCATCACCAAACACAACACGAACCTCATCATCAAACACAGCACGAACCTCATCACCAAACACAGCACGAACCTCATCACCAAACACAACACGAACCTCATCACCAAACACAGCACGAACCTCATCATCAAACACAGCACGAACCTCATCACCAAACACAGCACGAACCTCATCACCAAACACAGCACGAACCTCATCATCAAACACAGCACGAACCTCATCATCAAACACAGCACGAACCTCATCACCAAACACAGCACAAACCTCATCATCAAACACAGCACGAACCTCATCACCAAACACAGCACAAACCTCATCATCAAACACAGCACGAACCTCATCACCAAACACAACACGAACCTCATCACCAAACACAGCACGAACCTCATCATCAAACACAGCACGAACCTCATCACCAAACACAGCACGAACCTCATCACCAAACACAGCACGAACCTCATCATCAAACACAGCACGAACCTCATCATCAAACACAGCACGAACCTCATCATCAAACACACCACGAACCTCATCATCAAACACAGCACGAACCTCATCATCAAACACAACACGAACCTCATCATCAAACACAGCACGAAACTCATCACCAAACACAGCACGAACCTCATCATCAAACACAGCACGAACCTCATCATCAAACACAGCACGAACCTCATCACCAAACACAGCACGAACCTCATCACCAAACACAGCACGAACCTCATCATCAAACACAGCACGAACCTCATCACCAAACACAGCACGAACCTCATCACCAAACACAGCATGAACCTCATCATCAAACACAGCACGAACCTCATCACCAAACACAGCACGAACCTCATCATCAAACACAGCACGAACCTCATCATCAAACACAGCACGAACCTCATCACCAAACACAGCACGAACCTCATCACCAAACACAGCACGAACCTCATCATCAAACACAGCACGAACCTCATCACCAAACACAGCACGAACCTCATCATCAAACACAGCACGAACCTCATCATCAAACACAGCACGAACCTCATCATCAAACAGAGCACGAACCTCATCACCAAACACAGCACGAACCTCATCATGAAACACAGCACGAACCTCATCACCAAACACAGCACGAACCTCATCATCAAACACAGCATGAACCTCATCATCAAACACAACACGAACCTCATCACCAAACACAGCACGAACCTCATCATCAAACACAGCACGAACCTCATCATCAAACACAGCACGAACCTCATCATCAAACACAGCACGAACCTCATCCCAATACACAACACGAACCTCATCATCAAACACAGCACGAACCTCATCATCAAACACAGCACGAACCTCATCATCAAACAAAGCACGAACCTCATCACCAAACACAGCACGAACCTCATCACCAAACACAGCACGAACCTCATCACCAAACACAGCACGAACCTCATCACCAAACACAGCACGAACCTCATCACCAAACACAGCACGAACCTCATCACCAAACACAACACGAACCTCATCACAAAACACAGCACGAACCTCATCATCAAACACAGCACGAACCTCATCACCAAACACAGCACGAACCTCATCACCAAACACAGCACGAACCTCATCACCAAACACAGCACGAACCTCATCACCAAACACAGCACGAACCTCATCACCAAACACAGCACGAACCTCATCATCAAACACAGCACGAACCTCATCACCAAACACAGCACGAACCTCATCACCAAACACAACACGAACCTCATCATCAAACACAGCACGAACCTCATCATCAAACACAGCACGAACCTCATCACCAAACACAACACGAACCTCATCATCAAACACAGCACGAACCTCATCACCAAACACAGCACGAACCTCATCATCAGACACAGCACGGACTTCATCATCAAACACAGCACGAACCTCATCACCAAACACAACACGAACCTCATCATCAAACACAGCACGAACCTCATCATCAAACACAACACGAACCTCATCACCAAACACAACACGAACCTCATCACCAAACACAACACGAACCTCATCATCAAACACAGCACGAACCTCATCATCAAACACAACACGAACCTCATCATCAAACACAACACGAACCTCATCACCAAACACAGCACGAACCTCATCACCAAACACAACACGAACCTCATCATCAAACACAGCACGAACCTCATCATCAAACACAGCACGAACCTCATCATCAAACACAGCACGAACCTCATCACCAAACACAGCACGAACCTCATCACCAAACACAGCACGAACTTCATCATCAAACACAGCATGAACCTCATCACCAAACACAGCACGAACCTCATCACCAAACACAGCACGAACCTCATCACCAAACACAGCACGAACCTCATCATCAAACACAGCATGAACCTCATCACCAAACACAGCACGAACCTCATCATCAAACACAGCACGAACCTCATCACCAAACACAGCACGAACCTCATCATCAAACACAGCACGAACCTCATCATCAAACACAGCACGAACCTCATCATCAAACACAGCACGAACCTCATCATCAAACACAGCACGAACCTCATCACCAAACACAGCACGAACCTCATCACCAAACACAACACGAACCTCATCATCAAACACAGCACGAACCTCATCATCAAACACAGCACGAACCTCATCATCAAACACAGCACGAACCTCATCACCAAACACAGCACGAACCTCATCATCAAACACAGCACGAACCTCATCACCAAACACAACACGAACCTCATCACCAAACACAGCACGAACTTCATCATCAAACACAGCACGAACCTCATCACCAAACACAACACGAACCTCATCACCAAACACAGCACGAACCTCATCATCAAACACAGCACGAACCTCATCACCAAACACAGCACGAACTTCATCATCAAACACAGCACGAACCTCATCATCAAACACAGCACAAACCTCATCATCAAACACAGCACGAACCTCATCACCAAACACAGCACGAACCTCATCATCAAACACAGCACGAACCTCATCACCAAACACAGCACGAACTTCATCATCAAACACAGCATGAACCTCATCATCAAACACAGCACGAACCTCATCATCAAACACAGCACGAACCTCATCACCAAACACAGCACGAACCTCATCACCAAACACAGCACGAACCTCATCATCAAACACAGCACGAACCTCATCACCAAACACAGCACGAACCTCATCATCAAACACAGCACGAACCTCATCACCAAACACAGCACGAACCTCATCATCAAACACAGCACGAACCTCATCATCAAACACAGCACGAACCTCATCATCAAACACAGCACGAACCTCATCATCAAACACAGCACGAACCTCATCACCAAACACAGCACGAACCTCATCACCAAACACAACACGAACCTCATCATCAAACACAGCACGAACCTCATCATCAAACACAGCACAAACCTCATCACCAAACACAGCACGAACCTCATCATCAAACACAGCACGAATCTCATCATCAAACACAGCACGAACCTCATCACCAAACACAGCACGAACCTCATCATCAAACACAGCACGAACCTCATCATCAAACACAGCACGAACCTCATCATCAAACACAGCACGAACCTCATCACCAAACACAGCACGAACCTCATCATCAAACACAGCACGAACCTCATCATCAAACACAGCACGAACCTCATCATCAAACACAGCACGAACCTCATCACCAAACACAGCACGAACCTCATCATCAAAAACAGCACGAACCTCATCATCAAACACAGCACGAACCTCATCATCAAACACAGCACGAACCTCATCATCAAACACAGCACGAACCTCATCACAAAACACAGCACGAACCTCATCATCAAACACAGCACGAACCTCATCATCAAACACAGCACGAACCTCATCACAAAACACAGCACAAACCTCATCATCAAACACAGCACGAACCTCATCATCAAACACAGCACGAACCTCATCACCAAACACAGCACGAACCTCATCATCAAACACAGCACGAACCTCATCATCAAACACAGCACGAACCTCATCATCAAACACAGCACGAACCTCATCACAAAACACAGCACGAACCTCATCACCAAACACAGCACGAACCTCATCATCAAACACAGCACGAACCTCATCACAAAACACAGCACGAACCTCATCATCAAACACAGCACGAACCTCATCACCAAACACAGCACGAACCTCATCACCAAACACAGCACGAACCTCATCATCAAACACAGCACGAACCTCATCATCAAACACAGCACGAACCTCATCACAAAACACAGCACGAACCTCATCATCAAACACAGCACGAACCTCATCACCAAACACAGCACGAACCTCATCACCAAACACAGCACGAACCTCATCATCAAACACAGCACGAACCTCATCATCAAACACAGCACGAACCTCATCATCAAACACAGCACGAACCTCATCACCAAACACAACACGAACCTCATCATCAAACACAGCACGAACCTCATCATCAAACACAGCACGAACCTCATCACAAAACACAGCACGAACCTCATCATCAAACACAGCACGAACCTCATCACCAAACACAGCACGAACCTCATCATCAAACAAAGCACGAACCTCATCATCAAACACAGCACGAACCTCATCATCAAACACAGCACGAACCTCATCATCAAACACAGCACGAACCTCATCACCAAACACAGCACGAACCTCATCATCAAACACAACACGAACCTCATCATCAAACACAGCACGAACCTCATCATCAAACACAGCACGAACCTCATCATCAAACACAGCACGAACCTCATCACCAAACACAGCACGAACCTCATCACCAAACACAGCACGAACCTCATCATCAAACACAGCACGAACCTCATCACCAAACACAGCACGAACCTCATCATCGAACACAGCACGAACCTCATCATCAAACACAGCACGAACCTCATCATCAAACACAGCACGAACCTCATCACCAAACACAGCACGAACCTCATCACCAAACACAGCACAAACCTCATCATCAAACACAGCACGAACCTCATCATGGAACACAGCACGAACCTCATCACCAAACACAGCACGAACCTCATCACCAAACACAGCACGAACCTCATCATCAAACACAGCACGAACCTCATCATCAAACACAGCACGAACCTCATCATCAAACACAGCACGAACCTCATCACCAAACACAGCACGAACCTCATCATCAAACACAGCACGAACCTCATCATCAAACACAGCACGAACCTCATCACCAAACACAGCACGAACCTCATCACCAAACACAGCACGAACCTCATCATCAAACACAGCACGAACCTCATCATCAAACACAGCACGAACCTCATCACCAAACACAGCACGAACCTCATCATCAAACACAGCACGAACCTCATCATCAAACACAGCACGAACCTCATCACCAAACACAGCACGAACCTCATCACCAAACACAGCACGAACCTCATCACCAAACACAGCACGAACCTTATCATCAAACACAGCACGAACCTCATCACCAAACACAGCACGAACCTCATCATCAAACACAGCACGAACCTCATCACCAAACACAGCACGAACCTCATCATCAAACACAGCACGAACCTCATCATCAAACACAGCACGAACCTCATCACCAAACACAGCACGAACCTCATCATCAAACACAGCACGCACCTCATCATCAAACACAGCACGAACCTCATCATCAAACACAGCACGAACCTCATCACCAAACACAGCACGAACCTCATCATCAAACACAGCACGAACCTCATCACCAAACACAGCACGAACCTCATCATCAAACACAGCACGAACCTCATCACCAAACACAGCACGAACCTCATCACCAAACACAGCACGAACCTCATCATCAAACACAGCACGAACCTCATCATCAAACACAGCACGAACCTCATCATCAAACACAGCACGAACCTCATCACCAAACACAGCACGAACCTCATCATCAAACACAGCACGAACCTCATCATCAAACACAGCACGAACCTCATCATCAAACACAGCACGAACCTCATCACCAAACACAGCACGAACCTCATCATCAAACACAGCACGAACCTCATCATCAAACACAGCACGAACCTCATCATCAAACACAGCACGAACCTCATCATCAAACACAGCACGAACCTCATCATCAAACACAACACGAACCTCATCATCAAACACAGCACGAACCTCATCATCAAACACAGCACGAACCTCATCATCAAACACAGCACGAACCTCATCACCAAACACAGCACGAACCTCATCACCAAACACAGCACGAACCTCATCACCAAACACAGCACGAACCTCATCACCAAACACAGCACGAACCTCATCATCAAACACAGCACGAACCTCATCACCAAACACAGCACGAACCTCATCATCAAACACAGCACGAACCTCATCATCAAACACAGCACGAACCTCATCCCAATACACAACACGAACCTCATCACCAAACACAGCACGAACCTCATCCCAATACACAACACGAACCTCATCATCAAACACAGCACGAACCTCATCACCAAACACAGCACGAACCTCATCATCAAACACAGCACGAACCTCATCACCAAACACAGCACGAACCTCATCATCAAACACAGCACGAACCTCATCATCAAACACAGCACGAACCTCATCACCAAACACAGCACGAACCTCATCACCAAACACAGCACGAACCTCATCATCAAACACAGCACGAACCTCATCATCAAACACAGCACGAACCTCATCACCAAACACAGCACGAACCTCATCATCAAACACAGCACGAACCTCATCATCAAACACAGCACGAACCTCATCACCAAACACAGCACGAACCTCATCATCAAACACAGCACGAACCTCATCATCAAACACAGCACGAACCTCATCATCAAACACAGCACGAACCTCATCACCAAACACAGCACGAACCTCATCATCAAACACAGCACGAACCTCATCATCAAACACAGCACGAACCTCATCCCAATACACAGCACGAACCTCATCATCAAACACAGCACGAACCTCATCATCAAACACAGCACGAACCTCATCACCAAACACAGCACGAACCTCATCACCAAACACAGCACGAACCTCATCACCAAACACAACACGAACCTCATCACCAAACACAGCACGAACCTCATCATCAAACACAGCACGAACCTCATCCCAATACACAACACGAACCTCATCATCGAACACAGCACGAACCTCATCCCAATACACAACACGAACCTCATCACCAAACACAGCACGAACCTCATCATCAAACACAGCACGAACCTCATCACCAAACACAGCACGAACCTCATCCCAATACACAACACGAACCTCATCACCAAACACAGCACGAACCTCATCACCAAACACAGCACGAACCTCATCCCAATACACAACACGAACCTCATCATCGAACACAGCACGAACCTCATCATCAAACACAGCACGAACCTCATCATCAAACACAGTACGAACCTCATCACCAAACACAGCACGAACCTCATCACCAAACACAGCACGAACCTCATCACCAAACACAGCACGAACCTCATCACCAAACACAGCACGAACCTCATCATCGAACACAGCACGAACCTCATCATCAAACACAGCACGAACCTCATCATCAAACACAGCACGAACCTCATCACCAAACACAGCACGAACCTCATCATCAAACACAGCACGAACCTCATCATCAAACACAGCACGAACCTCATCATCGAACACAGCACGAACCTCATCATCAAACACAGCACGAACCTCATCATCAAACACAGCACGAACCTCATCATCAAACACAGCACGAACCTCATCACCGAACACAGCACGAACCTCATCACCAGATTAATAAAGGAAATGTACTGGCAAAACTCATGGGACTAAAAGCCAATAAATCCCCTGGATTTGTTGTCCTACATCCGAGGGTTCTAAAAGAGGTGGCTGCAGAGATAGTGGATGCATTGGTTGTGATCTTCCAAAATTCCCTAGATTCTATCACGGTCCCCGTGGATTGGAAGGTAGCAAATATAACCCCGCTATTCAAGAATGGAGGGAAAGAGAAAACAGGGAACTACAGGCCGGTTAGCCTGACATCAGTTGTCAGGAAAATTCTGGAATCCATTATTAAGCACCTGGTAACTGGGCTTTTAGAAAATCATAACATGATTGGGCAGAGTCAACATGGTTTTCTGAAAGGAAAATCGTGTTTGTCAAATTTATTACAGTATTTTGAGAATGTAACGATCAGGGTAGAGAAGGGGAACCAGTGGATGTCGTATATTTGAATTTTGAAAAGGCATTCAATAATTTACCACATAAAAGGTTGTTGCACAAGTTAAGGGCTCATGTGGTTGGGTGTAATATATTAACATGGATTGAGGATTAGTTAATGGACAGAAAACAGAGAGTGGTGATAACTGGGGACTTCAACTATCCTAATATGGACTGGGATAACAATAATAATATAAGGGGCACAGAGGGGGAGGAATTTTTGAAATATGTTCAGGAAGGAGGCATTGCTGGACTTGGTTCTAGGGAATGAGGTGGGCCAAGAGGAGCAAGTGTCAGTGGGGGAGCATTTAGGGAGCAGCGATCATAAGGTTTAGAATAGCTATGGGAAAGGATTCTGACCACTCTGAAGTAAAAATACTCAATTGGAGGAGGGCCAATTTCAATGAGGTGAGAACAGATCTGGCCCGGGTAAGTTGGAATCATAGATTGGCAGTAAAAATTGTAATTGAACAGTGGACGGCCTTTAAAGAGGAAATTTTTCGAGTACAGTCTCGGCACATTCCCACAAGGCAGAAAGGTAGGGCAACTAAAACCAGAGCTTCCTGGATGACAAAAGAGATAGTGAGTGAGATGAAATGGAAAAAGGGGTGTATGACAGATGTCAGGTTGATAACACAAGTGAGAACCAGGGAGAAAGTTCAGAGGGGAAGTGAAAAAGGAAATAAGAGGGGCAAAGAGAGAGTATGAGAATAGACTGGGGGCCAACATAAAAGGGAATCCAAAAGTCTTCTACAGGCATGTAAACAGTAAATGGGTAGTAGGAGGAGGGGTGGGGCCGATTAGGGACCATAAAGGAGATCTGCTCATGGAGGCAGAGGGGATGACCGAGGTACTAAACAAGTACTTTGCATCTGTCTTCACCAAGGAAGAAGATGCTGCCAGAGTCTCAGTAATGGAAGATATAGTTGAGATACTGGATGGGCTAAAGATTGATAAAGAGGTACTAGAAAGTAGATAAGTCATCCGGATGGGATGCATCCTAGGTTGCTGATGGAAGTAAGGATGGAAATTGCAGAGGTACTGGTCATAATCTTCCAAACATCCGTAGATACGGGGGTGGTGCCAGAGGACTGGAGAATTAGAAATGTTACATCCTTGTTCAAAAAAGGGTGTAAGGATAAACCCAGCAACTACAGGTCAGTCAGTTAACCTTGGTGGTGGGGAAACTTTTAGAAACGTTAATCCTGGACAGAATTAACAGTCACTTGGACGAGTGTGGATTGATTAGGGAAAGCCAGCATGGATTTGTTAAAGGCAAATCGTGTGTAACTAACCTGATAGAGTTTTTTGATGAGGTAACAGAGAGGGTCGATGAGGGCAATGCAGCTGATGTGATGTATGTGGACTTTCAATAGGCATTTGATAAAGTGCCGCACGGTAGTCTTATTATCAAGATTGCGGCCCATGGAATAAAGGGGGCAGTAGCAACATGGATACAGAATTGGGTAAGTGACTGGAAACAGGGGGTGTTGGTGAACGGTTGTTTTTTGGACTGGAGGGAGGTGTACAGTGGTGTCACCCGGGGTCAGTGCTGGGACCACTGCTTTTCTTGGACTTGGGTGTACAGGGCACAATTTCAAAATTTGCAGATGATACAAAACTTGGAAGGGTAGTGAACAGTGAGGAGGATAGTGATAGACTTCAAGGGGATATAGACAGGCTGGAGGAATGGGCGGACACATGGCAGATGAAATTTAACGCAGAAAAATGCGAAGTGATACATTTCGGTCGGAAGAACGAGGAGCGGCAATATAAACTAGAGGGCACAACTCTAAAAGGGGTACAGGAACAGAACGATCTGGGGGTATATGTGCACAAATCGTTGTAGGTGGCAGGGCAGGTTGAGAAAGCAGTTAAAAAAGCATACGGGATCCTGGGCTTTATAAATAGAGGCATGGGGGAAAGATTGGATAAGGGCCGTTTTTGGACGTAGGTAGCGTGATGTGCAATTACCTCAGGCCCAATGGCCCCTGCACAGGCAGGACTCATGTTTCAGCCCACCCGAGGATTTACCTGCAATCAGAGTTCCATTCCGGGCCTTGCACCTGGAATCAATGCAATTCGCACTTTCCACCACCAGAGGGAGCTCAATCTCTTAAAGGGAATCTGTTTCTTAGAAATCTCTTAAAGGTAGCTGGTACCTGATATTTGCTGAAAATAACAGTCTGCTGTCTGCACGGAGTCTGAATGGAGATCAGACATCGCACACGTAAAACACAGATGCAGGTCCCATCCCTATGATTACACACTGATGAGTTATGAGTTAAACATTGAATAAAGGTTACACACTGCTAAATCCCACATCCTCCAATCTGCACACCAGACCTCACCAATCTTTACATGATTCCAGCATTCGTTATCTGCGCCTGCGCTAACTCCTATACCAAGATGGCGACTGGTGCACGTCACGCGGGAAAGGTGCGTGCGCATCCAAGACGCCATCTTGGATGTCGGAGGGGCTGTGTAGCGCCAAACCAACGGGCGATACATGGCCCAATTTAGCGCCCATAGAATACAGAAGTATGGAAGTCATGATGAACCTTTACAAAACACTGGTTCGGCCACAACTGGAGCATTGCTTCCAATTCTGAGCACTGCAGTTTAGGAAAGATGTGAAGGCCTTAGAGATGGTGCAGAAGAGATTTACTAGAATGATTCTAGGCATGAGGGACTTTAGTTACTTGGATAGACTGGAGAAGCTGGGGTTGTTCTCCTTGGAACAGAGAAGGTTGCGAGGAGATTTGATGGAGGTATTCAAAATCATGAAGGGTCTCGACAAAGTAGATAGAGAGAAACTGTTCCCATTGGCGGAAGGGTCAAGAACCGGAGGACATAGATTTAAGGTGATTGCGAAAGAACCAAAGGTGACATCATGGAAAACTTTTTTGCACAGCGAGTGGTTAGGATCTGGAATGCACTGCCCGAGGGGGTGGTGGAAGCAGATTCAATCATGGCCTTTAAAAGGGAACTGGGTAAGTACTAGAAAGGAAAAAATTTGCAGGGCTACGGGGATAGGGCAGGGGAATGGGACTAGCTGGATTGCTCTTACAAAGAGCCTGCACGGACCCGATGGGCCGAATGGCCTGCTTCCGTGCTGTAACCTTTCTATAACTCTGATTCTAGGAATGAACGGGTCATTTTCAGGTTGGCAGGCTGTAACTAGTAGGATGCCGTAAGGATCAGTGCTTGGGCCTCAGCTATTTACAATCTATATTAATGACTTAGATAAAAGGACAGAGTGTAATGTATCCAAGTTTGCTGACGATACAAAGCTAGGTAGGAAAGTAAGCTGTGAGGAGGACATAAAGAGTCTGCAAAGGGATATAGACAGGTTAAGTGAGTGGGCAAGAAGGTGGCAGATGGAGTATAATGTGGGGAAATGTGAGGTTATTCACTTTGGTAGGAAGAATAGAAAAACAGAATATTTTTTAAAAGGTGAGAGATTAAGAAATGTTGGTATTCAGAGGGATTTGGGTGCCCTTGTACACGGGTCACAAAAAGTTAACATGCAGGTACAGCAAGCAATTAGAAGGCAAATGGTATGTTAGCCTTTATTGCAAGAGGTTTGGAGTATAAGAGTATGGAAGTCTTGCTGAAATTATACAGGGCTTTGGTGAGACCTCACCTGGAGTACTGTGTACAGTTTTGGTCTCCTTACCTAAGGAAGGATATACTTGCCTTAGAGGCGGTGCAACGAAGTTTCACTAGATTAATTCCTGGGACGAGAGGGTTGTCCTATGTGGAGAGATTGAGTAGAATGGGCCTATACTCTCTGGAGTTTAGAAAAATGAGAGGTGATCTCATTGAAACATGTAAGGTTCTGAGAGGACTTAACAGGGTAGATGCTGAGAGGCTGTTTTCCCATGGCTGGAGTGTCTAAAACTCAGGGTCATAGTCTCAGGATAAGGGGTTAGGGTTAGGGTTAGGACCGAGATGAGGGAAAATTTCTTCACTCTGAGGGTTGTGAATCTTTGGAATTCTCTACCCCAGAGGGCTGTGGATGCTGAGTCACTGAGTTCGATGGATTTTTGGACTGTAGGGGAATCAAGGGATATGGGGATCAGGTGGGAAAGTGGAGTTGAGGTCGAAGATCAGCCATGATCTTACTGAACGGGGGAACAGGCTCGAGGGGCCGTATGGCCTCCTCCTGCTCATATTTCTTATGTTCTTTTGTTCTTATTCTCCCTCTTCCCCACAAAGCACTACTTCCAGCTTTTGCTCCATTCACCACTCCTCTTTAATTGACGCATATTTCCCCATTTGTCCCCTTTTACTGCCACTTATTTCTCCATTTCCCACTTTCATTGTCATCCATTTCCCGATTTGTCCCTTTTATTGACACCCATTTCCCTCATTGATTGTCATTTATTTCCCCATTTGTCCCCTTTTAATTCTCATCCATTCCTTACTTTCATCATATGACACCACATTACCATATGACCACTGAAATTTCGTACTGATGTGGCAGCAGTAAATTCCTCACCATTTGTCTGCTGACAATGATGAATCTGTTTCAATCTGACTTTTCAGCCTTTGCCTGACTTTTGGTAATTATTTTAATTTATTCACCAGTAACACATCATTTCACAGCTCCTGCCATAAAGTCAGCTGTATGGAACAAACTATCTTGTAACACTTTAGCCAAAGCCAAAGTATGAGGGAAGAGACGAGCAAAGGCTGAAGAGCAAAGCCAGACTGAAATAGCACCAGAATCATCAAGAGGCAGGCACTTTCCCGATAAAATTCCCCTTTGGTATTGATCCATCTGTACAATGTGAAGCCCATAAATCGAATTTATGACTGATTTTTCATGATTACTGGCACTGTGAGCTACTGAAGGCTTTCTAGCGACTAAGTTGAAGCACGATTTGCATCATGCCAGAATTTTACCATACCATTTGCTCTTCCCAACTATGTTCCAGACTCCCAATTGGAACAAGAGTCACTCTTCCCATCACTTCTCTTGTTACACGTGGAAGACTGGAAATCCCTTGTGTCACCCGTTTCTGATTAATTCTGGGATGCAATTCCTGGCCCTTGAGTTGTGTAGATTACCCTCTAGCCAACCAATGTAATGTGCCCGGCCTCCCACTCATTTGCCAGTCCACTGAAGTTCATGAAGCTCTATAATGATTGACATTGTCCGCCATCTCTCTCAGTGTTGCATGTTTGTTGTCCAGTAACCAGATCCATAGATCAGTTGGGACAACCTCTAGAAACTGGGCTTTCAGCGTAAGTTCACTTATCTCCTCACGTGACTTTTTACACACGATTAGGTAGTGTCCATAATCATTTGGTGTGAGATTATAGTGGTTAGTATTACAAGGTGCACTGTGTTATACTCAATAGAGTTCAGGATCTATACATGAGAATATAACCAGCCCTCTTCCACTGCCCGGTGATACTGTTGTGTTGATTTTGTTGCCTCATCAGCAATTCAAGCACCAACAAAATTGCACTCACGTCCCTGCCATTAACTGTTTGAATCCGATTGGATTAACTTACCAAAGTGACTCACTCATGTGAGGTATTGATTTAACACAACTGTTATTTCCCAACCCTGACTGATATTTCTTCCCAATTTACATCATTGAAGTGTTTTTAACGCCCTGTCTATTGCAAACATTGGAAACAAATCTATGACTTATTCTTCCTGTTAATTGAAGGGAACATCTGTCATTTCTGTTTTTACATTTGCCATACGTCCAACTCAGATCATCAAAAGCTGACCAACCACTTTGCAAAAAAAGCTCAACAGGCCCTCAGAAAGTTGAGAATTCAGGAATGGCCCGAACATGTTGAAATAGATATTGACATGGGCGCTGTAACTAAGCTGTAGATATTGACATGGGCGCTGTAACTAAGCTGTAGATATTTACATGGGCGCTGTAACTAAGCTGTAGATATTTACATGGGCGGTGTAACTAAGCTGTAGATATTTACATGGGCGCTGTAACTAAGCTGTAGATATTTACATGGGCGCTGTAACTAAGTTGTAGATATTTACATGGGCGCTGTAACTAAGCTGTAGATATTTACATGGGCGCTGTAACTAAGCTGTAGATATTTACATGGGCGTTGTAACTAAGCTGTAGATATTGACATGGGCGCTGTAACTAAGCTGTAGATATTGACATGGGCGTTGTAACTAAGCTGTAGATATTGACATGGGCGCTGTAACTAAGCTGTAGATATTGACATGGGCATTGTAACTAAGCTGTAGATATTGACATGGGCGTTGTAACTAAGCTGTAGATATTGACATGGGCGTTGTAACTAAGCTGTAGATATTGACATGGGCGTTGTAACTAAGCTGTAGATATTTACATGGGCGTTGTAACTAAGCTGTAGATATTTACATGGGCGTTGTAACTAAGCTGTAGATATTTACATGGGCGTTGTAACTAAGCTGTAGATATTTACATGGGCGTTGTAACTAAGCTGTAGATATTTACATGGGCGCTGTAACTAAGCTGTAGATATTTACATGGGCGTTGTAACTAAGCTGTAGATATTTACATGGGCGTTGTAACTAAGCTGTAGATATTTACATGGGCGCTGTAACTAAGCTGTAGATATTTACATGGGCGTTGTAACTAAGTTGTAGATATTTACATGGGCGTTGTAACTAAGCTGTAGATATTTACATGGGCGCTGTAACTAAGTTGTAGATATTTACATGGGCGCTGTAACTAAGTTGTAGATATTTACATGGGCGTTGTAACTAAGCTGTAGATATTTACATGGGCGTTGTAACTAAGTTGTAGATATTTACATGGGCGCTGTAACTAAGTTGTAGATATTTACATGGGCGCTGTAACTAAGTTGTAGATATTTACATGGGCGCTGTAACTAAGTTGTAGATATTTACATGGGCGTTGTAACTAAGCTGTAGATATTTACATGGGCGCTGTAACTAAGCTGTAGATATTTACATGGGCGCTGTAACTAAGCTGTAGATATTTACATGGGCGTTGTAACTAAGCTGTAGATATTTACATGGGCGTTGTAACTAAGCTGTAGATATTTACATGGGCGTTGTAACTAAGTTGTAGATATTTACATGGGCGCTGTAACTAAGTTGTAGATATTTACATGGGCGCTGTAACTAAGTTGTAGATATTTACATGGGCGCTGTAACTAAGCTGTAGATATTTACATGGGCGTTGTAACTAAGCTGTAGATATACTCAACATTCCTTCATTTGTATTGGAGGAGAAAAAAATGTGCCCAAAATTCCACTTCATTTTCATTATTTCATGAGTGTAAAATCGAGGCAAGTTCTTTGCCTGAGAAGCAATTTGGTGCAAAAGCCATTTCTGTTGATTTATCGTCTCACAATGAATCCTCCTGAATTTCCTAATCTTATTTGGCCCATCCTGTGATCTGCCCACCGAATCTTCTTTGTCACTGTTGCCTTAACTCCTTCTTCCCCACCTTCAAATAAATTGCTAATACTTCATGAAAAACAAAGGATGAATTCAGGTCCATTCTCTCTTAATACAACAAACTCCAAAGTGAACAGAAGTCAACCTACTCTTTCACAACACCACGGCTACCTTGGCATTATTTTGTCCTATTCTGTTGGTTCTCCTAGGTACAACCTATGGGCCAGTGGTTGTCTGCTCCTGAGCTACAAAGGACCCAAGGGACAGAGGTGGCCATTCTCTCATGGTAACCTCCTCCTGTCACTACTGGCTGCATCTATTGAGCTTATGTCTGGGCAGCCTGGTGTCACCTTCTCTCTGCCAATGGTGTGATGTTCTGAGGGAGAAGGCTGGAGGACTGGTATGTACTGCTGTCCTGAGAGACAGCATCCTCAGGCAGGTCTATTCTCAGCCATCACCGTTCCACTGGGCCCTGGATCAGCGACCCCACCGATCAGCAGGCTGACTGAGTCGAATGGCAGCTATCAGATCCTCCATTCCCTGAGAGCCCACAGCTGGTATCCCCGCTGCCATGGTCTGGAGACCGGAACACGATGTGCTGTCTATTCTGTCCCCCACTATCGCCAGAGCCAGACTCTGAGCTTCCGTGGAGGAGGTGCCACCAACTAGATCATGGCCAC
Source organism: Heptranchias perlo (assembly GCF_035084215.1). Taxonomy (NCBI): domain Eukaryota; kingdom Metazoa; phylum Chordata; class Chondrichthyes; order Hexanchiformes; family Hexanchidae; genus Heptranchias; species Heptranchias perlo. The sequence continues at coordinate 8,619,798 of NC_090326.1, read as the reverse complement.
TCCTTAGGTGAAGAGTCTACTGCAGATTCCAATTAAAGTGCCACACACTCCACTGGTGTCTGCAATGAAGGAAGAGATTACCTAATGTTGCTGCAAATGCCTTTGTAGACTCTAGATAACTGTTAGTTGTTTCACATCCTCGAAGACTGGCCTCAGAACATGCACATAAGTGTGATGTTCCTCGAGCATAGAATCATAGAAAATTTATGGCACGGAATGAGGCCATTCGGCCCATCGTGTACGCGTGGCTGAAAATGATCCACCCAGACTAATCCCACTTTCCCGCATTTGGTCCGTAGCCCTGTAGGTTATGGCACTTCAAGTGCACATCCAGGTACTTTTTAAATGAGTTGGGGGTTTCTGCCTCTACCACCCTTTCAGGCAGTGAGTTCCAGACCCCCACCACCCTCTGGGTGAAAAAAATTCTCCTCAGCTCCCCTCTAATCCTTCTACCAATCACTTTAAATCTATGCCCCCTGGTTATTGACCCCTCCGCTAAGGGAAATAAGTCCATTCTATCCACTCTATCTAGGCCCCTCATAATTTTGTACAACTCAATCAAATCTCCCCTCAGCCTCCTTTGTTCCAAAGAGAACAACCCCAGCCTATCCAATCTTTCCTCATAGCTAAAATTCTCCAGTCCTGGCAACATCCTCGTAAATCTCCTCTGTACCCTCTCTAGTGCAATTACATCTTTCCTGTAATGTGGTGACCAGAACTGTACGCAGTACTCAAGCTGTGGCCTAACCAGTGTTTTATACAGTTCCAGCATAACCTCCCTGCTCTTATAGTCTATGCCTCGGCTAATAAAGGAAATTATTCCATATGCCTTCTTAACCACCTTATCTGCCTGTCCTGCTACCTTCAGGGGTCTGTGGACATGCACTCCAAGGTCCCTCACTTCCTCTACACCTCTCTGTATCCTCCCATTTATTGTGTATTCCCTTGCCTTGTTTGCCCTCCCCAAATGCATTACCTCACACTTCAAGGGATTGAATTCCATTTGCCACTTTTCTGCATACCTGACCAGTCCATCGATATCTTCCTGCAGTCTACAGCTTTCCTCCACACTCTCAACCATACGGCCAATTTTTGTATCATCTGCAAACTTCTTAATCATGCCCCCTACATTTAAGTCCAAATCATTCATATATACCACAAAAAGCAAGGGACCTAGTACTGAGCCCTGCGGGACCCCAATGGAAACAGCCTTCCAGTCACAAAAACACCCGTCGACCATTACCCTTTGCTTCCTGCCACTGAGCCAATTTTGGATCCAATTTGCCACTTTCCCTTGGATCCCATGAGCTTGTACTTTTTTGACCAGTCTGCCATGTGGGACCTTGTCACAAGCCTTGCTAAAATCCATCTAGACTACATCAAATGCACTACCCTCATTGACCTTCCTTGTTACCTACTCAAAAAATTCAATCAAGTTAGTCAGACACGACCTTCCCTTAACAAATCCATATTGACTGTCCTTGATTACTCCGTGCCTTTCTAAATGACGATTTATACTGTTCCTCAGAATTGATTCCAATAATTTGCCCACCACCGAGGTTAGATTGACTGGCCTGTAATTACTCAGTCTATCCCTTGTTCCCTTTTTAAACAACGGTACAATGTTAGCAATCCTCCAATCCTCCGGCACCACGCCTGTATTCAGGGAGGATTGGAAAATGATGGTCAGAGTCTCCGTTATTTCCTCCCTGGTTTCTTTTCACAGCCGGGGATACATTTCACCCGGGCCTGGTGATTTATCCACTTTCAAAGGTGCTAATCCTCTTAGTACTTCCTCTCTCACTATGTTTATCACATCCAATATTTCACACTCCTCCTCCTTAGCTTCAATGTCTGCATCGTCCCTCTCTTTTGTGAAGACAGACATGAAGTATTCATTAAGAACCATACCCACATCTTCCACCTACACACATAGGTTACCTTTTTGGTCTCCAATGGGCCCTATTCTTTCCTTAGTTATCCTCTTGCTCTTAATGTATTTTACTTGCTAGTATTTTTTCATGCCCTCTCTTTGCATTCCTAATTCCCTTTTTAATTTCACCCCTGCACTTTCTATACTCCTCTAGGCTTTCTGCAGTATTGAGTTCTCGGTGTCTGACATAAGCTTCCCTTTTTTGCATTATCTTACCCTGTATGCTCCCTGTCACCCAGGGGGCTCTAGATTTGGCAGCCCCGCCCTTTTTCTTTGTGGGAACACGTTTACTCTGAACCCCTTGAGTGTCTCCGACTGCTCTGACATTGCCACTCATTTCTCCATTTCCCACTTTCATTGTCATCCATTTCCCTATTTGTCCCTTTTATTGACGCCCATTTCCCTCATTGATTGTCATTTATTTCCCCATTTGTCCCCTTTTAGCACCCATCGATTTCTTACTTTCATTCCCATCTATTTCCCACTTTGATTGTCGTTCATTTCCCTTTTCATTGTCCACCATTTCCCGATTTCTTCTTTCATTCACCCTTTCTCATTGCAGTCCATTCCCCTTTCATTGCCATTCAGCTGTCGCTGTCTACTATTCGGAAGACATGACATTATTTTCTGCAACTCTGTGTATGCCGTAAGGATGAATTGGTTCCAATTTCTGCTGTCACTATTTATTATAAGGAAGCTATGGCACAATTGCATGCTATCGGTGTACATATTATAAGAGAGAGAAGGTGTAATTTTATAATAGCACTGTCCAATATTTGGAAGATTTGACTGCAATTTTGTGCATTCAATGTATGATATAAGGAAGATATGGCACCATTTTCTGCTATCCGTGAATATTACAAGTGAGATATGGCTGCACGTTCTGTTATCAGTGTAAATGATAGGAAGATACCGCACCATTCTCTGCTAACAGTGTATATTTTAAAGAAGATACAGCTCTATTTTCTGTTGTCAGTGTATATTATAAGTGCACCAATTTCTGCTGTCAAAGTATTGATACAAGTTACTTTATATACAAACAAACAAGGAAAAGTAAAAATATTTGTGTTTTCTATTTTAATTCATTAGCATTGAGCTCCGGACCCCATGAAATCTCATGGCATCAGGTCAAACATGGGCAAGGAAACCTCCTGCTGATTACCACCTACTGCCCTCCCTCAGCTGATGAATCAGTCCTCCTCCATGTTGAACACCACTTGGAGGAAGCACTGAGGGTAGCAAGGGCACAGAATGTACTCTGGGTGGGGGACTTCAATGTCCATCACCAAGAGTGGCTCGGTAGCACCACTACTGACCGAGCTGGCCGAGTCCTGAAGGACATAGCTGCCAGAATGGGCCTACGGCAGGTGGTGAGCAAACCAACACGAGGGAAAAACCTACTTGACCTCGTCCTCACCAATCTACCTGTCACAGATGCATCTGTCCATGACAGTATTGGTAGGAGCGACCACCACACAGTCCTTGTGGAGATGAAGTCCCGTCTTCACACTGAGGACACCATCCAATTGTGTGGCACTACCACCGTGCCAAATGGGATAGATTCAGAACAGATCTAGTAGCACAAAACTGGCATCCATGAGGCGCTGTGGGCCATCAGCAGCAGCAGAATTGTATTCCAGCACAATCTGTAACCTCATGGCCCGGCATATTCCTCACTCTACCATTACCAACAAGATAGGGAATCAACCCTGGTTCAATGAAGAGTGTAGAAGGGCATGCCAGGAGCAGCACCAGGCGTACCAAAAATGAGGTGCCAACCTGGTGAAGCTACAACACAGGACTACATGCGTGCTAAACAGCAGAAGCAACATGCTATAGACAGAGCTAAGCGATTCCACAACCAACGGATCAGATCAAAGCTCTGCAGTCCTGCCACATTCAGTCGTGAATGGTGGTGGACAATTAAACAACTAACGGGAGGAGGAGGCTCTGTGAACATCCCCATCCTTAATGATGGCAGAGTCCAGCACATGAGTGCAAAAGACAAGGCTGAAGCATTTGCAACCATCTATGCCATAGCATACAAGGCTACGGACCAAATGCTGGAATATGGGATTAGAGTAGACAGGGCTGATGGCGGGCGCGGACACGATGGGCCGAAGGGCCTCTATCCGTGCTGTACAACTCTATGACTCTATGACTCTATCTTCAGCCAGAAGTGCCGAGTGGATGATCCATCTCGGCCTCCTCCTGATAGCCCCAGTATCACAAAAGCCAGTCTTCAGCCAATTCGATTCACTCCACGTGATATCAAGAAACGGCTGAGTGCACTGGATACAGCAAAGGCTATGTGCCCTGACAACATCCCGTCTGTAGTGCTGAAGACTTGTGCTCCAGAACTAGCTGCACCTCGAGCCAAACTGTTCCAGTACAGTTACAACACTGGCATCTACCTGACAATGTGGAAAATTGCCCAGGTATGCCCTGTTCACAAAAAGCAGGGCAAATCCAATCCGGCCAATTACTGCCCTATCAGTCTACTCTCAATCATCAGCAAAGTGATGGAAGGTGTCGTCGACAGTGCTATCAAGCGGCACTTACTCACCAATAACCTGCTCACCGATGCTCAGTTTGGGTTCCGCCAGGACCACTCGGCTCCAGACCTCATTACAGCCTTGGTCCAAACATGGACAAAAGAGCTGAATTCCAGAGGTGAGGTGAGAGTGACTGCCCTTGACATCAAGGCAGCATTTGACCGAGTGTGGCACCAAGGAGCCCTAGTAAAATTGAAGTCAATGGGAATCAGGGGGAAAACTCTCCAGTGGCTGGAGTCATACCTAGCACAAAGGAAGATGGTAGTGGTTGTTGGAGGCCAATCATCTCAGCCCCAGGACATTGCTGCAGGAGTTCCTCAGGGCTGTGTCCTAGGCCCAACCATCTTCAGCTGCTTCATCAATGACCTTCCCTCCATCATAAGGTCAGAAATGGGGATGATTGCACAGTGTTCAGTTCCATTCACAACCCCTCAGATAATGAAGCAGTCCGTGCCCGCATGCAGCAAGACCTGGACAACATCCAGGGTTGGGCTGATAAGTGGCGTGACATTCACGCCAGACAAATGCCAGGCAATGACCATCTCCAACAAGAGAGAGTCTAACCACCTCCCCTTGACATTCAACGGCATTACCATCGCTGAATCCCCCACCATCAACATCCTGGGGGTCACCATTGACCAGAAACTTAATTGGACCAGCCACATAAATACTGTGGCTACAAGAGCAGGTCAGAGGCTGGGTATTCTGCGGCGAGTGACTCACCTCCTGACTCCCCAAAGCCTTTCCACCATCTACAAGGCACAAGTCAGGAGTGTGATGGAATACTCTCCACTTGCCTGGATGAGTGCAGCTCCAACAACACTCAAGAAGCTCGACACCATCCAGGACAAAGCAGCCCGCTTGATTGGCACCCCATCCACCACCCTAAACATTCACTCCCTTCACCACCAGCGCACAGTGGCTGCAGTGTGTACCATCCACAGGATGCACTGCAGCAACTCGCCAAGGCTTCTTCAACAGCATCTCCCAAACCCGCGATCTCTACCACCAAGAAGGACAAGGGCAGCAGGTACATGGGAACAACACCACCTGCACATTCCCCTCCAAGTCACACACCATCCCGACTTGGAAATATATCGCCGTTCCTTCATCGTCGCTGGGTCAAAATCCTGGAACTCCCTCCCTAACAGCACTGTGGGAGAACCGTCACCACACGGACTGCAGCGGTTCAAGAAGGCGGCTCACCACCACCTTCTCAAGGGCAATTAGGGATGGGCAATAAATGCTGGCCTCGCCAGCGACACCCACATCCCATGAACAAATAAAAAAAAAGCTAAAGGTTGTTTTTTAAAGTCTTATTCTATTGAAAAAGACATGATTCATTTCCTGATTCCAGTGACTGGGTAAGTTCTGCTGAGCTAATGAAAAATGCAAGGCTTGTGAGTTTCACATTGAAAGTGCAGCAATTTCAGCATTACAGAAGGGAAGATACTTTGCAAGGTTTGTTTTTCAGAAGGCAAGACATTTGACCATATTTGTTAATGTATTTTCAAAATCAAAGTATTTGTAAAGATTTGTTGTTTACTTGAAAAGAGAAGGTATTTAACAAGTTTTGTATGCATACATTAGAAGGAAAGATACCTATTACGGACTGTTTGTGTACTTTTGAAGGGATCGATCTTGGCAATGTTTCCATGTGTTCTTTAGTAGGGAACTTAGCAAGGTTTGTACGTGTATTTTCGAAGAGAAGGTACTTGGCACAGTTTGTATGCATATCTTGGAAAGAAAGGTACCGATATTTACTTTGGAAGGGAACTATCTTGACAAAGTTTGCATGTGTACTTTGGAAGGGAAGGTTTTGGCATGGTTTGTACATGTACTTTAGGAGAGAAGACACTTCAAAGGATTATATGTGTAATTTTGAAGGCAAGGTACTTCGCAAGATTTATATGTATGCTTTAGAAGGGAAGGTACTTGACCTGTTTTGTTCATAAACTTTAGGTGATTCTTGATAAAATTTACACAATTTACTTCATGATAGAAGGAACCTGGCAAGATTTAGAAGAACTTGGAAAGGGTTTTTAATGTATGTTTTAGAAGAGAAGGCATTTGAAAAGCTTTGTAGGCATATTTTGGAAGGGAAGATACTTAACCTTGTTTGCATGTGTTCTTTACAATGGGGGATCACTTGCAGGGTTTGTGCAAGTACATTAGAAGGAAATATAATTGACAAGGTTTATAAATGTACTCTAAAATGGAAGATACTGGACAAGGTTTATAAATGTACTCTAGAATGGACAATACTGGATAAGGTTTATGAATGTATTCTAGAATGGAAGATACTGGACAAAGTTTATATGTGTACCCGAGAATGGAAGATACTGGACAAGGTTTATATATGTACTCTAGAATGGAAGATACTGGACAAGGTTTGCAGATAGACCTTAGAAGGGAAGATACTTATTAATGTTTGTTGTTGCATTTTAGAAAGGATGATACTTGTGAAGAGTTATATGTGTACTTTAAAAGTAAGGTACTTGACAAAGTTTCCACGTGTACTTTAGAAGGTAAGGTAAATGACAAGAGTTATATGTGTACATTGGAGGGGCAGGTATCTGGCAAATTTGTATGTGCACTTTAGAAAGGAAGGTACTTGACAAAGTTTTGATGCATACTTGAGAAAGCACGGTAATTGAGAAGTAGTTTTGAAGAGAAGATGGTTGACAAGGCCAGTATCTGTATTTTAGATGGGAAGCTTCTTAGCAAAGCTTGTACATGTACTTTAGAAGGGAAAGTACTTGTCAAGGTTCGAATGTGCACTCTCAAAGTGAAGGTACTTGCCATGGTTTGTTCATGTACATTGGAAGGAAACATTCTTGACAAGGTTTATATGGTGCATTTTTAACAGGAGGAACTTGGCAAGGTTTTATGCATAATTTAGAAGGGAAGGCACTGGACAAAGTTTCTAAATGTACTTTACAAAGGGAGATACGCAACGAGATTTGTAGTGGTATGTTAGAAGACAAAGTACTTAATATTACATTAGAAAAGAAAACGACTTTGCAAGATTTGCACATGTATTTTAGAATGGAAGATACATGGCAACATTTGCACATGAGTTTAGAAGAAATTAATTTGGCAAGTGCTGTATGTGTACCTTAGAAAAGAAGATAATTGCATTGTTTGCATGTGTAATTTAGAAGGTAACATCTATGGCAAAAGTTGTACATGTACTTTATAGGAACCTGGCAAGGTTTGGACACATACTTTTGAAAGGAAGATATTTGTCAGGGAATGTATGTGTACTTTGTAGGGAAAACACTTGATAAGGTTTATAAATGTAATTTAGATGGGAAGATACCATAGAATGGAAAGTTTGTACATGTACTTCAGAAGGGTAGTTACTGCACCATGTTTGTAGTAATACTTTAGAAGCAAATGTACTTTTAAATGATTGCAGTGATTCTACCTACTGGCAACTTGTTCCAGAGATTGGTGACTTTCTGAGAAATGAACTTCTTGGCATCTAAAGAAAGAAAGATTTGCATTTATATAGCGTCTTTCACCACCTCAGCACTTTCCAGCCAATTAAGTACTTTTAAAGTGTAGTCACTACTGTAATGTAGGAATCTAACTTAACTCTATGCTTCTGTAACTTGTACTGATGCATCCAAGTACATAACGGCTTCACAATAGCTTCCCAACATTGGACAAGGACCTTCAGTGACACAGGCACCAGTAATTTCAACAGGGGTTCTCCCAATCTTCCGCCGTAACTTCAGCAGGAGATCAGCAGAAAGCTGGGTGAAATGTCGTAAACGGATGTTTATGCTGTTTCCCTGGGATTTCCACCAAAGTTACAGTGGGAAATTGAGGAGCCCCTGCAGAATTCTACCCCAGGAACTATAACCCCCAAGTCCTTTTCCCATTTAGCTGCCTTGAGTGCACGTCCTGCCTGTAAGGTTTGTAACTATTTTAGAAAGAAACTTGTGCTGTTTAGAAGGACAGGTATTTGACAAGGTTTGTATGTTTACTTTAGTAATAATATACTTGACAAGGTACATCTTACAAGGAAGCTATGGCACCAATATCTTATTGTCAACATACTACTGTGCATTACTTTAGTTACAAACAAAACAGGTCAAAAATATGAATGATTTTCTTTTGCTATTTGATAAAAAAATCATCTGTGTTGATCTAAAAGTTGTTTATCTCAGTTCTTATTTGATTGAAGAAACACAAGTCACTTCCTAATTCCACGGGGGAGGGGTAAATTCTGCTGAGTTCATGGAAGATGAAAATCTTGTAATTTTCCGTTGCGAGATTACGGAATGCAGTTCCAGCATTATTGAAGGGAAATAACTTGACAAGGTTTGTACTTTAGAAGGGAGGTTACTTAGGCTGATAGAATCTCACAACACAGAAGAAGGCCATTTGGCCCATCGTGCCTGTGCCGGCTATCCAATTAGTCCCACTTCCCTGCACTTTCCCCACAGCTGTGCAAATTTTTCCTTTTCAAGTATTTATCCAATTCCCATTTGAAAATTACTATTGAATCTGCTTCTTCCAGTGCATTCCAACTGCATAAAAGAAATTCTACTCATCTCCCCCCGGTTCTTTTGCCGAATATCTTAAATCTGTGTCCTCCGGTTACCGACCATCCCACCAGTGGAAACAGTTTCTCCTTATTTACTTTCTCAAAACCCCTCATAATTTTGAAGATCTCAAACTTCTCTAGTCTCTCCACATAACTGCTGCTATGATTCCAGTAAATATCCTCTGCACCCTCTCCAGGATTTGTACTCAGACTTTAAAAGGCAAGATACTTAGCAAAGTTTGTATATTTACTTTAGAAGGGAAGGTACATGAAAAAATTGTGTGTGCTTTGGAAGGGAATGTATTTGCCAGGGATTCTGAATGTGCATTAGAAAGGAGGATACTTAAAAAGGTTTGCATGTGCACTTAGATGGAAATATACTTGGCAAGGTTCATATATGTACACTCGAATGGAATATACCGGACAAGGTTTATATGTGTACTCGAGAATGGAAGATATGAGACGAGGTTTATACATGTACACTAGAATGGAAGATGCTGGACAAGGGTTATATGTGTACACTAGACTGGGAGATGATGGAAAAGGTTTATATATGTACACTAGAACGGAAGATATTAGATGAGGTTTATATATGTACACGAGAATGGAAGATACTGGACAAGGTTTATATGTGTACACTAGAATGGAAGATATTAGATGAGGTTTATACATGTACACGAGAATGGAAGATACTGGACAAGGTTTATATGTGTACACTAGAATGGAAGATATTAGATGAGGTTTATACATGTACACGAGAATGGAAGATACTGGACAAGGTTTATATGTGTACACTAGAATGGAAGATATTAGATGAGGTTTATACATGTACACTAGAATGGAAGATACTGGACAAGGTTTATATGTGTACACTAGAATGGAAGATATTAGATGAGGTTTATACATGTACACTAGAATGGATGATACTGGACAAGGTTTATATATGTACACTAGAATGGAAGATACTGGACAAGGTTTATATATGTACACTAGAATGGAAGATACTGGACAAGGTTTATATGTGCACACTAGAATGGAAGATACTGGACAAGGTTTATATATGTACACTAGAATGGAAGATACTGGACAAGGTTTATATGTGTACACTAGAATGGAAGATACTGGACAAGGTTTATATGTGCACACTAGAATGGAAGATACTGGACAAGGTTTATATATGTACACTAGAATGGAAGATACTGGACAAGGTTTATATGTGTACACTAGAATGGAAGATACTGGACAAGGTTTATATATGTACACTAGAATGGAAGATACTGGACAATGTTTGTATATGTACACTAGAATGGAAGATACTGGACAATGTTTGTATATGTACACTAGAATGGAAGATATTAGATGAGGTTTATACATGTACACTAGAATGGAAGATATTAGATGAGGTTTATACATGTACACTAGAATGGAATATACTGGACAAGGGTTATATGTGTACACTAGAATGGAAGATACTGGACAAGGTTTATATATGTACACTAGAATGGAAGATACTGGACAAGGTTTATATATGTACACTAGAATGGAAGATACTGGACAAGGTTTATATGTGTACACTAGGATGGACGATATTAGATGAGGTTTATGCATGTACACTAGAATGGAAGATACTGGACAAGGGTTATATGTGTACACTAGAATGGACGATATTAGTTGAGGTTTATACATGTACACTAGAATGGAAGATACTGGACAAGGTTTATATGTGTACACTAGAATGGAATATACTGGACAAGGTTTATATGTGTACACTAGAATGGAAGATACTGGACAAGGTTTATATATGTTGACTGGAATGGAAGATACCGGACAAGGTTCATATATGTACACTAGAATGGAAGGTACTGGATAAGGTTTATATATGTACACTAGAATGGAAGATACCGGACAAGGTTTATATGTGTACACTAGAATGGAAGATACTGGACAATGTTTATATATGTACTCTAGAATGGAAGATATTTGACGAGGTTTATATATGTATTCTAGAATGGAAGATATTTGACGAGGTTTATACATGTACACTAGAATGGAAGATACTGGACATGGGTTATATGTGTACACTAGAATGGAACATATTAGATGAGGTTTTTGCATGTACACTAGAATGGAAGATACTGGACAAGGTTTATATGTGTACACTAGAATGGAAGATACTGGACAAGGTTTATATGTGTACACTAGAATGGAAGATACCAGACAAGGATTATATATGTACACTAGAATGGAAGATATTAGATGAGGTTTATACATATACACTAGAATGGAAGATACTGGACAAGGTTCATATATGTACACTAGAATGGAAGATACCGGACAAGGTTTATATGTGTACACTAGAATGGAAGATACCGGACAAGGTTTGTATATGTACACTAGAATGGAAGATACCGGACAAGGCTTATTTATGTACACTAGAATGGAAGATATTAGATGAGGTTTATACATGTACACTAGAATGGAAGATACTGGATAAGGTTCATATATGTACACTAGAATGGAAGATACCGGACAAGGTTTATATGTGTACACTAGAATGGAAGATACCGGACAAGGTTTATATGTGTACACTAGAATGGAAGATACCGGACAAGGTTTATATGTGTACACTAGAATGGAAGATACTGGACAATGTTTATATATGTACTCTAGAATGGAAGATATTTGACGAGGTTTATGCATGTACACTAGAATGGAAGATACTGGACAAGGTTCAAATATGTACACTAGAATGGAAGATACCAGACAAGGTTTATATATGTACTCTAGAATGGAAGATACTGGACAAGGTTCAAATATGTACACTAGAATGGAAGATACCAGAGAAGGTTTATATATGTACTCTAGAATGGAATATACCGGACAAGGTTTATATGTGTACACTGGAATGGAAGATACTGGATAAGGGTTATATGTGCACACTAGAATGGAAGATACCAGACAATGTTTATATATATACACTCGAATGGAAGATACTGGACAATGTTTGTATATGTACTCTAGAATGGAAGATATTTGACGAGGTTTATGCATGTACACTAGAATGGAAGATACTGGACAAGGTTTATATGTGTACTCTAGAATGGAAAATATTCGACAAGGTTTATATATGTATTATAGAATGGAAGATATTTGATGAGGTTTATACATGTACACTAGAATGGAAGATACTGGACATGGGTTATATGTGTACACTAGAATGGAACATATTAGATGAGGTTTATACATGTGCACTGGAATGGAACATACCGGACAAGGTTTATATACGTACACTAGAATGGAAGATACTGGACAAGGTTTATATGTGTACACTAGAATGGAAGATACCGGACAAGGTTTATATGTATACACTAGAATGGAAGATATTAGATGATGTTTATACATGTACACTAGAATGGAAGATACCGGACAAGGTTTATATGTGTACACTAGAATGGAAGATACTGGACAAGGTTTATATGTGTACACTAGAATGGAAGATACCGGACATGGTTTATATGTGTACACTAGAATGGAAGATACCGGACAAGGTTTATATATGTACACTAGAATGGCAGATACTGGACATGGTTTATATGTGTACACTAGAATGGAAGATATTAGATGAGGTTTATACATGTACACTAGAATGGAAGATATTAGATGAGGTTTATACATGTACACTAGAATGGAAGATACTGGACAAGGTTTATATATATGCACTGGAATGGAAGATACCGGACAAGGTTTATATGTGTACACTAGAATGGAAGATACCGGACAAGGTTTATATGTGTACACTAGAATGGAAGATACTCGACAAGGTTTATATGTGTACACAAGAATGGAAGATACTGGACAAGGTTTATATGTGTACACTAGAATGGAAGATACCGGACAAGGTTTATATGTGTACACTAGAATGGAAGATACTGGACAAGTTTCATATATGTACACTAGAATAGAAGATACCGGACAAGGTTTATATGTGTACACTAGAATGGAAGATACTGGACAAGGTTTATATGTGTACACTAGAATGGAAGATACTGGACAAGATTTATATGTGTACACTAGAATGGAAGATACAGGACAAGGTTCATATATGTACACTAGAATGGAAGATACCAGACAAGGTTGATATGTGTACACTAGAATGGAAGATACCAGACAAGGTTTATATATGTACTCTAGAATGGAATATACCGGACAAGGTTTATATGTGTACACTAGAATGGAAGATACTGGACAAGGGTTATATGTGTACACTAGAATGGAAGATACCAGACAAGGTTTATATATATACACTAGAATGGAAGATACTGGACAATGTTTATATATGTACTCTAGAATGGAAGATATTTGACGAGATTTATGCATGTACACTAGAATGGAAGATGCTGGACAAGGTTTATATGTGTACTCTGGAATGGAAGATATTAGACAAGGCTTATATATGTATTCTAGAATGGAAGATATTTGACGAGGTTTATACATGTACACTAGAATGGAATATACTGGACAACGTTTATATATGTACACTAGAATGGAAGATACTGGACAAGGTTTATATATATGCACTAGAATGGAAGATACTGGACAACGTTTATATATGTACACTAGAATGGAAGATACTGGACAAGGTTTATATATATGCACTAGAATGGAAGATACTGGACAACGTTTATATATGTACACTAGAATGGAAGATACCGGACAAGGTTTATATGTGTACACTAGAATGGAAGATACCGGACAAGGTTTATATGTGTACACTAGAATGGAAGATACTCGACAAGATTTATATGTGTACACTGGAATGGAAGATACTGGACAAGGTTTATATGTGTACACTAGAATGGAAGATACCGGACAAGGTTTATATACGTACACTAGAATGGAAGATACTGGACAAGGTTCATATATGTACACTAGAATGGAAGATACCAGACAAGGTTTATATGTGTACACTAGAATGGAAGATACCAGACAAGGTTTATATATGTACTCTAGAATGGAATATACCGGACAAGGTTTATATGTGTACACTAGAATGGAAGATACTGGACAAGGGTTATATGTGTACACTAGAATGGAAGATACCAGACAAGGTTTATATATATACACTAGAATGGAAGATACTGGACAATGTTTATATATGCACTCGAGAATGGAAGATATTTGACGAGATTTTGCATGTACACTAGAATGGAAGATGCTGGACATGGGTTATATGTGTACTCTGGAATGGAAGATATTAGACAAGGTTTATATATGTATTCTAGAATGGAAGATATTTGACGAGGTTTATACATGTACACTAGAATGGAAGATACTGGCCCTGGGTTATATGTGTACACTAGAATGGAAGATATTAGATGAGGTTTATACATGTACACTAGAATGGAAGATACCGGACAAGGTTTATATATGTACACTAGAATGGCAGATACTGGACATGGTTTATACATGTACACTAGAATGGATGATACTGGACATGGTTTATATATGTACACTAGAATGGAAGATACTGGACAAGGTTTGTATATGTACTCTTGAATGTAAGATACTGGACAAGGATTATATATGTACACTAGAATGGAAGATATTAGATGAGGTTTATACATATACACTGGAATGGAAGATACTGGACAAGGTTCATATATGTACACTCGAATGGAAGATACCGGACAAGGTTTATATATGTACACTAGAATGGAAGATACCGGACAAGGTTTGTATGAGTACACTGGAATGGAAGATACCGGACAAGGCTTATATATGTACACTAGAATGGAAGATACTGGACATGGTTTATATATGTACACTAGAATGGAAGATACTGGACAAGGTTTGTATATGTACTCTTGAATGTAAGATACTGGACAAGGATTATATATGTACACTAGAATGGAAGATATTAGATGAGGCTATACATGTACACGAGAATGGAAGATACTGGATAAGGTTCATATATGTACACTAGAATGGAAGATACTGGACAAGGTTTATATGTGTACACTAGAATGGAAGATACTGGACAAGGTTCAAATTTGTACACTAGAATGGAAGATACCAGACAAGCTGTATATGCGTACACTAGAATGGAAGATACCAGACAAGGTTTATATATGTACTCTGGAATGGAATATACCGGACAAGGTTTATATGTGTACACTGGAATGGAAGATACTGGATAAGGGTTATATGTGTACACTAGAATGGAAGATACCAGACAAGGTTTATATATATACACTAGAATGGAAGATACTGGACAATGTTTGTATATGTACTCTAGAATGGAAGATATTTGACGAGGTTTATGCATGTACACTAGAATGGAAGATGCTGGACAAGGTTTACATTTGTACTCTAGAATGGAAGATATTCGACAAGGTTTATATATGTATTCTAGAATGGTAGATATTTGATGAGGTTTATACCTGTACACTAGAATGGAAGATACTGGACATGGGTTATATGTGTACACTAGAATGGAACATATTAGATGAGGTTTATACATGTGCACTGGAATGGAACATACCGGACAAGGTTTATATACGTACACTAGAATGGAAGATACCGGACAAGGTTTATATGTGTACACTAGAATGGAAGATACCGGACAAGGTTTATATGTATACACTAGAATGGAAGATATTAGATGATGTTTATACATGTACACTAGAATGGAATATACTGGACAAGGTTTATATATGTACACTAGAATGGAAGATACTCGACAAGGTTTATATGTGTACACTAGAATGGAAGATACTGGACAAGGTTTATATGTGTACACTAGAATGGAAGATACCGGACAAGGCTTATATATGTACACTAGAATGGAAGATATTAGATGAGATTTATACATGTACACTAGAATGGAAGATACTGGACAAGGTTCATATATGTACACTAGAATGGAAGATACCGGACAAGATTTATATGTGTACACTGGAATGGAAGATACTGGACAAGGTTTATATGTGTACACTAGAATGGAAGATACCGGACATGGTTTATATGTGTACACTAGAATGGAAGATACCGGACAAGGTTTATATATGTACACTAGAATGGCAGATACTGGACATGGTTTATACATGTACACTAGAATGGATGATACTGGACATGGTTAAAATGTGTACACTAGAATGGAAGATATTAGATGAGGTTTATACATGTGCACTGGAATGGAATATACCGGACAAGGTTTATATGTGTACACTAGAATGGAAGATATTAGATGAGGTTTATACATGTACACTAGAATGGAAGATACTGGACAAGGTTTATATATATGCACTAGAATGGAAGATACTGGACAAGGTTTATATATGTACACTAGAATGGAAGATACCGGACAAGGTTTATATGTGTACACTGGAATGGAAGATACCGGACAAGGTTTATTTGTGTACACTAGAATGGAAGATACTCGACAAGGTTTATATGTGTACACTAGAATGGAAGATACTGGACAAGGTTTATATGTGTACACTAGAATGGAAGATACCGGACAAGGTTTATATGTGTACACTAGAATGGAAGATACTGGACAAGTTTCATATATGTACACTAGAATGGAAGATACCGGACAAGGTTTATATGTGTACACTAGAATGGAAGATACTGGACAAGGTTTATATGTGTACACTAGAATGGAATATACTGGACAAGATTTATATATGTACACTAGAATGTAAGATACTGGACAAGGTTCATATATGTACACTAGAATGGAAGATACCAGACAAGGTTTATATGTGTGCACTAGAATGGAAGATATTAGATGAGATTTATACATGTACACTAGAATGGAAGATACTGGACAAGGTTCATATATGTACACTAGAATGGAAGATACCGGACAAGGTTTATATGTGTACACTAGAATGGAAGATACTGGACAAGGTTTATATGTGTACACTAGAATGGAAGATACCGGACATGGTTTATATGTGTACACTAGAATGGAAGATACCGGACAAGGTTTATATATGTACACTAGAATGGCAGATACTGGACATGGTTTATACATGTCCACTAGAATGGATGATACTGGACATGGTTAAAATGTGTACACTAGAATGGAAGATATTAGATGAGGTTTATACATGTGCACTGGAATGGAATATACCGGACAAGGTTTATATGTGTACACTAGAATGGAAGATATTAGATGAGGTTTATACATGTACATTAGAATGGAAGATACTGGACAAGGTTTATATATATGCACTAGAATGGAAGATACTGGACAAGGTTTATATATGTACACTAGAATGGAAGATACCGGACAAGGTTTATATGTGTACACTGGAATGGAAGATACCGGACAAGGTTTATTTGTGTACACTAGAATGGAAGATACTCGACAAGGTTTATATGTGTACACTAGAATGGAAGATACTGGACAAGGTTTATATGTGTACACTAGAATGGAAGATACCGGACAAAGTTTATATGTGTACACTAGAATGGAAGATACTGGACAAGTTTCATATATGTACACTAGAATGGAAGATACCGGACAAGGTTTATATGTGTACACTAGAATGGAAGATACTGGACAAGGTTTATATGTGTACACTAGAATGGAATATACTGGACAAGATTTATATATGTACACTAGAATGTAAGATACTGGACAAGGTACATATATGTACACTAGAATGGAAGATACCAGACAAGGTTTATATGTGTACACTAGAATGGAAGATACCAGACAAGGTTTATATATGTACTCTAGAATGGAATATACCGGACAAGGTTTATATGTGTACACTAGAATGGAAGATACTGGACAAGGTTTATATGTGTACACTAGAATGGAAGATACCAGACAAGGTTTATATATATACACTAGAATGGAAGATACTGGACAATGTTTATATATGTTCTCTAGAATGGAAGATATTTGACGAGGTTTATACATGTACACTAGAATGCAATATACTGGACAAGGTTTATAAATATGCACTAGAATGGAAGATACTGGACAAGGTTTATATATGTACACTAGAATGGAAGATACCGGACAAGGTTTATATGTGTACACTAGAATGGAAGATACTCGACAAGGTTTATATGTGTACACTAGAATGGAAGATACCGGACAAGGTTTATATGTGTACACTGGAATGGAAGATACTGCACAAGTTTCATATGTGTACACTAGAATGGAAGATACCGGACAAGGTTTATATGTGTACACTAGAATGGAAGATACTGGACAAGGTTTATATGTGTACACTAGAATGGAAGATACCGGACAAGGTTTATATGTGTACACTGGAATGGAAGATACTGGACAAGTTTCATATATGTACACTGGAATGGAAGATACTGGACAAGGTTTATATGTGTACACTAGAATGGAAGATACTGGACAAGGTTTATATATGTATTCTAGAATGGAAGATATTTGACGAGGTTTATACATGTACACTAGAATGGAAGATACTGGACATGGGTTATATGTGTACACTAGAATGGAAGATATTAGATGAGGTTTATACATGTACACTAGAATGGAAGATACCGGACATGGTTTATATGTGTACACTAGAATGGCAGATACTGGACATGGTTTATACATGTACACTAGAATGGATGATACTGGACATGGTTTATATGTGTACACTAGAATGGAAGATACTGGACATGGTTTATATATGTACACTAGAATGGAAGATACTGGACAAGGTTTGTATATGTACACTAGAATGTAAGATACTGGACAAGATTTATATATGTACTCTCGAATGGAAGATACTGGACAAGGTTGATATATGTACACTCGAATGGAAGATACTGGACATGGTTTATACATGTACTCTAGAATGTAAGATACTGGACAAGGGTGCTGGGTGAGCAAGACTAGCCGCAGGGCAGCAGAGTTTTGGATGAGCTCAAGTTTATGGAGGGTGGTAGATGGGAGGCCGGCCAGTGGAGCATTGGAATAGTCGTGTCTGGAGGTAATGAAAGCAAAGTTGAGGGTTTCAGCAGAAAATGGGGTGAGGCAGATGCTGAGATATTATGGAGATGGAAGTAAACAGTTCTTGTGATGGAGAGGATATTGTATCGGAAGCTCAGTTCAGAGTCAAATAGGATGCCAAGGTTGTGCTTGAGACAGTGGTCAGTCAGGGGCATGGAATCGGTGGTGAGGGAATGGTGTTTGTGATGGGGGCTGAAAACAATGGCTTCGGACTTCCCAGTGTTTAATTGGAGGAAATTGCGGCTCATCCAGGACTGGATGCTGGACATGGGTAGGCGGACAACACAAATGCAGTGGTGAGGTCAAGAGAGGTTGTGATGAGGTCGAACTGGGTGTTGTCAGCGTACATGTGGAACCTGACATCATGGGCTCGATTTTCAAAGGGGTGTGGGATGGCAGCGGCTGCGGGGGAGGGGGCGGGGTCACTGAGCGCATGGGTAACCCGACTCATTAAACCTTACTGTTTCCCATGCAATCATGAGTTAATATGTAGCCCCTTGACGTGGTTTCCGAGTTTGCCGTCCGAAAGCTGCACGGTGGGCGGACTGCGCACCCGCATCACAGGCTGTCAGCTGGAGCGGCTCTGTTTAAAGAGCCATTGCTCCAAAGGCTTTTGCTGCACCAAAGACCAAAAAGGCACAGTAGAGCAGCCCAGGGGCAAGGCTGCTCCAAGATTTAATGATGCCTCTCTGCAGCAGCTACTGGCTGGGGTGAGGGAAGTGTTTTACCCCACGGACAGAAGGAAGTGGCCTGCCTCTGCTACCGAGAAGGCCTGGCTCGAGGTGGCAGAGGAGGTCACCAGCAGCAGCAACACCTCCCGCACCTGGATCCAGTGCGGGAAGAGCTTCAATGACTTCACTAGGTTAGCCAAACGAGTGCACTTATTGATTCTCCTACATTCCGTCTTCCACATCACCCCCTAACCCTAGCCCTAACCCCCCAACTCATTCTGCACTGCCAACACTACTCCATCACATCACTCCTCACACCCACTCAAAGCTCATCCTCAACTCACCTGCACTTCCTCACCTCCCCATTCGTCACCCCACCACTACCACTCAACCCAATCCTCATGCAATGTCATGTCTCTGTCTCATACTCACCCTCTGATGCATCTCTTTCACGGTCAGCCTCACCCAAAGCGATGCATTCATCGGTTGGCCACTTCACCATCACTCACTCACTCACACGTCTGTACTTTCACCCCTTCTAGGAGAAGAGAGCGCAAAATGCACACGAGAGGGTGAGGACTGGAGGGGGGTCACAACAAGTAATGGTACTCACAGACACGCAGGAGGAGGAGGCCCTACAGATCAGCCGTACCCTCGAGTGCCTGTCCGTCGGGGACGCCGAGACTGGCACCCCACAAACATCTGGTGACACAACTTTAACATTCATCACACACAATATGAATTGATGTTAACAATGCTTGGTATGTTGAACACCTCAGTATGCTCATCGCAACATGAAACACCTGTGATAATGCTTAATATTGCCTTCTGTTCTCTTACAGGCCCTTCAGCGACTGCTGTGACGGCAGAGGCTGATTCCTCAGAGGAGCTCCCGGCATCTGAGAGTGCATCATCACATCTGAGCGAGCCATCCCCCAGCGCAGATACCCACACCTCGGTGGGTCCTAATAGTCAGTTAATTAGGTTGGCAACTGGTGAGTCACCACACACAAGTGATCACGAGCAGACACTGGTGGCAGGGGCAGCTGTGGAGAGTCCGCGTCGGTGGGAGCACTCCTCTCCAGGCTCTGCTCAGCTGGACTCAGATGCTGAACCCTGGGGGCCATCCTTTAAAAGGAGAATGATCGAGGGACACAATAACGCAGAGGATGGAGGAGTCCAACTCCTGCATTAGTGGAATGGCGGCACAGGCAAGTGCAGGAATGTCTGCGATGGAGGGAAGGCTAGCCTCCATTGAGCTTCAAGCATGGCTCACAAATGAGTCTATTTGGGCCCTGACAACGGCCGTTCAGATTCAGGGTGAACAACATTCTGCCACCTTAAACAGGCTGACAGATACTTTAGAAGTGGCCTTCCAAGATATCGCACATGTCCTCCAAACTATCGTCCAGCAGAGTGGTAGGAGTGATGTGGGCCTGGCCCAGGAGAGGGATGACGGCGAAAGGGGACATTGAAGTGGGGACGCCACTCAAAGTGCTCCCACAGCTCACCCGTTGCCCCCCTCTCAACCAGTACCCACAATGCTGCCTCCTCTCCAGGTGGCCGAGTCAACCCCCTGAACAGGTGCAGGTGGAGCAGTCTTTGGAGGGGCCCTCACAGGCTCCAAAACCCAGAGGACGTAGGCCCAAAACATCTAAACAGTCAGGGCATGAACATGAGCAACCTGCCACTACCTCTGCTGCAGCCACAGGGGATGCAACACGTAGAATTAGTCGGAAGAGAAAGGTGAAGGTTTTGTGATCACGAAGGGTTTGCACAAGGGTGTCTGACAGACTGTCATGTTTTCCATTTATATTTGTTTTTTGTTATATTCACATTAAATGTTCTCATTCTCATCACTACTGCCACGTCTTGCCCATTCTTGACTGGCTTTTGTGATAGGGCCCTTTCATGAGGCTCACCATGAACGGCGACACTTGATGCCACCCATTGGGTCACTTTACAATGGGTGTGTGTGTAGTTGTAGGACTGTTTTATGTTGGGGGGACGGTGGGGGGCTGCTCTTTGCAGGTAGTGTGAGGACTGGACTCTTCATACTTTCTGATGTTAGGAGAACTGTTCACATATGAGTGACTCCCTGGCCTCACGAGCAGCCAGGTGATATGCTGCTCTGCCCATGGGTTCGTCGTCCTCATCCTCCTCCTCAATGTGGGTGGCCGATGTGGATGGTGGATGAAGGGATGGGGCCTCTTCATATGGAACCCTTCTCTGTTGTGCCATGTTGTGCGGGGCACAACATACTACTATAACGCGTCCCATTCTGGCTGGAGCGTATTGAAGCAGAACGATCGAGGCACCTAAAGTGCATCTTGAGCAGCCCTATAGCATGCTCAATTGTAGATTTGGTGGCGATGTGGTTGTCGTTATATCGATGCTGTTGCTCGGAGATGGGGTTCCTCAGAGGTGTCATGAGCCACGTGTGCAGGGGTTATCCCTTGTCCCTGATGAACCAGCCCTTAAGGATGTTCAGTGCATGGAAGAGGGGCGGGATGTTGGATTCCCTCAGAATGAAGGCGTCGTGGCAGCTGCCAGGGAATCTGGCGCACACGTGAAGGAATCTTTTGTGGTGGTCACAGATGAGCTGAGTGTTGATGGAGTGATAGCCCTTCCTGTTGATGAACAGTCCTGGCTCGTGTGGAGGTGCTCGTATTGCTATATGGGTGCAATCGATTGCGCCCTGCACCCGTGGGAAGCCAGCCACAGTGTGGAATCCCACTGCCCTCTCCGTCTGGCTGAGGGTCGTCCATGGGGAAGTTGACGTGGTGCGAGGTCCTGCGAAACAAGCCCTCGGTGACCTGCCTTATGCACTCGTGTGCAGATGTCTGAGAGGCCCTGCCGATGTCCCCAGTGGCACCCTGGAATGATCCGGAGGCGAAGAAGTTGAGGGCAGTGGTGACTTTAACAGCGACGGGTAATGAGACGCCGCTCGGCCCAGCCGGGAGCAGCTCGGCATGAAGGAGGCTGCAGATGACTGCGACCACCTGGTGACTGACTCTGAGCCTCCGTATGCACTGCTCCTCAGAGAGGTCCAGGAAGCTGAGCCTCAGTCTGTAGACCCTGTGGTGAAGGTAGTGCCTCCTGCGACGTCGCTCCCTCTGTTGTTCCCCTCTGTGTTGTTGTGCAGGTCCCTGTGGCACAGCACAGTGTTGTGGAGCTGCAAATGGCGGAAGTGCACGCCGTGCCTGGCGAGGCTGGTGATGTGCCTCATCCTCAGATGTAGTGGTGAATGCAGCCATCGCGCCCACCATCTTGACAGTGTGAGCTTGAGGGAGTCCGAAAAGTTGGTAAATATGTATGAACAGAAGAATTCTGAGTGGTAACTAAGAATTTTCAGTGTAAACACAAAGATCTCCCAGCCAAAGGTTTGTCTGAAAGACCAGAGTGCCCTGCTGCAATAACTCACCTTTTATCGCCGTCTGTCAAACAAGCATTTCAATGTCTAACTGGCTGCTGGCTGAAACACGTCTCCTAAAACATGGAGCACGGGAAACGCACTGAGGCCGAATGAAAATCGGTCTCCTGCCTCAATCACCATGAAATTAACTACTTCAAACACTTAAACTAGCCAAATAACTGTGTTAACTATCATCCCGCTGGCTTTAATTGCCGGTGGGACTTCAGAATTCGTGAGGCGCTCGCACACACAGACGCGTCTGTGGGGAGTCCAAAAGTTGGCGGGTTGGAGCCGGCTTCCTCGCCCGCTCGGGATTTCCCCGATTCTCCGAGACCACCCGCCCCCAACGCACCCGCACTTCAGCTTGAAAATCGAGCCCCATGTCTTCGGATGATGTTGCTGAGGGGCGGCACAGAGTCGGGAAATGTGTCTCCAAGGGTAACGGTGTGGGGCTGAGAAGAGGAGCCATTGCAGGAGATTCTCTGGCTCTGACTGGATAGGGGAGTCTGGTACCAGGCGAGGGCAGGTGAACTGAGAGAAGAGGCGTTGGAGGAGGTCGGAGTGGTCGGCCGTGTCAACGGTTACTGTGGGGTCAGGAAGAATGAGGAGGGATAATGCACCATGGTCACAGTCACAGAGGATGTCGTTTGTAACTCTGATTATTTTGATTTGATCATTTTAAGCAGATGAAATGCCACCTCATTATTACAAACATGACCACTGCAAAAGCTCTTGCCTGATTTTTGCCTGATTTATCAGACCTGAGGACACATCCTGTTTCACAACATCACAATATCTATATTTTATATTTTTATAAAAATATTGAACGAATTTAAAAAGGTTTATGCAATTGCTTGCGGAAAGGAATTTAGTCTTCTTTTGGGTGTGTCGACATATGGGTGAGGGGGGGTGGTCAGATGAATACATGGGGTGAATTCAGTCATTTTATGGCCCTACTTGTACACTTGTAAATGAGGCAGTAGCAGGGGAGCATGGAGAAATAAAGAACTTGCATTTATATAGCCCCTTTCATGACCTCAGGAGGTCCCAAAGCGCTTTAGAGCCAATGAAGTACTTTTGAAACGTAGTCACTGTTGTAATGTAGGAAACGAGGGAGCCAATTTGTTTCCCACAAACAGCAATGTGGTAATGGCCAGTTTATTTGTTAAAGGTGTTGGTTGAGGGATAAATGTTGGCCAGGACATCAGGACACTCCTGCCGTTCTTCGAAATTGTACCTTGGGACCTTTTACATCTACCTGAGAGGGCAGACCGGCCTTGGTTTAACATTGCATGCAAAGAACGGCACCACCAACAGTGCAACACTCCCTCAGTTCTGCACTGGAATGTTAGCCTAGATTAGATGCTTAAGTCTCTGGAGTAGGTCTTGAACCCACCACCTTCTGGCTATTAGAAATTCTAATATAGCTTCTAAAGTACGCGTAGAAACCTTCCAAAATACCTCCTCATTAAATATACAAGACGCATTGCCCAGTACCTTCCATTCTAAAATACACATACACCATTGCTGAATATCTTGTCAAGTACTTTCCCCTATAAAGTACAAGCACAACTCTTGCAAAGTGTCTTCCCTTCTGAAGTCGAAACCTCAGCAAATACCATTTCTTGCTGAGCACCTTCCCTTCTCAAACATGCTCAAAACGACTTGACAGTTCTTCAGCGTGCACATACGAGGGAAGAGGCATGACGAGGTTTGTCCATAGATTTTTGAATGGAATGTGCTTGGCAAGGTTTGCACGTGTAGCTTAGAAGGGAAGACATTGAGGATCCCTTTAAATAGTACTTGAAGTGGCCATCTCAAAATTTTGACTACTCACGGTTTGCTGGCCAGAGCAGGAAATGGCATTAGTCAGTTGGTAAAGTTAGGAAATTGCATCGGCATCATGATGATGCCCTGCGACCCCGATGAGCATGTACTTATGAGGCTCCCACCCTGCTTCAGATGGAATTTCTGGCCCCGAGGGATTGTCCCTCCAGGTATATCAGAGAAGTTCTGCAAGCAGCACAAACTGGACGAGAAAGACTGACACTCCTTGTGTGTCAATGCTATTTAAAGGTGTCAGTCTTGGCTCAATGGCCGCAGTCTCTGGAAGGTACTTGGCAATGCGTCTCGTATATTGAATGCGGAGGTACTTCGGAAGATTTCTACGCGGACTTTAGAAGCTATATTAGAATTTCTAATAGCCATTTTAAGCATTTATTTTGAAGAAGCTATTAAGAGATTTTTCTTCCATTCCCATCTAGGACTGGTCACACAAGGCTGTGTTTGAAGAGTCCAATGATGTCGACTGCAGCACCTTCGTGGACTACTGACTACTATGACTACAATGCAACTGAGTTTGTTTACTTATGTGAAGATGGTGATGCCAACTTATTCGGAACCACTTTTACAGCAGTCTTGTACAGCCTGGTCTTTATTTTCAGCCTGGTTGGGAATACTTTAGTTTTGTGGATCCTGGTGAGTTACGAGAAGCTGAAAAGTATAGCAGACATCTTTATTCTGAATCTGGCCATCTCCGATTTACTTTTTGCCTTCTCGCTCCCATTCTGGGCTGTGGATCATACCCATGGATGGATCTTTGGCAATGCCATGTGCAAAATAATGAGTTCGATGTTCTTCGTCGGTTACTACAGCGGGATCATGCTGCTGACCTTGATGACTGCCGACCGATACTTTGCGGTGGTGCATGCTCTGTTTGCTGTCAGAACCAGGAAGATCTGTTATGCTGTGGCAGCCAGTTTTGTGGTTTGGGGAATTAGCATCTCAGCAACAGTCCCCGAGTTGATCTTCTCTGGTATTATAGATTATGGAGAGCGAAGCATCTCCTGTGGAAGTATCTACCCAAGTGAGAGTGGGCATATATGGCGACTGTTGGGATGTTATCAGCAAAATCTCTTGTTCTTCTTAATTCCATTTGCTGTTATTGTGTTCTGTTACTATAGAATTCTCAACACAGTCATTAGGTGTAAAGCAAGGAGGAAACTCAAAACAGTGAAAGTTATCTTCTGTATTGTGGTGGTGTTCTTTGTGTGTTGGGCACCTTACAATGTCGTTATCTTCCTGCTGTCTTTGTCTGAACTCCAAGTCCCAGCGTTCTCAACCTGTGAGGTAGACAAGCACCTGCTTTATGCGTTTTACATTTGTCGGAACTTAGCTTATTTCCACTGCTGTCTAAATCCCTTCTTTTATGCTTTTGTGGGTACAAAGTTCAGGAAACATTTAATTCAGGGAGTGAGTAAATGCCTTCCTTGGATGAAGATTCGTAAACAACAGAAATACAGACTCAGAAGTCTTAGTCGGGGCAGCTCACATGACAAATCGGATGCTTCTTCTGCTTTTTTCACAAACTGTTCATAAGCCAATGCGAGATAGATCCAACCATTTATACAGTGAGATTCATTACAAGCATTGACAGTGTGAGATCAATCAAATCCAATCATTTAATGTGAAGTAGTTCCAAATCAGCTACTTCCAGTGAGATATACATCCAATCTAGTTACTTACAGTGTGAGAGATCCAACCCAATTATTTTTTATTTTTATTCGTTCATGGGATGTGGGCGTCGCTGGTGAGGCCGGCATTTATTGCCCATCCCTAATTGCCCTTGAGAAGGTGGTGGTGAGCCGCTTTCTTGAACCGATGGAGTCCGTGTGGTGACGGTTCTCCCACAGTGCTGTTGGGAAGGGAGTTCCAGGATTTTGACCCAGCGACGATGAAGGAACGGCGATATATTTCCAAGTAGGGATGGTGTGTGACTTGGAGGGGAACGTGCAGGTGGTGTTGTTCCCCTGTGCCTGCTGCTCTTGTCCTTCTAGGTGGTAGAGGTCGTGGGTTTGGGAGATGCTGTCGAAGAAGCCTTGGCGAGTTGCTGCAGTGCATCCTGTGGATGATACACACTGCAGCCACAATGCGCCGGTGGTGAAGTGAGTGAATGTTTAGGGTAGTGGATGGGGTGCCAATCAAGCTTTGTCCTGGATGGTGTCGAGCTTCTTGAGTGTTGTTGGAGCTGCACTCATCCAGGCAAGTGGAGAGTATTCCATCACACTCCTGACTTGTGCCTTGTAGATGGTGGAAAGGCTTTGTGGAGTCAGGAGGTGAGTCACTCACCGCACAATAACCCGCCTCTGACCTGCTCTCGTAGACACAGTATTTATATGGCTGGTCCAGTTAAGTTTCTGGTCAATGGGGACCCCCAGGATATTTATTTACAGTGTGATATAGATCCAATCCAATTATTTACAGTGTGAGATAGATCCAATCCAATTACTTACAGTGTGAGATAGATCCAATCCAATTAATTACAGTGTGAGATAGATCCAATCCAATGATTTACATTGAGATAGATCCAATCCAATTACTGACAGTGAGATAGATCCAATCCAATTATTTACAGTGTGAGATATATCCAATCCAATTATTTACAGTGTGAGATAGATCCAATCCAATTATTTACAGTGTGAGATAGATCCAATCCAATTATTTACAGTCTGAGAGATGCAATCAAATTATTTCATGTGAGATAGATCCAATCCAATTATTTACAGCGTGAGATCGATCCAATCCAATTATTGACAGTGTGAGATAGATCCAATCCAATTATTTACAGTGAGAGAGGTCCAATCTAATTATTTAAAGTGTGAGATAGATCCAATCCTATTATTTACAGTGAGATAGATCCAATCCAATTATTTACAGTGTGAGAGGTCCAATCCAATTATTTACAGTGTGAAACAGATCCAATCCAATTATTTACAGTGTGAGATAGATCCAATCCAATTATTTACAGTGTGAGAGGTCCAATCCAATTATTTACAGTGTGAGATAGATCCAATCCAATTATTTACAGTGTGAGATAGATCCAATCCAATTATTTACAGTGTGAGATAGATCCAAACCAATTATTTACATTGAGATAGATCCAATCCAATTAGTTACATTGAGATAGATCCAATCCAATTACTTGCAATGTGAGATAGATCCAATCCAATTATTTATAGCGTGAGATCGATCGAATCCAATTATTGACAGTGTGATAGATCCAATCCAATTATGTACAATGTGAGAGATCCAATCCAATTATTTACAGTGAGATAGATCCAATCCAATTATTTACAGTGTGAGAGAGATCCAATCCTATATATTTACAGTGTGAGATAGATCCAATCCAATTATTTACAGTGTGAGAGATCCAATCCAATTATTAAAGTGTGAGATAGACGCAATCCAATTAATTACAGCGTGAGATAGATCCAATCCAATTATTTACGGTGTGAGAGATCCAATCCAATTATTTACAGTGTGTGATAGATCCAATCCAATTATTTACAGTGTGAGATAGATCCAATCCAATTATTTACATTGAGATAGATCCAATCCAATTATTTACATTGAGATAGATCCAATCCAATTACTTACAGTGTGATTCGGATCGAATCAAATTATTTACAGTGTGAGATATCCAATCCAATTACTGACAGTGTGTGATAGATCCAATCCAATTATTTACGGTGTGAGAGATCCAATCCAATTATTTACAGTGTGTGATAGATCCAATCCAATTATTTACAGAGTGAGATAGATCCAATCCAATTATTTACATTGAGATAGATCCAATCCAATTATTTACATTGAGATAGATCCAATCCAATTACTTACAGTGTGATTCAGATCGAATCAAATTATTTACAGTGTGAGATATCCAATCCAATTACTGACAGTGTGTGATAGATCCAATCCAATTATTTACAGTGTGAGAGATCCAATCCAATTACTTACCGTGTGAGATAGATCCAATCCAGGTATTTACAGTGATATAGATCCATTCCCGTTATTTACAGTGTGAGAGATCCTATCCAATTAGTGCAGTGTGAGTGATGCAATCCAATTATTTACAATGAGAAAGATCCATTTCAATTATCTAATGTGAGAAAGATCCAGACCAATTATGTACAGTGTGAGAGATCCAAAGCAATTATTTACAATGAGAGAGATCCAATCCAATTATTTACAATGAAAAAGATCCAATTCAATCTTGTAATGTGATATAGATCCAATCCAATTTTTTACAGTGTGAGAGATCCAATCCAATTATTTACAGTGTGAGATAGATACAATCCTATTATTTACAGTGTGAGATAGATCCAATCCAATTATTTACAGTGTGCGATAGATCCAATCTAATTATTTAAAGTGTGAGATAGATCCAATCCTATTATTTACAGTGAGATAGATCCAATTTAATTCTTTACAGTGTGAGAGGTCCAATCCAATTATTTACAGTGTGAGATAGATCCAATCCTATAATTTACAGTGTGAGATAGATCCAATCCAATTATGTACAGTGTGAGCGATCCAATCCAATTATTTACAGTGTGAGATAGATCCAATCCAATTATTTATAGCGTGTGATAGGTCCAATCGAATTATTTGCAGTGTGAGATAGATCCAATCCAATTAATTACAGTGTGAGATAGATCCAATCCAATTATTTACAGTTTCAGATATATCCAATCCAATTATTTACAGTGTGAGATCAATCCAATCCAATTATTTACAGTGTGAGATAGATCCAATCGAATTATTTACAGTGTGAGAGATCCAAAGCAATTATTCACAGTGTGAGATAGATCCAATCCAATTATTTACAGTGTGAGATATATCCAATCCAATTATTTACAGTGTGAGATAGATCCAATCCAATTATTTACAGTGAGATATATCCAATCCAATTATTTACAGTGTGAGATAGATCCAATCCAATTATTTACAGTGTGAGATATATCCAATCCAATTATTTACAGTGTGAGATCGATCCAATCCAATTATTTACAGTGTGAGATAGATCCAATCCAATTATTTACAGTGTGAGAGATCCAAAGCAATTATTTACATTGTGAGATAGATGCAATCCAATTATTTACAATGAGATAGATCAAATCCAATTATTAACAGTGTGAGATAGATCCAATACAATTATTCATGGTGTGAGACAGATCCAATCCAACTATTTACAGTGTGAGATAGATCTAATCCAAATATTTAAAGTGTGAGATAGATCCAATCCAAATATTTACAATCTGAGAGATCGAATCAAATTATCACATGTGAGATAGATCCAATCCAATCATTTAAAGTGTGAGATAGATCCAATCCAATTATTTACAGTCTGAGAGATCCAATCAAATTATTTCATGTGAGATAGATCCAATCTAATTACTTACAGTGTGAGATAGATCCAATCCAATTACTTAAAGTGTGAGATAGATCCAATCCAATTATTTACAGTGAGATAGATCCAATCCAATTGTCTACAGTGTGAGATAGATACAATCCTATTATTTACAGTGTGAGATAGATCCAATCCAATTATTTACAGTGTGCGATGGATCCAATCTAATTATTTAAAGTGTGAGATAGATCCAATCCAATTATTTTCAGTGAGATAGATCCAATCCAATTATTTACAGTGTGAGAGGTCCAATCCAATTATTTATAGAATCATAGAATCATAGAAGTTACAACATGGAAACAGGCCCTTCGGCCCAACATGTCCATGTCGCCCAGTTTATACCACTAAGCTAGTCCCAATTGCCTGCACTTGGCCCATATCCCTCTTTACCCATCTTACCCATGTAACTGTCCAAATGCTTTTTAAAAGACAAAATTGTACCCGCCTCTACTACTGCCTCTGGCAGCTCGTTCCAGACACTCACCACCCTTTGAGTGAAAAAATTGCCCCTCTGGACCCTTTTGTATCTCTCCCCTCTCACCTTAAATCTATGCCCCCTCGTCATAGACTCCCCTACCTTTGGGAAAAGATTTTGACTATCGACCTTATCTATGCCCCTCATTATTTTATAGACTTCTATAAGATCACCCCTTAACCTCCTACTCTCCAGGGAAAAAAGTCCCAGTCTGTCTAACCTCTCCCTATAAGTCAAACCATCAAGTCCCGGTAGCATCCTAGTAAATCTTTTCTGCACTCTTTCTAGTTTAATAACATCCTTTCTATAATAGGGTGACCAGAACTGTACACAGTACTCCAAGTGTGGCCTCACCAATGCCCTGTACAACTTCAACAAGACATCCCAACTCCTGCATTCAATGTTCTGACCAATGAAACCAAGCATGCCGAATGCCTTCTTCACCACCCTATCCACCTGTGACTCCACTTTCAAGGAGCTATGAACCTGTACTCCTAGATCTCTTTGTTCTATAACTCTCCCCAACGCCCTACCATTAACGGAGTAGGTCCTGGCCCAATTCGATCTACCAAAATGCATCACCTCACAGTTATCTAAATTAAACTCCATCTGCCATTCATCGGCCCACTGGCCCAATTTATCAAGATCCCGTTGCAATCCTAGATAACCTTCTTCACTGTCCACAATGCCACCAATCTTGGTGTCACCTGCAAACTTATTAACCATGCCTCCTAAATTCTCATCCAAATCATTAATATAAATAACAAATAACAGCGGACCCAGCACCGATCCCTGAGGCACACCGCTGGACACAGGCATCCAGTTTGAAAAACAACCCTCTACAACCACCCTCTGTCTTCTGTTGTCAAGCCAATTTTGTATCCAATTGGCTACCTCACCTTGGATCCCATGAGATTTAACCTTATGTAACAACCTACCATGCGGTACCTTGTCAAAGGCTTTGCTGAAGTCCATGTAGACCACGTCTACTGCACAGCCCTCATCTATCTTCTTGGTTCCCCCTTCAAAAAACTCAATCAAATTCGTGAGACATGATTTTCCTCTCACAAAACCATGCTGACTGTTCCTAATTAGTCCCTGCCTCTCCAAATGCCTGTAGATCCTGTCCCTCAGAATACCCACTAACAACTTAACCAATACAGATGTCAGGCTCACCGGTCTGTAGTTCCCAGCCTTTTCCCTGCCGCCCTTCTTAAACAAAGGCACAACATTTGCTACCCTCCAATCTTCAGGCACCTCACCTGTAGCGGTGGATGATTCAAATATCTCTGCTAGGGGACCCGCAATTTCCTCCCTAACCTCCCATAACGTCCTGGGATACATTTCATCAGGTCCCGGAGATTTATCTACCTTGATGCGTGTTAAGACTTCCAGCACCTCCCTCTCTGTAATATGTACACTCCTCAAGACATCACTATTTATTTCCCCAAGTTCCCTAACATTCATGCCTTTCTCAACCGTAAATACCGATGTGAAATATTCATTCAGGATCTCACCCATCTCTTGTGGTTCAGCACATAGATGACCTTGTTGATCCTTAAGAGGCCCTACTCTCTCCCTAGTTACTCTTTTGTAGTGTGAGATAGATCCAATCCTATTATTTACAGTCTGAGATAGATCCA
Source organism: Heptranchias perlo (assembly GCF_035084215.1). Classification (NCBI taxonomy): domain Eukaryota; kingdom Metazoa; phylum Chordata; class Chondrichthyes; order Hexanchiformes; family Hexanchidae; genus Heptranchias; species Heptranchias perlo. The sequence goes on along the minus strand of NC_090326.1, from coordinate 8,587,299 downwards.
ATCCAATTATGTACAGTGTGAGAGATCCAATCCAATTATTTACAGTGTGAGATAGATCCAATCATTTTATTTACAGTGTGAGATAGATCCAATCCAATTATTTACAGTGTGAGAGATCCAATCCAATTATTAAAGTGTGAGATAGACGCAATCCAATTAATTACAGCGTGAGATAGATCCAATCCTATAATTTGCAGTGTGAGATAGATCCAATCCTATTATTTACATTGAGATAGATCCAATCTAATTCTTTACAGTGTGAGAGGTCTAATCCAATTATTTACAGTGTGAGATAGATCCAATCCAATTATGTACAATGTGAGAGATCCAATCCAATTATTTACAGTGTGAGATAGATCCAATCCTATTATTTACAGTGTGAGATAGATCCAATAAAATTATTTACAGTGTGAGAGATCCAATCCAATTATTAAAGTGTGAGATAGACGCAATCCAATTAATTACAGCGTGAGATAGATTCAATCTAATTATTTACAGTGTGAGATAGATCCAATCTAATTATGTACAATGTGAGAGATCCAATCCAATTATTTACAGTGTGAGATAGATCCAATCCTATTATTTACAGTGTGAGATAGATCCAATCTAATTATGTACAATGCGAGAGGTCCAATCCAATTATTTACAGTGTGAGATAGATCCAATCCAATTATGTACAATGTGAGAGATCCAATCCAATTATTTACAGTGTGAGATAGATCCAATCCTATTATTTACAGTGTGAGATAGATCCAATAAAATTATTTACAGTGTGAGACATCCAATCCAATTATTAAAGTGTGAGATAGACGCAATCCAATTAATTACAGCGTGAGATAGATTCAATCTAATTATTTACAGTGTGAGATAGATCCAATCCTATTATTTACTGTGTGAGATAGATCCAATCCTATAATTTACAGTGTGTGATAGATCCAATCCTATTATTTACATTGAGATAGATCCAATCTAATTATTTACAGTGTGAGAGGTCCAATCCAATTATTTACAGTGTGAGATCGATCCAATCCTATAATTTACAGTGTGAGATAGATCCAATCCAATTATGTACAATGTGAGAGATCCAATCCAATTATTTACAGTGTGAGATAGATCCAATCCTATTATTTACAGTGTGAGATAGATCCAATAAAATTATTTACAGTGTGAGAGATCCAATCCAATTATTAAAGTGTGAGATAGACGCAATCCAATTAAATACAGCGTGAGATAGATCCAATCTAATTATTTACAGTGTGAGATAGATCCAATCCAATTATTTACAGTGTGAGACAAATGCAATCCAATTATTTGCAGTGTGAGATAGATCCAATCCAATTATTTACAGTGTGAGATAGATCCAATCCAATTATTTACAGTGAGATATATCCAATCCAATTATTTACAGTGTGAGATAGATCCAATCCAATTATTTACAGTGTGCGATATATCCAATCCAATTATTTACAGTGTGAGATCGATCCAATCCAATTATTTACAGTGTGAGATAGATCCAATCTAATTATTTACAGCGTGAGAGATCCAAAGCAATTATTCACATTGTGAGATAGATGCAATCCAATTATTTACAATGAGATAGATCAAATCCAATTATTAACAGTGTGAGATAGATCCAATACAATTATTCATGGCGTGAGACAGATCCAATCCAACTATTTACAGTGTGAGAGATCCAATCCAATTATTTACTGTGTGAGATAAATCCATTCCAATTATTTACAGTGAGATAGATCCAATCCAATTGTTTACAGTGGGAGAGATCCAATCCAATTATTTACAGTGTGAGATATATCCAATCCAATTATTTACAGTCTGAGATAGATCCAATCCAATTATTTACAGTGTGAGAGATCCAATCCAATTATTAAAGAGTGAGATAGATCCAATCCAATTATTTACAGTGTGAGATCGATCCAATACAATTATTTACAGTGTGAGAGATCCAATCCAATTATGTACAGTGTGAGATGGATCCAATTCAATTATTTACAGTGTGAGAAAGATCCAATCTAATTACTTACAGTGTGATATAGATCCAATCCAATTATTTACAGTGTGAGTTAAATCCAATCCAATTATTTACAGTGTGAGAGATCCAATCCAATTACTTACAGTGTGAGATAGATCCAATCCAAATATTTAAAGTGTGAGATAGATCCAATCAAATTATTTACAGTGTGAGATGGATCCAATCCAGGTATTTACAGTGATATAGATCCAATCCCGTTATTTACAGTGTGAGAGATCCTATCCAATTAGTGCAGTGTGAGAGATGCAATCCAATTATTTACAAAGAGAAAGATCCAAATTAATTATCTAATGTGAGATAGATCCAGTCCAATTATGTACAGTGTGAGAGATCCAAAGCAATTATTTGCAATGAGATAGATCCAATCCAATTATTTACAATGAGAAAGATCCAATTCAATCTTTTAATGTGATATAGATCCGATCCAATATTTTACAGTGTGAGAGATCCAATCCAATTATATACAGTGTGAGATAGATTAATTACAGTTATTCATAGCGTGAGACAGATCCAATACAACTATTTACAGTGTGGGATAGATCCAATCCAATTATTTACAGTGTCAGAGATCCAATCCAGTTATATACAGTAAGGTAGAACCAATCCAATTATTTACAGTGTGAGCGATCCAATCCAAATATTTCCAGTGTGAGATAGATCCAATCCAATTATTTACAGTGTGAGAGATCCAATCCAATTATTTACTCTGTGAGATAGATCCAATCCTATTACTTACAGTGTGAGTTGGATCCAATCCAAATATTTTGAGTGTGAGATAGATCCACCCTAATTATTTACAGTGTGAGATAGATCCAACCCAAATTTTTACAGTGTGAGATAGATCCAATCCTATTCTATACAGTGTGAGATAGATCCAATCCAATTATTTACAGTGTGAGACGGATACAATCCTATTATATACACTGTGAGGTGAATCCAATCCAATTACGAACAGTGTGAGATAGATCCAATCCAATTATTTATAATGTGAGATAGATCCAATCCAATTATTAACAGTGTGCGATAGATCCAATCCAATTATTTAAGGTGTGAGATAGATCCAATCCAATCATTTACAGTGTGAGATAGATCCAATCCAATCATTTACAGTGTGAGATAGATCCAATCCAATTATTTACAGTGTGAGATCGATCCAATCCAATTATTTACAATGATATAGATCCAATCCAATTAATTACAGTGTGACAGATCCAATCCAATTATTTACAGTGAGATAGATCCAATCCAATTATTTACAGTGTAAGATAAATCCAATCCAATTATTGAGAGTGTGAGATATATCCAATCGAATTATTCACAGGGTGTGATAGATCCAATCCAATTAGTTACAATGAGATAGATAAAATCCAATTATTTACATTGCGAGATGGATCCATTCCAATTATTTACAGTGTAAGAGACCCAATCCAATTATTTACAGTGAGATAGATCCAACCCAATTATTTACAGTGTGAGATGGATCGAATCCAATTATAAACAGTGTGAGTTAGATCCAATCCAATTATTTACAGTGTGAGATCGATCCAATCCAATTACTTACAGTGTGAGATAGATCCAATCCAAATATTTAAAGTGTGAGATAGATCCAATCAAATTATTTACAGTGTGAGATGGATCCAATCCAGGTATTTACAGTGATATAGATCCAATCCCGTTATTTACAGTGTGAGAGATCCTATCCAATTAGTGCAGTGTGAGAGATGCAATCCAATTATTTACAAAGAGAAAGATGCAAATTAATTATCTAATGTGAGATAGATCCAGTCCAATTATGTACAGTGTGAGAGATCCAAAGAAATTATTTACAATGAGATAGATCCAATCCAATTATTCACAATGAGAAAGATCCAATTCAATCTTTTAATGTGATATAGATCCAATCCAATATTTTACAGTGTGAGATAGATTAATTACAGTTATTCATAGCGTGAGACAGATCCAATACAACTATTTACAGTGTGGGATAGATCCAATCCAATTATTTACAGTGTGAGCGATCCAATCCAGTTATATACAGTGAGATAGAACCAATCCAATTATTTACAGTGTGCGAGATCCAATCCAAATATTTCCAGTGTGAGATAGATCCAATCCAATTATTTACAGTGTGAGAGATCCAATCCAATTATTTACTGTGTGAGATAGATCCAATCCTATTATTTACAGTGTGAGTTGGATCCAATCCAAATATTTTGAGTGTGAGATAGATCCACTCTAATTATTAACAGTGTGAGATAGATCCAACCCAAATTTTTACAGTGTGAGATAGATCCAATCCTATTCTATACAGTGTGAGATAGATCCAATCCAATTATTTACAGTGTGAGATAGATCCAATCCTATTATATACACTGTGAGATGAATCCAATTCAATTACGAACAGTGTGAGATAGATCCAATCCAATTATTCATAATGTGAGATAGATCCAATCCTATTATTTACAGTGTGTGATAGATCCAATCCAATTATTTAAGGTGTGAGATAGATCCAATCCAATCATTTACAGCGTGAGACAGATCCAATACAACTATTTACAGTGTGGGATAGATCCAGTCCAATTATTTACAGTGTGAGAGATCCAATCCAGTTAGAAACAGTGAGATAGAACCAATCCAATTATTTACAGTGTGGGAGATCCGATCCAAATATTTCCAGTGTGAGATAGATCCAATCCAATTATTTACAGTGTGAGAGATCCAATCCAATTATTTACTGTGTGAGTTGGATCCAATCCAAATATTTAGAGTGTGAGATAGATCCACTCTAATTATTTACAGTGTGAGATAGATCCAACCCAAATTTTTACAGTGTGAGACAGATCCAATCCTATTATATACACTGTGAGATGAATCCAATCCAATTATTTACAGTGTGAGATAGATCCAATCCAATTATTTATAATGTGAGATAGATCCAATCCTATTATTTAAAGCGTGCGATAGATCCAATCCAATTATTTAAGGTGTGAGATAGATCCAATCCAATCATTTACAGTGTGAGATAGATCCAATCCAATTATTTACAGTGTGAGATCGATCCAATCCAATTATTTACAATGATATAGATCCAATCCAATTAATTACAGTGTGACAGATCCAATCCAAATATTTACAGTGAGATAGATCCAATCCAATTATTTACAGTGTGAGATAAATCCAATCCAATTATTGAGAGTGTGAGATAGATCCAATCGAATTATTTACAGGGTGTGATAGATCAAATCCAATTAGTTACAATGAGATAGATAAAATCCATTTATTTACAGTGCGAGATGGATCCATTCCAATTATTTACAGTGTGAGACATCCAATCCAATTATTTACAGTGAGATAGATCCAACCCAATTATTTACAGTGTGAGATGGATCGAATCCAATTATTAACAGTGTGAGTTAGATCCAATCCAATTATTTTCAGTGTGAGGTCGATCCAATCCAATTATTTCAAGTGAGCTAGATCCAATCCAATTATTTACAATGTGAGATAGCTCCAATCTCATTACTTACAGTGTGAGATAGATCCTATCCAATCATTTACAGTGTGAGAGATCCAATCCAATTATTTACGGTGTGAGATAGATCCAATCCAATTACGTACAGTGTGAGATAGATCCAATCCAATTATTTACAGAGTGAGGTGCACCCAATCCAATGATTTACAATGTGAAATTGATCCAATCCTATTATTTACAGTGTGAGGTGGATCCAATCAATTATTTACAGTGTGAGATAGATCAATTACAGTTATTCATAGCGTGAGACAGATCCAATCCAACTATTTACAGTGTGAGAGATCCAATCCAGTTATATACAGTGAGATAGAACCAATCCAATTATTTACAGTGTGAGAGATCCAATCCAAATATTTCCAGTGTGAGATAGATCCAATCCAATTATTTACAGTGAGAGATCCAATCCAATTATTTACTGTGTGAGATAGATCCAATCCTATTATTTACAGTGTGAGTTGGATCCAATCCAAATATTTAGAGTGTGAGATAGATCCAATCTAATTATTTACAGTGTGAGATAGATCCAACCCAATTTTTTACAGTGTGAGATAGATCCAATCCTATTCTATACAGTGTGAGATAGATCCACTCTAATTATTTACAGTGTGAGATAGATCCAACCCAAATTTTTACAGTGTGAGACAGATCCAATCCTATTATATACAATGTGAGATGAATCCAATCCAATTATTTACAGTGTGAGATAGATCCAATCCAATTATTTATAATGTGAGATAGATCCAATCCTATTATTTACAGCGTGCGATAGATCCAATCCAATTATTTAAGGTGTGAGATAGATCCAATCCAATTATTTAAGGTGTGAGATAGATCCAATCCAATCATTTACAGTGTGAGATAGATCCAATCCAATTATTTACAGTGTGAGATCGATCCAATCCAATTATTTACAATGATATAGATCCAATCCAATTAATTACAGTGTGACAGATCCAATCCAAATATTTACAGTGAGATAGATCCAATCCAATTATTTACAGTGTGAGATAAATCCAATCCAATTATTGAGAGTGTGAGATATATCCAATCGAATTATTTACAGGGTGTGATAGATCAAATCCAATTAGTTACAATGAGATAGATAAAATCCATTTATTTACAGTGCGAGATGGATCCATTCCAATTATTTGCAGTGTGAGACATCCAATCCAATTATTTACAGTGAGATAGATCCAACCCAATTATTTACAGTGTGAGATGGATCGAATCCAATTATTAACAGTGTGAGTTAGATCCAATCCAATTATTTTCAGTGTGAGGTCGATCCAATCCAATTATTTCAAGTGAGCTAGATCCAATCCAATTATTTACAATGTGAGATAGCTCCAATCTCATTACTTACAGTGTGAGATAGATCCTATCCAATCATTTACAGTGTGAGAGATCCAATCCAATTATTTACGGTGTGAGATAGATCCAATCCAATTACGTACAGTGTGAGATAGATCCAATCCAATTATTTACAGAGTGAGGTGCACCCAATCCAATGATTTACAATGTGAAATTGATCCAATCCTATTATTTACAGTGTGAGGTGGATCCAATCCAATTATTTACAGTGTGAGATAGATCAATTACAGTTATTCATAGCGTGAGACAGATCCAATCCAACTATTTACAGTGTGGGATAGATCCAATCCAATTATTTACAGTGTGAGAGATCCAATCCAGTTATATACAGTGAGATAGAACCAATCCAATTATTTACAGTGTGAGATATCCAATCCAAATATTTCCAGTGTGAGATAGATCCAATCCAATTATTTACAGTGAGAGATCCAATCCAATTATTTACTGTGTGAGATAGATCCAACCCTATTATTTACAGTGTGAGTTGGATCCAATCCAAATATTTAGAGTGTGAGATAGATCCAATCTAATTATTTACAGTGTGAGCTAGATCCAACCCAATTTTTTACAGTGTGAGATAGATCCAATCCTATTCTATACAGTGTGAGGTGAATCCAATCCAATTACTAACAGTGTGAGATAGATCCAATCCAATTATTTATAATGTGAGCTAGATCCAATCCTATTATTTACAGTGTGCGATAGATCCAATCCAATTATTTGAGGTGTGAGATAGATCCAATCCAATCATTTACAGTGTGAGATAGATCCAATCCAAGTATTTACAGTATGAGATAGATCCAATCCAATTATGAACAGTGTGAGATCGATCCAATCCAATTATTTACAATGATATAGATCCAATCCAATTAATTACAGTGTGACAGATCCAATCCAATTATTTACAGTGAGATAGATCCAATCCAATTATTTACAGTGTGAGATAAATCCAATCCAATTATTGAGAGTGTGAGATAGATCCAATCGAATTATTTACAGGGTGTGATAGATCCAATCCAATTAGTTACAATGAGATAGATCAAATCCAATTATTTACAGTGTGAGTTCGATCCAATCCAATTATTTACAATGATATCGATCCAATCCAATTAATTACAGTGTGAGAGATCGAATCCAATTATTTACAGTGAGATAGATCCAATCCAATTATTTACAGTGTGAGATGGATCGAATCCAATTATTAACAGTGTGAGTTAGATCCAATCCAATTATTTTCAGTGTGAGGTCCATCCAATCCAATTATTTCAAGTGAGCTAGATCCAATCCAATTATTTACAGTGTGAGATAGCTCCAATCTCATTACTTATAGTGTGAGATAGATCCTATCCAATCATTTAAAGTGTGAGAGAACCAATCCAATTATTTACGGTGTGAGATAGATCCAATCCAATTACGTACAGTGTGAGATAGATCCAATCCAATTATTTGCAGTGTGAGATAGATCCAATCCAATTATTTACAGAGTGAGGTGCACCCAATCCAATGATTTACATTGTGAAATTGATCCAATCCTATTATTTACAGTGTGAGGTGGATCCAATCCAATTATTTACAGTGTGAGATAGATCCAATCCAAATATCTACTGTGAGAGATAAATCCAATCAAATTATTTGCAGTGTGAGAGATCCAATCCAATTATTTACAGTGCGAGATAAATCAAATCCAATTATTTTCAGTGTGAGATAAATCAAATCCAGTTATTTTCAGTGGGAAAGATCCAATTCAGTTTTTTACAATGTGAGAGATCCAATCCCATTGGTATAGTGTGAGAGATCCAATCCAATTATTTACAATGAGAAAGATCCAATTCAATCTTTTAATGTGATATAGATCCAATCCAAATTTTTACAGTGTGAGAGATCCAATCCAATTATTTACAGTGTGAGAGATCCAATCCAATTATTTGCAGTGTGAGAGATCCAATCCAAATATTTCCAGTGTGAGATAGATCCAATCCAATTATTTACAGTGTGAGATAGATACAATCCAATTATTTACAGTGAGATAGATCAAATCCTATTATTTGCAGTGTGAGATAGATCCAATCCAATTATTTACAATGAGATAGATCCAATCCAATTATTTACAGTGTGAGATAGATCCAATCCAGTTATTTACAATGTGATAGATCCAATCCAATTATTTACAGTGTGAGATAGATCCAATCCAATTATTTACAGTGTGAGATAGATCCAAACCAATTATTTACAATGTGAGATAGATCCAATCCAGCTTTTTACAATGAGATGGATCGAATCCAATTATTTGTGTTGTGAGATGGATCCAATCCAATTATTTACAGTTTGAGGTGGATCCGATCCAATTATTTAAAGTGTGAGATAGATCCAATCCAGCTTTTTACAATGAGATAGATCCAATCCAATTATTTATGTTGAGAGATGGATCCAATCCAATTATTTACAGTGTGAGATAGATCCAATCCAATTATTTTTAGTGTGAGAGGTTCAATCCAATTATTTATAGTGTGAGATAGATCCAAATCAATTATTTACAGTGTGAGAGATCCAATGCAATTATTTACAGTGTGAGATAGATCCAATCCTATTATTTACAGTGTGAGATAGATCCAATCCAATTATTTATAGTGTGAGAGGTCCAATCCAATTATTTACAGTGTGAGTTCGATCCAATCCAATTATTTACAATGTGAGATAGATATAATCCAATTACTTACAGTGTGAGAGAGATCCAATCCAATTATTTGCAGTGTGAGATAGATCCAATCCAATTATTTACAGAGTGAGGTGCACCCAATCCAATGATTTACATTGTGAAATTGATCCAATCCTATTATTTACAGTGTGAGGTGGATCCAATCCAATTATTTACAGTGTGAGATAGATCCAATCCAAATATCTACTGTGAGAGATAAATCCAATCAAATTATTTGCAGTGTGAGAGATCCAATCCAATTATTTACAGTACGAGATAAATCAAATCCAACTATTTTCTGTGTGAGATAGATCCAATCCAATTATTTACAATGTGAGTTAGATCCAATCCATTTGCAATGTGAGACAGATCCAATCCAATGATTTACAGTTTGAGATATATCCAATCCAATTATTTACAGTGTCAGAGATGCAATCTAATTATTTACAGTGTGTGACAGATCCAACCCAATTTTTTCAAGTGTGAGATGGAACAAATCCAATTATTTACAGTGAGCTAGATCCAATCCAATTATTTACAGTTTGAGGTGGATCCGATCCAATTATTTAAAGTGTGAGATAGATCCAATCCAGCTTTTTACAATGAGATAGATCCAATCCAATTATTTATGTTGAGAGATGGATCCAATCCAATTATTTACAGTGTGAGATAGATCCAATCCAATTATTTTTAGTGTGAGAGGTTCAATCCAATTATTTATAGTGTGAGATAGATCCAAATCAATTATTTACAGTGTGAGAGATCCAATGCAATTATTTACAGTGTGAGATAGATCCAATCCTATTATTTACAGTGTGAGATAGATCCAATTCAATTATTTATAGTGTGAGAGGTCCAATCCAATTATTTACAGTTTGAGGTGGATCCGATCCAATTATTTAAAGTGTGAGATAGATCCAATCCAGCTTTTTACAATGAGATAGATCCAATCCAATTATTTATGTTGAGAGATGGATCCAATCCAATTATTTACAGTGTGAGATAGATCCAATCCAATTATTTTTAGTGTGAGAGGTTCAATCCAATTATTTATAGTGTGAGATAGATCCAAATCAATTATTTACAGTGTGAGAGATCCAATGCAATTATTTACAGTGTGAGATAGATCCAATCCTATTATTTACAGTGTGAGATAGATCCAATCCAATTATTTATAGTGTGAGAGGTCCAATCCAATTATTTACAGTGTGAGTTCGATCCAATCCAATTATTTACAATGTGAGATAGATATAATCCAATTACTTACAGTGTGAGAGAGATCCAATCCAATTATTTGCAGTGTGAGATAGATCCAATCCAATTATTTACAGAGTGAGGTGCACCCAATCCAATGATTTACATTGTGAAATTGATCCAATCCTATTATTTACAGTGTGAGGTGGATCCAATCCAATTATTTACAGTGTGAGATAGATCCAATCCAAATATCTACTGTGAGAGATAAATCCAATCAAATTATTTGCAGTGTGAGAGATCCAATCCAATTATTTACAGTACGAGATAAATCAAATCCAACTATTTTCTGTGTGAGATAGATCCAATCCAATTATTTACAATGTGAGTTAGATCCAATCCATTTGCAATGTGAGACAGATCCAATCCAATGATTTACAGTTTGAGATATATCCAATCCAATTATTTACAGTGTCAGAGATGCAATCTAATTATTTACAGTGTGTGACAGATCCAACCCAATTTTTTCAAGTGTGAGATGGAACAAATCCAATTATTTACAGTGAGCTAGATCCAATCCAATTATTTACAGTGTGAGATAGATCCAATCTAATTACTTACAGTGTGAGATAGATCCTATCCAATCATTTACAGTGTGAGATAGATACAATCCAATTCCTACCAGTGTGAGATAGATCCAATCCAATTATTTACAGAGAGTTAGATACAATCCAATTACTTACAGTGTGAGATAAATCCAATCCAATGATTTGATGTGTGAGATAGATCTACTCCAACTTTTAGTGTGAGATAGATCCAAACTAACTATTCAAAGTATGAGTTAGATCCAATCCATTTAATTACAGTGTGAGATTGATCCAATCCAATTATTTACAGTGAGATAGATCCAATCCAATTATTTACAGTGTGAGATAAATCCAATCCAATTATTGAGAGTGTGAGATAGATCCAATCGAATTATTTACAGGGTGTGATAGATCCAATCCAATTAGTTACAATGAGATAGATAAAATCCAATTATTTACAGTGCAAGATGGATCCATTCCAATTATTTACAGTGTGAGACATCCAATCCAATTATTTACAGTGAGATAGATCCAACCCAATTATTTACAGTGTGAGATGGATCAAATCCAATTATTAACAGTGTGAGTTAGATCCAATCCAATTATTTTCAATGTGAGGTCGATCCAATCCAATTATTTCAAGTGAGCTAGATCCAATCCAATTATTTACAATGTGAGATAGCTCCAATCTCATTACTTACAGTGTGAGATAGATCCTATCCAATCATTTACAATGTGAGAGATCCAATCCAATTATTTACGGTGTGAGATAGATCCAATCCAATTACGTACAGTGTGAGATTGATCCAATCCAATTATTTGCAGTGTGAGATAGATCCAATCCAATTATTTACAGAGTGAGGTGCACCCAATCCAATGATTTACATTGTGAAATTGATCCAATCCTATTATTTACAGTGTGAGATGGATCCAATCCAAATATCGACTGTGAGAGATAAATCCAATCAAATTATTTGCAGTGTGAGAGATCCAATCCAATTATTTACAGTGCGAGATAAATCAAATCCAATTATTTTCAGTGTGAGATAAATCAAATCCAGTTATTTTCAATGGGAAAGATCCAATTCAGTTTTTTACAATGTGAGAGATCCAATCCCATTAGTATAGTGCGAGAGATCCAATCCAATTATTTACAATGAGAAAGATCCAATTCAATCTTTTAATGTGATATAGATCCAATCCAAATTTTTACAGTGTGAGAGATCCAATCCAATTATTTACAGTGTGAGAGATCCAATCCAAATATTTACAGTGTGAGTGATCCAATCCAGTTATTTACAGTGAGATAGATCCAATCCAATTATTTGCAGTGTGAGAGATCCAATCCAAATATTTCCAGTGTGAGATAGATCCAATCCAATTACTAACAGTGTGAGATAGATCCAATCCTATTATATACACTGTGAGATCGATCCAATCCAATTACAAACAGTGTGAGATAGATCCAATCCAATTATTTACAGTGAGATAGATCCAATCCTATTATTTGCAGTGTGAGATAGATCCAATCCAATTATTTACAATGAGATAGATCCAATCCAATTATTTACAGTGTGAGATAGATCCAAACCAATTATTTACAGTGTGAGATAGATCCAATCCAGCTTTTTACAATGAGATAGATCGAATCCAATTATTTATGTTGTGAGCTGGATCCAATCCAATTATTTACAGTTTGAGGTGGTTCCGATCCAATTATTTAAAGTGTGAGATAGATCCAATCCAGCTTTTTACAATGAGATAGATCCAATCCAATTATTTATGTTGTGAGATGGATCCAATCCAATTATTTACAGTGTGAGATAGATCCAATCCAATTATTTTTAGTGTGAGAGGTGCAATCCAATTATTTATAGTGTGCGATAGATCCAAATCAATTATTTACAGTGTGAGAGATCCAATGCAATTATTTACAGTGTGAGATAGATCCAATCCAATTATTTATAGTGTGAGAGGTCCAATCCAATTATTTACAGTGTGAGTTCGATCCAATCCAATTATTTACAATGTGAGATAGATATAATCCAATTACTTACAGTGTGAGAGAGATCCAATCCAATTATTTGCAGTGTGAGATAGATCCAATCCAATTATTTACAGAGTGATGTGCACCCAATCCAATGATTTACATTGTGAAATTGATCCAATCCTATTATTTACAGTGTGAGGTGGATCCAATCCAATTATTTACAGTGTGAGATAGATCCAATCCAAATATCTACTGTGAGAGATAAATCCAATCAAATTAGTTGCAGTGTGAGAGATCCAATCCAATTATTTACAGTGTGAGATAGATCCAATCAAATTACTTACAGTGTGAGATAGATCCTATCCAATCATTTACAGTGTGAGATAGATCCAATCCAATTACTACCAGTGTGAGATAGATCCAATCCAATTATTTACAGAGAGATAGATACAATCCATTAACTTACAGTGTGAGACAAATCCAATCCAATGATTTGCTGTGTGAGATTGACATACTCCAATTATTTAGTTTGAGATAGATCCAAACTACTTATTCAAAGTATGAGTTAGATCCAATCCATTTATTTGCAGTGTGAGATTGATCCAATCCAATTATTTACAGTGAGATAGATCCAATCCAATTATTTACAATTTGAGACAGATCCAGTTCAATTATTTACAATGAGATAGATCCAATCTAATTATTTACAATGTGAGATAGATCCAATCCAATTACTTACAGTGTGAGATTGATCCAATCCAATTATTTACAGTGTGAGATAGATCCAATCCAATTATTTACAGTGTAACTTAGATCCAATCCAATTTGCAATGTGAGACAGATCCAATCCAATGATTTACAGTTTGAGATATATCCAATCCAATTATTTACAGTGTCAGAGATCCAATCTAATTATTTACAGTGTGTGGCAGATCCAACCCAACTTTTTCAAGTGAGAGATGGAACAAATCCAATTATTTACAGTGAGCTAGATGCAATCCAATTATTTACAGTGTGAGATAGATCCAATCTAATTACTTACAGTGTGAGATAGATCCTATCCAATTATTTACAGTGTGAGATAGATCCAATCCAATTACTACCAGTGCGAGATAGATCCAATCCAATTATTTACAGAGAGATAGATACAATCCATTAACTTACAGTGTGAGACAAATCCAATCCAATGATTTGCTGTGTGAGATTGACATACTCCAATTATTTAGTTTGAGATAGATCCAAACTACTTATTCAAAGTATGAGTTAGATCCAATCCATTAATTTGCAGTGTGAGATTGATCCAATCCAATTATTTACAGTGAGATAGATCCAATCCAATTATTTACAATGAGATAGAACGAATCCAATTATTTACTATGTGAGTTAGATCCAATCCAATTATTTACAATTTGAGACAGATCCAGTCCAATTATTTACAATGAGATAGATCCAATCTGAATATTTACAATGTGAGATAGATCCAATCCAATTTTTTACAGTGTGAGATCGATCCAATCCAATTACTTACAGTGTGAGATTGATCCAATCCAATTATTTACAGTGTGAGATAGATCCAATCCAATTATTTACAGTGTGAGATTGTTCCAATCCAATTATTTGCAGTGTGAGATATATCCAATCCAAATATTTACAGTGTGAGATAGATCCAATCCAATTATTTACAGTGTCAGAGATCCAATCTAATTGTTTACAGTGTGAGACAGATCCAACCCAATTTTTTCCAGTGTGAGATAGATCCTATCCAATCATTTACAGTGTGAGATAGATACAATCCAATTCCTACCAGTGTGAGATAGATCCAATCCAATTATTTACAGAGAGATAGATACAATCCAATTACTTACAGTGTGAGATAAATCCAATCCAATGATTTGATGTGTGAGATAGATCTACTCCAACTTTTAGTGTGAGATAGATCCAAACTAATTATTCAAAGTATGATTTGGATCCAATCCATTTATTTACAGTGTGAGATTGATCCAATCCAATTATTTACAGTGAGATAGATCCAATCCAATTATTTACAATGAGATAGATCGAATCCAATTATTTACAGTGTGTGTTAGATCCAATCCAATTATTTACAATGTGAGGGAGATCCAATCCAATTATTTACAGTGTGAGATAGATCCAATCCAATTATTTACATTATGCGATAGATCCAATCCAATTATTTACAGTGAGAGGTAGATCCAATCCAAATATTTACAGTGAGATAGATCCAATCCAATTATTTACAGTGTGAGATAGATCCAAACCAATTATTTGCAATGTTGAGATATATCCAATCGAAATATTTACAGTGTGAGATAGATCCAATCCAAATATTTACAGTGTCAGATATCCTATCTAATTATTTACAGTGTGAGACAGATCCAACCCAAATTTTTCCAGTGTGAGATAGATCCAATTCAATTATTTACAGTAAGCTAGATCCAATCCAATTATTTACAGTGTGAGATAGATCCAATCTAATTACTTACAGTGTGAGATAGATCCTATCCATTCATTTACAGTGTGAGATAGGTCCAATCAAATTACTTACAGTGTGAGAGATCCAATCCAATTATTTAAAGTGTGAGATAGATCCAATCCAATTATTTACAGTGTGAGATCCAATGCAATTATTTACAGTGTAAGATAGATCAAATCCAATTATTTACAGTGTGAGATCGATCCAATCCAATTATTTACAGTGTGGCATAGATCCAATCCTGTTATTTACACTGTGAGATGGATCCAATCCAATTATTTACACTGTGAGATAGATCCAATCCAATTATTTACAGTGTGAGAGAGCCAATCCAATTATTTGCAGTGTTGAGATAGATCCAATCCAATTATTTACAGTGTGAGATAAATCCAATCCAAATATTTACAGTGTGAGATAGATCCAATCCAATTATTTACAGTGTGAGATTGTTCCAATCCAATTATTTGCACTGTGAGATAGATCCAATCCAATTGTTTACAGTGTGAGATTGTTCCAATCCAATTATTTGCAGTGTGAGATAGATCCAATCCAAATATTTACAGTGTGAGATAGATCCAATCCAAATATTTACAGTGTCAGATATCCTATCTAATTATTTACAGTGTGAGATAGATCCAACCCAATCTTTTCCAGTGTGAGATAGATCCAATTCAATTATTTACAGTAAGCTAGATCCAATCCAATTATTTACAGTGTGAGATAGATCCAATCTAATTACTTACAGTGTGAGATAGATCCTATCCAATCATTTACAGTGTGAGATAGATACAATCCAATTACGTACAGTGTGAGATAGATCGAATCCAATTATTTACAGAGAGATAGATACAATCCAATTACTTACAGTGTGAGATAAATCCAATCCAATGATTTGCTGTGTGAGATTGACATACTCCATCTTTAAGTGTGAGATAGATCAAAACTACTTATTCAAAGTATGAGTTAGATCCAATCTATGTAGTTACAGTGTGAGATTGATCCAATCCAATTATTTACAGTGTGAGATCGATCCAATCCAATTATTTACAGTGTGAGATCGATCCAATCCCATTATTTACAGTGTGGGATAGATCCAATCCTGTTATTTACACTGTGAGATGGATGCAATCCAATTATTTACACTGTGAGATAGATCCAATCCAATTATTTACAGTGTGAGAGAGCCAATCCAATTATTTGCAGTGTTGAGATAGATCCAATCCAATTATTTCCAGTGTGAGATAGATCCAATCCAATTATTTACAGTGTGGGATAGATCCAATCCAATTATTTGCAATGTGAGATAGATCCAATCCAATTATTTACAGTGTGGGATAGATCCAATCTAATTTTTTTCAGTGTGTGATATATCCAATCCAATTATTTACAGTGAGATAGATCCAATCCAATTATTTACAGTGTGGGATAGATCCAATCCAATTATTTACAGTGTCGGATACATCCAGTCCAATTATTTACAGTGTGAGATAGATCCAATCCAATTATTTACATTGTGGGATAGATCCAATCCAATTTTTTACCGTGTGTGCTAGATCCAATCCAACTATTTACAGTGTGGGATAGATCCAATCCAATTATTTACAGTGTGTGATAGATCCAGTCCAATTATTTACAGTGTGAGATAGATCCAGTCCAATTATTTACAGTGCAGGATAGATCCAATCTAATTATTTACAGTGTGGGATAGATCCAATCCAATCATTTACAGTTTGAGATAGATCCAACCCAATTATTTGCAGTGTGATATATATCCAATCCAGTTATTTACACTGTGAGATATATCCAATACAATTGTTTACAGTGTGAGATAGATCCAATCCAATTATTTACAGTGTGAAATAGATCCAATCCAGTTATTTACACTGTGAGATAGTTCCAATCCAGTTATTTACAGTGTGAGATAGATCCAATCCAATTATTTACAGTGTGGGATAGATCCAATCCAATTATTTACAGTGTGGGATAGATCAAATCCAATTATTTACAGTGTGGGTTAGATCCAATCCAATTATTTACAGTGTGAGATAGATCCAATCCAATTATTCAGAATGTGAGATATCCAATCTAATTATTTATATTGAGGTAGATCCAATCCAATTATTTACAATGAGATGGATCAATCCAAGTACTTACTATGAGATAGATTCAATCCAATTTTTTACAGTGTGATATAGATCCAATCCAATTATTTGCACTGTGAGATATATCCAATACAATTGTTTACAGTGTGAGTTAGATCCAATCCAATTACTTGCAGTGTGAGATATATCCAATCCAATTATTTACAGTGTGAGAGATCCAATCCAATTCTTTACAGTGTGAGATCGATCAAATCCAATTATTTACAGTGTGAGAGAGATCCAATCTAATTATTTATAGTGAGGTAGATCCAATCCAATTATTTACAATGAGATGGATCAATCCAAGTATTTACTATGAGATGGATTCAATCCAATTTTTTACAGTGTGATAGAGATCCAATCCAATTATTTACAATGAGAAAGATCTCATCCAATTATTTACAATGAGTTATATCCAATCCAATTATTTACAGTGTGAGATAGATCCAATCCAGTTATTTACAGTGCGAGATAGATCCAATCCAATTATTTACAGTGTGAGATAGATCCAGTCCATTTATTTACCATGTGAGATAGATCCAAACCAATTATGCCCAGTGGGCGATAGATCCAATCCAATTATTTACACTGTGAGAGATCCAATCCAATTATTTACAGTGTGAGAGAGATCCAATCCAATTATTTACAGTGTGAGTTTGATCCAATCCAATTATTTACAGT
Source organism: Heptranchias perlo (assembly GCF_035084215.1). Taxonomy (NCBI): domain Eukaryota; kingdom Metazoa; phylum Chordata; class Chondrichthyes; order Hexanchiformes; family Hexanchidae; genus Heptranchias; species Heptranchias perlo. The sequence continues at coordinate 8,568,564 of NC_090326.1, read as the reverse complement.
GTGAGATAGATCCAGTCCAATTATTTACAGTGTAGATCGATCCAAACCAAATATGTCCATTGGGTGATAGATCCAATCCAATTATTTACAGTGTGAGAGATCCATCCAATTATTTACAGTTTGAGACAGATCCAATCCAATTATTTACAGTGTGAGATAGATCCAAACCAATTATTTACAATGTGAGAGATCCAATCCAATTATTTACAGTGTGAGATCGATTCAATCCAATTATTTACAATGTGAGATTGATCCAATCCAATTATTTACAGTGTGGGATAGATCCAAACCAATTATGTCCAGTGGGCTATAGATCCAATCCAATTATTTACACTGTGAGAGATCCAATCCAATTATTTACAGTGTGAGACAGATCCAATCCAATTATTTACAATGAGATAGATCCAATCCAATTATTTACAATGTGAGATAGATCCAATCCAATTATTTACAACGAGATAGGTCTAATCCAATTATTTACAATGAGTTGGATCCAATCCAATTATTTACAGTGTGAGATCGATTCAGTCCAATTATTTAAAGTGTGAGATAGATCCAAACCAATTTTGTCCTGTGGGTGATAGATCCAATCCAATTATTTACACTGTGACAGATCCAATCCAATTATTTACAGTGTGAGACAGATCCAATCCAATTATTTACAATGAGATAGATCCAATCCAATTATTTACAGTGTGAGCTTGATCCAATCCAATTCTTTACAGTGTGAGATAAATCCAGTCCAATTATTTACAGTGGAGATAGATCCAAACCAAATCTGTCCATTGGGGATTAGATCCAATCCAATTATTTACAGTGTGAGAGATCCATCCAATTATTTACAGTGGGAGACAGATCCAATCCAATTATTTACAATGTGAGAGATCCAATCCAATTATTTACAGTGTGAGATCGATCCAATCCAATTATTTACAGTGTGAGATAGATCCAATCCTGTTATTTACACTGTGAGATGGATCCAATCCAATTATTTACACTGTGAGATAGATCCAATCCAATTATTTACAGTGTGAGATAGATCCAATCCAATTATTTACAGTGTGAGATAGATCCAATCCAATTATTTACAGTGTGAGATAGATCCAATCCAATAATTTACAGTATGGGATTGATCCAATCCAATTATTTACAGTGTGAGATCGATCCAATCCAATTATTTACAGTGTGAGATAGATCGAATCCAATTATTTACAGTGTGAGATAGATCGAATCCAATTATTTACAGTGTGGGATAGATCCAATCTAACTTTTTTTCAGTGTGTGATATATCCAATCCAATTATTTACAGTGAGATAGATCCAATCCAATTATTTACAGTGTGGGATGGATCCAATCCAATTATTTACAGTGTTGGATACATCCAGTCCAATTATTTACAGTGTGAGATAGATCCAATCCAATTATTTACATTGTGGGATAGATCCAATCCAATTTTTTACCATGTGTGATAGATCCAATCCAACTATTTACAGTGTGGGATAGATCCAATCCAATTTTTTACAGTGTGGGATAGATCCAATCCAATTATTTACAGTGTGAGATAGATCCAATCCAATTATTTACAGTGTGGGATAGATCCAATCCAATTTTTTACAGTGTGTGATAGATCCAATCCAATTATTTACAGTGTGGGATAAATGCAGTCCAATTATTTACAGTGTGTGATAGATCCAGTCCAATTATTTACAGTGTGAGATAGATCCAGTCCAATTATTTACAGTGCGGGATAGATCCAATCCAATTATTTTCAGTGTGAGATAGATCCAATCCAATGATTTACAGTGTGAGATAGATCCAATCCAATGATTTACAGTGTGAGATAGATCCAATCCAATTATTTACAGTGAGATAGATCCAATCCAATGATTTACAGTGTGAGATAGATCCAATCCAATGATTTACAGTGTAAGCTAGCTCCAATCCAGTTATTAACAGTGGGCTCATTGAATCATAGAATCATAGAAACGTTACAGCACGGAAGGAGGCCGTTCGGCCCATCGAGTCCGTTTCGGCTCTATGCCAGAGCAATCTCGCTAGTTGCACTGCCCCGCCCTATCCCCATAGCCCTGCACAATTTTTCGTTTCATTACTTATCCAGTTCCCTTCTGAAGGCCATGATTTAATGCCATATAGATATAGATCCTATTCATCTATTTACTAAATGAGTTATATCCAGCCATTAAATGTTCAATCTAGATTTTCATAACTTGAGATAATTTCCACCCAGCCATTTACATTTGAGAGAGATCAAATCCAGCTTTTTACAATGTGAGGACCAGTCCTGCCCTTTATACTGCAGTGAACATCTATCCAGCGAATTACAGTGTGAGCTAAATCTACTCCCGGCAGTGTAGTTTCCCATCCAACCATTTACAGTGCGAGATACTTCAAATTAATCCATTTACAGCGTGAGGTGCACCCAATCCAACTATTACAAATTGAGGACTGCCATAGATAACCTCTGGGGTTCAGGGTCAGCCTTGGCTCAGTTCTTAGCACTCTCGCATCTGAGTCAGAAGGTCATGGGTTCAAGTCGCACTCCAGGGACTTGAGCACATAATCTAAGATGATTCTCCAGTGCAGTACTGAGGGAGTGTCGCACTGTCTGAGGCGCCGTTCTTTGCATGAGATGTTAAACCAAGGCTGGTCTGCTCTCTCAGGTGTATGTAAAAGATCCTGCAACACAATTTTGAAGAACAGCAGGAAAGTTTGCTGGTGTCCTGGCCAATACTTATCCCTCCACCAACATCACCAAAACGAATGATCTGGTCACATATCTCATTGTTGTTTGTGGGAACTAGCCATGCGCAAATTGGCTGCTGCATTCAGCTACAATATAACAGTACTTATTTGACAGTAAAACGCTTGGGGACGGCCGTGGGCTATCAAAATGCAAGTCCCTTCCTTTGGGTCCAGTAGTGTCAGTGACTCCTGTAAGTGGAAGGAAAGAAAAGGAAGAAAAGAGAGAGAGAAAGAAAGACATTCTTGAAGTGTAGTCACTGTTGTAATGTAGGAGAATCTAAAGACAGACTGGCCCCAAACAGTCATGGTGCAACTAAGCATCATGACCCCTCGTGTTCCTTCCCTCCACCAGTCATGTAAACTTCTGGGAGAGGCAAAAAACCAAATAAAAAAACGTTAGGCCAATTCAAGGGGAAAGTAATCTGGGAAACTCCTCTCTGACTCTCTAAAGCAATCAAAATTAGTTCAGGAGACCGTATTGACCATGAGGTATGGACCCAATATCCCACCTACTTTTATTACGCAATGATATTAGCCACCACAAGGAACTCATCCAGCTCCTTTTGAGCTGTATCAGTGAATTTGCGCTCACAACATGAGCCTGAAACTCATTCCAAGGACCCAATAACTCTCTATGTAATCTAAAACCTCCTGACATTAACCTCGTTTAGATAGCGTCTATCCATGACTCCTTATTTTCCCTAAACTATCTAGTTCAAATAGTCTGTTCACACAGACACAGTCTAGTTCCTTCATCATTTTAAATGCTGAAATAAAATCACCCGAAGTCTATGCTTTTCTAGTGTAAAATACCCAGCTCTTTAAGCCTATCATGTTAACTAAGGGCTTTTTAACTAAAGATCATTTTAGTAGCCCTCCTTTGAACCTTTCCCAGGGTTTCTATATCACCGACCATGTGAGGGACCAAAACTGGATACAGTATTCCAAATGAAGACTAACCAGAGTTTTGTACAAGGACACTATGGCTATTTTTGTTTTAAAAGTAGCAACGTAGGTTAATAAGGCCATTAAAAAAAGCAAACCAAGCACTGCGGTTCATTTCTAGAGGGATAGAATTGAAAAGCAGAGAAGTTATGTTAAGCTTGTATAGAACCTTGGTTAAACCACACTTGGAATCTTGTGCACAGTTCTGGTCTCCATATTATAAAAAGGATATAGAGGCATTGGAGAAGTTGCAAAAAAGATTCATAAGGATGATACCAGAACTGAGTGGATATACTTATCAGGAAAGGCTGAACAGGCTGGGACTCTTCTCTCTAGGAAAAGAGAAGGCTGAGGGGTGACCTGATGACCTAAAATAGTCACTAATAAATCCAATAGGGAATTCAGGAGAAACCCAAAGAGTGGTAAGAATGTGGAACGTGCTACCACAAGGAGTAGTTGAGGTGAATAGCAGAGAGGCATTTAAGGGGAAGTTAGATAAGCACATGAGGGAGAAAGGTATAGAGGGGTATCCAGATAGGGTTAGATGAAGTAGGAAGGGAGGAAGCTCGTGTGGAGCATAAACGCCGGCATGGACCAGTTGGGCCGAATGGCCTGTTTCTGTGCTGTAGACTTGATGTAACTCGATACCGGATGGTCTTTGCAATACACCCTAGTACCCTACCCACATGCATGACAGTACATTTATCTACATTAAATGACATCTGCCAGTTATGGGCCCATTGTCCAATGGCATCTATATCAGATTGTTATCTCTTTTTCTCATCGAAGTTCCTAACACTGCCACATACCTTCATGCCATTCACAAACTTGCAGATAGTATCCACGACACCTTCATCTAAATTATTAATATAGATTGTGAAGAGCAGCAGTCATAACCTTGCTGGACTCCACTAGTGACCGGTCTCCACACAGAACCACTTCCATTAATTACAGTGAGAACTCAACCAATGTTCTCCCTAATCCAGGGTTTGCCCTTCTATCCCACAGGACTCCATCTTTTGAAGTAACATTTTTGTGCGGCACCTTGTCTAACAATTTCTGAAGGTCCAAATATACAATATCGGCAAGGCTACCTTCATCCACCAACCTAGTTACCTCCTCAGAAAGTTCAACTAGGTTGGTGTGACATAACTTTCCTTTCCAGGAGCCATGTTGCGAGTCTATAAGAACGCCTACTCTGACCAGGTGGTCATACCAGGGTACCTTGAATGATCCCTTCTAACAACTTCCCAACAACTGAGGAGATGCTAATGGACCCATAATTTCCCAGTTCTGACTTGCTGCCCTTTTTAAATACAGGTACTACATTAGCCTCCCTTCCAATCCATGTACAATAGCGCAATCAAGGGATCTAACAGTAGCATTCCATGAACAGGATTTTTGTGTCGTTCACATGTGTGCTTCATCAATCTCCCCCCACGTGGCCTGAGCAAATGCTTGGTGAGACGAGTCGATATAGATCATTACGGTGCATCACTTCACAGTCAGGAACTATACAGAGCCACACTTATTTCAATCAATACTACCTGTCTTCATGGAATAATACAAGAGAATGAACACTCTATGCTTTCCCATATCGTACTTCATTTAAACAGAATAACTCCTTGCATTCTGTCATCTCACTCTGGCAGAACCTGCTCTGCTGCAGCCTCCTGCCTTTTACGTCCCCCAACCTGACTCTAGTGACAGGGGGTTTTAGTAAAACTGACTACACCGAAGAGCAGAATCTACCAGTCTAACATAGCGAAGATCCCTGCTGAGTTCAAATGAATAGAGTTGTCATAGCAGCAATGGGTGCAAAAGATCACTGGAATGCTAAACTATCTTTCATTGTCCACAACACACTGGTTCAGTTGCCCCATCTGAATTCTAATCCATATGTTCCAGCCCTGCTGTCCTATCAATTTAGTCTTTTGAAAGCTAAGTTTATCTCAATAGTACAATTTTAACAAGGTCCAAATGGTGTCAGAATGGTTGTGGGTTCAAACCCAATCTACAGACTTGAGAGTGTAATTTAGACTGACACGTTAGTGCAGCACTGAAGGAGTGCTGCACTGTTATCTCATTAAACTGCACTGTTATCTTATTAAGCTGCACTGTTATCTCATTAAACTGCAGGTTAACTCATTAACTTTTTGTTGTCGCATTACCTGCACGTTATGTCATTCGCCTGCATGTTTTCTTAACTGTATGGTATTTTATTAACCATTAATTTTCTCATTAAATTACACATCATCTCATTAACTGTATGGTAACTATTTCAACTATACTTTATTTCATTAAATTGTACATTATCTTTATATTGGTAAATTCTTTTATTAAACTTCATGTTATCTCATTAACTGTTAACTATCTCACTAACTGTGCATTATCTCATTAACTTGTCATTAAAATGTACATTATCAATTACATTATCACATTGACTTTTTGTTATTTCATTAATTGTACATTATCTCATTAAATTGTATGTTATTTGATTGAACCATACGTTATCTTATTAACCCATCTCATACTTGCACTATCTCATTAAATTATACAGTACCTCTTTATTTGACTAACTTTTTGTTATCTCATTAACTATATTATCTTATTAAAATGAACATTTGCTCATTAATTTTTTAAAATTCGTTCATGGGATGTGGGCGTCGCTGGCGAGGCCAGCATTTATTGCCCATCCCTAATTGCCCTTGAGAAGGTGGTGGTGAGCCGCCTTCTTGAACCGCTGCAGTCCGTGTGGTGAAGGTTCTCCCACAGTGCTGTTAGGGAGGGAGTTCCAGGATATGATAATTGTATATTATCATTTCAACAGCAAATTACACCATTAACTTTTCATTACCTCATTATTTAGACATTGAGCCAGATTTTGCTGTCAAAATAACGGTGAGGCGAATGGCACTCGCCATTATTTATGGGTAAATGGTGCAGCAACTTCAGGCGAGGGGCAGATGCGCTGTTAAACTCAAATATCCATAAGTTGCTGTCCGAGATGTGCCGTTCCGCCGTTAGCTTCGGGTAAATGGCATCTCGCTGTCTGCCTTACCATTGAAACGCAATGAATGGTGGGAAGTTGCTGTATTTGCGCAGTGGATATGAACTAAACTCGCCACAGAAAGCGAAGTCTTGTCCATTTCAGTCTAAGTATCCTTTTAACAACGTGATAAATGTTAATTGCTGCCAGTCAAACTCTCTGGCACCGAAATTTAACTATTACAAGTATGGAGTCTCATTCCTTCAGGTTTTGAATTTTTCAGGGAGATTTTAAAAATGTCAAATTTTAAATTAAACATTTTTTTTTACTTTTCCTTTCTTTCTCTTTTTTCTCTCTCTTAATTCAATCTTTCCTTCCCTCTCTTTCTTTATTTCTGTTTCTGTACCTGATTTGACATTGAATTCACCCACTCTAATTTATGCTTCCTTCTCAGGCCTTGCACTGTTAATCTCCCAATCCTTCAATCTGATTGATTAAGGAGATACCCAGTTGTTTGCTCTGTTCACTCAGGTCCCAGATACCCTGTTTCACTCACTGCGACGTTATCAGCTCACACTGTCAGCAACTTTGTGGGCAAAGATGTTTTGAGCTGAAAGCTGTAGGGGCAGGCCTAACTAACAGCAGGCAGGTTAGATCCCCTGCTGCAGCAAAATTTGGCCCAATATCTCATTAAACCACATGTTATCTCATTAATTGTATGTTTTTTCATTCATTATACATTGTCTCTTTACCTGCACCTTACCTCATTCACCTGCACATCACACCTTTTACTTATCTCATTATCTTTACATTATCTCATTAACAACAATAACAACAACTTGCATTTATATAGCATCTATAACGTAGTAAAATGTCCCAAGCAACTTCACAGGAGCGTAATCAAACAAAAATTGACACCAAGCCAAAGGAGGAGACATTGGAACAGGTGACTTGGTCAAAGAGGTAGGTTTTAAGGAGCGTCTTAAAGGAGGAGAGAGAGGTGGAGAGGTGGAGAGGCTTAGGGAGGGAATTCCAGAGCTTAGGGGCCCAGGCAGCTGAGGGCACGGCCGCCAATGGTGGGGCGAAGGAAGTCAGGGATGCACAAGAGCCCAGAGTTGGAGGAATGCAGAGATCTCATAGGGTTCTAGGGCTGGAGCAGGTTACAGAGATAGGGAGGGGCGAGGCCATGGATGGATTTGAACACAAGGATGAGAATATCTCACGAAATGCAAATAGGAACATAGGAATTACAAGATGAGAAAAGACCATGGCCCATCTAGTTTGCCTTCTACTATCCTGTAATTGCAATGATAATGGAGCATAATTGCTAGTCATAGCAATCAATCTCTACCAAATAGTCTACAACATCCAAGGGCTCTAAAAGAGGGGGCTGCAGAGATAGTGGATGCATTGCTTGTGATCTTCCAGAATTCCCTAGATTCTAGAATGGTCCCAGTGGATTGGAAGGTAGCAAATGTATCAAGTGGAAGCAAGTGGAAGTGTAATCTCGCTATTCAAGAAAGGAGGGAGAGAGAAAACAGGGAACTACAGGCCAGTTAGCCTGACATCAGTAGCCAGGAAACTGCTGGAATCCATTATTAAGGACGTGGGGCACTTAGTAGATCATAATATGATTAGGCCGAGTCAACACGGTTTTATGAAAGGGAAATTGTGTTTGACAAATCTACTGGAGATTTTCTGAAGGTATAACTCGCAGGGTGGATAAAGGGGAATGGATAAATGTAGTACATTTGGATTTTCAAAAGGCATTTGATAAGGTGCCACACAAGAGGTTGTTTCACAAGGTATGGGCTCATGGGATTGGGGGTAATATATTAGCATGGATAGAGGATTGGTTAACGGACAGAAAACAGAGAGTAGGAATAAACGGGTCATTCTCAGGTTGGCAGGCTCTAACTAGTGGGTGCTGCAAGGATCAGTGCTTGGGCCTCAACTATTTACAATCTATATTAATGACTTAGATGAAGGGACTGAGTGTAATGTATCCAAATTTGCTGATGATACAAAGCTAGGTGGGAAAGTAAGCTGTGAGGAGGACACAACGTTTCTGCAAAGGGATTTAGACAGGTTAAGTAAGTGGACAAGAAGGTGGCAGATGGAGTATAATGTGGGGAAATGTGAGGTTATTCACTTTGGTAGGAAGAATAGAAAAACTGAATATTTTTTAAATGGTGAGAAACTATTAAATGTTGGTGTCCAGAGAGATTTGGGTGTCCTGGTACATAAAACACAGAAAGTTAGTATGCAGGTACAGCAGGCAATTAGGAAGGCAAATGGAATGTTGGCCTTTATTGCAAGGGGGTTGGAGTACAAGAATAAGGAAGTCTTACTACAATTGTTCAGGGCTTTAGTGAGACCTCACCTGGAGTACTGTGTACAGTTTTGGTCTCCTTACCTAAGGAAGGATATACTTGCCTTAGAGGCAGTGCAACGAAGGTTCACTAGATTGATTCCTGGGTTGTCCCAGAGGGTTGTCCTATGAGGAGAGATTGAATAGAATGTCCTATACTCTCTGGAGTTTAGAAGAATGAGAGGTAGTCCTGTTGAAACAGATGAGATTCTGAGGGGGCTTGACAGGGTAGATGCTGAGAAGCTGTTTCCCCTGGAGCTAGAACCAGGGGGCGTAGTCTCAAGAAAAGGGGTCAGACATTTAGGACTGAGATGAGGAGGAATATCTTCACTCATAGGGTTGTGAATCTTTGGAATTCTCTACCCCAGAGGGCTGTGGATGTTCAGTCGTTGAATATATTCAAGACTGAGATCAACGGATTTTTGGACTCTAAGGGAATCAAGGGATATGGGGATCAGGCAGGAAAGTGGAGTTGAGGTCGAAGATCAGCCATGATCTTATTGAATGGTGGAGCAGGCGCGAGGGGCCGTATGGCCTCTTCCTGCTCCTATTTCTTATATTCTTACGTTCTTATACGACTCTCTGCCTCTCTGTTACTTTCTCTGAAACAGTGGATAAGCAGAGCTGCTTTAAGAAACAACTTGCATGAATTAGAAAACCCTACAATATACCCTTCTTTAAAAATTACCTCACAAAGAGTTACCTCACATCAGCTGTAGTACACTAAGTCTGTGTTTATTTCTGGGGTCAACATCATTTGTATAATGGAGGGGAGCTTCAAATTGAAAAACACCTGTCATTGGAAGGTGGAAAATCAGGTGCTGCTGCAGCATTTAAAGGCTCGCAGCAAATTAAAAGGACAGGCATCATTGTTTCCGACTTTTCAAGGCTGCAAGCTTTGCTGGCTGTTCCCAACATTTATAAAGAGTTCTGCAGTGCAAAGGACAGCCCACATTTCAGGCCAGACCATAGAAATCCTGCTGTAAGAGATGAAACACAAGAGGGTTAGTCTGTTCTGGGCCCCTAGTTCAGCAGCACAACAACACCTGTGCTCCAGAACTAGCCTCTATCCAAGCTGTTCCAGAGCAGTTATAACACTGGCATCTATCTGACAATGTAGAAAATTGTCCAATTATGTCATGTCCACAAAAAGCAGGACAAATCCAACCCAGTCAATTACCACCCTATCGGCCTACTCTCAATCATTAGCAAAGTGATGGAAGGTGTCGTCAACAGTGCTATCAAGCGGCACTCACTCACCAATAACCTGCTCACCGATGCTCAGTTTGGGTTCCACCAGGACCACTCGGCTCCAGATGTCATTACAGCCTTAGTCCAAACATGAACACAAGAGCTGAATTCCCTGCTGTAACCGTATGACTCTAAGTAATAGTCACGCCACACATGTGCCAGGCAATGACCACCTCCAACAAGGGAGAGTCCAACCACCTCTCCTTGACATTCAATGGCATTACTATCGCCAAATCCCCCACCATCAACATCCTGAGATCACCATTGACTGGACCAGCCACCAACTGGCCCAGCCACATAAATGCTGTGGCTAACAGAGCAGGTCAGGGGCTAGGTATTCCATGGCGAGAGACTCACGTAACTCCCCAAAGCCTCTCTACCACCTACAAGGCACAAGTTAGGAGTGTGATGGAATACTCTCCACTTGCTTGGATTGGTGCAGCTGCAACAACACTCAAGAAACTTGACACTTTCCAAGACACAGCAGTCCACGGCGAGTGACTCACCTCCTGACTGCCCAAAGCCTTTCATAGAATCGTAGAATCATAGAATCGTTACAGCACAGAAGGAGGTCATTTGGCCCATTGCAAGAGCAATCCAGTTAGTCCCATTCCCCTGCACTTTCCCCATAGCCATGCAAATTTTTTCTATTCAAATATTTATTCAATTGTTTTTTGAAAGCCACAATTGACGCTGCTTCCACCACCCTTTCAGACAGTGCATTCCAGATCATAACCACTCGCTGTGTAAAAGAGTTTTTCCTCATGTCGCCTTTGGTTCTTTTGCCAATCACCTTAAATCTGTGTCCTCTGGTTCTTGACCCTTCCACAAATGGGAACAGTTTCTCTTTATTTATGTTATCTAAACCCTTCATGATTTTAAACATGTCAATCAAATCTCCTCTTAACCTTTTCTGCTCGAAGGAGAACAACCCTAGCTTCTCCAGTCTATCCACGTAACTGAAGTCCCTCATCCCTAGAACCATTCTAGTAAATCTTTTCTGCACCCTCTCTGAGGCCTTCACATCTTTCCTAAAGTGCGGTGCCCAGAACTGGACACAATACTCCAGTTGCAGTCGAACAAGTGTTTTATAAAGGTTCATCATAAGCTCCTTGCTTTTGTACTCTATGCCTCTATTATAAAGCTCAGGATCCCTTATGCTTTTTTAACTGCTTTCTCAACACGTCCTGCCACCTTCAACGATTTGTGCACATATATCCCCAGGTCTCTCTGCTTCTGCACCCCCTTTAGAATTGTACCATTTAGTTTATATTGCCTCTCCTCGTTCTACCTGATAAATGTATCACTTCGCATTAAGTTTCATCTGCCATGTGACCAGCCTGCCTATGCCCTCTTGAAGTCTATCACTATCCTCCTCACTGTTTACTACACTTCCAAGTTTTGTGTCATCAGCAAATTTTGAAAGTGTTTCCTGTACACCCGAGTCCAAGTCATTAATCTAGATCAAAAAGAGCAGTGGCCCCAGCACCGGCCCCTGGGGAACACCACTGTACACCTGCCTCCAGTCCGAAAAACAACCGTTCACCACTACACTCTGTTTTCTGTCACTTAGCCAATCCATGCTGCCACTGCCCTTTTTATTTCATGGACTTCAATCTTAATGTCATGCCTATTATGCGGCACTTTAACAAACACCTTTTGAAAGTCCATATACATCACATCAACTGCATTGCCCTCATCAACCCTCTCTGTTACCTCATCAAAAAACTCTATCAAGTTAGTTGAACACAATTTGCCTCGAACAAATCTGTGCTGGCTTTCCTTTATTAATTGACCCTCATCCAAGTTACTATTAATTTTGTCCCAGGTTATTGTTTCTAAAAGCTTTCCCACCACTGAGGTTAAACTGACTGGCCTGTAGTTGCTGGGTTTATCCTTACACCTTTTTTTGAACAAGGGTGTAACATTTGCAATTCACCAGTCCTCTGGCACCACCCCTGTATCTAATGAGGATTGGAAGATTATGGCCAGTACCTCCGCAATTTCCACCCTTACTTCCTTCAGCAACCTAGGATGCATCCCATCCAGACCGGGCGACTTATCTACTTTATGCATAGCTAGCCTTTCTAGTACCTCTTCTTTATCAATTTTCTCACTGTCCAGTATCTCAACTATCTCTCCTTTCACTGTGACTTTAGCAGCATCTTCTTCCTTTGGAAAGACAGATGCAAAGTATTCATTTAGTACCTCAACCATGCCCTTTGCTTCCATGCGTAGATCTCCTTATCGGCCCCACCCCTCCTCTCCACGATCTGCAAGGCACAAGTCAGGAGTGTGATGGAATACTCTCCACTTGCCTGGATGAGTGCAGCTCCAACAACACTCAAGAAGCTCGACACCATCCAGGACAAAGCAGCCCGCTTGATTGGCACCCCATCCACCACCCTAAACATTCACTCCCTTCACCACTGGCCCACTGTGGCTGCAGTGTGTACCATCCACAGGATGCACTGCAGCAACTCGCCAAGGCTTCTTCGACAGCATCTCCCAAACTCACAACCTCTACCACCTAGAAGGACAAGGGCAGCAGGCACATGGGAACAACACCACCTGTACGTTCCCCTCCAAGTCACACACCATCCCGAATTGGAAATATATCGCCGTTCCTTCATCGTCGCTGGGTCAAAATCCTGGAACTCCCTACCTAACAGCACTGTGGGAGAACCTTCACCACACGGACTGCAGCGGGTCAAGAAGGCGGCTCACCACCACCTTCTCAAGGGCAATTAGGGATGGGCAATAAATGCTGGCCTCACCAGCGATGCCCACGTCCCATGAATGAATAAAAAATGTCCGCTTGATTGCCACCTTAAACACCCACTCCCTTCACCACCGGTGCCCCATGGCTGCAGTGTGTACCATCTACAAGATGCACTGCAGCAACTCACCAAGGCTTCTTTGGCAGCACCTCCATCTCTCTATCACCTTGTAATTATTAGTACCGTCTAAGGATCCCAAACTCGCGACCTCCACACCATACTCTGTACCTGGATGCAATGCCAGATGTTTAATGAGCTTACCTGCTCAATCAAGGTAGGAAAATCCACTGTAACCTTTCATTAATTCAATGTATTAAACATCTGGGGTAATTACAATGAACTCCTCCCACTTTGCCTTCAAAGTACTTATAACACTGGTATGAATACTCATTATGCTACAGGGTTCACTTAGAACCATTACCTCTCCCTGGAACTATTTTTTCACTCCTACCTTGCATACAGTCAGCCCAAGGTTATTCTCCATCTAACATAGCCAGGACGTGTCATCACACCAACGGAGACTTGGGGATTTCCAAATATAATCATTTGTTCAACTTTGCTGGCAGGAGAAGACAGCCCATAACAAAAGAAAGACAATACCCACAGGACGACGGCCTCTAATCATACATGCCATTCCACCCTGGCAGTCTTTTGGGAGCCAGGTCAGCATTTGATGACAAATATCAGCAAAAACTAGGCTCTCTCCCTCAGCATTGTCACTTGGTCTTTCCCATTTACCCTTCCTTACACTTCACCATCTTCTCCTTTCCTCTTTCCCATTTACCCTTCCTTACACTTCCATGGCTTCTCCTCTCCTCTTTCCCATTTACCCTTCCTTACACTTCCATGGCTTCTCCTCTCCTCTTTCCCATTTACCCTTCCTTACACTTCCCGAACCTTCTCCTCTCCTCTTTCCCATTTACCCTTCCTTACACTTCCATGGCTTCTCCTCTCCTCTTTCCCATTTACCCTTCCTTACACTTCCCGAACCTTCTCCTCTCCTCTTTCCCATTTACCCTCCCTTACATTTCCCCCACCTTCTCCTCTCCTCTTTCCCATTTACCCTTCCTTACACTTCCCGAACCTTCTCCTCTCCTCTTTCCCATTTACCCTTCCTTACACTTCCATGGCTTCTCCTCTCCTCTTTCCCATTTACCCTTCCTTACACTTCCCGAACCTTCTCCTCTCCTCTTTCCCATTTACCCTTCCTTACACTTCCCGAACCTTCTCCTCTCCTCTTTCCCATTTACCCTTTCTTACATTTCCCCCATCTTCTCCTCTCCTCTTTCCCATTTACCTTTCCTTACATTTCCCCCATCTTCTCCTCTCCTCTTTCCCATTTACCCTTCCTTACATTTCCCCCATCTTCTGCTCTCCTCTTTCCCATTTACCCTTCCTTACACTTCCCGAACCTTCTCCTCTCCTCTTTCCCATTTACCCTTCCTTACACTTCCCCATCTTCTCCTCTCCTCTTTCCCATTTACCCTTCCTTACACTTCCCGAACCTTCTCCTCTCCTCCAATCGTACTCACGTCCAGCTACTAATGGACCAGACTGAACCCCATCCTAATCAAAACCGCTCTTGGCAGTAATCCCAGGTTCTGTAAATTGTTGGCAGGTACTCTTGCAAGAACAGGAGTTCCTGCCTGAGGTATACAGTAGCTGGGATCACTGACATTAGTGGCACTGAGGAGAGAGAAGCCCTAGTCTGGTCTATTGGAAGCTGGACTCGGGGAGAAGTGGGAGAGTGGGAATAGATGGCAATAAGGGAAATGGGTGGCAATGAATGGGCCAATGGACATCATTGAAGGGGGAATGGAGAGCAATGAAGGGGGAATACACCACAATGAAGGGCCAATGGGTGATAATGTAAGGGAGAATGGATGGCTTTGAAGGAGGAGACGGATGGCATTAAGGAGAGAATGGATGAGATTAAAGGAACAAATGGCAAAAAAGTCATGGCTGGCTATCCAGCACCCGACAAGGAATGTTTGTGCCTTCCTTGCCCTTATCGGCCCCAGGCTTCACCCCACCCGCCCCGGCCCTCCCAAACTCTGTTCCCTTCAACTCACCTGAGAGCTGGGGACTGATCCTTTGGTCCCGGGCTGAGGCCTCTTGCTGCCTGACGTTGTGCCCTTGCCCGCTGGCCAGCAGCCGCTTCCCACCGGTTTCGGACGGCAGATTGACTGAGGCTATGTTACAATCTCTTAGACCTCACACTGCCATGGCCGGGACGGTTCGCCAACCACCTTGACCCCCGCCTGTCCGATTCCCGCCCCAAGTTAAAATCGGCGGTGAAGTGTTTAAAATTAGCCCGTACACATCGTTGTTAATTTTTCAGGGAAGGCTGTTTCCGGAGTCCCCAGAAACACACCACAATTCTATACTTGGATTTCCCCTTCAAGCTTTGATGTAATTATTTTTTCCTCAAATACAAGTGAAGCAATGTTGGCCCCAAACTTCTTTTGGGATGTATCAATGCCGTATTCAGTTTGGGCAGGGCCATGTGGGGGCTGATGCCTCTGAAAATCGCAGATTGACTCGAGTGAATGATGTCTCCACTCTGGCTGCACTCCTCTGTGGAACCCTTTCCCCCACCTACTGGTTAGAGAGCGAGATGCCTTCAGGGGAATCCTGCACTACCTGCCTGGTCCTCCTTGTCTGTCTGGCGGTCACCCAGTCCCTCTCTGCCTGCACTCTCTGAAGCTGCGGGGTGACCACCTCCTGAAACGTGCTCTCCACGTAGCTCTCAGCCTCGCGGATGCACTGCAGTGACGCCAGCTGCTGCTCAAGGTCCGAAACCCGGAGCTCGAGCTCCTCCAGCTGATGACACTTCCTGCACCTGTGGTTGTCCAGGACACGGGAAGCGTCCTGGAGTTCCCACATGGTACAGGATGTGCACTCGACGGGATTGAAGTGCCCTGCCATGCTTCTATTTATTATATTATTAACGAAACTTAACAAAAATAAACTTAATGACTTAAAAAAAAAATTTGTAAACAATTTTACAACACCAAGTTATAGTCCAACAAATTTATTTTAAATTCCACAAGCTTTCGGAGGCTTCCTCCTTCGTCAGGTGAATGGAAAAATAAAAGCCCATGGGATCCAAGGGAAAGTGGCAAGTTGGATCCAGAACTGGTTCAGTGGCAGGAAGCAAAGGGTAATGGTCGACGGGTGTTTTTGCGACTGGAAGGCTGTTTCCAGTGGGGTTCTGCAAGGCTCAGTATTAGGTCCATTGCTTTTTGTGATATATATCAATAATTTAGACTTAAATGTAGGGGGCATGATTAAGAAGTTTGTAGATGGTACAAAAGTTGGCCGTGTGATTGATAGTGAGGAAGAAAGCTGTAGACTGCAGGAAGATATCAATGGACTGGTCAGGTGGGCAGAAAAGTGGCAAATGGAATTCAATCCAGAGAAGTGTGAGGTAATGCATTTGGGGAGAGCAAACAAGGCAAGGGAGTAAACAATAAATGGGAGGATACTGAGTAGTGTAGAGGAAGTGAGGGACCTTGGAGTGCATGTCCACAGATCGCTGAAGGTAGCAGGACAGGTAGATAAAGTGGTTAAGAAGGCATATGGAATAATTTCCTTTATTAACCAAGGCATAGAATATAAGAGCAGGGAGGCTATGCTAGAACTGTATAAAACACTAGTTAGGCCACAGCTTGAGTACTGCGTACAGTTCTGGTCACCACATTACAGGAAAGATGTGATTGCATAGAGAGGGCACAGAGGAGATTTACGAGGATGTTGCCAGGACTGGAGAATTTTAGCTATTAGGAAAGATTGGATAGGTTGGGGTTATTTTCTTTGGAACAGAGGAGGCCGAGGGGTGATTTAATTGAGGTATATAAAATTATGAGGGGCCTAGATAGAGTGGATGGGAAGGACCTATTTCCCTTAGCAGAGGGGTCAGTGACCAGGGGGCATAGATTTAATGTAATTGGTTGAAGGATTAGAGGGGAGTTGAGGAGAAATGTTTTCACTAGGCGTACTGGGGGTCTGGAACTCACTGCCTGAAAGGGTGGTAGAGGCAGAAACCCTCAACTCATTTAAAAAGTACTTTTTTTTTATTCGTTCATGGGATGTGGGCGTCGCTGGCAAGGCCAGCATTTATTGCCCATCCCTAATTGCCCTCGAGAAGGTGGTGGTGAGCCGCCTTCTTGAACCGCTGCAGTCCGTGTGGTGAAGGTTCTCCCACAGTGCTGTTAGGAAGGGAGTTCCAGGATTTTGACCCAGCGACGATGAAGGAGCGGCGATATATTTTCAAGTCGGGATGGTGTGTGACTTGGAGGGGAACGTGCAGGTGGTGTTGTTCCCATGTGCCTGCTGCTCTTGTCCTTCTAGGTGGTAGAGGTTTGGGAGGTGCTGTCGAAGAAGCCTTGGCGAGTTGCTGCCGTGCATCTTGTGGACGGTACACACTGCAGCCACTGTGCGCCAGTGGTGAAGGGAGTGAATGTTTAAGGTGGTGGATGGGGTGCCAATCAAGCGGGCTGCTTTGTCCTGGATGGTGTCGAGCTTCTTGAGTGTTGTTGGAGCTGCACTCATCCAGGCAAGTGGAGAGTATTCCATCACACTCTTGACTTGTGCCTTGTAGATGGTGGTAAGGCTTTGGGGAGTCAGGAGGTGAGTCACTCGCCGCAGAATACCCAGCCTCTGACCTGCTCTCGTAGCCACAGTATTTATGTGGCTGGTCCAGTTAAGTTTCTGGTCAATGGTGACCCCCAGGATGTTGATGGTGGGGGATTCGGCGATGGTAATGCCGTTGAATGTCAAGGGGAGGTGGTTAGACTCTCTCTTGTTGGAGATGGTCATTGCCTGGCACTTATCTGGTGCAAATGTTACTTGCCACTCATGAGCCCAAGCCTGGATGTTGTCCAGGTCTTGCTGTATGCAGGCTCGGACTACTTCATTATCTGAGGGGTTGCGAATGGAACTGAACACTGTGCACTCATCAGCGAACATCCCCATTTCTGACCTTATGATGGAGGGAAGGTCATTGATGAAGCAGCTGAAGATGGTTGGGCCTAGGACACTGCCCTGAGGAACTCCTGCAGCAATGCCCTGGGGCTGAGATGATTGGCCTCCAACAACCACTACCATCTTCCTTTGTGCTCGGTATGACTCCAGCCACTGGAGAGTTTTCCCCCTGATTCCCATGGACTTCAATTTTACTGGGGCTTGGACGTTCACTTGAAGTGCCGTAATCTACAGGCCTATGGACCAAGTGCTGGAAAGTGGGATTAGGCTAGGTGGCTGTATTTCAGCTGGCACAGACACGATGGGCCGAATGGCCTCCTTCTATGCTGGAAATTTCTATTGTTCTATGATTCTATGACGCTACTTAAAGACAGCCAGCATTTCTTGAAGAGAGGTGCATTCTTGCTGCAGATTGTGTAACAACTTACATGTTACATAGAATTTACAGCACAGAAACAGGCCATTCGGCCCAACAGGTCCGTACCAGTGTTTATGATGCACACGAGCCTCCTCCCTCCCTACTTCATCTAACCCCATCAACATACCCTTCTATTTCTTTCTCCCTCATGTGTTTATCTAGCTCCCCTTAAATGTATCTGTGCTTTTCACCTCAACTACTCCTTGTGGGAGCGAGTTCCACATTCTCACCACTCTCTGGGTAAAGAAGTTTCTCCAGAATTCCCGATTGGATTTATTAGTGACTATCTTATATTTGCGGCCCCTTGTTTTAGATTCCCCCACAAGTGGAAACATCTTTTCTACATTTACCCTATCGTAATATTAAAGACCTCTATCAGGTCACCCTTCAGCCTTCTCTTTTCGAAAGAAAAGAGCTCCAGCCTGTTCAATCTTTCCATTCTGGTATCATCCTTCTAAATGTTTTTTGCACCTTCTTCAATCCTTTTTATAACATGGAGATCAGAACTGTGCACAGTACTCCAATACTCCAAGTGTGGTCTAACCAAGATTCTATACACGTTTAACATAACTTCTCTGCTTTTCAATCCTATCCCTCTCGAAATTAACCCCAGTGCCTGGCTTGCTTTTTATGGTCTTATTAACTTGCATCTCTACTTTTAGTGATTTGTGTATCTGTACCCCCAGATCCCTCTGCTCCTCTACCCCATTTAGACTCTTATTTTCCAAGCAGTCTGTGGCCTCCTTATTCTTCCTACCAAAATGTACCATCTCACACTTATCTATATTGAGATTCATTTGCCAATTACACACCCATTCTGCAAGTTTATTAATGCCTCCCTGTATTTTGTCACAATCCTCCTCAGTATTAACTATACCCCCCAATTTGGTGTCATCCGCAAATTTTGAAATTATACTTCTGATTCCCGAGTCCAAATTGTTTATGTAAATGGTGAACAACAGTGGTCACAGCACTGATCTTTGTGGAACACCACTCCCCACCCAGTCTGAGTAGCTGCCCTTAACCCCCTGCTCTGTTTTCTGTTTTGTAACCAGCTTGCTATCCATTCTGCTACTTGTCCCCTGACTCCACATGCTCTGACCTTAGTCATGAATTTACAATCAAAGGTCCTTTGAAAATCCAAATATATTACACCTACTGCATTACCCATGTTTATTCTTTCTGTTACTTCTTTAAAAAATTCAATAAGGTTGGTCAAGCACGACTTCCCTTTTTGAAATCCGTGCTGATTATTCTTTATTACATTTTCGGTTTCTAGATGTTTTTCTATTACATCGTTGAGTAAAGATTCCATTATCTTTCCTACCATCAACATAAAGCTAACGTGTCTTTGGTTCCCTGGACTTGTTCTATCTCCCTTTTTAAATACAGGAATCACATTAGCTGTCAGTCAGTCCTCTGGCACTATTTCCGATTCTAATGAATTTTTATATCGATGTAATCGTGTCTCTGCTATCTCCTCCCTAATTTCTTTTAATATTCGCAGATGCAATCCATCCGGACCAGGGGTTTTATCCTCTCTAAGTTTGACTACTTTT
Source organism: Heptranchias perlo (assembly GCF_035084215.1). NCBI lineage: Eukaryota > Metazoa > Chordata > Chondrichthyes > Hexanchiformes > Hexanchidae > Heptranchias > Heptranchias perlo. Next base: position 8,548,502 of record NC_090326.1, on the reverse strand, counting down.
TCAATTACCTCCCCCCTTTCTATCTTAAATGTTGTTGGATCTTTTTTGATCTCTTTCTTCTAATGTAATGCCCACCTTGTTAGTCTCCCTGGTAAATACCGAGGCAACATAACCATTCAATATTTCTGCCATTTCACTGTGTTTACCTGTGAGTTTATCTTGTGTATCCCTTAGTGGCCCTGTCCCTATCCCTATTCTGATTTTTCTTTTGTTATTTATGTGTGTTCACAATTTCTTTTTATATTCCTTGATAATTTAATCTCGTAATTCCTCTTTGCTTTCCTAATTGTTTTTTTGACTTCTTTCCTAATCCTCTTTGCATTCCCTTTTCTCATCCTCTCCTTTATTGTTTATGTACTTAGAGGATGCCTTTTTGTTTAGTTTCAATTTTACCCTTGTCTCTCTTTATTCATCCACAGTGTTTAATTATTGGCTAGTTTGTTCTTGTTTTTTGGTGGAATATATATCTCTTGAACTTTATTGGTCATTATTTTAAACATTTCCCACTCCTGTTCTATTTCTTTATCTGTCAACATTTTTTTCCAGTTTACCTTCCCTAGTTCCATTCTCATCCCCCCTCAAAATTAGCTTTTATTCCAATCTATTACTTTTTTCTTTGTCTTATTCATGTCTTTCTCAATCATTATTTTAAACCTTATTATGTTATGATCGCTATTGCCTCGATGTTCACCAATGCTTCTTCTCTTATCTGTTCTGATTCATTTCCCATTAATAGATCCAGCAGTGATTCCTCTCTTGTTGGGCTTCTTAGGTAAGAAAGGAGTCCTGTACACACTGTAAAAACTCCATTCCCTTTTCCCCTTTCCCTTCCTCTTATTGCCAGTTTATTTGCGGATAGTTGAAATCTCCTACGATTATTATTCTATGTCTTTTACTCATTTCATAGATTTGCCTACATATTTCTCCCTCCACTTCCCTTCCACTATTAGGTAGACTGTAGAATCCCCCCATTAGCCTGATCGATCCCTTCTTATCCTTTGTCTCAATGTCACTGAGCGGCTACAGGGCATTCTCAAGGGGGAGGGTGAGCAGGCAGAGGTCGTGGTCCACATTGGGACCAACGACATAGGTAGGAAGGGAGATGAGGTCCTGCATCAAGAATTTAGGGAGCTAGGTAGCAGATTAATGAGCAGGACCTCAAAGGTTGTAATCTCTGGATTACTCCCAGTGCCACGGGCTAGTGAGTATAGAAATAGAAGGATAGAACAGATGAATGCGTGGCTAAAGAGTTGGTGCAGGAGGGAAGGTTTCAGTTTCCTGGATCACTGGGCCTGCTTCTGGGGAAGGTGGGACTTGTACAAGTCGGACGGGTTGCACCTGAACCAGAGCGGGACAAATATCCTTGCGGGGAGGTTTGCTAGCACTGTTGGGGGGTGGTTTAAACTAACTTGGCAGGGGGATGGGATACAGAGTGGAGCTACAATAGGGGGTGATGTGCAGCCAAATATAGAGAAAAAAACAAGTCAGCTTGGAAGACAGGGCAAATATGTGAGGGCAAGGCTGGATGGCATCTATTTTAATGCAAGGAGTCTTGCGAATAAGGTGGATGAACTGAAGGTGTTGATAAACACATGGGAGTATGATATTGTTGCTGTCACAGAGACATGGGTGAGGGAGGGGCAAGACTGGCAGCTCAATATTCCGGGGTACAGAATCTTCAGGCGAGACAGAGGGGGAGGTATCAGAGGAGGGGGGGGTCGCAATATTAATTAAAGAATCAATTACTGTCATAAGGAGGGATGATATATTAGCAGGTTCCTCTAATGAGGCCATATGGGTGGAGCTTAAAAACAAAAAGGGGGCAAGCACTTTGATGGGAGTGTACTATAGGCCCCCAAACAGTCAGGGGGAGATAGAGGAACAGATATGTAGGCAAATCTCAGAAAATTGTGCAAATAATAGGGTAATAATAGTGGGGGATTTCAACTTCCCCAATATTAACTGGGATACTCAGAGTGTAAAAGGCTTAGAGGGTACAAAATTCTTAACGTGCATCCAGGAGAGCTTTTTGAGCCAGCATGTAGAAAGTCCTACAAGAGAGGGGGCGGTACTGGACCTAATTCTAGGGAATGTGGCCGGCCAAGTGGAAGAAGTGCTAGTAGGTGAGCACTTTGGTGACAGTGACCATAATTCGGTGAGATTTAAGGTGGTCATGGAAAAGGATAGGGAGGGGCCGGAAATAAAGGTTCTAAATTGGGGGAAGGCCGATTTTAATAGGATAAGGCAGGATCTGGCCAAAATGGACTGGGATCAGCTGCTTGTAGGAAAATCCGCATCGGAGCAATGGGAGTATTTCAGAAGGGAGATTGAGACCATACAATGGCAACATGTTCCCGTAAAGGTCAAGGGTGGTTCCAAGAACTCCAGGGAACCTTGGATGTCAGGGGATATACGAGAATGGATTAGGAAAAAAAGGAGGGCTTTTGGCAGATACAAAAGGCTAAAGACGGAGGAAGCCCTAGAGGAGTACAAAAAGTGCAGGGGGATACTTAAAAAAGAAATTAGGAGATCAAGGAGGGGCCATGAAATAACACTGGCGAGCAAAATAAAGGAAAATCCTAAGATGTTTTATAAGTATATTAAGGGTAAGAGGATGACTAGGGAAAAAATAGGGCCCATTAGGGACAAAAATGGCAATCTGTGTGTGGAGCCGGCAGATGTAGGAGGGGTTCTAAATGAATTTTTTGCATCCGTTTTCACTATGGAGAAGGACGATGTAGACATAGAAATACGGCAGGGGGACTGTGATATACTCGAACATATTAACATCGAGCGGGAGGAGGTATTGGCGGTTTTAGCAGGCCTAAAAATGGATAAATCCCCAGGCCCGGACGAAATGTATCCCAGGCTACTGTGTGAGGCAAAGGAGGAGATTGCGGGGGCTCTGACACATATATTCAGAACCTCTCTGGCCACAGGGGATGTGCCAGAGGACTGGAGAACCGCTAATGTAATACCATTATTCAAGAAGGGGAGTAGGGAAAAACCGGGGAACTACAGGCCAGTGAGCCTAACATCAGTGGTAGGAAAATTATTGGAAAAAATTCTGAAGGACAAAATTAGTCTCCACTTGGAGAAGCAAGGATTAATCAGGGATAGTCAACATGGCTTTGTCAAGGGAAGATCATGTCTGACTAATTTGATTGAATTTTTTGAGGGGGTGACTAGGCGTGTGGATGAGGGTAACGCAGTGGATGTGGTATACATGGATTTCAGTAAGGCCTTCGATAAAGTCCCCCACAGGAGACTGGTCAAGAAGGTACGAGCCCATGGAATCCAGGGTGCCTTGGCACTTTGGATACAAAACTGGCTTAGTGGCAGAAGGCAGAGGGTGATGGTCGAAGGTTGTTTTTGTGACTGGAAGCCTGTGGCCAGTGGGGTACCACAGGGATCGGTGCTGGGGCCCTTGCTGTTTGTGGTCTACATTAATGACTTGGATATGAATGTAAAAGGTATGATCAGTAAGTTCGCTGATGATACAAAAATTGGTAGGGTGGTAAATAGCGAGGAGGATAGCCTCAGTCTGCAGGACGATATAGATGGGTTGGTCAGATGGGCGGAACAGTGGCAAATGGAATTTAACCCGGAAAAGTGCGAGGTGATGCACTTTGGAGGGACTAACAAGGCAAGGGAATACACAATGAATGGGAGGACCCTAGGCAAGACAGATGGTCAGAGGGATCTTGGTGTGCAAGTTCACAGATCCCTGAAGGCGGCAGAACAGGTAGATAAGGTGGTAAAGAAGGCATATGGGATACTTGCCTTTATTAGCCGAGGCATAGAATATAAGAGCAAGGAGGTTATGATGGAGCTGTATAAAACACTGGTTAGGCCACAGCTGGAGTACTGTGTGCAGTTCTGGTCGCCACACTACAGGAAGGATGTGATCGCTTTGGAGAGAGTGCAGAGGAGATTCACCAGGATGTTACCAGGGCTGGAGAGCTTCAGCTATGAAGAGAGACTGGGAAGATTGGGTTTGTTTTCCTTGGAGCAGAGGAGGCTGAGGGGGGACATGATTGAGGTGTACAAAATTATGAGGGGCACAGATAGGATGGATACTAAGGAGCTTTTTCCCTTCGTTGAGGGTTCTATAACAAGGGGACATCGATTCAAGGTAAAAGGCGGGAGGTTTAGAGGGGATTTGAGAAAGAACTTTTTCACCCAGAGGGTGGTTGGAGTCTGGAACTCATTGCCTGAAAGGGTTGTGGAGGCAGGAACCCTCACAACATTCAAGAAGCATTTGGATGAGCACTTGAAATGCCATAGCATACAAGGCTACGGACCAAATGCTGGAATATGGGATTAGAGTAGACAGGGCTTGATGGCCGGCGCGGACACGATGGGCCGAAGGGCCTCTATCCGTGCCGTATAACTCTATGACTCTATGACTCTAATCCATTTGGATTCTGTTTCTATTTTAATGTTAATTATGTCCATTTTTTCTACTGCCTTTATGTTGTCTCTAATTAGTGCAGCTACCCCATTCCCTTCTTCCTTCCCTTCCTTTCCAAATACGTTATAACCTGCAATATTAAACTGCCCGTCCTGTTCTTTGTTAAGCTATATTTCAGTTATCCCTATTACATCTGGCACCTCGCTGCAAATTATTGCCTCCAGTTCCCCTGTATTGTTTCGGATGTTGTGCACATTGCTGTACAGGCAATTTAATTTGTTTTTATTAATTGTTCCACTCACTTGATTTTTAACAGTCATTTTATACTGATGTTCCATAACTGTATCTGTTCCTTGACTCTTTATGTTACCTTTATTCCTTACCTTGGTCTGACCTTTACTCTCATCGGTGATTTCTTTTATCTTTAGGATTATGTTACTTTCATCAAATCACTCCCCCCATCTTACAAGTTTAAAGTCTTATCCACAGCCCTATTTATCCATTCCGTTCCGACTCTGGTCCCATTCCGGTTCAGGTGGAGCCCGTCCCAGTGGTACAGCTCCCTCCTGTCCCAGTACTGGTGCCAGTGTCCCATGAAATGGAACCCCTCCTTCCCACATCACTCTTTCACCATGCATTCACCTTCCTCATCTGCCGATCCTTGAGGAAGAAATGGCTGAAGGAGGGAGAGAGCGGGCACTGAGGTTCTTTGAGGCCGCACTGGAGGCCTTGGTGTAGGCAGTGGAGAGGAGGAGGGCCACGTTTTTCCCTGAAGGGGCAGGAAGCCTCCCAAGCATCTACTGAGGATGCTGTGGGAGGAGATTGCTGAGGACATCAATGCGTGGAGCATTGCACCAAGAACATGGCTGCAGTGCTGGAAAAAATTCAATGATCTAACCAGAGTTGTTGAGGTAAGAAGACTGCTCATACTTTCTGATCACACCGCACCACTCACAGACTCATTACTCACAACACGGGCAGTACTCACAATACTGCCCTTCCCCACTACCCTGCACTCTCCTATAATCAGTAACCACACTTCACTAAACCACCTTCTCCTCATGCTCACACACTCAACACTATTACATCTCTGACTTACCCACAACTCACAACTCACACACAGACTGTCTACCGTAATAGCCACATTCTCCAAACACCTCACAAAGTTCTCACTAACAGGAGAAAGGTGCACACAACACCAGGCAACAGGAGGAAGATCCCACCCCCACATCCTCTCCCCCCTTGAAGAGAGCATGCTAGCATTATGGGAAGGGTCTAAGCTACAGATGCTTTCAACACTCACTTCTCTCTCTCTCGCTCTCTAGTCCTTGTCCCTTTCTTTCACTTCAGTTGCTGAGAATGTCAATGCCCCTCAGCCAGTGGAGGGAGAGGAGCCCAGTATTCCTGAAGATGCACCGTCACTTGATCTGACCCTCGCAAGAACCAGCTCAGATACCGATACCACGTGGACTTGAGTTTAGGTTAGAGGATGTGGTGACTCACTGGGCACAAGTGCACAGGAGCTGGGGCAGGGGATAGAACGCTACAGGTGCCAGATCTTGAGGTGAGATTACAAACTAGTTCCGCTGCAGAGGACTCAGATACTGACTTCGAGGGCCCAGACTACCAAAGAAAGCTCATGGACATACACCAGGACACACTCGGTGCACTGGGCAGCCTGCCGGAGAGCTTGTGCACAATGTCACAGAGTGTGGAGGAGACTAGCACCAACTTGTCTCAAGGCTTCTCACAGAACATGGGAGACTGTTCTGTCCAACATGGACCGAGTGGTCAGGTCCATCAGAAGAGTCCATGATGGAGTGTGTTATGAGAGCTCTGACAGCTTCCATGGCATCACAAGCTGCTGGAGACTGGAGTCATGGGCCATGTCCAGAGGTGAAAGCGCTTGCCGCCCAATAGTCAGCCTGTAACTTGGCGGCCTGGTTGGAATAAAGGCAGCACAGAGGACTAGCACAGAATGAAAGAGTTATGACTGCTGCCGGGGATAGTGGGCAGAGACCTACACGATGCTCAGCCCGATATAAAGTTGTGATGTGGAGATGCCGGTGATGGACTGGGGTTGACAATTGTAAACAATTTTACAACACCAAGTTATAGTCCAACAATTTTATTTGAAAATCACAAGCTTTCGGAGGCTTCCTCCTTCCTCAGGTGAATGTCAAGAAATCCTCGAACCTTTCGCATTTATAAATCACAGAACAATACCTGGTGATTACAGATAGTCTTTCCAACTGCCCGTTGCCAAGGCAATCAAAGTGTTCAGACAGAGAGGTGTTACCTACTGGGCCACCGAATATACAAACAACCAAAAAAAAAAAAAACAGAGAGAGAGAGGCAGAAACATAGAAACATCCGGAAGGAAGAGAAAGACAGCAAATGACCCGTTATATTAAAAACAGATAACATTTGTTCGCTGGTGGGGTTACGTGTAGCGTGACATGAACCCAAGATCCCGGTTGAGGCCGTCCTCATGGGTGCGGAACTTGGCTATCAATTTCTGCTCGACGATTTTGCGTTGTCGTGTGTCTCGAAGGCCGCCTTGGAGTACGCTTACCCGAAGGTCGGTAGCTGAATGTCCTTGACTGCTGAAGTGTTCCCTGACTGGGAGGGAACCCTCCTGTCTGGCGATTGTTGCGCGGTGTCCGTTCATCCGTTGTCGCAGTGTCTGCATGGTCTCGCCAATGTACCATGCTCTGGGGCATCCTTTCCTGCAATGTATGAGGTAGACAATGTTGGCCGAGTCACAGGAGTATGAACCATGCACCTGGTGGGTGGTGTCCTCTCGTGTGATGGTGGTATCTGTGTCGATGATCTGGCATGTCTTGCAGAGGTTACCGTGGCAGGGTTGTGTGGTGTCGTGGACGCTGTTCTCCTCAAAGCTGGATAATTTGCTGCGAATGATGGTCTGTTTGAGGTTGAGTGGCTGTTTAACGGCGAGTAGTGGAGGTGTGGGGATGGCCTTAGCGAGGTGTTCGTCGTCATTGATGACATGTTGAAGGCTGCGAAGAACATGGCGTAGTTTCTCCGCTCCGGGGAAGTACTCATCCGCTTCATCCTGGATCACAATGTCTTCACCTTCAATAACCAGTTCTTTACCCAAACACACGGAACAGCCATGGGGACCAAATTCGCACCCCAATACGCCAACATTTTCATGCACAAGTTCGAGCAGGACTTATTCACTGCACAGGACCTCCAACCAACGCTATACACCAGATACATCGACGACATTTTCTTTCTATGGACCCACGGCGAAGAATCACTGAAGAGACTACACGATAACATCAACAAGTTCCATCCCACCATCAAATTCACCATGGACTACTCCTCAGAATCGGTTTCTTTCTTGGACACACGAATCTCCATCAAAGACGGGCACCTCAGCACCTCACTCTACCGCAAGCCCACGGACAACCTCACGATGCTCCACTTTTCCAGCTTCCACCCTAACCACGTCAAAGAGGCCATCCCCTATGGACAGGCCCTGCGAATACACAGGGTCTGCTCAGACGAGGAGGAACGCGATGGACACCTACAGACGCTGAAAGACGCCCTAGTAAGAACGGGATATGACGCTCGACTCATCGATCGACAGTTCCGACGGGCCACAGCGAAAAATCGCATGGACCTCCTCAGAAGACTAACATGGAACGCAACCAACAGAGTACCCTTCGTCGTCCAGTACTTCCCCGGAGCGGAGAAACTACGCCATGTTCTCCGCAGCCTTCAACATGTCATCAATGACGACGAACACCTCGCTATGGCCATCCCCACACCTCCACTACTCGCCTTTAAACAGCCACCCAACCTCAAACAGACCATCGTTTTCAGCAAATTACCCAGCTTTCAGGAGAACAGCATCCACGACACCACACAACCCTGCCACGGTAACCTCTGCAAGACATGCCAGATCATCGACACAATACCACCATCACACGAGAGGACACCACCCACCTGGTGCATGGTTCATACTCCTGTGACTCGGCCAATGTTGTCTACCTCATACGTTGCAGGAAAGGATGCCCCAGAGCATGGTACATTGGCGAGACCATGCAGACACTGCGACAACGGATGAACGGACACCGCGCAACAATCGCCAGACAGGAGGATTCCCTCCCAGTCGGGAACACTTCAGCAGTCAAGGACATTCAGCCACCGACCTTCGGGTAAGCGTACTCCAAGGCAGCCTTCGAGACACACGACAACGCAAAATCGTCGAGCAGAAATTGATAGCCAGGTTCCGCATGCATGAGGACGGCCTCAACCGGGATCTTGGGTTCATGTCACGCTACACGTAACCCCACCAGCGAACAAATGTTATCTGTTTTTAATATAACGGGTCATTTGCTGTCTTTCTCTTCCTTCCAGATGTTTCTGCTTCTCTCTCTCTCTGTTTTTTTTTTGGTTGTTTGTATATTCGGTGGCCCTGTAGGTAACACCTCTCTGTCTGAACACTTTGATTGCCTTAGCAACGGGCAGTTGGAAAGACTATCTGCAATCACCAGGTATTGTTCTGTGATTTATAAATGCGAAAGGTTCGAGTGTTTCTTGACATTCACCTGAGGAAGGAGGAAGCCTCCGAAAGCTTGTGATTTTCAAATAAAATTGTTGGACTATAACTTGGTATTGTAAAATTGTTTACAATATAAAGTTGGTGGTGATCCGGCCAAACAGAGGTGTGAAGATGAGACGTCTTGAAGCTCTACAATCTGAAGAAAGTTGATGAATGTAGAGTGAAACCATCACCAAGAAAATATATAAGGCTGAATGATGAGTTGAGAATGTGGGAGGACAGAGCCGTGAGCAACTCCTGACTCAATGGAAAAGAGTCAGAGTTATGCTATCACCTACATCACAGATCGAGTGAGTTGCAGGAAGGATCCCTCCGTGTATCATGTAGAGTGAAACTGTAAACCTTTCTTCATGTTGTGCATAAAGAAAGGCTTCCCCCACGGTAGGAAACCAGATAGCTATGAACATAGCTCATGTGGAAGACCAATTAATGTAATTGTTTAGAAGTTCGACAGTACCAGACCCTTTCACAGGTTTTGGGTATGTCCAATGCATCACGAAATGAATCAACAAAGTGTTAAAGAGCAGAGTTTCTGTGATATGGGCAAGGAGATCATTAGTGAGCACCTATGTTGGAAACTATTCTGCCATTGGTGGATGGAACCAGAACTTTCAAGGTGATGGATAATTCCAGGATTAACTTCCACAGCCTTTGGAAGTACGAGGCCAGTAGGGCCGGATTTAGGAGAGAACACTCCTATGAGGAGGGATTGAGTAGAATGGGTCTATACTCTCTGGAGTTTAGAAGAATGAGAGGTGATCTCATTAAAACATATAAGATTCTAAGAGGGCTTGACAGGGTAGATGCTGAGAGGATGTTTCCCCTGGCTGGAGAGTCTAGGACTAGAGGGCATAGTCTCAGGATAAGGGGTCGGACATTTAAGACTGAGATGAGAAGGAATTTCTTCACTCAGAGGGTTGTGAATCTTTGGAATTCTCTACCCCAGACGGCTGTGGATGCTGAGTCATTAAATGTATTCAAGGCTGAGATGGATAGATTTTTGGACTCTAAGGAATCAAGGGATATGGGGATCGGGCAGGAAAGTGGAGTTGAGGTCGAAGATCAGCCATGATCTTATTGAATGGCGGAACAGGCTCGAGGGGCCTTATGGCTGACTCCTGTTCCTATTCCTTATGTTTCTTATGTTTCTTACAAAAGCTGACACCTCAAAAATAGATTGTCCTGAAACTGCATGAGTTATGGTTTCAAACACAGGTTCTCTAAATGTAACTATTGCTCAATATACTTCTCCATTTGAGTTTCCCAAAATGAGCATCACTCATGCTGCACCAGTCACATTGTGAGTGATGACTCATGCCTAAACTAGCTGACAGTGATCTATCTGCATGATGCACTTTCTCGATTCCCAACAGCTGTCAAAAGACCACAACACTTTCAGATGAGGAAGGCAATCGGCCCATCTTAATTCATCCATCAAGTTTTGATCGCTCTCTGCGTGAAGAACAACCTCCTGAGGTCAGTCCTAAAGTTACCTTTTACTAGTTTGAACTTGTATTGCCTCATCTACTCCCAGTGATATTCCAGATTAACTTTTATCATACCATCTACTGTTCCAATATATCTCCATCAAATCATCTCAGAGACCTCCTTTCCAGGCTGAAACCCCCACCACCACCGCCCCCACCTGGCAGAAATCCGTGGGGAGGGGACAGTTAAAATGGAAAGGGGAACTTACCCATTCTGTCCCTGCCCTGATCTGGCAAGGACAGTCCCCTGAAGCCAACGGGGTTCTTCTTTAAATATGTAGCTTGGGTTCTGATGATGTCTAACCACACTGTTGACCTGAGGCCTGAACAGCGGAGCAATAGTGGCTTCCCTGCCAGAACAAAGCTACAAGGAGCTGGATCGAGAGCCAGAAGAGGCCCAGGTAAGTTTTGATTTTTTTTTAAAGTTTCCTTGTGGGCCAGGAGATAAGGAGCAGGAGTCAGTCAACTGTCAGTAGGTCATTGGTCAATGTTAGTTAGACACTGTGTGGCTGGGGAGCTGACTGGTGTGTGTCTGAAATTTATTGAAAGGAAATGTATTTATAGGAAGTATGCCAGATTAGGTGAATGGGCAAAACTGTGGCAGATGGAATTCAATGTAGACAAATGTGAGGTCATCCACTTTGGATCAAAAAAGGATAGAACAGGGTACTTTCTAAATGGTAAAAAGTTAAAAAACAGTGGATGTCCAAAGGGACCTAGGGGTACAGGTACATAGATCATTGAAGTGTCATGAACAGGTGCAGAAAATAATCAAGAAGGCAAATGGAATGCTGGCCTTTATATCTAGAGGACTAGAGTACAAGGGGGCAGAAGTTATGCTGCAGCTATACAAAACCCTGGTTAGACCGCACCTTGAGTACTGTGAGCAGTTCTGGGCACCGCACCTTCGGAAGGACATATTGACCTTGGAGGGAGTGCAGCGTAGGTTTACTAGAATGATACCCGGACTTCAAGGGTTAAGTTACGAGGAGAGATTACACAAATTGGGGTTGTATTCTCTAGAGTTTAGAAGGTTAAGGGGTGATCTGATCGAAGTTTATAAGATATTAAGGGAAACAGATAGGGTGGATAGAGAGAAACTATTTCCACTGGTTGGGGATTCTAGGACTAGGGGGCACAGTCTAAAAATTAGAGCCAGACCTTTCAGGAGCGAGATTAGAAAACATTTCTACACACAAAGGGTGGTAGAAGTTTGGAACTCTCTTCCGCAAACGGCAATTGATGCTAGCTCAATTGCTAAATTTAAATCTGAGACCGGTAGCTTTTTGGCAACCAAAGGTATTAAGGGATATGGGCCAAAGGCAGGTATATGGAGTTAGATCACAGATCAGCCATGATCTTATCAAATGGCGGAGCAGGCACGAGGGGCTGAATGGCCTACTCCTGTTCCTATGTTCCTATGAGAGCAGAGCAGAGTGAGCTGGTAAGGGAGTGAGTTGGGAACAAGGTGCAGAGGGTACAAGAAGGTGCTAAGTAAATTAACCAAGGATCAAAAGCTAAATGTTCATTTATTTATTCTTCTCTTAACATTAAATGATTTGGTAGATTAAGCAGCTATTAAACTTAAAAATATTGAAATTAATAAATGAGGCAAGGGGCATAAACCTAACTGGCAGCTTTAAGTAAGTAATAAAAAATAAATAAATAGCAACTGACACCAGTAAGACATGGGGCCCAGAATTTGCTGTATCAGGGCAACGAGCGGCGCCCACCGTTAGTTAGACTTGCCCGGGCCTGTTTAATCTCCATGATATTTTGCGCTGCAAGTTGCTGGAGGTGTGAGCTGGAAACGGCTCGGCGCCCTCTGCAGGGCATCTGGGACCTGAGTGAACAGGGCAAGCAACTGGGTATCTCCTTGACCAATCAGATTGTGAAATGAACAGCGCAAGGACTGAGAGGGAAGTGTAAATTAGAGTGGGTGAATTCAATGTTAAATCAGGTACAGAAAGAGAAATAAAGAGGGGGAAAGAAAGATTGGATTAAGAGAGAGAGAGAAATAAGAGACAGAATGGAAAAGTTCAAAAAAAAATTAATTACATTTTTTATAAACTCTCCAACAACAATTAAAACCTGAAGGAAAGAGACTCCACACTTGTAATCATTAATTTTCGGTGCCAGAGAGTTTGACTGGCAGTAATTAACACTTACCATGACGTTAAAAGGGTACTTAGATTGGAATGGACAAGATTTAACTTTCAGTGGCGAGTTTAGTTCGTATCTATCGCGAAAATACAGCAAATTGAGACAGTCACACCACATGGAGAGATACAGGTGCAGGAGGAGGAGTGTGTGACTGACACTGTCAGCAGGGCAAGGGGAACCTAGTGCAGATAAGGAAGCAGCCACCTCAGAAACTGGGCCTGTCCAATAGGTATGATGTATTTGCTACCTGTGGGGATGAGGAAGAAGGCTGTGGGGAGGATGGCCAGAATGTTAACCAGGGCACCGTGGATCAGGAGGCAGTCCGAGGGACAGGGGACGGGGGGAGAAGAATAGAAAAGTTATAGTTATTGGGTAATTGATAATTAGGGGAATAGAGGGTATCCTCTGTGGTCACGATCGAGAGCCCAGGAGGGTGTGTTGCTTACCTGGTGCCAGGGTAAGGGATAATCTCGAAAGAGCTGGAAAAGAATTTGCAAAAGGAAGGTGAAGAACAAATTGTCGTGGTCCATGTTGGAAACAACAACAATTTGCATTTATATAGCGCCTTTAACGTAGTAAAACCTCCCAAGGCGCTTCACAGGAGCGATTATCAAACAAAATTTCACACCGAGCCACATAAGGAGATATTAGGACAGGTGATCAAATGCTTTGTCAAAGAGGTAGGTTTTAAGGAGCGTCTTATAGGAGGAGAGAGAGGAGGAGAGGTTTAGGGAGGGAATTCCAGAGCTCAGCCCTAGGCAGCTGAAGGCACGGCCGCCAATGGTGGAGCGATTAAAATCGGGAATGCGCAAGAGGCAAGAATTGGAGGAGCGCAGAGATCTCGGAGGGTTGTAGGGCCGGAGTAGGTCACAGAGACAGGGAGGGGCGAGGCCACGGAGGGATTTGAAAACAAGGATGAGAATTTTAAAATCGAGGCACTCCTGGACTGGGAGCCAATGTAGGTCAGTGAGCACAGGGGTGATGGGAGAACAGGACTCGGTGTGAGTTAGGATACGGACAGCTCAAGTTTATGGAAGGAGGAAGATGGGAGGCCAGCCAGGAGACCATTGGAATAGTCCAATCTGGAGGTAACAAAGGCATGGATGAGGGTTTCAGCATCAGATGAGCTGAGGCAGGGTGGAGACGGGCGATGTTACGGAGCTGGAAGTAGGCGGTCATGGTGATGGAGTGGATATGTGGTTGGAAGCTCATCTCAGGGTCAAATAGGTTATGAACAGTCTGGTTCAGCCTCAGACAGTGGCCAGGGAGTCGGTGGCTCGGGAATGGAGTTTGCAGCGGGGACCAAAGACAATGAGCAAGACCATTATAGGAAAGAACAGGGAGAACGTCCTGCTGAGGGAGTATCAGGAGCTAGGAGCTAAATTAAAAAGCAGGACCTCGAGAGTGGTAATTTCCAGATTACTACCTGAGCCAGCTAATTGGCACAGGGACAAACAGATCAGGAAGGTGAACGTGTGGCTGAAAGACCGGGGTGGGAAGGAAAGATTCTATCTCATGGGACACTGGCACCAGTACTGGGACAGGAAGGAGCCGCACCATTGGGTCGGGGTCCGCCTGAATCGGAATGGGACCAAGTGGAAAGGATCAATGGGCCTGTAGAAATTACCTTAAACCAATAATAATAAGCTAAAAATATGAAAAGGAAGGGATAAGAGCAAAGGTCAGAGCACAAAAAGAGATAAAGATAATGGGCCAGATTTTGCTGCAGGCGGTGAACGAAGTGCCCCTGCCATTCATTACACTTATACTAGCCCACAGACTTTCTATGGGGTTTTGCGCGGCAGCTTGCTATCAATGGGGCAGCCAAACAGCGCAGCGCCCTCTACAGGGCATCTAGGACCTGTGTGAACAGGGCCAGCAACTGGGTATCCCCTTAACCAATCAGATTGAAGAATCGTTAACGAGCCGCGCAGAGTCCGAACCAGGAAGTGCAAGTGAGAATAGTGAATTCAATGTCAAATCAGGTACAGAAAGGGAAATAAAGAGAGAATGAAAGAAAGATTGGATTAAGAGAGAGAGAGAGAAAAATAAGAGACAGCAAGAAAAAGTAAAAACACAATGTTATTTACATTTTATTTAAATCTCCGACGATAATTAAAAGCTGAAGGAATGAGACTCCACACTTGTAAAAGTTAATAGTCAATGCCAGAGAGCTTGTTTGGCAGTAATTAAGACTTACCGCGGCGTTAAAAGGATGCTTAGACTGGAATGGGCCAGCCCTAACTTTCTGTAGTGAGTTTAGTCCATATCTGAGGTCAGTGCAGGAACTTTACACCTTTCAATACATTTGAACGGTGAGTCAGACGGCGAGACGCCGTTTTAAGGAGGAGGGCGGCCCGTGTCGGACAGCAAGTTCCAGATTTCCGTCTTTAACTGAGCATGTTCAGTCGTCGGAAGTCACTGTCCAATTTGTCCTTAAATAACGGTGAGCGCTGTTAGCATTACCCGTCATTTCACAGCAAAATCCAGCCACACTCTGGGAACAAGAAGAAAGTTATAGGAAGCAATAACGAAATAACTGTTACAAATAAAGCAGAAGTGATAAAAATAAAAACATATTGGCCCTGGAAATTGCTCATAAAATAAAAGGCAAATGGGAGAGCAAGTTCTGGCGAGCACACAGGCAGAGTCAAACGCAGAAACCCAGAAACTGCTCGGCCATTTGCCCCGCTCCTCCGAAAGCTGCGCGGGAAGGAGGTCTCGCCGGTGAAATGAACGGACCAGCGCGAACTTGCTCTCCTCCACAGCTGGAAACGAACTAATCTCTCCATAAAAGAGGTACGCTGGATATTTTAGTTCTAAACTAACTTTTGACCGGGTGTTAAGTCTCGATGACTGCCAAACAACCTCTCTGGCACAGAAAATTAACTTTTAAAAAGGCGGGCTATAAATTGGACAATTTTGTAGGCGTTACGCGGCCCTCCTAAGGACCCAAAATGGCGTCCAGAACGCACGTGCACGTTTCTAGCGTGACGTGCGCTGGATGCCATCTTGGTGAAGGTGTTTGCGCAGATAACAAGCGTAAAGTAAGGAGAATATGCTTTAGATTTCAAGGGACAGGTACGATTTTGGAACACAACGCTCCAGCCAACGCACTGTCTTAACCTCGCGCAGCTGAACAGGTCGTAAACAGCATGGAGGACCACTCACCAGCACTATTTAAAGGGATCATGCAGGAGTTCCAGGTTCGTAGCTGGGTTATTCCTTCTGGTTGCTGATGCATTTGTACCTGTTTTTGGGGGTCTCCTATACTTGAATACTCGGACTAGGGGACATAGCCTAAAAATTAGAGACAGGACTTACAGGAGTGAAGTTAGGAAACGCTTCTACACACAAAGGGTGGTAGAAATTTGCAACGCTCTTCTGCAAATGGCAATTGATGCCAGCTCAATTGTTAATTTTAAATTTGAAATTGATAGATTTTTGTTAACTAAAGACAGTAAGGGATATGGGGCTCAGGCGGGTATATGGAGTTAGGTATAAGGAAGTCATGATGAACCTTTATAAAACACTGGTTCGGTCACAACTGGAGTATTGTGTCCAGTTCTGGGCATTGCACTATACGAAGGATGTGAAGGCCTTAGAGAGGGTGCAGAAGAGATTTACTAGAATGATTCCAGGGATGAGGGTCTTTAGTTACGTGGACGGGCTGGAGAAGCTGAGATTGTTCTCCTTGGAACAGAGAAGGTTGTGAGGAGATTTGATAGAGGTATTCAAAATCATGAAGGGTCTAGACAGAGTAGATAGAGAGAAACTGTTCCCATTGGCGGAAGGGTCAAGAACCAGAGGACATAGATTTAAGGTGATTGGCAAAAGAATCAAAGGTGACATGAGGAGAAACTTTTTTACACAGTGAGTGGTTAGGATCTGGAATGCACTGCCCGAGGGGATGGTGGAGGCAGATTCAATCATGGCCTTCAAAAGGGAACTGGATAAGTACTTGAAAGGAAAAAATGTGCAGGGTTACGGGGATAGGGCAGGGGAGTGGGACTAGCTGGATTGCTGTTGCATAGAGCTGGCATGGAATCGATGGGCCAAATAGCCTCCTTCCATGCTGTAACCTTTCTATGAATCTATGATTTTATGTCACAGATCAGCCATGATCTCATTGAATGGCGGAACATGCTCGAGGGTCTAAATGGCCTACTCCTGTTCCTATATTCCTATTTCCTATAATAAAGTTTCAATACTCTACAGGGAGTGGGCTGGCTAGCTGACAGGCAATAGCAAGGGCACTGGTGGAGTGGCAGGGATGGGACAGGAATGCTGTCATCCTGAGAGAGGGACAGCAGGTTCATGTTCCACAGAGCCACTGCCACTTGCTGCCTCCTGTTATGCGTCACCTTCTCCTGCAAGAAAGTGGGACCTGTGTCGGTGAGTGTCCTGCAAGATGTTTGGGTGATGTGGCTGTCATGGTTGAATAGCTACCAGTGTGTGTGACCTGTGAGTTGTGGGTGGGGGCTTGCAAAAGTGGTAATGTGTGAGGGTGAGGGGAATCATCTGATTGGAAGAGTTGAGTCCTGATGGAAAGAGTTTATTGGTATGTGGGTGATGGGGGTGTAGTGTGTGGTGCAGTTGGTGGGAGACACCACTTGACAGTTGACCTCACTCACCTTGACCATTCATGCCAAAGCATTGAACTTCTTCCTGCACTGCATCCATGTTCATGATGCTATGCGCCTGGCGTTGACTTTGTCCCCTACTCCCTCCCACTGCCTCGGAAGCATATATCTGGAGGGCCTCTTGACCCCCCCACCACGGATATAGGATGCCCCTCCTTCTGTTCCCCTCTTGCACCAGGGTCTCTAGTGCATCATCAGAGAACCTTGGTGCATGCTCTCTCACAGGCCTGGTACCAACTCAGATCGGCAGGTTGGTGAGGTCTGGGGTGCAGATTGGAGGATGTGGGATTTAGTAGTGCGCAACCTTTATTCAATGTTTTAACATAACTCATCAGTGTGTAAACATAGGGATGGGAGCTGCATCTGTGTTTTACGTGTGCGATGTCTGATCTCCATGCGGACTATTATCTTATATTTTGCAAATAAGAGGTGCAGACTGCCTTTACATGGCCCTAGCCACTCGTGTGATATTGGGGCCCCCTGCTGGTGAGCAGCAAGGCCTGGCTGCTCGCAGGTAAATGACCAGGCAGCACAAATCTCACATGCTACCTGCGTCTCAATGACCGGGCACGGTTTTATCATGCACCGCAACCCCCGCGCCCGGATTTGGGGGTTATCGAATTTAAACCCCGCGGAGTGTCTGTAAGATTCTCAAAATTCACAGATTCCCCCGAAATTCAGAGAAAAACCCTAAGGAAAAGGACTTAGGACTCTTTTCTAACCATTTCAGGGTGATGAAATTTTGGGCCTAACAAAGGGTGATTCAAGGTCAAAAAACAAGATTTTGGTATTTTTTTAAAAAGGCATGTTTAGGCTTGTAAAGGAAAAGGCTGCAACAGGAGTTGGGATCAAGCTCTGTAATAGACGGTTGGAGTATTGGAGTTAATCAAACTGTCTGGGGAACTGTGTGACCTCACTCAGCCCCTACCAGACATTTACATTCAGACAATAGACCCACGGAAGAGCAGTCCCCACCCAAATTACAGGACCCAGCCAAAACATGCATCAAACAAATCCAATCACCCCACTCCATAGAAATCTCAGGCTCAGTCAGGAAACTCGAAACCTGAGCACAATGACTACAATCAATCAAGAGCTCAACAACTGATGAAACCATCCCGAAACCACTTCACACATTTGATAAACAAGTTAATCTTGACGAGCCCGCCAAAATCTCACAATAAACCGGGTCTGATTTGGTGCACAGATAGGGAGGCTTCAATTAGTATAATTGAAGGCTCATTTTCTCAAGAGTTCAGTTTCAGACAGGAGCTCAACAGCTCGGGAGACAACAGTTCAACAAGGCGAGGGGGCCACAGAAAGGAATTCTACAGGGAAGGTCAGCAGCTCTAGAAGCAGGCCGACACACAAGAAGAAACCAGAGCAACAGCCCCAGTGACCGTCAGACACCTCGCGGCAACAAGGGCCTTACGAAACAACCAACCGAATATTACCACCAACCAACCGGGTAATATTGGGCCACCGCGACCAAAGAAAACCAACTCGGGAGAAAACCGAAGATCCGCAAAGTTTCCACTCTACAATCTATTTCTGACTTACCTCTGGGTGAATTACGGTCAAGGGTTCGTTTGGTGAGCATTATCTCTGGCCCTTTAGAGTCCAACCTAGCTAGTCCAGTGGGATTGGGAGGGGTGAGGTATCTTTCCACTGTAATTTCCCTCGTGTGTACTGAAGTGTTCTCCATTTTATTAGAGTGTTAAGATTGTCGTGTTGTATTTCCTCTCTTGAATAAAGGTCAAAGTTTCTTGCACCAAAACCAGTTGTCTGCTGCACTTTGTCACAACCCCCAAATAAGTCCAAGGTCTAGAACCCAGGGAGTGGGAGCGATTCGAACCGCTCAGAAGTCAGAGGTGAAGCTGACACACCCCCTACATATCATTGCTTGCGATTTTAATTGTTGTCGGACATTGACAAAAAAATTACTTTTTCTGTCTGTCTCTTTTATCTGTCTTTTAATTCGATATTTTTCACGCCATCTTTATTTCACAGCTGACAGAAGCCCCGGGAAAGGACGCTGCTCTTTTTGCAGCTAGCCACTGAAGCAAGTTGCCGCCCAAAAGCCCGTGAATAGTTTGTGGGTGAGTTTATAACTAACGATCGGTGGGCGAGGTTCGTCCGCTGCTCAGTGCAATTTCTGGGCCATTGAATTGCCCGTCTAACAACGTACAGAGTATCAGCAACAAATAGTGTGATAAATCAAAAAGTGTGAGAAATACACCCTGTAAGGGCAGGGTGGAGACAGTCACTCAAATAAGAGTTCCATATAACAAATGCATGTAGCATAAGAAATAAGTTAGAAGCACAAATTCAGCTTAAGGGGTATGCTGTAGTAGCCGTTACAGAGACCTGGCTGCAACCTGGGCATGACTGGGATCTAAATATTCCAGGCTATAGGATCGTTAAAAAGGACAGGGAAATTGGGAAAGGAGGAAGAGAAGCAACATGAAAGCAAATGACAATATTACAGCAATGGAAATAAAGGATTTCAGTAAAGGTGAACAGGCAGTGGGAGCAGTATGGGTAGAATTAAGGAACAGCAAAGGATGTAAAACTCTGCTGGGAGTTGTCTACAAACTTCCTGACAGTAATGATGGGGAGGATGCATAAATACGGAGATCAGGAAGGCATGTAGATGTTATTAATGGGAGATTTTAATTTTTACATGGACTGGGAGAAACAGAATAGCACAAGTAATAAAGGCAATGAATTTCTAGAATGTATTTAGTCCAGTTTTCTGGAACTATGAGGGGGTTAAATTAAGTCACATAGCACCCATTTTTCAGGCGCTACACAGACTCCTAAGACCCCAAAATGGCGGGAAGGAAGCATGCACGCACTTCCAACCAGAAGTGAGCCGCCCCCCCACCCCCCCCCGTATTGGGTAAGGACAAACAGGAAATGTCCTTTACCTACGCCTGAAGCAAGCATTAGTCCCTTTGCATATATACATAAGAGGCCTGACGCCTGCTTCAGGTCCCCACTTGTTCTGGTGGCCTCAGGTAAAACGAACCCTAAACATGGCCTACACAAAAAAAAACAGGTAAATACTTACCACAATCACCACCGATCCCGAGATCCTCAACCTCCAATCTCCAGGCCCTGGCCCCAAACTCCAATGTCCCTCCCCCACGGCCCTGACCTCCAGGCCCCCTGACCTCCCTCCCCCCCCCCTCACCCCGGCCCCAATCTCCAAGCCCCTCAACACCCGATCGCCCTCTGGGATTTATTTAATACAAGTAAGAAAATGGTAATGGATAAAATAACGGGATTTAAGATAGACAAATCTCCAGGACCTGATGGTTTCCACCCCAAGGTAATCAAAAAAAAAAGTGGGGAAATTGCGTGTGCTTTAATCATAATTTTCCAAAGTTCTCCAGATTCAGGAATTGTGTCTTTGGATTAGAAAATTGCAAATGTCACTCCATTGTTTAAAAAAGGAGGGAGAGAAAAAAACAGGAAACTACAGGCCTGTCAGATTAACACCAGTTGTGGGAAGTTACTGGAATCTATCATCAGGGACAGAGTGGCTGAGCACTTGGACCAATATGAGCTGATTAGAGAGAGTTAACATGGATTTGTGACGGGCAGATCATGTCTGACTAATCTCGTTACATTTTTTTGAGGAGAGCACTAGCATGGCAGATGGGAGAGTGTCTATAGAATCATAGAATCATAGAAGTTTACAACATGGAAACAGGCCCTTCGGCCCAACATGTCCATGTCGCCCAGTTTATACCACTAAGCTAGTCCCAATTGCCTGCACTTGGCCCATATCCCTCTATACCCATCTTACCCATGTAACTGTCCAAATGCTTTTTAAAAGACAAAATTGTACCCGCCTCTACTACTGCCTCTGGCAGCTCGTTCCAGACACTCACCACCCTTTGAGTGAAAAAATTGCCCCTCTGGACCCTTTTGTATCTCTCCCCTCTCCCCTTAAATCTATGCCCCCTCGTTATAGACTCCCCTACATTTGGGAAAAGATTTTGACTATCTACCTTATCTATGCCCCTCATTATTTTATAGACTTCTATAAGATCACCCCTAAACCTCCTACTCTCCAGGGAAAAAAGTCTCAGTCTATCCAACCTCTCCCTATAAGTCAAACCATCAAGTCCCGGTAGCATCCTATCGATGTTGTCTGTACGTACTTCAAGAAGGCATTTGATAAACGTGAGGAAGTTATGCTTCAATTGCACAGAGCCTTGGTCAGACCCCACCTGGACTACAAATGTTCAGTTTTGGGCACTGAATCTTTCTTCAGATATATTGGCCTCGGTGAGTTTACAGCACAGATTCACCAGAATGATACCTGGGCTTAAGGGGATAAGTTATGAGGATAGGTTGCATAAACTTAGCTTGTCTTCCCTTGAGGTTAGAAATGTTGAAGGGTGATTTAATTGAGGTGTTTCAAATTATAAGAGGGTTGATGCAGAGAAACTATTCCATCTGGTAGATAAAATCAAGGACACGGGGACAAAATCCTAAAATTAGAGCTCGGCAGTTCAGGAGTGAAATCAGGAAGCATTTTTCACACAAAGGGTGGTGGAAATCTGGTGCTCTCTCCCCCAAAAGGCCATGAGACCTGGGTCAATTGAAAATTTCAAGGCAAGATTGACAGATTTTTATTGGGTAAGTGTATCAAGGGATAGGGATCAAAGATGGGTAAATAGAGTTAAGATACAGAGCAGCCATGATCTGATTGAATGGCGGAACAGGCTCGAGGGGCTGAATGGCCTACTCCTGTTCGTCTGATCCTCTGGGCCCCACAAGGAAACCTCGGGCCTCCCCTCCCTCAGGACTCCCCCCGCCCCGATATACTGACCTGACTGCCGGGGACCGTGCAGTCGTGTCCCGAGCAGCGGCCTCCTGCCTCACTAAACCCCACTCCCGCCCACCAGCCAGGCAGTGATTCCTGCCGGATTTGGGCAGGAGTCCAATCCACGTTATGGAAATGAGGCCCCGGAGCCAAAATCTCTCTGGGCTTTGAGTGGTGCCGGTATGTGGGTTTACCACTCTCCCCGGCCCACGCCCCCACCAACGCAACAATCCCCCCTCCCAGTAAAAAACGCCTCCCAAGTGTCTCCAGCCACTCCTCGTAACTCAGACATGGAGCAGACTCACGGTCCTTCTCTAAAATGCTACTAGCATTTGAATGTCTCCCTTGTTTCTCAGCAAACAGAACAGTACACAGAACTCAAGGTGTGATCTGACCAGAGTACTCTACAGTTTTGATTGTGACTTACTGCGTCTTTTGGCTGTGCAGTTCACCATTCCACTGGCAATGCTGCCCTGCGTTGGTTGGACATGTTGGGGGTAATACTAACATTCAGCCGTGGTGTAAAACAGGTGATATCGGATTGGTCGTTATAGGGATACTGGAGTAAATGGAAAGGAAAATCAGTGAGGATCTATAACCGGCGGCTAATCCACTTAACACCACCGCCAAAAGTTAAAATTACCTCACTGAGCTTTGAGTCCGCTGAGAATCTTGGGGTCTCTGTCAACTTCATCCTGAGCTATATCAACGCCATCCATGAAGTATATATGATCCTCAGTTTTCCTTTCCCTGTGTAATACTCCCCATTTGTCTGCATTAAATTTCCTCTGCCATTGTTCAGCCCACTCACATATTTTGTTCAGCTCATTCAGTGCTGTTTAAAGGGATCATGCTGCACTCACAGGTTGGTTGCTGGATTATTTCTTCTGGCCGCTGGTCGACTTGTTTTTGGAGGATTTCTGGAGTTGTTCAAACTTTCAGTAATCCACAGGGATTGGTCTGGCTTCTCTTACAGTCCTGTTTGTGCCTCTTGGAATATACTGCACAAAGAAGCTGCCTCCAGGGGTGGGTGGCCTGGTGGGGTTTCCTCAGGGAATTGAATCTAACTGGGAGAATGAAGAGAGGCCACACGGAGCTGGACAAACTACCAGAACAGGGAGGGGGAGGAGTAGAGCACTCAGCAGGAGACCATATCCGCAGAGGGTCTTCAGGGAGTAATTCGCTTACCTCAAGTTTAGCGATGACCAGTGTATGAGGCATCTTCGCTTCACCAAGGAGGTGGTCACTGAAATCTGTCACCTGCTGCAGCCACAACTACAGCCTCAGAGCAGGGCATGGACCGCACTGGTCAAGGTCACCGCTGCTGTAATATTTTATGCCGCTGGCTCATTTCAGGTTGCAGCTGAAGATATAAGTAACATCTCGCAATTTGCAGTGCACTGCTGTATAAGGGAGATCACTGAGGCTTTCTATACAATGAGGAACATGTACATCTCATTCCCACTTACCAGAGACAAACAGGAGGAGGCAGCACGAGGTTTTGCTCAGATTGCCAGCTTCCCCATGGTGCAGGGTGCCATTGACTACATTAACATTGCCTTGCGTGCTCCTCATGTCAACTCTGCAATCTTCATCAACAGAAAGGGATTTCACTCCCGCAACATGCAACTGGTGTGTGACCACAGACAGCGCATCATGCAGGTAAATGCCCGCTATCCTGGCAGCTGTCATGATTCATTCATTCTGCGGCAGTCCTCTGTTCCACCTGTATATGATCCAGCACGGCAAGTCAAAGGCTGGCTACTGGGAACATTCAATACTCACTCAGCTGAGTACTGCAGGGCTCCTCCAGAGCGGTCCAGGCAGCGGAAGTGTTACTCGATGACGCCGATGGTCTGCTCTATGATGTTCCGTGTGGCAACCTGGCTCTCGTTGTAGACCTGCTGTGCAGGTGTGTGTGGGTTCCTGATCAGAGTCATGAGCCATGTCATGAGGGGATAACCCTTGTCGCCCAGTAGCCAGCCTTTGACTTGCCGTGCTGGTTCAGATAAAAGTGGAACAGAGGACTGCCGCAGAATGAATGAATCATGACGGCTGCCAGGATAGCGGGCATTTACCTGCATGATGCGCTGTCTGTGGTCACACACCAGTTGCATGTTGAGGGAGTGAAATCCCTTTCTGTTGATGAATATGGCTGCGTTCAGATGAGGAGCACGCAAGGCAATGTGCGAACAGCCAATGGCACCCTGCACCATGGGGAAGCCTGCAGTCCATGCAAAACATCGTGCTCACTCCTCCTGCTTGTCTCTGGCAATAGGGAATGAGATGAATTGTGTTTCTCATTGTATGGAGAGCCTCAGTGACCTCCCTTATACTGCAGCGCACTGCAAACTGTGAGATGTTGCTTATATCTCCAGCAGCAGCCTGAAAGGAGCCCGAGGCATAAAAATCAAGAGCCACGGTGACCTTGACAGCCACAGGCAGTGCGGTCCATGCCCTGCTCTGAGGCTGCAGTTGTGGCTGCAGTAACTGACAGATTTCAGTGACTGCCTCCTTTGTGAAGTGAAGACGCCTCATACACTGGTCATCGCTGAAGTTGAGGTAAGAGAATTGCTCCTTGAAGACGCTCTGCGGATATGGCCTCCTGCTGAGTGCCCTGCTCCTCCTCCTCCCTCTTCTCGCAGCTTGTCCTGCTCTGCGTGGCCCCTCTCCATTCTCCCAGTCATGTCCAATTCCCAGAGGAAACCCTACCAGGCCACCCATGTCTGGAAGAAACTCCTTTCAGCATAATATGTTAAATGGCACAAAAAGGACTGCAGGACCAGCCAGACCACTCCCTGTGGAACACTGAAACTTCAGCCGAGTATAGGAAACCTCCAAAAACGCATACAATTGCACCAGCCAGAAGAAACAATCCAGCAACCAACCTGTAAGTACTTTATGATCTCTTCAAACGCCGTGTTCAGCTGTGCGAGGTTAAGCCAGGGCGTAGGCTGGAGAGTGGAGTTCCAAAATGGCAGCGGTGGCTTCAAACCAGCGTTACCCGCTGATCCAGGTGATAATCCGCCTGCTCTACATGCTGCCAGCGGTCGGGAGGCACACGCACAAACCCCTTTACTAACATGGCGTCCTACGCATTTCCCGTCGGAAGTGTGAGCGCGCATCTCGGACGTCATAGTGAAACCTTACAAAACCGCCCAATTTATCACCCATTCTGCTTCATAGGGAGGAAGGGCTCCTTTATGGGAGTGGCCTTTATTGCTGAGTATGAGCAGCGTAAATGTCGAGAAATGTAACAGGAGTTTCCATGAATGCCAACCACCCATTTGACCAAACAATTCCTTGAGTAAAGACGATTTGTCACAGTTTCCACTTGCTATTTTTGTAGAACTGAAACCCAAGGTTGGAGCATAACAGAAGCCATTGGTCCCCACCAGTGCAGCTTCTGCATTTTGTCAAACTTTTGTGCAAAGTGCTGGGGATATAAGGAAATAACTGATAACTGAATTTTTACTTCAGTGGTTTTGCCAAAAGTACGTTAGATATTGATGTTTCTTTCTCCTCCACAGTTCTACGACACAGACCACTATACTACCAGCTGGACACTCAACCATGTTGAACACAACTGGTCACTCCTGGGCTCTGACAGATGATTATGATTATAATGATTCAAACTTGTCGGTGGATTACAACGGTTACGTTATATTGTGTGAGAATTCTGATGCCAACTTATTCGGAACCACTTTTACAGCAGTCTTGTACAGCCTGGTCTTTATTTTCAGCCTGGTTGGGAATACTTTAGTTTTGTGGATCCTGGTGAGATACGAGAAGCTGAAAAGTATAGCAGACATCTTTATTCTGAATCTGGCCATCTCCGATTTACTTTTTGCCTTCTCGCTCCCATTCTGGGCTGTGGATCATACCCATGGATGGATCTTTGGCAATGCCATGTGCAAAATAATGAGTTCGATGTTCTTCGTCGGTTACTACAGCGGGATCATGCTGCTGACCTTGATGACTGCCGACCGATACTTTGCGGTGGTGCATGCTCTGTTTGCTGTCAGAACCAGGAAGATCTGTTATGCTGTGGCAGCCAGTTTTGTGGTTTGGGGAATTAGCATCTCAGCAACAGTCCCCGAGTTGATCTTCTCTGGTATTATAGATTATGGAGAGCGAAGCATCTCCTGTGGAAGTATCTACCCAAGTGAGAGTGGGCATATATGGCAACTGTTGGGATATTATCAGCAAAATCTCTTGTTCTTCTTAATTCCATTTGCTGTTATCGTGTTCTGTTACTATAGAATTCTCAACACAGTCATTAGGCGTAAAGCAAGGAGGAAACTCAAAACAGTGAAAGTTATCTTCTGTATTGTGGTGGTGTTCTTTGTGTGTTGGGCACCTTACAATGTCGTTATCTTCCTGCTGTCTTTGTCTGAACTCCAAGTCCCAGCGTTCTCAACCTGTGAGGTAGACAAGCACCTGCTTTATGCGTTTTACATTTGTCGGAACTTAGCTTATTTCCACTGCTGTCTAAATCCCTTCTTTTATGCTTTTGTGGGTACAAAGTTCAGGAAACATTTAATTCAGATAGTGAGTAAATGGTCCCCCTGTGTCAAAGTTTGCAAAGAAACCGGCAGCAGCGGCACCAAACAAAACAACTCCCAGAATTGTTCAGATATTGAGCTGCGCCTTCAATCAGGGCTTGAAATGTAGGGCCAAACATCCGAGGGCAGATTCCCGCCGTAACTAAGTGGCCTGTTGGAGGCAGAGCCTCCAGCTGCCCCAAACATGGCCATCAGATGCAGCCCCCCTCAGCCCAGCATTCCTCCGTTGAATTCTCCAGGGCCTCAAAAATGGCTGCTGTCCAGGAAGCAGCCCTAATGGTGTGTCCATCCACCATTTGTGGACAAGTTATGGAACCAGACGGTTCGCCAGGGTCAGCGGCAGAACAATCCAAGGGTAAGTGGCCCATGGATTTCCAGCCCATGGATTTCCAACCCCATTGTCATTGGATGGGATGGTCCTGACAATTCCCCCCTCTCCCCAGATGGGATGGTCCTGGTAGTTCCCCCCCCCTCTCCCCAGGTGGGATGGTCCTGACACTCCCCCCCTCTCCCCAGATGGGATGGTCCTGACAATCCTCCCTCCCCCACCTCACCAGATGGGATGATCCTGATACGTTCCCCCCCCCCCATCGGTTGGGATGGTCCTGGCACTGCCCCACCCCCCACCAGATGGAATAGTCCTGACAATCCTCCCACCCCCCACCAGATGGGATGTTCCTGATACATCCCCTCCCCCCCACCAGATGGGATGGTCCTGATACTTCGCCCCCCCCATTCCCGCCCCCACCATACAAAACAAATTATTACTAACATATAACTGAGTACTATCAGATTATAATTTTGTACTTACCGGGCCAGATTTTGCTGTAGCAGGGCATCTAACGGGGTCTGCCGTTAGTTAGACGTGTCCCTAAACGCTTCAACTCAAGAAATGTTTTGCGTGGCGAGTTTCTGAAAGTGCGAGCCGATAACGTCAAGGAAAACAGGGAATCTGGGACCTGAGAGAACAGGGCGAACAATTGGGAATCTCCTTAATCAATCAGATTGAAGGATTGGGAAATAAACAGCACAAGGACTGAGAAGGAGGGTGAATTAGAGTGGGTGAATCCAATGTCAAATCAGGTACAGAGAGAGAAATGAAGAGAGGGAAGGAAAGATTGGATTGGGAGCGAGAGCAAAAAGAGACAGGGAGGAAAAGTAAGAAAAAATATATAAAATTTAAAATCTGACATTTTTAAAATCTCCCCAAAAAATTGAAGGAATGAGACTCCACACTTGTAATAGTTAATTTTCAGTTCCAGAGAGGTTGATTGGCAGAAATTAACACTTATCACGTTGTTAAAAGAGTGCTTATGCTTTTTACAACTAGCCCGTAATATCTGCGGTGAGTTTAGTTCGTATCTACCGCATCTACAAATACAGCGACTTCACACCATTCAGTGGATTTTAATGGTGAGGCAGACAGCGAGATGCCGTTTTCGCGAAGCTAATGGTGGAGTGACACAACTCCGACAGCAACTTCTGGACTTCCCTGTTTACCCGCGCATCAGCCCCGCGCCTGAAGTTGCTGTACCATTTACCAGTAAATAACGGTGAGTGCCATTAGCCTCACCGTTATTTTAACAGCAAATTCTGGCCCATTGTGTGATTTGGGTTTCTATTATATGCACTTTAAGTCAAACCATATTATTGTACAATGCTTGGAATAAAAGATTGAGGTCTGAGTTTACTGCATTTCAGCAAAAATAATACCGTAAAATATAGAAAGCTATATGATAACATGTTGTGCTAAATTTTCTGAGCAGCAAGGCACCTCTCCCGCTGCCAGTACGTCTTAGAAAATTATGGGCGCAGTGCCCACAAGATTCTGATATATGTTGGCGGTGATGAGATACCTCATTGCTGCCACTGACTCTGAAAATTTAAGTGATTATATCAATGTCAATCATTTTTCTGAAAGTCCTACTTGTAGAAATAGAATTTAATAAAATAATTATCTGCAAATTAATTCAGTATTGGACTGTAATGTGAAATGAAAATCGCACAAGAAAAATGAGAAATAAGAAAAGGCTATTCAAAAGCTTGAATCTGCAAGACCAGGTAAGTAAGTGTGTGCGCACTGATTACTCTTTTGATGGATTTAGGTAGGCTGTACAAGTAAGAGGCAATCAAGTTGCAAGATGTCAAAGGAGTGAGACAGCAGCTAAATGAGTAGAGGGAGTTCAGCCAGACCAGTGTTTTGCACTGAAGTGTTGACTTGAAGCTCCTTTCAGTTATTTGAGTTATTATTCAACACCATCCAGGACAAACCAGCCCGCTTGATTGGCACCCCATCCACCACCCTAAACATTCACTCCCTTCACCACCGGCGCACAGTGGCTGCAGTGTGTACCATCCACAGGATGCACTGCAGCAACTCGCCAAGGCTTCTTCGACAGCACCTCCCAAACCCGCGACCTCTACCACCAAGAAGGACGCATGGGAACAACACCACCTGCACGTTCCCCTCCAAGTCACACACCATCCCGACTTGGAAATATATCGCCGTTCCTTCATCGTCGCTGGGTCAAAATCCTGGAACTCCCTTCCTAACAGCACTGTGGGAGAACATTCACCACATGGACCTCAGGGGTTCAAGAAGGCTGCTCACCACCACCTTCTCAAGGGCATTTAGGGATGGGCAATAAATGCTGGCCTTGCCAGCGACGCCCACATCCCATGAACGAATAAAAAAAAGTTTCCTACAGCACAGACGGAGGCCATTCAGCCAATCATGCCCGTGCCATCTCTTTGGTAGAGTTATCCAATTAGACATACTCCCCTGCTCTCTCCCCATTAGTCTTTGAGGGCATTTATTATAGCTGCTTAGTGTAAACCTGTGTTTTATAGAACTTGAAAGTTGTGGGAGTTTGTGGAAACCATGATAAATACAGGCGTAAAAAATGTCTCCAGGTAGATTCTCTCAAGCTAAAATTACTGAGCTTGAGAAACAATTGGAAAAACACGGCATTATAGGAGAGAGTGGGTGGGAGTGAGCCCCGCAGCTAGAAAATAATGGAGCAGAGGAAGAAGAATGTACTGGAAAATACCCAACATTTTCATTAAATCGCATCTCTCTGGTACATTAAATCTCACACTGTTCAATCCTCTAATACATGAAAACTCCCACTCAAGTTGAACCCACTAGTACACGAACACTCACAATGAAATTCAACCAGAGTAATTCCTGGGTACTTGACGTCTAGAAAAGACAGGTAGAATGGAGAAGGAAGGGGCTGTAGCCCTGATAATAAAGGATGACAGAAGGACAGTAGTGAGAAAGGATCTTGGCTCAGAAGATCAGAAAGGAGAATCGGTATGGGCAGAGATAAGAAATAACAAGGGGCAGAAAACATTGATGGGAGTAGTTTATAGGCCCCCTAACAGTAACTATACCATTGGACAGAGTATTAATCAAGAAATAAGAGGAGTTTGTAACAGAGGAAGTGCAATATTGATGGGGGACTTTAATCTTCATATAGACTGAGCAAATCAAATTGGCAAAAGTAGTCTGGAGGACGAGTTCATGGAATGGATTCAAGACAGTTTCTTAGAACAATATGTCATGGAACCAACCAGGGAACGGGCTATTTTAGATCTTCCATTGTGTAATGAGACAGGGTTAATTAGTAATCTCACAGTAAAGGATCGTCTGGGGAAGAGTGATCATAATATAATAGAATTTCACTTTGAGTTTGAGAGTGACGTACTTAAATCCGAAACTAGAGTCTTAAACTTAAATAAAGCCAATTACATAGGTATAAGGGACAAGTTGGCTAAGGAAGATTGGGAAATTAGATTAAAAGGTATGATGGTGGATAAGCAATGGCAAACATTTAAAGAAGTATTTCAGAATTCTTAACAAATATATATTCTATTGAGGAATAAAAACTCCACGGGAAAAGTGATCGAACCATGGCTAACTAAAGAAGTTAAGGATAGTATTAGATTAAAAGAAGAGGCCTATAATGTTGCCAAGAAGAGTAGTAAGCCTGAGGATTGGGAGAGTTTTAGAAACCAGCAAAGGATGACCAAGAAATTGATAAAAAGGGAGAAAATAGAATATGAGAGTAAACTAGCAAGAAATATAAAAACAGATTATAAAAGATTTTACAAGTATGTAAAAAGGAAGAGAGTAGCAAAAGTAAATGTTGGTCCCTTAGAGGCTGAGACAGGAGAAATTATAATGGGGAATAAGGAAATGGCAGAGACATTAAACAAATATTTTGTATCTGTCTTCACAGCAGAAGACACAAAAAGCATTCCAGAAATAGTGGGGAACCAAGGGTCTAATGAGAGTGAGGAACTTAAAGTAATTAATATTAGTAAAGAAAAAGTACTGGAGAAATTAATGGGACTAAAAGCTAACAAATCCCCTGGACCTGATGGCCTACATCCGAGGGTTCTAAAAGAGGTGGCTGCAGAGATAGTGGATGCATTGGTTGTGATCTTCCTGAATTCCCTAGATTCTAGAATTTTCCCAGCGGATTGGAAGGTGGCAAATGTAACCCCGCTATTCAAGAAAGGAGGGAGAGAGAAAACAGGGAACTACAGGCCAGTTAGTCTGACATCCATTGTCGGGAAAATGCTGGAATCCATTATTAAGGAAGTGGCAACAGGGCACTTAGAGAATCATAATATGATTAGGCAGAGTCAACATGGTTTTATGAAAGGGAAATCGTGTTTGACAAATTTATTAGAGTTTTTTGAGGATGTAACTAGCAGGGTAGATAAAGGGGAACCAGTGGATGTCGTATATTTGGATTTCCAAAAGGCATTCGATAAGGTGCCCATTAAAGGGCTCATTGGGTTGGGGGTAATATATTAGCATGGATAGAGGATTGGTTAACGGACAGAAAACAGAGAGTAGGGATAAACGGGTCATTTTCAGGTTGGCAGGCTGTAACTAGTGGGGTGCCGCAAGGATCAGTGCTTGGGCCTCAGCTATTTACAATCTATATTAATGACTTAGATGAGGGGACTGAGTGTAATGTATCCAAGTTTGCTGATGATACAAAGCTAGGTGGGAAAGTAAGCTGTGAGGAGGACACAAAGAGTCTGCAAAGGGATATAGACAAGTTAAGTGAGTGGACAAGAAGGTGGCAGATGGAGTATAATGTGGGGAAATGTGAGGTTATTCACTTTGGTAGGAAGAATAGAAAAGCATTATTATTTAAATGGTAAGAAACTATTAAATGTTGGTGATCAGAGAGATTTGGGTGTCCTCATACAAGAAACACAGAAAGTTAGCATGCAGGTACAGCAAGCAATTAGGAAGGCAAATGGCATGTTGGCTTTTATTGCAAGGGGGTTAGAGTACAAGAGTAAGGAAGTCTTGTTCCAGTTGTACAGGCTTTGGTGAGACCTCACCTGGAGTACTGTGTACAATTTTGGTCTCCTTACCTAAGGAAGGATATACTTGCCTTCGAGGGGGTGCAACGAAGGTTCACTAGATTGATTCCTGGGATGAGAGGGTTGTCCTATGTGGAGAGATTGAGTAGAATGGGCCTATACTCTTTGGAGTTTAGAAGAATGAGAGGTAATCTCATTGAAACATATAAGATTCTGAGGGGGCTTGACAGGGTAGAAGCTGAGAGGTTTTTTCCCTTGGCTGGAGAGTCTAGAACCAGGGGGCATAGTCTCAGGATAAGAGGTCGGCCATTCAAGACTGAGATGAGGAGGAATTTCTTCACTCAGAGGGTTGTGAATCTTTGGAATTCTCTACCCCAGAGGGCTGTGAATGCTCAGTCATTGAATGTATTCAAGACTGAGATCGATAGATTTTTGGACTCTAGGGAATTCAAGGGATATGTGGATCGGGCAGGAAAGTGGAGTTAAGGTCAAAGATCCGCCATGATCTGATTGAATGGCGGAGCAGGCTCGAGGGGCCGTATGGCCTACTCCTGCTCCTATTTCTTATGTTCTTATGCTCTGAACCCTCCAATACATGAACACTCACAATGAAACTTGGAATTATACAGCACAGGAGGAGGCCACTCGGCCCATCGTGCCTATGCTAGCACTTCGAAAGAGCTATCCAATCAGACCCATTCCCCTGCTCTTCCGCCATAGCCCTGCAAATTTTTGCTTTTCAAGTATTTATCCAATTCTCTTTTGAAAGTTACTATTGAATCTGCTTCCATCACCCTTTCAGGCCGTGCATTCCAGATCATAACAACTCGCTGCGTAAAAAAAAAATTCTCCTCAACTCCCCTCCAGTTATTTAACCAATTATGTTAAATCTGTGTCCTCTGGTTATTCACCCTCCTGCCAGTGGAAACAGTTTCTCCTTATTTACTCTATGAAAATTGTTCATGATTTTGAACACCTCTATCAAATCTCCCCTTTAACCTTCTCTGCTCTAAGGCGAACAACCCCAGATTCTCCAGTCTCTCCACATAACTGAAGTCCCTCATCCCTGGAACCATTCTAGTGAATCTCTTCTCCACCTGCTTCAAGGCCGGACACCCTTCATAAAGTGTGGAGGCCAGAATATTCCAGCTGAGGCCTAACCGCTGCTTTCTAAAACTTTACCACAACTTCCTTGCTTTTGCACTCTTTGGCCCCGATATTAGCGGGGAGGCTGGATGGCAGCGTGTGGATAACCCGCCCAATAAAATCTGTCTGTTCCCCACGCAATCGCGCCTAAATTGGAGCTACTTAATGTGGCTTCCCGGTTTGCCGTCGGAAAGCTACGCACCCGCATCACAGGCTGTCAGCTGGAGGAGCCCTATTTAAGGGGGCAGTCCTCCAATGGCTGCTCCTGGAGCAAACACCCACACACCACAATGGAGCAGCACAGGGGAAAGGCTGCTCCTAGATTTAGCGATGCCTCACTCCAGGTGCTACTGGATGGGGTGAGGAGGAGGAGGGATGTGTTTTACCCAATGGAAGGGAGGAAGTGGCCTGCCTCTGTCACCAAGAAGGCCTGGCTCGAGATGGCAGATGAGGTCACCAGCAGCAGCAACATCTCCCGCACCTGGATCCAGTGCAGGAAGCGCTTCAATGACTTAACTAGGTCAGTCAAAGTGAGTGCACTTACTGATTCTCCTACATTCCATCTTCCACATCACCGCCCCCACCCCCCAACTCATTCTGCACTGCCAACACTACTCTATCACATCACTCCTCACACCCACTCAAAGCTCATCCTCAACTCACCTGCACTTCCTCACCTCCCCAATACTCACCCCACCACTACCACTCAACCCAATCATCACACAATGTCATGGCTCTGTCTCATACTCACTCCCTGATGCATCTCTTTCATGGTCAGCCTCACCCAAAGCAATGCATTCATTGGTTGGCCATGTCACCATCACTCGCTCACACGTCTGTACTTTCTCCCCTTATAGGAGAAGAGAGCCCAGAATGCATGGGAGAGGGCGACGACCAGAGGGGGGGCCGCAACAGATAGTCGTGCTCACAGACAGGGATTAGGAGGCGCTGAAGCTGAGCCACACCCAGACTCTTCCATCACCATCCCTGGGTATGTCCTGTCCCACCAGCAGGACAGACCGACCAGAGGTGGCGGTACAGTGATATACAGTCAGGAGGGAGTGGCCCTGGGAGTCCTCAACATTGACTCTGGACCCCATGAAATCTCATGGCATCAGGTCAAACATGGGCAAGGAAACCTCCTGCTGATTACCACCTACCACCCTCCCTCAGCTGATGAATCAGTCCTCCACCATGTTGAACACCACTTGGAGGAAGCACTGAGGGTAGCAAGGGCACAGAATGTACTCTGGGTGGGGGATTTCAATGTCCATCACCAAGAGTGGCTCGGTAGCACCACTACTGACTGAGCTGGCCGAGTCCTGAAGGACATAGCTGCTAGACTGGGCCTGCGGCAGGTGGTGAGCGAACCAACACGAGGGAAAAACTTACTTGACCTTGTCCTCACACAATCTACCTGTTGCAAATGCATCTGTCCATGACAGTATTGGTAGGAGTGACCACCGCACAGTCCTCGTGGAGACGAAGTCCTGTCTTCATACTGAGGACACCATCCAACGTGTTGTGTGGCACTACCATCGTGCTTAATGGGATAGATTCAGAACAGATCGACCAGCTCAAAACTGGGCATCCATGAGGCACTGTGGGCCATCAGCAGCAGCAGAATTGTATTCCAGCACAATCTGTAACCTCATGGCCCGGCATATTCCTCACTCTACAATTACCAACAAACCAGGGGGTCAACCCTGGTTCAATGAGGATATCAAGAAACGGCTGAGTGCACTGGATACAGCAAAGGCTATGGGCCCCAACAACATCCCAGCTGAAGACTTATGCACCAGAACGAGCTGCGCCTCTAGCCAAGCTGTTCCAGTACAGCTACAACACTGGCATCTACCCGACAATGTGGAAAATTGCCCAGGTATGTCCTGTCCACAAAAAGCAGGACAAATCCAATCCGGCCAATTACTGCCCCATCAGTCTACTCTCAATCATCAGCAAAGTGATGGAAGGTGTCGTCGACAGTGCTATCAAGCGGCACTTACTCACCAATAACCTGCTCACCGATGCTCAGTTTGGGTTCCGCCAGGATCACTCGGCTCCAGACCTCATTACAGCCTTGGTCCAAACATGGACAAAACAGCTGAATTCCAGAGGTGAGGTGAGAGTGACTGCCCTTGACATCAAGGCAGCATTTGACTGAGTGTGGCACCAAGGAGCCCTAGTAAAATTGAAGTCAATGGGAATCAGGGGGAAAACTCTCCAGTGGCTGGAGTCATACCGAGCACAAAGGAAGATGGTAGTTGTTGTTGCAGGCCAATCATCTCAGCCCCAGGGCATTGCTGCAGGAGTTCTTCAGGGCAGTGTCCTAGGCCCAACCATCTTCAGCTGCTTCATCAATGACCTTCCCTCCATAATAAGGTCAGAAATGGAGATGTTCGCTGATGATTGCACAGTGTTCAGTTCCATTCGCAACCCCTCAGATAATGAAGCAGTCCGTGCCCGCGTGCAGCAAGACCTGGACAACATCCAGGCTTGGGCTAATAAGTGGCAAGTAACATTCGCGCCAGACAAGTGCCAGGCAATGACCATCTCCAACAAGAGAGAGTCTAACCACCTCCCCTTGACATTCAATGGCATTACCATCGCCGAATCCCCCACCATCAACATCCTGGGGGTCACCATTGACCAGAAACTAAACTGGACCAGCCATATAAATACTGTGGCTACAAGAGCAGGTCAGAGGCTGGGTATTCTGCGGCGAGTGACTCACCTCCTGACTCCCCAAAGCCTTTCCACCATCTACAAGGCACAAGTCAGGAGTGTGATGGAATACTCTCCATTTGCCTGGATGAGTGCAGCTCCAACAACACTCAAGAAGCTCAACACCATCCAGGACAAAGCAGCCCGCTTGATTGGCACCCCATCCACCACCCTAAACATTCACTCCCTTCACCAGCGACGCACAGTGGCTGCAGTGTGCACCATCCACAGGATGCTCTGCAGCAACTCGCCAAGGCTTCTTCGACAGCACCTTCCAAACCCGCGACCTCTACCACCTAGAAGGACAAGAGCAGCAGGGCACATGGGAACAACACCACCTGCACGTTCCCCTCCAAGTCAGACACCATCCCGACTTGGAAATATCTCGCCATTCCTTCATCGTCGCTGGGTCAAAATCCTGGAACTCCCTTCCCAACAGCACTGTGGGAGAACCTTCACCACACGGACTGCAGCGGTTCAAGAAGGTGGCTCACCACCACCTTCTCAAGGGTAATTAGGGATGGGCAATAAATGCCAGCCTCGCCAGCGACGCCCACATCCCATGAACGAATAAAAAAATAGTGCCTGTCTGTCGGGGACGCCGAGACTGGCACCCGACAAACGTCTGGTGACAGAACTTTAACATTCAGCACACACAATATGAATTGATATTAACAATCCTTGCCATCTTCAGCACCTCAACATCTGTGATCATGCTTGATATTGCCTTCTGTTCTCTTACAGGGCCTTCAGCGACCACTGTGACGGCGGAGGGCGATTCCTCAGAGGACCTGCTGGCCACAGATACACACACCTCGGTGGGTCCCCGTCCTCAGTTAGTTGGGGTCGCACATGGTGAGTTACCACACACGTGAGCACGAGCAGACACTGGTGGCAGGGGCAGCTGCGTAGAGTCTGCGTCGGTGGGAGCACTCTTCTCCAGGCTCTGCTCAGCTGGATACAGATGCTGAACCCTGGGGACCATCCTTTAAAAGGAGAATGATCGAGGGGCAGCAGCACATTTGCGAGGTGCTGGAACAGGTGCCTCGCGCACTCTCAACAATCGCGCAGAGGATGGAGGAGTCCAACTCCTGCATGAGTGGAATGGTGGCACACGTACAGGAGATAGTGTCGCGGGTAAGTGCGGGAATGTCAGCGATGGAGGGAAGGCTAGCCTCCATGGAGCTTCAAGCATGGCTCACAAATGAGTCCATTCAGGCCCTGACAACGGCCGTTCAGACTCAGGGTGAACAACATTCTGCCATTTTAAACAGGCGGGCAGATACACTAGCACTGGCCTTACAAGGCTTCACACATGTCCTCCAAACTGTCGTCCAGCAGAGCGGTAGGAGTGATGCGGGCCTGGCCCAGGGGAGGGATGATGGCGAAAGGGGACATGGAGGTGGGGACGCCACTCAGAGCGCTCCCACGTCTCACCCGTTGCCCCCCTCTCAACCAGTACCCGCAATGCTGCCTCCTCTCCAGGTGGCCGAGTCTGTCCCTGCACAGGTGCAGGTGGAGCAGTCTTTGGAGGGGCCCTCACGGGCACCGAAACCCAGAGGGCGTAGGCCCAAAGCATCTAATCGGTCAGGGCATGAACGCGAGCAACCTGCCACTACCTCTGCTGCAGCCACAGGGGATGCACCAGGTAGGAGTAGGAGGAAGAGAAAGGTGAAGGTTTTGTGAGCACGAAGGGGATGCACAAGGGTGTTTTTTGTTTATATTTGCTTTTTGTTAAACTCACATTAAATATTATTTTTGTCACCACTACTGCCACGTCTTGGCCATGCTTGACTGGCTTCTGTAATAAGTCCCTTCCATGAGCTTCACCATGAACACCGACACTTGATGCCACCCATTGGGTCACCCTACAGTGGGTGTATGTGTAGTTGCAGGACTGTTATGTGCAAGGAGAAGGGGGGGGGGTCCTGGTGTGGCCGCTGGTGTGGGCGCTGCTCTATCCAGGTAGTGTGAGGACTGGACTCTTCACACTGTCTGATGTTAGGAGAACTGTTTACATATCAGTGACTCCCTGGCCTCACGAGCAGCCAGATGAGCCGCTGTTCTGCCCATGGATTGCTCCTCCTCCTCCTCCTCCTCCATGTGGGTGGCAGATGTGGATGGGGCCTCCTCAAGTGGCACCCCTCTCTGTTGTGCCATGTTGTGCAGGACACAACTCACGACTATAATGCGACCCACTCTGTGTGGTGCGTATTGAAGCGCTCCCCCAGAATGATCAGGGCACCTAAATCGCATCTTGAGCAGCCCTATAACATGCTCAATTGTAGACCTGGTGGCGATGTGGCTGTCGTTATATCGATGCTGTTGCTCGGAGATGGGGTTCCTCAGAGGTGTCATGGGCCACGTGTGCAGGGGGTATCCCTTGTCCCCGAGGAGCCAGTCCTTATGGGTGTTCGGTGCGTGGAAGAGGGGCGGGATGTTGGACTCCCGGAGGATGAAGGAATCATGGCAGCTGCCAGGGAATCTGGTGCACACGTGAAGGAATCTCTTGTGGTGGTCATAGATGAGCTGAGTGTTGATGGAGTGATAGCCCTTCCTGTTGATGAACAGTCCTGGACCGTGTGGAGGTGCTCGTATTGCTATATGGGTGCAATCGATTACACCCTGCACCCGTGGGAAGCCAGCCACAGCATGGAATCCCACTGCCCTCTCGGTCCATCCGGGAGCAGCTCGGCATGAAGAAGGCTGTAGATTTCTGCGACTACCTGGCGACTGAATCTGAGCCTCCGTATGCACTGCACCTCAGGTTGGTCCAGGAAGCTGAGCCTCGGTCTGTAGACCCTGTTGCGAGGGTAGTGCCTCCTGCTCTCTTTTGTTGCCCTCCGTGCTGTTGTGCAGGTGCCTGTGGCGCAGCACCGTGTTGTGGAACTCCACGTGGCGGAGGTGGACGGCGTGCCTGGAGAGGCTGGTGATGTTGCTCGTCCTCGGACGTAATGGTGAATGCAGCCAAGGCGCCCTCCCATCCTGACGGTATGAGTTTGAGGGGGACCGCAAAGTAGGTAAATATGTTTGCACAGCAGAGTTTCAGGTGGAAATTAAGAATTTTGAGTGGAAAGACAAAGGTGTTGCAGCCAAAACTTTGCCTGAAGTGACAGAGTGCCCTGCTGCAATCAATGAGGTTTTCTCCCCACCTGTCAAATAATCGTTTGCATCTCCCACTGGCTGCTGGGTGAAACATGTCTGTTGCAACAGGGAGTGTTTCCCACAGCACGGGAAACACGTTGAGGATCCTTCAAAATTGCACCCTTGCCAAAATGTCTACTCAGTCAGGTATCTCAAGTACCTTAACTATTTGTCAAGGTATATAGAGTATCATCTCACCAGCTTTAATTGCCGGTGGGAGTCCTGCATTTGGGTGCTGGAGGCAGATTCAATCATGGCCTTCAAAAGGGAACTGGATAAGTACTTGAAGGGAAAAGATTTGCAGGACTACGGGGGAAAAGTGCGTGGAAACCGGAAGTCAGCGGGTTGGAGCCGGGCTCCGAACCCGCTCCGGATTTCTCCGGCTTTAGGAGCTCCCCCCGCCCGCTCCGCCATCCGGAAATCGGCCCCCATGCCTCTATTTATAAAGCTCAGGATCCCGTATGCTTTTTAAACAGCTTTATCAACTTGTCCTGCCACCTTCAAAGATTGGTGTACATACCCCCAGGTCTCTCAGTTCCTGCATTCCCTTTAGAATTGTACCATTTAGTTTATATTGCCTCTCCTCATTCTTGCTTCCAAAATATATCACTTCTCTGTATTAAATTTCACCTGCCACGTGTCCGCCCGTTCCACCAGCCTGTCATGTCCTCTTGAAGTCTATCACTATCCTCCTCACTGTTCACTACACTTCCAAGTTTTGTGTCATCTGCAAATCTTGAAATTGTGCCCTGTACACCCAAATCCAAGTCATTAATATATATCAAGAAAAGTAGCGGTCCCAGTACTGACCCCTGTATACTTCTCTCCAGTCTCAAAAATGACCGTTCACCACTACTCTCTGCTTTCTGTCTCTTAGCCAATTTTGTATCCACACTACCACTGCCCCTTTAAGCCCAGGGGTTTCAATTTTGCTAACATGTCTATCATGTGGTACTTTACAAAACGGCTTTTGAAAGTCCATAAACACATCAACTACACTGCCCTCATCAACCCACTCTGTTATAGAGTCATAGAGTCATAGAGTTATACAGCACGGATAGAGGCCCTTCGGCCCATCGTGTCCACACCGGCCATCAAGCCCTGTCTACTCTAATCCCATATTCCAGCATTTGGTCCGTAGCCTTGTATGCTATGGCATTTCAAGTGCTCATCCAAATGCTTCTTGAATGTTGTGAGGGTTCCTGCCTCCACAACCCTTTCAGGCAGTGAGTTCCAGACTCCAACCACCCTCTGGGTGAAAAAGTTCTTTCTCAAATCCCCTCTAAACCTCCCGCCTTTTACCTTGAATCTATGTCCCCTTGTTATAGAACCCTCAACGAAGGGAAAAAGCTCCTTAGTATCCATCCTATCTGTGCCCCTCATAATTTTGTACACCTCAATCATGTCCCCCCTCAGCCTCCTCTGCTCCAAGGAAAACAAACCCAATCTTCCCAGTCTCTCTTCATAGCTGAAGCGCTCCAGCCCTGGTAACATCCTGGTGAATCTCCTCTGCACCCTCTCCAAAGCGATCACATCCTTCCTGTAGTGTGGCGACCAGAACTGCACACAGTACTCCAGCTGTGGCCTAATTGAGTTCATCAAATAACTCAATCAAGTTTGTCAGACGCAATTTGCCTTAACAAATCATAGAATCATAGAATGGTTACAGCTCAGAAGGCGGCCATTCGGCCCATCAAGCCCGTGTCGGCTCTTTGTAAGAGCAATCTAGTTAGTCCCATCCCCCACTTTTTCCCATGGCCCTGCAAATTTTTTCCCTTCGAGTACTTATCCAAATCTCTTTTGAAAGCCATGATTGAATCTGCCTCCACCACCCCCTCGGGCAGTGCATTCCAGATCATAACCACTCGCTGCGTAAAAAAGTTTTTCCTCATGTCGCCTTTGGTTCTTTTGCCAATCACCTTAAACCTGTGTCCTTTGGTTCTCGTCCCTTCCGCCAATGGGAACAGTTTCTCTCTATCTACTCTGTCTAGACCCTTCATGATTTTGAACACCTCTATCAAATCTCCTTGCAACCTTCTCTGCTCTAAGGAGGCTGTACTGACCCCTGGGGAACACTACTGTACACCTCCATCCAGTCTGAAAAACAACCGTTCACCACAACTCTCTATTTCCTGTCCTATCCATGCTGCCACTGCCCCTTTTATTCCATGGGCTTCAATTTTGCTGACAAGTCTATTATGTGGCACTTTATCAAACGCCTTTTGAAAGTCCATATACACCACATCAACCGCACTACCCTCAATCAAGTTAGTCAAGCATTATTTTCCTTTAACAAATCCGTGTTGACTTTCATTTATTAGCCCATACTTTTCCAAGTGCCAATTAATTTTATCCTGGGTTATTGTCTCTAAAATTTTTATATAAATAAATAAATTTAAAACAGAAACAGACAGTTTCCTAGAAGTAAAGGGAATTAGGGGTTACGGGGAGCGGGCAGGAAATTGGACATGAATTTAGATTTGAGGTTAGGATCATGTGCGGAATGAATTTGGGTTTGTGCACTGATATAAAGGCTGTGTGCACCACCGTAAAAAAATCACAACTTTAAATAGAACATCTTTATAGAAATCATTATTCAAGGTAAATAACAAACAGAACAAATGTACAAAATAATGGATAATTATAACAAGGCAAACCGTCAAGGATTTTTAAATAAACAAAACTGGTTATAGAAATTTCAGAAGTAAACACTGTCACCAGACAGGGGACATCCTGTAGATGACAGGCCAGATGGTGGAGAAGAGGGTGACTGTCTCTGGTTTGGATATTTTTCTCTTCTATCTCTCCCTCTGTTCCAGTGTTTATATATTTTGTCCAGGTTTACTTCTCTACAACTTCACAGATGAGATTTAATCTGCATAAACGTATCAGGTGATTTTCTTTCAAACCGTTTTGTGATTTTGTTTTTATATTATTCAGAAGGCTGAAGCCACGCTCACAATCAGCACCTGAAGCTTGAAACGATGCCCATATATCCACTACTTGTGAAACCACATTGTACCGTTCTGCATTTTGTAGAGTGAAAGTCACCCTGTCCTGAAATGTTCTCAATAACTTTGTTTCAATCTTCTCTACAATTGAATACTTGTAGTCATTGTGTTGGCTCACAATGAGCTCCTTCTCATCCATGATGTTTTGCCCAGGAGATCTTACTTGACCAAGGATCAGGATTTGTCTGGATTTGTCAACTAGCTTTTCAATATTCTCAGTGCCGAACTCATAGCTGATTTGTTGTGGTGCAAGTGAAGCAAAATTGAAAGCAGACCATTCGTCGAGTTCATTTTCTGGGAACCTTTTTTCCAGATGATCACACAGTAGGGGTATGAGTGTCAGAGTGGAATCTCCCTTGAAGGGTTCGTCTTTTGTGCATGATGTAATTAGATGTTTCACTGTGTTGCACCAGATACTGTGTCTCACCGAGATACTGTCCTCTGATCCTACGGATCTTGGCCCTCGTTAACTGTAGAGCTTCGATTGTTGTTAAACAGCTCTTCTGTAAGCATTTGCACAATTCTGCTAGCTCACACAGAGTATCATTCAATGCCACTATGGTGATACGGTAAGTAGAGTTTGAGAGCTTCTTCAGGCAATACTGGGCAACTGGGCCATTGTTGTCTGTTTCTTCATGCTCAAAGTATTGAAGAAGAGCTTTGGAATTGTACATCAGAGCACGAAGAGCAAAATGTCTCGATGGTCACCTCACTTCATTTAGAGGTTGAAAGGTCGCAGCTTCACATTCTGTGACATTTGCAATTTCCTCAAATTGCCCTTTTTGAACTGTAGATCTGCAGAAGACTGTATAAATGGTTCTCAGCAATGTCGCTATTACCTTTATCATTGGTACTTTGTTCCAGGCATCAACTATTCCCAAATCTTCTCGATGGGCCACACAGTGTTAAATGTGGAATGACCTGCTTAAGCCGTGGGGCAACGCCACTGTTTGTCCCCAGCAGAAGCCCCATCTGAAGTGAACATCACCATCCTCATCATGTCCAGCTGATTCAGGGTGCAGAAGCCTTTGATAGCCTTGTAATAGCCGGTGCATTGCAAGAAGTTAACTTAACAATTCCACCAAACACTGTCTTGTGCACTGCAGAAGCCACTTCCCTGAACTTAAAATAAATGATAAGCATCTTGCTGACTGAAATATCCGTGCTCTCATCAATAATAAGGGTATGAAATAAAGACTGGTGACTCTCCGACATAATTTCTGCATGGACGACACTGTTGACTGATACCAAAAATTCAAAGGCATCATTTTTGCCACCCTAGCTCGCTGGTAC
The DNA here is from genome assembly GCF_035084215.1 of Heptranchias perlo. Lineage (NCBI taxonomy): Eukaryota > Metazoa > Chordata > Chondrichthyes > Hexanchiformes > Hexanchidae > Heptranchias > Heptranchias perlo. The sequence continues at coordinate 8,505,126 of NC_090326.1, read as the reverse complement.
CTGGAGATATTTAGTCATATAGTCGTATATGGAGTTGTTCATTTTACTCCAAGCAGCACATTGTCTATGAGAATCTTTATTTCATCTGTCTTCGATCGCTGTCTCTCCGTCAGGTCTGTTCTATTCTCTCTGTCAGCAGCAGCAATTGACATTTTCTGCAAGCTGAATCCCAGTGGGCGGGAATTTCTGTTTCCAAGACAACCACAGCAGACTCGTGTGGTTTGCTTGGCAAATGTCTCTTCCTTTAGGCTAACTTCCATCCGTCTTCCCATTTCTTGCCAGTGGGGAAATCACCTGATATTCTTGCACACATTTTGCAGATCAAGCCCACGTCTGCACTATATTGGAATATCTCCCTCAGGTGTACACCGATCTTGCTTCTTGATTCATGAGATTCCACCTCTACAATTTGATCTAGCCGCTGTTCTTTGAATGCGAGACAGGATTTCTTCTTAGCACTGGCTCCATTGTTGACTGATGATATTGCCTTCCGCTTAAACATGGGTATGACGGTGTGGTGTTGCAGTGACTCAAGACTCCTGAGCTTTTTAATGGCGTGATGTGCTATTACCCCACGCCTAATGACCCCTGCGCAGGCAGGTCACAAGTTTCAGCCCACCGGAGCACTGACCTGCGATCAGTGTTCCATTCCAGGCCGTGCAGGTGGAATCAATGCAATTCGCACTTTCCACCACCAGGGGGCACTCAATCTCTTAAAGGGAGGATGGGCGCTAAATTGGGCCGTGTAGCGCCCGTTGTTTCAGCGCGACACGGCCTCTCCGACATCCAAGATGGCGTCTTGGATCCGCCTGCACGTTTCCTGCATGATCTGCGCCAGACGCCATCTTGGTATAGGAGTTTGCGCAGGCGCAGATAACGAACGCTGGAATCATGTAAAGTAGGGAGAAAATGGCTTCAATCAGTGTGCAACGCTGATTTAAAGTGATAAGACACCATTTTGGGGCTTAACGCTCAACTCAATGCACAGTCTTAACCCTGACCATCTGAACGTGTCTTAGAGTGCCTGGAGGGCCCCCCACCAGCGCTATTTAAAGGGACCATGCAGGATTTACAGGTTAGTGGCTGGATTATTGCTTCTGGCTGCCAAGACATTTGTAACTGTTTTTGGAGGTCTCCTGGACTTCAATACTAGGACGCGGGGACATAGTCTAACATTTAGAGCCAGGACGTGCAGGAGTGAAGTTAGAAAATGCTTCTACACGCAAAGGGTGGGAGACGTTTGGAACACTCTTCTACAGACGGCAGTTGATGCTAGCTCACTTGTGAATGTTAAACCTGAGATTGATGGATTTCTGTGAACCAAGGGTATTAAGGGATATGGGGCTAAGGTGGGTATATGGAGTTAGGTCACAGGTCCACCATGATCTCATTGAATGGTGGAACAGGCTCAAGAGGCTAAATGCCACTGCACTTGCTGCCTCTTGATATGCGCCACCTTATCCTGCAAGAAAGTGGGTCGTGTGTCTGGGTGATGTGCCTGTCATGGTTGAATAGCTGCCAGTGTGTGCGTCCCAAAATGGTGTCTATCACTTTAAATCAGCATTGCACACTGATTGAAGCCATTTTCTCCCTACTTTACATGATTCCAGCGTGCGCTATATCCGCCTGCGCTAACTCCTATACCAAGATGGCGTCCGGCGCTCATCACACTGGAAACGTGCGTGCACATCCAAGACGCCATCTTGTATATCGGAGAGGCCGCGTAGCGCCGAAATAATGGGCACTACACGGCCCAATTTAGCGCCTAATGATTTTATTCTCAATATCTTTAGTCATCCAGGGAGCTCTAGCTTTGGGTGCCCTTCCTTTCCCCCTCAGGAATGTGTGTAGTCTGTACATGAACACTCCCACTGAAATTAAACCCTCGAGTACATGAACACTCCCACTGAAATTAAACCCTCGAGTACATGAACACTCCCACTGAAATTAAACCCTCGAGGACATGAACACTCCCACTGAAATTAAACCCTCGAGTACATGAACAGTCCCACTGAAATTAAACCCTCGAGTACATGAACACTCCCACTGAAATTAAACCCTCGAGGACATGAACACTCTCACTGAAATTAAACCCTCGAGTACATGAACACTCCCACTGAAATTAAACCCTCGAGTACATGAACACTCCCACTGAAATTAAACTCTCGAGTACATGAACACTCCCACTGAAATTAAACTCTCGAGTACATGAACACTCCCACTGAAATTAAACCCTCGAGTACATGAACAGTCCCACTGAAATTAAACCCTCGAGTACATGAACAGTCCCACTGAAATTAAACCCTCGAGTACATGAACACTCTCACTGAAATTAAACTCTCGAGTACATGAACACTCTCACTGAAATTAAACCCTCGAGTACATGAACACTCCCACTGAAATTAAACCCTCGAGTACATGAACACTCCCACTGAAATTAAATCCTCGAGTACATGAACACTCCCACTGAAATTAAACCCTCGAGTACATGAACACTCCCACTGAAATTAAACCCTCGAGTACATGAACAGTCCCACTGAAATTAAACCCTCGAGTACATGAACACTCCCACTGAAATTAAATCCTCGAGTACATGAACACTCCCACTGAAATTAAACCCTCGAGTACATGAACAGTCCCACTGAAATTAAACCCTCGAGTACATGAACACTCCCACTGAAATTAAACCCTCGAGTACATGAACAGTCCCACTGAAATTAAACTCTCGAGTACATGAACACTCCCACTGAAATTAAACCCTCGAGTACATGAACACTGCCACTGAAATTAAACCCTCGAGTACATGAACACTCCCACTGAAATTAAACCCTCGAGTACATGAACACTCCCACTGAAATTAAACCCTCGAGTACATGAACAGTCCCACTGAAATTAAACCCTCGAGTACATGAACACTCCCACTGAAATTAAACCCTCGAGTACATGAACACTCCCACTGAAATTAAACTCTCGAGTACATGAACAGTCCCACTGAAATTAAACCCTCGAGTACATGAACACTCTCACTGAAATTAAACCCTCGAGTACATGAACACTCCCACTGAAATTAAACCCTCGAGTACATGAACACTCCCACTGAAATTAAACTCTCGAGTACATGAACAGTCCCACTGAAATTAAACCCTCGAGTACATGAACACTCTCACTGAAATTAAACCCTCGAGTACATGAACAGTCCCACTGAAATTAAACCCTCGAGTACATGAACAGTCCCACTGAAATTAAACCCTCGAGTACATGAACAGTCCCACTGAAATTAAACCCTCGAGTACATGAACACTCCCACTGAAATTAAACCCTCGAGTACATGAACACTCCCACTGAAATTAAACCCTCGAGTACATGAACAGTCCCACTGAAATTAAATCCTCGAGTACATGAACAGTCCCACTGAAATTAAACCCTCGAGTACATGAACACTGCCACTGAAATTAAACCCTCGAGTACATGAACAGTCCCACTGAAATTAAATCCTCGAGTACATGAACAGTCCCACTGAAATTAAACCCTCGAGTACATGAACACTGCCACTGAAATTAAACCCTCGAGTACATGAACACTCCCACTGAAATTAAACCCTCGAGTACATGAACACTCCCACTGAAATTAAACCCTCGAGTACATGAACACTCCCACTGAAATTAAACCCTCGAGTACATGAACAGTCCCACTGAAATTAAACCCTCGAGTACATGAACAGTCCCACTGAAATTAAACCCTCGAGTACATGAACACTCCCACTGAAATTAAACCCTCGAGTACATGAACACTCTCACTGAAATTAAACCCTCGAGTACATGAACACTCTCACTGAAATTAAACCCTCGAGTACATGAACACTCCCACTGAAATTAAATCCTCGAGTACATGAACATTTTTTGAAGAGGTGTCTAAAGTAGTGGACAGGGGAATGTCAATGGATGTTATTTATATGGACTTCCAGAAGGCATTTGATAAGGTCCCACATAAGAGACTGTTAACTAAGATAGAAGCCCATGGAATCGAGGGAAAAGTACGGACTTGGTTAGGAAGTTGGCTGAGCGAAAGGTGACAGAGTAGGGATAATGGGTAGGTACTCACATTAGCAGGATGTGACTAGTGGAGTCCCGCAGGGATCTGTCTTGGGGCCTCAATTATTCACAATATTTATTGAACACTTAGATGAAGGCATAGAAAGTCTCATATCTAAGTTTGCCGATGACACAAAGATTGGTGGCATTGTAAGCAGTGTAGATGAAAACATAAAATTACAAAGGGATATTGATAGATTAGGAGAATGGGCAAAACTGTGGCAAATGGAATTCAATGTAGACAAATGTGAGGTCATCCACTTTGGATCAAAAAAGGATAGAACAGGGTACTTTCTAAATGGTAAAAAGTTAAAAACAGTGGATGTCCAAAGGGACTTAGGGGTTCAGGTACATAGATCATTGAAGAGTCATGAACAGGTGCAGAAAATAATCAATAAGGCTAATGGAAAGCTGGCCTTTATATCTGGAGGACTGGAGTACAAGGGGGCAGAAGTTATGCTGCAGCTATACAAAACCCTGGTTAGACCGCACCTGGAGTACTGTGAGCAGTTCTGGGCACCGCACCTTCGGAAGGACATATTGGCCTTGGAGGGAGTGCAGCGTAGGTTTACTAGAATGATACCCGGACTTCAAGGGTTAAGTTACGAGGAGAGATTAAACAAATTGGTGTTGTATTCTCTAGAGTTTCGAAGGTTAAGGGGTGATCTGATCGAAGTTTAAGATATTAAGGGGAACAGATAGAGTGGATAGAGAGAAACTATTTCCGCTGGTTGGGGATTCTAGGAGTAGGGGGCACAGTCTAAAAATTAGAGCCAGACCTTTCAGGAGTGAGATTAGAAAACATTTCTACACACAAAGGGTTGTAGAAGTTTGGAACTCTCTTCCGCAAACGGCAATTGATACTAGCTCAATTGCTAAATTTAAATGTGAGATAGATAGCTTTTTGGCAACCAAAGGTATTGAGGGATATGGGCCAAAGGCAGGTATATGGAGTTAGATCACAGATCAGCCATGATCTTATCAAATGGCGGAGCAGGCACGAGGGGCTGAATGGCCTACTCCTGTTCCTATGTTCCTATGTAACAGTCCCATTGAAATTAAACCCTCGAGTACATGAACACTCCCATTGAAATTAAACCCTCGAGTACATGAACACTCCCATTGAAATTAAACCCTCGAGTACATGAACAGTCCCACTGAAATTAAACCCTCGAGTACATGAACACTCCCATTGAAATTAAACCCTCGAGTACATGAATAGTCCCACTGAAATTAAACTCTCGAGTACATGAACACTCCCACTGAAATTAAACCCTCGAGTACATGAACAGTCCCATTGAAATTAAACCCTCGAGTACATGAACACTGCCACTGAAATTAAACTCTCGAGTACATGAACACTCCCACTGAAATTAAACCCTCGAGTACATGAACACTCCCATTGAAATTAAACCCTCGAGTACATGAACACTCCCACTGAAATTAAACCCTCGAGTACATGAACACTCCCTTTCCTAAGGTTGAAAGAAATTGAGAGAAATAGGGACAGGAGGAGAGTGCGAGGGGAAAGAATGAACAGATACCTTCTGTCACAGAAAGAGAGTAATGGGGTTGAATGACCTGAAAAGTAGAAAGCTGATGGATGATAGCAATGGTCATCTCGGTGAGACAATGGAAGGGAATTAAAAGAACAAAAGGAGGTGAAAAATCTAAGTTGGTGAAAAGTCAGGAGTGCCCCACACAAACAATCAAAAAAAAACAAGCAAGCGGGGACAATAGGGGAAAGAAAAGAACAGGAAAAGCAGCCAACCTGGAATTAAAACGGAGAATGATGCCCTCTCACCACTGGTTTCTGGGCATTCCCAGCCTATTTTCACACCCATTGGAATTCCCGCCAGTGTACAGCAAGCATGGCAGGGGGCAGCCAATCTGGTCAATGCTGGGCCTGAAATTCCATGAGTGGGCTTTTGGAAGTGGGATTGAGCCGGGGCAGAATCCCTGCTTGCCCTCTAAATTGTGCCCATCCCAGATTCCAAGGTTGGCTTACTTGTGTAGATTGAGCAGGTGGCCATGTCATTAACAGGCCACACGGGGTGCACATCTCAAGTGGGGGGAGGAATTTCACGGTGAGGCCCAGCCACAGCTTAAGGCCAATGATATTTAAAGAAAGTACAATTATCCTGTCTCCATAGTTGCCAACAGGGGTAGTCATTCCAGTGGCATGGGAGGGCCCAGTGCCAGCACAAGCCCCATTTACCTCTAGGAATGATGGTTGGGTGCCCATTCGGAGGGGTGTCTGAAGAATTTGACAGTGCCCACCTGGCCCCACGCAGATCGGAATGTCTGAGAGTGCAAGTCCAGAGAACTGGAAAAAGCTTGACAAACTTCTATTTTTCGGTCGCCCCCATCGAGAGCAGTACTAAAACTAGTACTAGTCTAGAACCAGATCTCCCTCTGCGTTGGGATTATGCTCAGGCTGCACTTCTGCCTGTCCGTGTGACCCCACTGTATCCCTGTCATATTCTCCTGGGTCAGCCTTATTTCAATATTGTGGGCAGGAGCACAGCACTGTTTGTGCGTTCTGTTGCACACATGCCAAAGGTCATCCCTTTGAGCTGACCATCAGCAGTTTGACCCCTGAGTCAGCTTGTCATCATTTTACAGGAATAATCAATGTTTTTTTTTCACTGGGATTGGAGGTTGTCAGTATCAATCAGTGAGTTGGACGATGGGACTGAAGGCTGTGAGAAGCAATCAACTCGAAGTTACTTTCATCCTGTTGTTAGTTCTGCATAAACTTAAGGCAGAAAGGTTTTCAGCTGCGCCCGATGGTTTTTTTTAAAGTTGCTGTTTACGGTTGTGTTTATTTAGTGTTTGTCCCCAAAGAAACTAGATATAATCGAGGCTGACATTTCAGTGCAGTACTGGAGGAGTGCAGCATTGTCAGGGGTGCCGTCTTTCAGATGCAGATATTAAACCGAGGCCCTGTCTGCCCAGTCAGGTGGATGTAAACAATCTCACGCCACTATTCAAAGATAGGAGGGAGTTCTTCTCATGTCCTGGCTAACATTCTTCCTCAAATAACACCACCAAAAACAGATTAACTCGTCATTACCTCATTTGCTGTTGGCGTACAATTTGGTTGCTACATTTGCCTGCCTAACAAGAGTGCTTACACTCCAAAAATAATGAATTGGCAGTGAAGCAAGTTGAGACTATATAAATGCAAGTTCTTTATTCATGGCTGCTTTTGGTCTGTCATCTTTTTTTGGACTTGTATCAGCTTTTTTTGACGCTACTGGTCAGCTTCTGCCAGTGGGCTACGTTGGCACGAGCTCACCTCTGGTGGACAGCCAAATCCAGCGCTCCGACAGCAATTTAAAAGGCCATGGCAGCCATTTTGAAAGTGCAGCAAATGTCTGAAGTTGGTTATCCTTCCAACGCACAAATTTACAGGCCCTTTCGTTGAGGTGCTGATGAATGAGATCCAACAAAGGAGAACCCAGTTTTTTTGCATCGAGGGAATGAGGACCACGAAGGGCATGCTCCACGCTGAGTAGAATGAGGTGGCCACCTCCTTTGACTGAGTCAGTGCCACTTCCAGCAACCCCCACATGGGTACTCGATGCCAGAAGAAGTTCAATGACCTCACCAAGTTAGAATAGTAAAAAAAAGCAGTCACAGCTTGACCTAAGGCAATGTTGAAAGCATGTTCCTGTCTCCGCCCCTGCCTCAGCTCATCTGCTGCTGAAACCCTCATCCATGCCTTTGTCACCTTCAGACTGAATTATTCCGATGCTCTCCTGGCCGACCTCTCTTCTTCCACCCGCCATAAACTTGAGCTCATCCAAAATTCTGCTGCCCATATCTTAACTCGCACCAAGTCCCGTTCACCCATCACCCCCTGGGCTCGCTGACCTACATTGGCTCCCGGTCCGGGAACGCCTCGATTTTAAAATTCTCATCCCTGTTTTCAAATCCCTCCATGGCCTCGCCCCCTCCTTATCTCTGTAACATCCTCCAGCCCTACGACCCTCTGAGATCTCTGCTCTCCTCCAATTCTTGCCTCTTGCTCATCCCCGATTTTAATCACACCACCATCGGCGGCCGTGCCTTCAGCTGCCTAGGTCCTAAGCTCCGGAATTCCCTCCCTAAACCTCTCCGCCTTGCTACCTTTCTCCCCTCCTATAAGATGCTCCTTAAAACCTATCTCTTTGACCAAGCTTTTGGTCACTTGTCCTAATATCTCCTTATGTGGCTCGGTGTCAAATTTTGTTTGACAATCGCTCCTGTGAAACACCTTGGGACGTTTTACTACGTTAAAAGTTCTATATAAATGCGAGTTGTTGTTGTTGTTGTTGTTGTTGTTGTTGTTGTTGTTGTTGTTGTTTCACATTTCCACCCACCTTGACCGTCCTGTTTTGAACACCATGGGACCAAAAGCCTTGACCCTTGTGATGCCACACTCCCTCTACAAATCTAGTAGGAGTGGGGCAAAAGAGTCAGAAAATAGGCTGGGACCCAGCTGCACAGATCCTAGCCTGACATTGGGGGTTTCTGTGGGGGCCTTGCAATCCATCATAAACGTCACGGGGCAGAGACGGCCAGTGTTGGGAATTCCAGTATTCCCAGCTTCTCAATTGGCAGTGGCAGAACTGGTGGCTAGTGTGCCTGGTGAGAACTGGTGCACCAGCCACTGAAAGGTGTACCTGGTGGTCCAGGCCAAGGACTGTGGCATGGATTGCTGAAAATCCACCTTTTTTATCTTTTTAAAGCAGATCCTTAGAAATGGGACCAAAAGGGGAAGATCTTTAACCTTTCCAAACGTGAGGAAGTCATGATGAACATTTATAAAACACTGGTTCGGCCACAGCTGGAATATTGTGTCCAGTTCTGGGCACCGCACTTTAGGAAAGATGTGAAGGCCTTAGAGAGGGTGCAGAAAATATTTACTAGAATGATTCCAGGGATGAGGGGCTTCAGTTACGTGGACAGACTGGAGAAGCTGGGGTTGTTCTCCTTGGAACAGAGAAGATTGAGAGGAGATTTGATAGAGGTGTTCAAAATCATGAAGGGTCTAGACAGAGTAGATAGAGAGAAACTGTTCCCATTGGCAGAAGGGTCAAGAACCAGAGGACATGGATTGAATGTGATTGGCAAAAGAACCAAAGGTGACATGAGGAAAAACTTTTTTACGTAGCGAGTGGTTATGATCTGGAATGCGCTGCCCGAGGGGGTGGTGGAGGCAGATTCAATCATGGCCTTCAAAAGAGAACTGGATAAGTACTTGAAAGGAAAAAATTTGCAGGGCTACGGGGATAGGGCGGGGGAGTGGGACTCGATGGATTGCTCTTGCAGAGAGCTGGCACGGACTCAATGGGCTGAATGGCCTCCTTCCGTGCTGTAACCGTTCTATGATACTATGATTCTGCAAGGGCCCAACATGCACCTCTCCTGCCCCAGTCCAGGCAGGTATCCCGGATATTCCAACTCCCATTATACAGCAGGTACCCCAGATGCACCTGTAATGGAGCAGTCACTCACCATATGCTGGCAAATTAGGGAACCTCCACCTGTCCCCAGAACGTTAGCTGGGATCGGCAGCAAAGATGATTGATAGGTGCAATTCCAGCATAATTGCCGGGATCGCTGGACCGCGAACTTTCAGCTCCCGTGTCTTACTTCCCTGCAACGTCCGTAGGGATTACAAGATCCTTTACACATCCTTCCCTTCCCTGCAAATATTTCTTCACTCACAGCCTAACAGGTAGGAGATCAGTGAAAGACTCACGTATGTACTTGTTTGTTTCCTGAAACTGTGCTCCTTTCTGGAATGCTTACTGACACCTGGGTTACGTTTCACATGATGACAAGCAAACGTCCCTCACACACTTCTTACCAAAGGAGAAAAATGGGCCACAGCTGGAGACAAAAACCTGTGATTGGTGGAGGAACCCCAAGCCCAGAGCTGCTCATCTCATGCGAGGAGGAAACTCTGCACCTGCTGGGCAGGCAGATGAGGAAAGAAGTGGGAAATGGGCAAGTAGGAGGAGAAGTGCCAGCTGTAGGTCAGTCAGGAAATTCCTTTCTTCAGAGGGCCAATTTTCTCCCCCTCCCCTCACGTCAGGCACCAGACAGATGCAGCATCCACAGGGTGCACTGCATCTATGGAAGGCACAGATTGCCCAAATTTCTTGCCGTAGGCCAGTAGCGTGGCCTCTCCTCGGGTGCAGTGCTAACCCCTGGCAGGACTTTGCACCGAAAATAGAAGGGGGAATCAAGAGGGAAGGGGCAGGGCATTGGCCCCGAAGCCTGGAGATTGTGCTGGGACAACACGAACAACTTTCCTCTTTGGGTTGACCTTGGGTCCCCCTCAGACCCTCTAACCCGAGGAAGGTCCAGGCACAAGCTCCATCACCGGCTGTTTGGGAGGGCCCCGGTGTTTGGGATCTACATCGATGGACGTACAGGAAGGTGAAGCAGGATTGCTGGGTATGCCCCTTTCGCTTCATTTGCATGGGGCCCGCGACTATTACAGATCTTTGTCAGCTGCACCCATTTGAGCAGCCCCCAGAACCCTGGAGCAATGTAGTGGGAACGGAAAGGCTCTCTTCCTCCTATCTTCTTCGCTGCACTTGGGAACTAAGCTTCCTCAGACACAACAAAGAAAAAATATCAGCCCTTATTGTTTTTTCAGTTCCTGCTGCTCAAAAGCAATCAGTCATCACAATATGTTACGAAGAATTATGTGGAATGGACAGCACAGAAACAGGCCATTCGGCCCTGTGCCGGTGTTTATGCTCCACACGAGCCTCCTCCCACTCTATTTACTTCATCTCACCCTAACAACATGTCCTTCTACTCCTTTCTCCCTTATGTGTTTATCTAGCTTCACCTTAAATGCCAGTCGCCTTAACTACTCCTTGTGGTAGCGAGTTGCAGTTTATAACTTCTTACGCGATGAGATGCGGTGAAATGCAACAAGCCCCTGTGAATAATATAACCCGCAGAATATTATATTTTCGGTCGCTATCTGGGCTATCCCTGTACTTCTCTGTGTCCTGTGAAATGAATGGAAGCTCGAGGAACAGCACCTCATCTTTCCATTAGGCACTTTACAACCTTCATTGATTTCAATAACTTTCAATCGTAACCACTGCTCCCATTTTCTCGGACAGCAGGTGCCGGTGATGTTTCTGCTGTTGCCATTTACAGCTCCTCTAGACCCACCCTTCATTCCTTCACTTGTCCCATTCCCACCCTCCATGTCTTGCACCATTGTCCCTTTCATTTAAACACTTCTGTCCTCCACCCTATCACAGACCTTTCCCTTTTGTTCCCTCTCCCCTCCCCTTTCCCCTGGCTCTGTACTTGCTTAAAAACTGGTAAATCTCCAGTTCCGGCGAAAGGTCATCGACCTGAAACGTTAACTCTGTTTCTCTCTCCACAGACGCTGCCTGACCTGCTGAGCGTCTCCAGCATTTTCTGTTTTTATTTCAGATTTTCAGCATCCGCAGTATTTTGCTTTTGTTATAATATTAGTTTATTAATATTATTAAAAATAATATGTTATTATTTTTATTTATTATTAAAATTACAAATATTTGTTTCCTAAATCCCATTCATAGAATCATAGAATCGTTACAGCACGGAAGGAGGCCATTCAGCCCATCGAAGCCATGCTGGATCTTAGTAAGAGCATTCCATTAGTCCCATTGCCCCGCTCTTTCCCCGTAGCCCTGCAAATTTTTTCCCTTCAAGTATTTATCAAATTCCTTTTTGAAAGCCACGATTGAATCTGCCTCCACTACCCTTTAATGCAGTGCATTCCAGATCCTAACCACTCGCTGCGTAAAAAAGTTTTTCCTCATGTCGCCTTTGGTTCTTTTGCCAATCACCTTAAATCTGTGTCCTCTGGTTCTCGACTCTTCTGCTAATGGGAACAGTTTCTCTTTATTTACTTTATCTAAACCCTTCATGATTTTAAAAATGTCAATCAAATCTCCTCTTAACCTTCTCTGCTCTAAGGAGAACAACCCCAGCTTCTCCAGTCTATCCACGTAACCAAAGTCCCTCATCCCTGGAATCATTCTAGTAAATCTTTTCTGCACCGTCTCTAAAGCCTTCACATCTTTCCTAAAGTGCAGTGCCCAGAACTGGACACAGTACTCCAGTTGTGGCCAAACCAGTGTTTAATAAAGGTTCAACTTAACTTCCTTGCTTTTGTACTCTATGTCTCTATTTATAAAGCCCAGGATCCCATATGCTTTTTTAACCACTTTCTCAACCTGTCCAACCACCTTCAAAGATTTCTGCACATATACCCCCAGGTCTCTCTGTTCCTGCACCCCTTTAGAATTGTACCCTTTAGTTTATATTGCCGCTCCTCATTCTTCCTGCCAATATGTATCACTTTGCACTTCTCTGCATTAAATTTCATCTGCCACATGTCCACCCATTCCACCAGTCTGTCTATATCCTCTTGAAGTCTATCACTATCCTCCTCACTATTTACTACACTTCCAAGTTTTGTGTCACTTGCTAATTTTGAAAGTGTGTCCTGTACACCCAAGTCCAAGTCATTAATATACATCAAGAAAAGCAGTGGTCCCAGCACTGACCCCTGGGGAATATCACTGTACACCTCCCTCCAGTCCAAAAAGCAACTGTTCACCACTACTCTCTGTTTCCTGTCCCTTAGCCAATCTCGTATCCATGCTGCCACTGCCCCTTTTGTTCCATAAGCTTCAATTTTGCTGACAAGTCTATTATGTGGCACTTTTCAAATGCCTTTTAAAAGTCCATATACAAAACATCAACTGCATTGCCCTCATCAACCCTCTTGGTTACCTCATCAAAAAACTCAATCAAGTTAGTTAAACACAATTTGCCTTTAACAAATCTGTGCTGGCTTTCCCTAATTAATCCACACTTGTCCAAGTGACTGTTAATTTTGTCCTGGATTATCGTTTCTAAAAGTTTCCCCACCACCGAGGTTAAACTGACTGGTCTATAGTTGCTGGGTTTATCCTTACACCCTTTTTTGACCCTTTTATTTCCTTTTTCACCTCTCCTCTGTACTTTCTATATTCAGCCTGGTTCTCACTTGTATTATCAACCTGACATCTGTCATACGCCCCCTTTTTCTGCTTCATCTTACTCTCTATCTCTTTCATCATCCAGGGAGCTCTGGCTTTGGTTGCCCTCCCTTTCCCCCTCGTGGGAATGTGCCTAGACTGTACCCAAACCATCTCCTCTTTAAAAGCTGCCCATTGTTCAATTACAGTTTTACCTGCCAATCTTTGATTCCAATTTACCCAGGCCAGATCCATTCTCAACCCACTGAAACTGGCCCCCCTCCAATTAAATATTTTTACTCTAGATTGCTCCTTGTCCTTTTCCATAACTAATCTAAACCCTATGATATTATGATCACTGTTCCCTAAAGGTTCCCCCACTGACACTTGCTCCACTTGACCCACCTCATTCCCCAGAACCAGATCCAGCAATGCCTCCTTCCTCGTTGGGCTGGAAACATACCGATCAAGGAAGTTCTCCTGTACACACTTCAGAAATTCCTCCCCCTCCCTTTGCCATTTACATTATCACTCTCCCAGTCTATATTAGGATAGTTGAAGTCCCCAGTTATCACGACTCTATGGCTCTTGCACCTCTCTGTAATTTCTCTGCAAATTTGCTCCTCTATATCCTTCCCACTAATTGGTGGTCTATAGAATGCACCCAGTAGTGTAATGGCACCTCTTTTATTTTTTAACTCTAACTAAATAGATTCTGTCTTTGACCCCTCCAGGACATCCTCTCTCTCCAGCAATGCAATATTCTCCGTAATCAACACTGCCACCACCCACCCCCCACACGTTTTCTTCCCTTCCCTATCTTTCCTGAACACCTTGTATCAAGAAATATTTAGTACCCAATCCTGCCCATTCGGTTATAATCGATAGCAGATTTTGAAATTGACCACCTTGGCCACAAAGCTCAGCATATGGGATTGGGCCTAGTCACGGTGATATACCAAGCCCCCAAACTCCTCTCGACGGGCTTGAGCTCATCATTTATATATTATTACAAATTTTGCATATGCACGGATTTACCATCCTCAAACCTTAATTCCTGATTTCACAGTTTTTGGTTCTGCTTTATGTTAACATCTAATATTGAAACTGCCGATGTAAACATTTTGTGACGGTATTCCCCCATGTACCACTTGCCTGCCACAGTTTGTTGATGAACCAATCAAATCATTCAAAATAAATTCTTATACTTTTTTCTCAGCAACTGAAGTTTAAGGCCTCGAAATCAGATTGGGCCTGAAAACGGGTACGGGCGGGGGACGCAGACTTAGTACCAATGCAGGCAGCACGCAAAATCCGTGCTGCCTGCTGATTATAATGATTCATGCGCGCAGCCAGTGCTATCCGTGCTGTTCATTGGCTGCACGCCAATCGGAGTGCGGTATTGGGAGTCCATGAAGCTACTTAAAGTCAGCCAGCACCTCTTAAAGGGCAGGTGCATTCTGGCTGCAAAACCTGTACTACATGTTCTGGAGGAAATGGCTGGATGTAAGAACATAAGAAATAGGAGCAGGAGTAGGCCATAAGGCCCCTCGAGCCTGCTCTACTATTCAATACGATCATGGCTGATCTTCTACCTCCACTCCACTTTCCCGCCCGATCCCCATATCCCTTGATTACACTAGAGTCCAAAAATCTATCTATCTCAGTCTTGAATATACTCAACGACTGAGCATCCACAGCCCTCTGGGGTAGAGAATTCCAAAGATTCACAACCCTCTGAGTGAAGAAATTTCTCCTCATCTTAGTGCTAAATGACTGACACCTTATCCTGCGACTATGCCTCCTAGCTCTAGACTCTGCAGCCAGGGGAAACAGTCTCTCAGCATCTACCCTGTCAAGTCCCCTCAGAATCTGATATATTTCAATGAGATCACCTCTCATTCTTCTAAACCCCAGAGAGTATAGGCCCATTCTACTCAATCTCTCCTCAAAGGACAACCTTCTCATCCCAGGAATCAATCTAGTGAACCTTTGTTGCACCCCCTCTAAGGCAAGTATATCCCTGCTAAGGTAAGGAGACCAAAACTGTACACAGTACTCCAGGTGAGGTCTTACCAAAGCCCTGAACAATTGTAATAAGACTTCCTTACTCTTGTACTCCAACCCCCTTGCAATAAAGGCCAACATACCATTTGCTTTCCTAATTGCCTGCTGTACCTGCATGTTAACTTTTTGTGTCTCATGTACAAGGACGCCCAAGTCTCTCTGGACACCAACATTTAATAGTTTCTCACCATTTAAAAACATATTCTGTTTTTCTATTCTTCCTACCAAAGTGAATAATCTCACATTTCCCCACATTATACTCCATCTGCCACCTTCTTGCCCACTCACTTAACCTGTCTATATCCCTTTGGGGTAAATTTTAAGAACGAGGCGGGATCTCAGCCGGGGTGGGGGGGGCAGCGTCAATATGCGGGTGGAAAACAGCAAAAGAATTTTCGTGCGTGTTTTCGAGCGATCGCGATTCAATTGAAGGCGCTTAATTCAACTTCCGGGATCAGCGTTTCCAGGCTGCGCAGCGGGCGGACTGCGCACCCGCATGACGTGATTTAAAGTCCACTGTTTAAAGGGCCAATGCAACAATGGATTTTGAAGGAAAAAGGAGTAAAAAGCAGAATGGAAGGACATAGAGGAAAGGCAGCACCCAGGTTCACCCACACCTCCCTGGAGATACTGCCGTCTGCTGTGAGAGGCAGGAGGGAGGTGCTATATCCAAGTGATTGGAGGAAGACACCTGCTTCTGCCACCAAGAAGGCATGGCTGGAGGTGGCAGAACAGGTCAGCAGCAGGAGCACAGTGCCCAGGTCTTGGGTGCAGTGCAAGAAATGACTTAATGACCTAACCAGGTCAGATAAAGTGAGTACAGTTGCTGATTCACCTACATCCTGTGGGGTACAACACCCACCTCCCCCCTCACTCTGTCTCGCCAAGCCTACTCCCCACTCCTCACACCCACTTAAGTCTCATTATCAACTTACCTTCACTCTCTGTGCACGTCCTCACCTCCCCATTTGTGAACCCACCTCTCCCACTCACCCCAATCCTGATGCAATGTGATGAATCTGTCTGATACTCACCCTCTGATGCTTCACTTTCATGGACAGCCTCAGCCAAAGCAATATATGCGTCTGGTGACCCCATCACCCTCACTCACCCACACGTCTGTTCTTTCTCCCACTGTAGGAGTAGAGAGCGCAAAATGCACGGGAGAGGAGTAGGACTGGAGTGGGGGGGTGGGGGGTCACCATTAATAGTGGCCCTGACAGAGCCCTGAGGAGGCGGATGGTTGAGCTCCTGGCTGAGATGCTGAGACTGGCACTCCGCAAACGTCTAGTAACAAACCTTTAACATCCTCACACACAACATGAATTGATGTTGTCAATGACTGACCTCTCGCACACCTCAGGATGCTCATCGCAACATCACCTCTGCGACGATTGTTAATATTGCTGTATGTTCTCTACCAGGCCCTTCACAGACTTGATGCCACCCATTGGGCGCATTTACAATGGGTGTATGTGTTATCGGAGTGTATTGTGCAGGGGGCGGGGTGGGGGCTGATGTTGGTGGTGGGGGGGTGAGGGGGGGCTCGTGTTGGTGGGGGGTGAGGGGGGGCTGGTGTTGGGGGGGGTGATGGCGGCTGGTGTTGGGGGGGGTGAGGGGCGGCTGGTGTTGGGGGGGTGAGGGGCGGCTGGTGTTGGGGGGGGTGAGGGGGGGCTGGTGTTGGGGGGGTGAGGGGGGGGCTGGTGTTGGGGGGGTGAGGGGGGGCTGGTGTTGGGGGGGGGTGAGGGGGGGCTGGTGTTGGGGGGGTGAGGAGGAGCTGGTGTTGGGGGGGGGTGAGGGGGGGCTGGTGTTGGGGGGGTGAGGGGGGGCTGGTGTTGGGGGGGGTGAGGGGCGGCTGGTGTTGGGGGGGTGAGGGGGGGCTGGTGTTGGGGGGGGTGAGGGGGGGCTGGTGTTGGGGGGGGTGAGGGGCGGCTGGTGTTGGGGGGGTGAGGGGGGGCTGGTGTTGGGGGGGGTGAGGGGGGGCTGGTGTTGGGGGGGGTGAGGGGGGTCTGGTGTTGGGGGGGTGAGGGGGGGCTGGTGTTGGGGGGGGTGAGGGGGGGCTGGTGTTGGGGAGGTGAGGGGGGGCTGGTGTTGGGGGGGGTGAGGGGGGGCTGGTGTTGGGGGGGGTGAGGGGGGTCTGGTGTTGTGGGGGGTGAGGGGGGGCTGGTGTTGGGGGGGGTGAGGGGGGTCTGGTGTTGTGGGAGGTGAGGGGGGGCTGGTGTTGGGGGGGGTGAGGGGGGGGCTGGTGTTGGGGGGGTGAGGGGGTGCTGGGGGGGGTGAGTGGGTGGGTTGTTGATGTTGGGGGGTGAGTGGGGGGGCTGGTGTTGGGGGGGTGAGGGGGGTCTGGTGTTGGGGGGGGTGAGGGGGGGCTGGTGTTGGGGGGGTGAGGGGGGGCTGGTGTTGTGGGGGGTGAGGGGGGGCTGGTGTTGTGGGGGGTGAGGGGGGGCTGGTGTTGGGGGGGTTGAGGGGGGGCTGGTGTTGTGGGGGGGTGAGGGGGGGCTGGTGTTGGGGGGGTTGAGGGGGGGCTGGTGTTGTGGGGGGGTGAGGGGGGGCTGGTGTTGGGGGGGGTGAGGGGGGGCTGGTGTTGCGGGGGGGTGAGGGGGGGCTGGTGTTGGGGGGGGTGAGGGGGTGCTGGGGGGGGTGAGTGGGTGGGTTGTTGATGTTGGGGGGTGAGTGGGGGGGGCTGGTGTTGGGGGGGTGAGGGGGGTCTGGTGTTGGGGGGGGTGAGGGTGGTGTTGGTGTTGGGGGGGTGAGTGGGGGGGCTGGTGTTGGGGATGCTCGTTCCAGGTGGTACAAATCCTTGACTATCTTCACTTTGCAGATCTCTCTATGAGAATCTATCAAATATGAGTGGCTCCCTGGCATCACGAGCAGCCTGGTGAGACGCTGGTTTGCCGATTGGTTCCCCACCACCCTCCTCCTCCTCCTCCTCTTCCTCTTCCTCTTCGTCTTCTTCAATGTTGATGGCAGGTGCAGATGCTTCATGAGCGCATGGGACCTCATCCACCGGTAACCCTCTCTGTTGAGCGATGTTGTGCAGGATGCAACACACGACTATTATTGGATGCTGATGTGCCTCCTCCTCAGATGTAGCGCTGAATAAATCCATTGAGCCCCCCATCCTGATTTTGTCAATTTGAGGGAGTCCAAAATGTAGGCAAATATGTCTGAACACAAGAATTCTGAGTGTGAACAAAGAAATCTCAGTCGAAACACAAAGAACTCCCAGCCACGGAACTGATTTCCTATTATCTCGACTCTATTTTTTGCCCTTGAGTACTGAAGGGCCCCCCCCAGATCGATCCAGGCACCGGAAGCTCATCTTGAGCATTCCTATGGCTTGTTCAATGACAGACCTGGTGGTGATGTGACTGCCGTTGTACTGCTGCGGTGCCTCGCTGGTGGGGATTTTTAGAGGCGTCATGAGCCACGTCTGCAGGGGGTATCCCTCGTCTACAGGGAACCTGGAGCACACCTGCAGAAACCTCTTCTGGTGATCACAAACCAGCTGCGCATTGATGGAGTGATATCACTTTCTGTTGATGAACAGTCCTGGCTCATGTGGAGGTGCTCGGATTGCAATCAATTGCCCCCTGCACCCGTGGGAAGCCAGCCAGAGAGTGGAAACCCACTGCCCTCTCAGTCTGGCTGATGTCGTCACAGGGGAAGTTGACATAGTGGGATGCCTTGGCGTACAAGCCATCTGTGAACTGTCGTACATACCTATGAGCAGACAACTGAGAGACCCTGGAGATGTCGGCGGTTATGCTCTGGAAGGATCTGAAGGCAAAGAAATTGAGGGCAGTGATGACTTTAACTGCGACAGGCAATGCGTGGCCAACAAGCCCGGCCGGGAGCAGCTCTGCGTGAAAAAGGCTGTAGATGTGTGCGACCACCTGGCGACTCAATCTGAGCCTCCGTAGGCACTGCTCCTCAGAGAGGTCCAGGAAGTTGGACCTGTAGACCCTCTCACATGAGTAGTGCCTCCTGCGACCTCAGCCCCTCCGTTGGTCCCCCCTCTGCTCTTCTGCAGGTCCCTGTGGCGCACCTCTGTCTTGTGGAGCTGTAACTCCCAGAACTGCAGGCTGTGCCCGCCACGGATGGTGATGTGTCTCCTCCTCAGATGTAGTGCTGAATAAATCCATTGCACCCCCCTCCATCCTGATTTTGTCAGTTTGAGGGAGTCCAAAATGTAGGCAAATATGACTGAACACAAGAATTCTGAGTGTGAACAAAGAAATCTCAGTCTAAACACAAAGAACTCCCAGCCACGGAACTGATTTCTTCCTATCTCGACTCTATTTTTTTCTCCCCTTGTCCAGTCTGTTCTGACCTACATTCGTGTCTCTCCCAACACCCTCCACCACTTTAACAGTTTCCAGTTCCCCGGCCCTAACTGTCTCCTTTTCACCATGGCGTCCAGTCCCTCTACACCTCCATCCCCCACCAGGACGGCCTGCGGGCCCTCTGCTTCTTCCTTGAACAGAGGCCCAACCAGTCCCCATCCACCACCACCCTCCTCCGTCTGGCTGAACTTGTTCTTACGTTGAACAACTTCTCCTTTGACTCCACTCACTTCCTCCAAATAAAAGGTGTCGCTATGGGAACCCGTACGGGTCCCAGCTATGCCGGCCTTTTTGTGGGATGGGTGGAACATTCTTTGTTCCAGTCCTACTCAGGTCACTCCCTCACCTCTTTTTCCGGTACATTGATAACTGTATCAGTGCCGTTTCCTGCTCTCGCCCCGAACTGGAACATTTCATCAACTTTGCTTCCAATTTCCACCCTTCCCTCACCTTCACATGGTCCATCTCCGACTCTTCCCTTCCCTTCCTCAACTTCTCTATCTCCATTTCTGGGGACAGGCTATTAACCAATATTTATTATAATCCCACCGACTCCCACAGCTACCTCGATTACACTTCCTCCCACCCCACTTCCTGTGAGGACTCTATTCCCTTCTCCCAGTTTCTCCGTCTCTGTCACATCTGTTCTGCTGATGCCATCTTCCACACCAGTGCTTCCGATATATCTTCCTTTTTCCTCAACCGAGGATTCCCTTCCACTGTAGTTGACAGGGCCCTCGACCATGTCCGTCCCATTTCCCGAACTTCCGCCCTCGCCCCTTCCCCTCCCTCCCAGAACCATGATAGGGTCCCCCTTGTCCTCACATTCTATCCCACCAGCCTCCACATTCAACGTATCATCCTCCACCATTTCCGCCACCTCCAGCGCGATCCCACCACCAAACACATCTTCCCCTCCCCTCCCCTTTCAGCATTCCGAAGGGAACGCTCCCTCCGCGACATCCTGGTCCACTCTTCCATCACCCCCAACACCCGCTCTCCTTACCATGACACCTTCCCGTGCGAGCACAGGAGATGCAACACCTGCCCTTTCACCTCCTCCCTTCCCACTGTCCAGGCCCCAAACACTCCTTCCAGGTGAAACAGTGATTTCCTTGTAATTCTTTCAATTTAGTAAACTGTATTCACTGCTCACTATGCGGTCTCCTCTACATTGGGGAGACCAAACACAGACTAGGTGATCACTTTGCTGAACACTTCCACTCAGTCCGTAAATGTGACCCTGACCTGCTGGCACTTCATCCAATGCCTTTTGAAAATCCAAATATACGACATATTCCCCTTTATCCACCCTGCTAGTTACATCCTCAAAAAACTCTAATAAATTTGTCAAACATGATTTCCCTTTCATAAAACCATGTTGACTCTGCCTAATCATATTATGATTTGCTAAGTGCCCCGTTACTACATCCTTAATAATGGATTCCAGCATTTTTGCGACGACTGATGTCAGGCCACCTGGCCTGTAGTTCCCTGTTTTCTCTCTCCCTCCTTTCTTGAATCGCGGGGTTACATTTGCTACCTTCCAATTCTCGAGGACAGTTCTAGAATCTAGGGGATTTTGGAAGATCACAACCAATGTATCCACTATCTCTGCAGCCACCTCTTTTAGAACCCTGGGATGTAGGCCATCAGGTCCAGGGGATTTGTTGGCTTTTAGTCCCATTAATTTCTCCAGTACTTTTTCTTTACTAATCTTAATTACTTTAAATTCCTCACTCTCATTAGCCCCTTGGTTCCTCACTATTTCTGGTATGTTTTTTGTGTCTTCTACTGTGAAGACAGATACAAAATATTTGTTTAACGTCTCTGCCATTTCCTTATTCCTCATTATAATTTCTCCTGTCTCAGCCTCTAAGGGACCAACATTTACTTTCGCTAATCTCTTCCCTTTTACATACTTGTAGAAGCTCTTACAATCTGTTTTTATATTTCTTGCTAGTTTACTTTCATATTCTATTTTCTCCCTTTTTATCAATTTTTTGATCATCCTTTGCTGGTTTCTAAAACCCTCCCAATCCTCAGGCTTACTACTCTTCTTGGCAACATTATAGGCTCCTTCTTTTAACCTAATACTATCCTTAACTTCTTTAGTTAGCCACGGATGGATCACTTTTCCCGTGGAGTTTTTATTCCTCAATAGAATGTATATTCATTGAGAACCCTGAGACACCTTCTCAAGGGCAATTAGGGATGGGCAATAAATGCTGGCCTTGCCAGCGATGCCCATATCCCATGAATGAATACAAAAAAATTATGAAATATTTCTTTAAATGTTTGCCATTGCTTATCTACCGTCATATCTTTTAATCCAATTTCCCAATCACCCGTAGCCAACTCGCCCCTCATACCTATGTAATTGGCTTAGATTAAGTTTAAGACTCTAGTTTCGGACTTAAGAACGTCACTCTCAAACTCAATGTGAAATTCTATCATATTATGATCACTCTTCCCCAGAGGATCACATAGTATGAGATTGCTACTTAACCCTATCTCATTATACAAGACAAGATCTAAAATAACATGTTCCCTGGTTGGTTCCATGACGTATTGTTTTAGGAAACTGTCTCAAATACATTCCATGAACTCGTCCTCCAGACTACCATTGCCAATTTGATTTGCCCAGTCTATATGAAGATTAAAGTCCCCTGTGATTACTGCATTACCTTTGTTACAAGCTACTATTATTTCTTGATTAATACTCTGTCCAACAGTATGACTAGTTAGGGAACCTACAAACTATTCCCACCAGTATTCTCTGCCCCTTGTTATTTCTTATTTCCACCCATATTGATTCTACTTCCTGATCTTCCAAGCCAAGATCCTTTCTCACTACTGTCTTTATCTCATCCTTTATTAGCAGGACTACTCCCCCCCGCCCCTCCTTTTCCATTTCGCCTGTCTTTTCAAAAAGTCAATACCCTGGAATATTTAGTTCCCAACCCTGGTCACCCTGCAACCATGTCTCTGTAATGGCTATTAGATCAACCCATTTATCTCTATCTTGTTCTGAATGCTTCGTGCGTTCACATAAAGTGCCTTTAATTTTCACTTTTCAGCATTTTTCCCTGATTTGACCTTATTCGCTGATGCACTATTACCATTAAACTCTCTGTCCCTTCCTGACACACTCTGCTTATCTTTACCCAAATCACTACACTGCTCTATGGCCTGACTTTTCTCTTCAGATTTATAAATTTACCCTCACCTGAACCCTCCCCTCCCCCTTTTTAGTTTAAAGCCTGTCTACCCTAGATATTCGATTTGCCAAGACACTGATCCCAGCCTGGTTTAAGTGGAGTCCGTCCCAATGGAACAGCTCCCTCTTTCCCCAGTACCGGTGTCAGTGCCCCATGAATTGAAACCCCTGTCTCCCACACCACTCTTTGAGCCATTCATTTAACTCTCTGATCTGTTTGACCCATTGCCAATTTCCTCGTGGCTCGGGTAGTAATCCAGAGATTATTACCTTTGAGGTTCTGCTTATTAATTTGGACTCCTCAACTAGCTCCTCAAACTCCCTCAGCACAGCCTCATTCCTAGTTCCAACTATGTCGTTGGTTCCTACGTGGACCATGACAACTGGGTCCTCCCCCTCGTGCTCCAAGTTCTTCTCCAGCCATGAGGAGATGTCCTTGACCCTGGCACCGGGCAGGCAACGCAGCCTTTGGGCCTCCTGGTCACGGCTGCAGACAGCAGTGTCATCCCCCTGACTATACTATCCCCCACCACTACCTCACTCCTTTTTACTCCCCCCCCGAGGACGGAGAGAGTGGGGTCCAAGGTTCTCTGAGGCTGCACTGGAAGTCTCGGTGCGGGCAGTGGAGAGGAAGAGGGACATCCTTTCTCCACCAGTGGGCAGGAATCCCTCAAGGCATCGACCAAGGAGACAGTGTGAGGAGATTGCTGAGGACGTCAATGCCTGGAGCATCGCACCAAGCACATAGCTGCAGTGGTGGAGAAAATCCTGCCATCACTGCACCACACATCACTCAAATCTCCTTCTCCTCATGCTCACACACTCAACACTGCAACAAACTTCACTCACACACACCTCACGTTTCACACACACAGACCATCAGCTATTCCACCATCACAGCCACGTTCTCCAAACTCCTCACAAGACTCTCACTAACACTCTTCCCTCTTTCTTGCAGGAGAAGGTGCACAATGCACCAGGCAACAGGCTGCCACCGGAGGAGGGTGAGCCCACCTGCACACCCTCTCCCCCCTTGGAGAGAATGTGTGGGCCATCATGGGAAGAGGCAGAGTGGAGGCCATGGCCACTGGCGATACTGGAGACATCACGCCAGGTTTCTTTATACCTAATCCTCTGTCTCTTGATTTCTCCCTCACCCCACACACTCTGCATGACAAGCTACAGATGCTTTCAACACTCACTTCTCTCTCTCTCTCTCTCGCTCTCTAGTCCTTGTCCCTTTCTTTCACTTCAGTTGCTGAGAATGTCAATGCCCCTCAGCCAGTGGAGGGAGAGGAGCCCAGTATTCCTGAAGATGCACCGTCACTTGATCTGACCCTCGCAAGAACCAGCTCAGATACCGACACCACGTGGACTTGAGTTTAGGTTAGAGGATGTGGTGACTCACTGGGCACAAGTGCACAGGAGCTGGGGCAGGGGATAGAATGCTACAGGTGCCAGCTCGTGAGGTGAGATTACAAACTAGTTCCGCTGCAGAGGACTCAGATACTGACTTCGAGGGCCCAGACTACCAAAGAAAGCTCATGGACATACACCAGGACACACTCGGTGCACTGGGCTGCCTGCCGGAGAGCTTGTACACAATGTCACAGAGTGTGGAGGAGACTAGCACCAACTTGTCTCAAGGCTTCTCACAGAACATGGGAGACTGTTCTGTCCAACATGGACCGAGTGGTCAGGTCCATCAGCACCGCAGAGGAACTCACCACGATGGAGCGTCTCATGACAAAGTGCTGCAATAGAAACTCAGATGGCTGCCATCTTGGCTTTGGGGGCCAGTGTTGAAAGGGGCTTCCAGAGTGTCACTTCCTTCTTGCAATCTGTTCTCCAGCACAGCCCTAGAATTATTAATGCGCCACCTCTGGAGAGTAGACTTGGCTGTATGGGAGAGGCCCTCGCTGTCCTTTCTCAGGATGATGTGGAGATGCCGGTGATGGACTGGGGTTGACAATTGTAAACAATTTTACAACACCAAGTTATAGTCCAGCAATTTTATTTTAAATTCACAAGCTTTCGGAGGCTTCCTCCTTCCTCAGGTGAACGAAATGAAATCCTCGAAATGAAATCGCATTTATAATTCACAGAACAATGCTTGGTGATAACAGACAGTTTTTTCAACTGCCCGTTGCCAAGGCAATCAGTGTGCAGACAGACAGGTGTTACCTGCCAGGTCTCAGAATATACAAATCACCAAAAAAAACAACAAACAAAAAAAAACAGAGATAGAAAGGTAGAAACATAGAAAAGAAAGCAACTGACCCGTTATATTAAAAACAGATAACATTTGTTCGTTGGTGGGGTAACGTGTAGCGTGACATGAACCCAAGATCCCGGTTGAGGCCGTCCTCATGGGTGAGGAACTTGACTATCAATTTCTGCTCGACGATTTTGCGTTGTCGTGTGTCTCGAAGGCCGCCTTGGAGTACGCTTACCCGAAGGTCGGTGGCTGAATGTCCATGACTGCTGAAGTGTTCCCCGACTGGGAGGGAACCCTCCTGTTTGGCAATTGTTGCGCGGTGTCCGTTCATCCGTTGTCGCAGCGTCTGCATGGTCTCGCCAATGTACCATGCTCTGGGGCATCCTTTCCTGCAACGTATGAGGTAGACAACGTTGGCCGAGTCACAGGAGTATGAACCATGCACCTGGTGGGTGGTGTCCTCTCGTGTGATGGTGGTATCTGTGTCGATGATCTGGCATGTCTTGCAGAGGTTACCGTGGCAGGGTTGTGTGGTGTCGTGGACGCTGTTCTCTTGAAAGCTAGGTAATTTGCTGCGAACGATGGTCTGTTTGAGGTTGGGTGGCTGTTTAAAGGCGAGTAGTGGAGGTGTGGGGATGGCCATAGCGAGGTGTTCGTCGTCATTGATGACATGTTGAAGGCTGCGGAGAACATGGCGTAGTTTCTCCGCTCCGGGGTAGTACTGGACGACAAAGGGTACTCTGTTGGTTGCGTCCCGTGTTAGTCTCCTGAGGAGGGCTATGCGATTTTTTGGTGTGGCCCGTGGGAACTGTCGATCGATGAGTCGAGCGTCATATCCCGTTCTTACTAGGGCGTCTTTCAGCGTCTGTAGGTGTCCATCGCGTTCCTCCTCGTCTGAGCAGACCCTGTGTATTCGCAGGGCCTGTCCATAGGGGATGGCCTCTTTGACGTGGTTAGGGTGGAAGCTGGAAAAGTGGAGCATCGTGAGGTTGTCCGTGGGCTTGCGCTAGAGTGAGGTGCTGAGGTGCCCGTCTTTGATGGAGATTCGTGTGTCCAAGAAAGAAACCGATTCTGAGGAGTAGTCCATGGTGAGCTTGATGGTGGGATGGAACTTGTTGATGTTATCGTGTAGTCTCTTTAGTGATTCCTTGCCGTGGGTCCATAGAAAGAAAATGTCGTCGATGTATCTGGTGTATAGTGTTGGTTGGAGGTCCTGTGCAGTGAAGAAGTCCCGCTCGAACTTGTGCATGAAAATGTTGGCGTATTGGGGTGCGAATTTGGTCCCCATGGCTGTTCCGTGTGTTTGGGTAAAGAACTGGTTATCGAAAGTGAAGACATTGTGATCCAGGATGAAGCGGATGAGTTGTAGGAAGCCCACAGACAACCTCACGATGCTCCACTTTTCCAGCTTCCACCCTAACCACGTCAAAGAGGCCATCCCCTATGGACAGGCCCTGCGAATACACAGGGTCTGCTCAGACGAGGAGGAACGCGATGGACACCTACAGACACTGAAAGACGCCCTCGTAAGAACGGGATATGACGCTCGACTCATCGATCGACAGTTCCGACGGGCCACAGAGAAAAATCGCATAGACCTCCTCAGGAGACTAACACGGGACGCAACCAACAGAGTACCCTTTGTCGTCCAGTACTTCCCCGGAGCGGAGAAACTACGCCATGTTCTCCGCAGCCTTCAACATGTTATCAATGACGACGAAACCTCGCTATGGCCATCCCCACACCTCCACTACTCGCCTTTAAACAGCCACCCAACCTCAAACAGACCATCGTTCGCAGCAAATTACCTAGCTTTCAAGAGAACAGCGTCCACGACACCACACAACCCTGCCACGGTAACCTCTGCAAGACATGCCAGATCATCGACACAGATACCACCATCACATGAGAGGACACCACCCACCAGGTGCATGGTTCATACTCCTGTGACTCGGCCAACGTTGTCTACCTCATACGTTGCAGGAAAGGATGCCCCGGAGCATGGTACATTGGCGAGACCATGCAGACACTGCGACAACGGATGAACGGACACCGCGCAACAATCGCCAAACAGGAGGGTTCCCTCCCAGTCGGGGAACACTTCAGCAGTCAGGGACATTCAGCCACCGATCTTCGGGTAAGCGTACTCCAAGGCGGCCTTCGAGACACACGACAACGCAAAATCGTCGAGCAGAAATTGATAGCCAAGTTCCGCACCCATGAGGACGGCCTCAACCGGGATCTTGGGTTCATGTCACGCTACACGTTACCCCACCAGCGAACAAATGTTATCTGTTTTTAATATAACGGGTCAGTTGCTGTCTTTTCTATGTTTCTACCTCTCTATCTCTGTTTTTTTTTGTTTGTTGTTTTTTTTTGGTGATTTGTATATTCTGAGACCTTGCAGGTAACACCTGTCTGTCTGCACACTGATTGCCTTGGCAACGGGCAGTTGAAAAAACTGTCTGTTATCACCAAGCATTGTTCTGTGAATTATAAATGCGATTTCATTTCGAGGATTTCATTTCGTTCAACTGAGGAAGGAGGAAGCCTCCGAAAGCTTGTGAATTTAAAATAAAATTGCTGGACTATAACTTGGTGTTGTAAAATTGTTTACAACTTTCTCAGGATGACAGCATTCCTGCTCCCACCCCTGCCAATGCCCTTGCTGTTGCCTGTCAGCCAATCGGGCCAGACTGCTGCAGCCCAGGCTGAGGAGAAGATGAGGGGGAGGAGCTGAGGGAGAGATTGAGGGGCTGATGAAGAGATCGGGGAGCTGATGAAGAGATCGGGGAGCTGATGAAGTGATCGGAGAGGTGATGAAGAGATCAGGCGGCTGATGAAGAGATTGAGGAACTGATGAAGAGATCGAGGGACTGATGAAGAGATCGAGGGGCTGATGGAGAGATCGAGGGGCTGATGGAGAGATCGAGGGGCTGATGGAGAGAGCGGGGGGCTGATGGAGAGCGCGGGGGGGCTGATGGAGAGAGCGGGGGGCTGATGGAGAGATCGAGGGGCTGATGGAGAGAGCGGGGGGCTGATGGAGAGATCGAGGGGCTGATGGAGAGAGCGGGGGGCTGATGGAGAGATCGAGGGGCTGATGGAGAGAGCGGGGGGCTGATGGAGAGCGCGGGGGGCTGATGGAGAGAGCGGGGGGCTGATGGAGAGCGCGGGGGGCTGATGGAGAGAGCGGGGGGCTGATGGAGAGCGCGGGGGGCTGATGGAGAGAGCGGGGGGCTGATGGAGAGATCGAGGGGCTGATGGAGAGCGCGGGGGGCTGATGGAGAGCGCGGGGGGCTGATGAAGAGCGCGGGGGGCTGATGGAGAGCGCGGGGGGCTGATGGAGAGAGCGGGGGGCTGATGGAGAGCGCGGGGGGCTGATGGAGAGCGCGGGGGACTGATGGAGAGCGCGGGGGGCTGATGGAGAGAGCGGGGGGCTGATGGAGAGCGCGGGGGGCTGATGGAGAGCGCGGGGGGCTGATGGAGAGATCGAGGGGCTGATGGAGAGAGCGGGGGACTGATGGAGAGATCGAGGGGCTGATGGAGAGATTGGGGGGCTGATGAAGGGATCGAGGGGCTGATGAAGGGATCGAGGGGCTGATGAAGAGATTGGGGGGCTGATGAAGGGATCGAGGGGCTGATGAAGAGATCGAGGGGCTGATGGAGGGAGCAGGGGGCTGATGGAGAGAACGGGGGACTGATGAAGAGATCGAGGGGCTGATGGAGGGAGCAGGGGGCTGATGGAAAGCGCAGGAGGCTGATGAAGAGATCAAGGGGCTGATGGATGGAGTGGGGGGCTGATGGAGAGATCGAGGGGCTGATGGAGAGCGCGAGGGGCTGATGAAGAGATCGGGGGGCTGATGAAGAGATCGGGGGGCTGATGAAGAGAGCGGGGGGCTGATGGAGGGAGCAGGGGGCTGATGAAGAGAGTGGGGGGCTGATGAAGAGATCGGGGGGCTGATGAAGAGAGCGGGGGGCTGATGAAGGGATCGAGGGGCTGATGAAGGGATCGAGGGGCTGATGAAGAGATCGGGGGGCTGATGAAGAGATCGGGGGGCTGATGAAGAGAGCGGGGGGCTGATGAAGGGATCGAGGGGCTGATGAAGGGATCGAGGGGCTGATGAAGAGATCAAGGGGCTGATGGAGGGAGCAGGGGGCTGATGGAGAGAACGGGGGACTGATGAAGAGATCGAGGGGCTGATGGAGGGAGCAGGGGGCTGATGAAGAGAGTGGGGAGCTGATGGAGAGATTGGGGGGCTGATGGAGAGAGCGGGGGGCTGTGAAGAAATTTCGGGTCTGATGAAGAGATCGAGGGTCTGACGAAGAGATCGAGGGTCTGACGAAGAGATCGAGGGTCTGACGAATAGATTGGGGGTCTGATGAAGAGATTGGGGGACTGATGAAGAGATCGAGGGTCTGACGAAGAGATTGGGGGTCTGATGAAGAGATTGGGGGACTGATGAAGAGATCGAGGGTCTGACGAAGAGATCGAGGGTCTGACGAAGAGATCGGGGGACTGATGAAGAGATCGGGGGTCTGACGAAGAGATTGGGGGTCTGATGAAGAGATCGGGGGTCTGACGAAGAGATTGGGGGTCTGACGAAGAGATTGGGGGTCTGATGAAGAGATTGGGGGTCTGACGAAGAGATTGGGGGTCTGATGAAGAGATTGGGGGTCTGATGAAGAGATTGGGGGACTGATGAAGAGATTGGGGGTCTGACGAAGAGATCGAGGGTCTGACGAAGAGATTGGGGGACTGATGAAGAGATCGAGGGTCTGACGAAGAGATTGGGGGTCTGACGAAGAGATTGGGGGACTGATGAAGAGATCGAGGGTCTGACGAAGAGATCGGGGGTCTGATGAAGAGATCGGGGGACTGATGAAGAGATCGAGGGACTGATGAAGAGATCGGGGGTCTGACGAAGAGATCGGGGGACTGATGAAGAGATCGGGGGACTGATGAAGAGATCGGGGGACTGATGAAGAGATTGGGGGACTGATGAAGTGATCAGAGGTCACTGGAGGTCGGGTGAAGAGCCAGAGGTAGGTGGGGTCCACCATGGGGAGGGGGTGGTCCACCTTTGTCGGGGGCATCAATGGGGGTGGGGGGGGGCGGAGTGGTCAGCCGACCACTGGGATCCCGTTAGCCAGGTGAGCTTGTTGGGTCTGGCTGAAGCTCTCCTGCCTCTCTGGGCCTACAAGCAGTGCAATAAAGGCCCTCACCTCATGGATCCGGCCCTTCTCACCTGCTTTTACCTGACGTGAATCGTAAGCGATGGGAATCCCGAACAGGTAAAGTTAAATTTGTTTTATTATTCCAATACACAAAATATTAAGTACCTCAAGAAGCATTCAAGAAGCATTTGGATGAGCACTTGAAATGCCATAGCATACAAGGCTACGGACCAAATGCTGGAATATGGGATTAGAGTAGACAGGGCTGATGGCCGGCGCGGACACGATGGGCCGAAGGGCCTCTATCCGTGCTGTATAACTCTATGACTCTATGACTCAAGTAACTCTATGAGGTACATTGTCCTTTTAAGTACCAGCCCACAGCTTTAAGTGGGGGTGGGACTTCCTGGTGTCTGTTCTCCACCTGCAGACAAACCTGCCTGGGTTAAACCCAGAAACAGCTGTGTTGGAGCCAGGATGTGGTCTCACTGAAAACCGAGTATTTTTACTCCACACCCGCCCCCAACCAACCTATTTTTGGGAGTTAAAATTCACCCCAAAGTCTCCTATTGAAACAACTCTTCTTTTGCCTCTCTAATCTCTGAATTAATGCATTCAGCCACTTCAATGCTGCTATCAGGAGGCCTGTAAATAACTCCCATTACAGTTTTATATCCTCACTTATTCCTTAATTCTAACCGTAGAGTCTCCACTTTCCTTTCCTTATATCCGCTGTTATAATGTTGTAATAGTATCTTTAATCAATAAGGCTGCCCCTCCTCCTCTTCCAGTTTCCCTATCCTTCCTAAAGACCTTATAACCTGGAATATTTAACTCCCAATCATGACCAGCTTGCAGCCATGTCTCAGTAATGGCCACCATCTCACATCCTCTGAGCTGTATTTGAGCTTCTAATTCACTCAATTTATTTCTTATACTCCGTGCGTTAGTCCATAAAACTCTTATTTGGGCAAGAGACCATGACTCGTCCTTATAGAATCATAGATAGAATCATAGAAGTTTACAACATGGAAACAGGCCCTTCGGCCCAACATGTCCATGTCGCCCAGTTTATACCACTAAGCTAGTCCCAATTGCCTGCACTTGGCCCATATCCCTCCATACCCATCTTACCCATGTAACTGTCCAAATGCTTTTTAAAAGACAAAATTGTACCCACCTCTACTACTGCCTCTGTCAGCTTGTTCCAGACACTCACCACCCTTTGAGTGAAAAAATTGCCCCTCTGGACCCTTTTGTATCTCTCCCCTCTCACCTTAAATCTATGCCCCCTCGTTATAGACTCCCCTACCTTTGGGAAAATATTTTGACTATCTACCTTATCTATGCCCCTCATTATTTTATAGACTTCTATAAGATCACCCCTAAACCTCCTACTCTCCAGGGGAAAAAGTCTCAGTCTATCCAACCTCTCCCTATAAGTCAAACCATCAAGTCCCGGTAGCATCCTAGTAAATCTTTTCTGCACTCTTTCTAGTTTAATAATATCCTTTCTATAATAGGGTGACCAGAACTGTACACAGTATTCCAAGTGTGGCCTTACTAATGTCTTGTACAACTTCAATAAGACATCCCAACTCCTGTATTCAATGTTCTGACCAATGAAACCAAGCATGCTGAATGCCTTCTTCACCACCCTATCCACCTGTGACTCCACTTTCAAGGAGCTATGAACCTGTACTCCGAGATCTCTTTTTTCTATAACTCTCCCCAACGCCCTACCATTAACGGAGTAGGTCCTGGTCTGATTCGATCTACCAAAATGCATCACCTCACATTTATCTAAATTAAACTCCATCTGCCATGCATCAGCCCACTGGCCCAATTTATCAAGATCCCGTTGCAATCCTAGATAACCTTCTTCACTGTCCACAATGCCACAATGCCAATCTTGGTGTCATCTGCAAACTTATTAACCATGCCTCCTAAATTCTCATCCAAATCATTAATATAAATAACAAATAACAGCGGACCCAGCACCGATCCCTGAGGCACACCGCTGGTCACAGGCCTCCAGTTTGAAAAACAACCCTCTAAAACCACCCTCTGTCTTCTGTCGTCAATCCAATTTTGTATCCAATTGGCTACCTCACCTTGGATCCCGTGAGATTTAACCTTATGTAACAACCTACCATACGGTACCTTGTCAAAGGCTTTGCTAAAGTCCATGTAGACCACGTCTACTGCACAGCCCTCATCTATCTTCTTGGTTACCCCTTCAAAAAACTCAATCAAATTCGTGAGACATGATTTTCCTCTCACAAAACCATGCTGACTGTTCCTACTCAGTCCCTGCCTCTCCAAATGCCTGTAGATCCTGTCTCTCAGAATACCCTCTAACAACTTACCCACTACAGATGTCAGGCTCACCGGTCTGTAGTCTGTAGATCTGTGCACAGTCTGCCATGTGGGACCTTGTCAAAAGCCTTGCTAAAATCCATGTCGACTACATCAAATGCGTTACCCTCATCGACCCCCCTCGTTACCTCCTCAAAAAATTCAATCGAGTTAGTCAGACACGACCTTCCCTTAACAAATCCATGCTGACTCTCCTTGATTAACCCTTGCCTTTCTAAATGATGATTTTTGCTGTCCCTCAGAATTGATTCCAATAATTTGCCCACCACTGAGGTTAGACTGACTGGCCTGTAATTACTCGGTCCATCTCTTTCTCCCTTTTTAAACAACGGTACAATGTTAACAGTCCTCCAATCCTCTGGCACCATTGCACCACATATTGTAACATGTATGAAAGAAAGACTTGCATTTCTATAGCACCTTCCATGACCATACGACATCCTGAACACTTCACAGCCAATTAAGTACTTTTGAAGTGTATTCATTGTTTTAATGTAGGAAACATGGCAGCCAATTTATGCACAGCAAGATCCCACAAACAGCAATGTGCTAATGACCAGATAATCTGGTTAGTGGTTTTGGTTGAGGGATAAATAATGGCCAAGACACCAGGGAGAACTTCCCTGCTCTTCTTCGAATAGTGTCATGGGATCTTTTACATCCACCCGAGAGGGCAGACAGGGCCTTAGTTTAACATCTCATCTGAAAAGACAGCATCATCTGACTGTGCAGCACTCCCTCAGTACTGCACTGATGTATCAGCATAGATTACATGCTCAAATCTCTAGAGTGGGACTTGAACCCACAACCTTCAGAGGTGAGAGTGCGACCCACTGTGCCACAGCTGACAACTTATGGTTAGTGATGCTGTCTGTTAAATATCACCAGATATCATTAGGTATCAGCCATTGATCCTCTTTACTATGAAACATTTTTGTGAATCATTTTGCCACATGGAATTCACAAGTACATTGGCTTAATACATTGTTGGGCCAATTTTCGCCTTAGGTGGTGGGCAGCGAGATTGGGCCGCCCGCCCGATGTCCTATCCGAGAGGCACAAGCCCTTTTTATGGCCAGGCCTCATCTCCGTAATGCCAGCAAACTGAGGGCACTCACAGATGAGGGGATGGGTGATATATCCAGTGACTCCTCTTCTGAGCCAAGCCAAAAGTTCAACATTAAAGAGGGAGGGAGGTAATCGCTGGGGGAGGGTTGGGATACGCCTCTTGGAGCTGAATGCAGGATCATTCCTGAAGTATGTTTGCAGTTTGGGATGATCCACATTTTCAACAATCCATGCTGCTTTTGCAAGTCCCCTTTTGCTATTTGCGTGGCTCTTATCTAATTGGTATATGCTAATTCTATGTCTGCCAAATTATTTTGATATCCACCATTTATTAAAGTGCAAGGCAGGAAGTGTAATAAGCAGATTAAAGCTTTTATTTTTTTTCATTTCCTGAACCTACAACTTTCAACAAGACTTAGTAATAATTCATACCACAAATACTCAATCATGGAATATGTGGACAAGAAAATCTTATGTCAAGAAGTATTATTGTTAAGAAGTAAAATATGCATAAAGTGTCAGCTAAGGTTTGTGCTTAGAAGCAGGCCAGGAAAAAGACCAGACCAGATAAATTTACTTCATTCTCCTGGATTTGCTTTCTATGAAAAGCAAAACCATATCTTTAGCTGTGCTGCAGTTATTACATCAAACCCATTTTGATTCCACTGCATCAGAAAAATCAGTACATTTACAAAGGAAAAGCACCACAAATTACAAACTTCCTCAAACACTTTTTGTTAAATGTCAAACTACCAGTTATTTGTTGTATCGTTACCCAAGGAACCATCAGAACATTCCAAATTGGGATTCCTGGTGACATATCTCTGCTGTTGATACACCATACTACATGGCAAACAATGGTTACAGAAATGAATTAGGTGTCTTCTAAATTTTTCACCCACAAAGGCATAAAAAATGGGATTGAGACAACAGTGGAAATAAGCTATATTGTGAGAGATTGTGTGTGCATAATCGATGTATATCTCCATTTCACAGCTTTGAAATTGCAGCACATTTAACTCCAAAGATTTCAAGAAAATCACAGCATTGTAAGGTGCCCAACATAAAAAAAACACCACTACGATCGTGAATATAACTCTCAGCGTCCTGTGTTTCTGCACTGTTCTACACTTCCTCAACGTTTGAATTATTCTAAAGTAGCAGTACACAATAATAATAAATGGCAGGATAAAGAACAGTATATTTTGTTGATAATATCTAAATAGTGTCCATTGACCTGCACTTTCACTTGGGTAAATGTGGACACAAACGAGGTCAACATCGAGAGCAGCAAAGATAAAGTCAGGGACGGCTGCTAATGTACTGGTCAGCCAAACAATCATACTGGTTATTGTTGCATAGCGAACTTTCCTGGACCTTGCAGCAGACACAGCATGAACAACCGCAAGGTATCGATCAACAGTCATCAGTGTCAGGAACATTATACCACTGTAAAAGCCAATGTAAAATATGCCACTCATTATTTTGCACATTTCATATCCAAAGATCCATCCCACTGAATGATGGATTGCCCAGAAAGGAAGAGAAATTGCAGAAAGTAAATCTGAAATAGCAAGATTAAGAATGAATATATTTGTTATGGTTTTTAGGTATTCGTATTTCACAAGTATCAGTAAAACCAATCCATTTCCAATTAGACTGAACACTAATACTAGTGCATAGAAGGCAGGCATCAGTGTTGCTCCAAATGTGTTGATGTCTTCTTTGTCGCACATATACTCATAGTCACTATCATCACCAGATTGATCGTAGTCAGTAGTTGTGGTCTCCATTATGTTCATCATTGGCAACTTTGAAGAAATCTGTTTACATAAGAAAAAGATTATTATTTTCATGATTTGTTCTCTTCCAGGGGCGATTCCTCAGAGGAGCTCCCGGCCTCTGAGGGTGCACCGTCACATCTTAGTGAACCATCCACCAGCGCAGATACTCAGACCTGGGTGGGTCCTAGTAGCGAGTTAGTTGGGTTGTCACCTGGTGAATCAACACACGTAAGTGAGCACGAGCAGACACTGGTGGAAGGGGCAGCAGCGGAGAGTCCGCGTCGGTGGGAGCACTCTTCTCCAGGCTCTGGCACAGATGCTGAACCTCGGGGGCCATCTTTTAAAAGGAGAATGATCGAGGTACAGGAGCAACTTTGCGAGGGAGTGGAAAAAGTGCCATTCACACTCTCCACAATAGTGGGGAGGATGGAGGTGTCCAACTCCATCGCTAGTGGGCTGGTGGCACAGGTAATTACGGCAATGTCTGCGATGGAGAGAAGGCTAGCCTCCATTGAGCTTCAAGCACGGCTCACAAATGAGTCCATTCGGGCCCTGGCAACGGCCGTGCGGACTCAGGGCGAACTACATTCTGCCGCCTTAGACAGGCAGACAGATACACTAGCACTGGCCTTACAAGGCTTCACACATGTCCTCCAAACTGTTGTCCAGCAGAGCGGTCGGAGTGGTGTGGGCCTGGCCCAGGGGAGGGATGATGGCGAAAGGGGACATGGAAGTGGGGACGCCACTCAAAGTGCTCCCACGTCTCACCCGTTGCCCCCCTCTCAACCAGTACCCGCAATGCTGCCTCCTCCCCAGGTGGCCGAGTCTGCCCCTGCACAGGTGCAGGTGGAGCAGTCTTTGGAAGGGCCTCATGGACACCAAAACCCAGAGGGCGTCGGCCCAAAGCATCTAATCAGTCAGGGCATGGACAAGGGCAGCCTGCCACTACCTCTGCTGCAGGGGCGGGGGGGGGGGAATGCACCATGTAGAAGCGGTGAGAAGAAGAAGTCAAAGGTTTTGTAATCACGAAGGGTTTGCACAAGGGTGTCTGACAGACTGTCATGTTTTTCATTTATAGTTGGTTTATGTTAAATTCACATTAAATGTTATGATTCTCACCACCACTGCCACGCCTTGCCCATTCTTGAGACCCTTTTGTGAAAGCGCCCTTACACGTGGTTGCTTATGAAAGATGAGACTTGATGCCGCCCATTGAGTGTGTTTGCAACGGGTGTATGTGTCGTTGTGGGACTGTTTTGATCAACCTGGGTGGGGGGGTGGTTGTGGTGGTCCTTACAGATGGTCTGAGTACTTGACTATCATCACTTTGCAGATATCCCTATGAGAATCTATCAAATATGAGTGACTCCCTGGCATGACAAGCAGCCTGGTGAGACGCTGCTCTGCTGCTGGTTCGCCCATCGTTGTCCTCCACATCCTCCTCCTCCTCCACATCCTCCTCCTCCTCCTCCTCCTCCTCCACATCCTCCTCCTCCTCCTCCTCCTCCACATCCTCCTCCTCCTCCTCCTCCACATCCTCCTCCTCCTCCTCCTCCACATCCTCCTCCTCCTCCTCCTCCACATCCCACAGATCGATCCAGGCACCAGAAGCTCATCTTGAGCATTCCTATGGCTTGCTCTATGACAGATCTGGTGGTGATGTGACTGTCATTGTGTGCCTCGCTGGTGGGGTTCCTTACGGGTATCATGAGCCACGTCTGCAGGGGGTATCCCTTGTCTCCAAGGAGCCATCCCTTAAGTCTGTCTTGTGCGTGGAAGAGGGCTGGGATGTTGGATTCGCACAGAATGAAGGAACCATGGCAGCTGTCTGAGAATTTGGCGCACACCTACAGAAACCTCTTCTGGTGGTTGCAAACCAGCTGCACATTGATAGAATGATATCCTTTTCTGTTGATGACCATTCCTGGCTCATGTGGAGGTGCTCAGATTGCTACGTCTGTGCTAACTCCATTTACCCGCCTTGGTTCCATATCTCTTAACAAAAATCTATCGATCTCAGATTTTAAACATTGTGAATTGAGCTAGTGTCTCCTGCTATTTGTGGGAGAGAGCTCCACACTTCTACCACCCTTTGTGTGATGAAGTGTTCCCTAACTTCTCTCCTGAATGGCCTGGCTCTGATTTTAAGGTTATGTCCCCTTGTCTTAGACTCCCCCACCAGCAGGAAGAGTTTGTCTCTCTCTCCACCCTATCAATTCCTTTCAAAATCCTAAAAACCTCAATCAAATCACCCCTGAAAGGGCGGCGGAAGCAAATTCAATGGTAACTTTCAAAAGGGAAAAAAATTACAGGGCTATGGGGAAAGAGCAGGGGAATGGGACTAATTGGATCGCTCTTTCAAAGAGCTGGCAAGGGCACGATGGGCTGAATGGCCTCTTTCTGTGCTAAATCATAATATGACACTATGGGACTATGATTAACCTTCTATATTCCAGGGAATACAAGCCTAGTTTATGTAATCGCTCCTCATAATCTAATCCCCGGAGCCCAGGTAACATTCTGGTGAATCTGCTCTGCACTCCTTCCAAGGCCAGTATATCATTTCTAAGGTGCGGTGCCCAGAACTGTACACAGTACTCCAGATGTGGTCTAAATAGGGCTTTGTCCAGCTGTACCAAAACTACCTCCCTTTTATATTCTAGCCCACAAGTTATCAAGGCGAATGTTCCATTAACCTTTTTGATTATTTTTTGTATCTGACTACTACATTTTAGTGATCTGTCTACATGGATCCCCCATGTAACCTCCCACTCTCCACCCCCCCCACTCCCATTCTCCAGTCTCCCTCTCTCCCCCACCCCATTCCCCAGTCTCCCTCTCTCTCCCTCCACCCCGTTCTCCAGTCTCCCTCTCTCTCCCTCCACCCCATTCCCCAGTCTCCCTCTCTCCCCCACCCCATTCCCCAGTCTCCCTCTCTCCCCCACCCCATTCCCCAGTCTCCCTCTCTCTCCCTCCACCCCGTTCTCCAGTCTCCCTCTCTCTCCCCGACCCCCATTCCCCAGTCTCCCTCTCTCCCCGACCCCCATTCCCCAGTCTCCCTCTCTCCCCCACCCCATTCCCCAGTCTCCCTCTCTCTCCCTCCACCCCATTCCCCAGACTCCCTCTCTCTCCCTCCACCCCATTCCCCAGTCTCCCTCTCTCCCCGGCTCCCATTCCCCAGTCTCCCTCTCTCCCCAACCCCCATTCCCCAGTCTCCCTCTCTCTCCCCGACCCCCATTCCCCAGTCTCCCTCTCTCTCCCTCCACCCCGTTCTCCAGTCTCCCTCTCTCTCCCCGACCCCCATTCCCCAGTCTCCCTCTCTCCCCGACCCCCATTCTCCAGTCTCCCTCTCTCTCCCCGACCCCCATTCCCCAGTCTCCCTCTCTCCACCTACCCATTCCCCAGTCTCCCTCTCTCTCCCCAACCCCCATTCCCCAGTCTCCCTCTCTCCCCGACCCCCATTCCCCAGTCTCCCTCTCTCCCCGACCCCCATTCCCCAGTCTCCCTTTCTGCCCGACCCCCATTCCCCAGTCTCCCTCTCTCCCCGACCCCCATTCCCCAGTCTCCCTCTCTCCACCGACCCCCATTCCCCAGTCTCCCTCTCTCCCCGACCCCCATTCCCCAGTCTCCCTCTCTCCCCGACCCCCATTCTCCAGTCTCCCTCTCTCTCCCCGACCCCCATTCCCCAGTCTCCCTCTCTCCCCGACCCCCATTCTCCAGTCTCCCTCTCTCTCCACCGACCCCCATTCCCCAGTTTCCCTCTCTCCCCGACCCCCATTCCCCAGTCTCCCTCTCCCTCCCCTACCCCCATTCCCCAGTTTCCCTCTCTCCCCGACCCCCATTCCCCAGTCTCCCTCTCTCTCCCTCCACCCCATTCCCCAGTCTCCCTCTCCCTCCCCTACCCCCATTCCCCAGTCTCCCTCTCTCCCCGACCCCCATTCTCCAGTCTCCCTCTCTCTCCCCGACCCCCATTCCCCAGTCTCCCTCTCTCCACCTACCCATTCCCCAGTCTCCCTCTCTCTCCCCAACCCCCATTCCCCAGTCTCCCTCTCTCCCCGACCCCCATTCTCCAGTCTCCCTCTCTCTCCCCGACCCCCATTCCCCAGTCTCCCTCTCTCCACCTACCCATTCCCCAGTCTCCCTCTCTCTCCCCAACCCCCATTCCCCAGTCTCCCTCTCTCCCCGACCCCCATTCCCCAGTCTCCCTCTCTCCCCGACCCCCATTCCCCAGTCTCCCTTTCTGCCCGACCCCCATTCCCCAGTCTCCCTCTCTCCCCGACCCCCATTCCCCAGTCTCCCTCTCTCCACCGACCCCCATTCCCCAGTCTCCCTCTCGACCCGACCCCCATTCCCCAGTTTCCCTCTCTCCCCGACCCCCATTCCCCAGTCTCCCTCTCCCTCCCCTACCCCCATTCCCCAGTTTCCCTCTCTCCCCGACCCCCATTCCCCAGTCTCCCTCTCTCTCCCTCCACCCCATTCCCCAGTCTCCCTCTCCCTCCCCTACCCCCATTCCCCAGTCTCCCTCTCTCCCCGGCTCCCATTCCCCAGTCTCCCTCTCTCCCTCCACCCCATTCCCCAGTCTCCCTCTCTCCCCAACCCCCATTCCCCAGTCTCCCTCTCTCTCCCCGACCCCCATTCCCCAGTCTCCCTCTCTCCCCGACCCCCATTCCCCAGTCTCCCTCTCTCCCCCGACCCCCATTCCCCAGTCTCCCTCTCTCTCCCCGACCCCCATTCCCCAGTCTCCCTCTCTCCCCGACCCCCATTCCCCAGTCTCCCTCTCTCCCCCGACCCCCATTCCCCAGTTTCCCTCTCTCCCCGACCCCCATTCCCCAGTCTCCCTCTCTCCCCCGACCCCCATTCCCCAGTCTCCCTCTCTCTCCCCGACCCCCATTCCCCAGTCTCCCTCTCTCCCCGACCCCCATTCCCCAGTCTCCCTCTCTCCCCCGACCCCCATTCCCCAGTTTCCCTCTCTCCCCGACCCCCATTCCCCAGTTTCCCTCTCTCTCCCTCCACCCCGTTCTCCAGTCTCCCTCTCTCTCCCCAACCCCCATTCCCCAGTCTCCCTCTCTCCACCTACCCATTCCCCAGTCTCCCTCTCTCCCCAACCCCCATTCCCCAGTCTCTCTCTCTCCCCAACCCCCATTCCCCAGTCTCCCTCTCTCTCCGCAACCCCCATTCCCCAGTCTCCCTCTCTCCCCAACCCCCATTCCCCAGTCTCCCTCTCTCCACCTACCCATTCCCCAGTCTCCCTCTCTCCCCGACCCCCATTCCCCAGTCTCCCTCTCTCCCCCGACCCCCATTCCCCAGACTCCCTCTCTCCTCAACCCCCATTCCCCAGTCTCCCTCTCTCCCTGACCCCCATTCCCCAGTCTCCCTCTCTCCCCGACCCCCATTCCCCAGTCTCCCTCTCTCCCCAACCCCCATTCCCCAGTCTCCCTCTCTCTCCCCGACCCCCATTCCCCAGTCTCCCTCTCTCCCCCGACCCCCATTCCCCAGTTTCCCTCTCTCCCCGACCCCCATTCCCCAGTCTCCCTCTCTCTCCCCAACCCCCATTCCCCAGTCTCCCTCTCTCCACCTACCCATTCCCCAGTCTCCCTCTCTACCCAACCCCCATTCCCCAGTCTCTCTCTCTCCCCAACCCCCATTCCCCAGTCTCCCTCTCTCCCCGACCCCCATTCCCCAGTCTCCCTCTCTCCCCCGACCCCCATTCCCCAGTCTCCCTCTCTCCCCGACCCCCATTCCCCAGTCTCCCTCTCTCCCCCGACCCCCATTCCCCAGTCTCCCTCTCTCCCCGACCCCCATTCCCCAGTCTCCCTCTCTCTCCCTCCACCCCATTCCCCAGTCTCCCTTTCTCCCCGACCCCCATTCCCCAGTTTCCCTCTCTCCCCGACCCCCATTCCCCAGTCTCCCTCTCTCTCCCTCCACCCCATTCCCCAGTCTCCCTCTCTCCCCGACCCCCATTCCCCAGTCTCCCTCTCTCCCCGACCCCCATTCCCCAGTCTCCCTCTCTCCCCGACCTCCATTCCCCAGACTCCCTCTCTCCCCCGACCCCCATTCCCCAGTCTCCCTCTCTCCCCCGACCCCCATTCCCCAGTCTCCCTCTCTCCCCGACCCCCATTCCCCAGTCTCCCTCTCTCTCCCTCCACCCCATTCCCCAGTCTCCCTTTCTCCCCGACCCCCATTCCCCAGTTTCCCTCTCTCCCCGACCCCCATTCCCCAGTCTCCCTCTCTCTCCCTCCACCCCATTCCCCAGTCTCCCTCTCTCCCCGACCCCCATTCCCCAGTCTCCCTCTCTCCCCGACCCCCATTCCCCAGTCTCCCTCTCTCCCCGACCTCCATTCCCCAGACTCCCTCTCTCCCCCGACCCCCATTCCCCAGTCTCCCTCTCTCTCCCCGACCCCCATTCCCCAGTCTCCCTCTCTCCCCGACCCCCATTCCCCAGACTCCCTCTCTCTCCCTCCACCCCATTCTCCAGTCTCCCTCTCTCCCCGACCCCCATTCCCCAGTCTCCCTCTCTCCCCGACCTCCATTCCCCAGACTCCCTCTCTCTCCCTCCACCCCATTCTCCAGTCTCCCTCTCTCCCCGACCCCCATTCCCCAGTCTCCCTCTCTCCCCGACCTCCATTCCCCAGACTCCCTCTCTCCCCCGACCCCCATTCCCCAGTCTCCCTCTCTCTCCCCGACCCCCATTCCCCAGTCTCCCTCTCTCCCCGACCCCCATTCCCCAGACTCCCTCTCTCTCCCTCCACCCCATTCCCCAGTCTCCCTCTCTCCCCGACCCCCATTCTCCAGTCTCCCTCTCTCCCCGACCCCCATTCCCCAGTCTCCCTCTCTCCCCGACACCCGTTCCCCAGTCTCCCTCTCTCCACCTACCCATTCCCCAGTCTCCCTCTCTCTCCCCAACCCCCATTCCCCAGTCTCCCTCTCTCCCCAACCCCCATTCCCCAGTCTCCCTCTCTCTCCCCAACCCCCATTCCCCAGTCTCCCTCTCTCTCCCCGACCCCCATTCCCCAGTCTCCCTCTCTCCCCGACCCCCATTCCCCAGACTCCCTCTCTCTCCCTCCACCCCATTCTCCAGTCTCCCTCTCTCCCCGACCCCCATTCCCCAGTCTCCCTCTCTCCCCGACCTCCATTCCCCAGACTCCCTCTCTCTCCCTCCACCCCATTCTCCAGTCTCCCTCTCTCCCCGACCCCCATTCCCCAGTCTCCCTCTCTCCCCGACCTCCATTCCCCAGACTCCCTCTCTCTCCCTCCACCCCATTCTCCAGTCTCCCTCTCTCCCCGACCCCCATTCCCCAGACTCCCTCTCTCCCCCGACCCCCATTCCCCAGTCTCCCTCTCTCTCCCCGACCCCCATTCCCCAGTCTCCCTCTCTCCCCGACCCCCATTCCCCAGACTCCCTCTCTCTCCCTCCACCCCATTCTCCAGTCTCCCTCTCTCCCCGACCCCCATTCCCCAGTCTCCCTCTCTCCCCGACCTCCATTCCCCAGACTCCCTCTCTCTCCCTCCACCCCATTCTCCAGTCTCCCTCTCTCCCCGACCCCCATTCCCCAGTCTCCCTCTCTCCCCGAACTCCATTCCCCAGACTCCCTCTCTCTCCCTCCACCCCATTCTCCAGTCTCCCTCTCTCCCCGACCCCCATTCCCCAGTCTCCCTCTCTCCCCGACCTCCATTCCCCAGTCTCCCTCTCTCTCCCTCCACCCCATTCCCAAGTCTTCCTTTCTCCCCCTCGCTGAATCCCGACAACCCCCCCCCACCGGATTTCCGAGCCCCCCACTGACTCCCGATTGTTCTCGGCACACCAGTCGGCCACTTCCGTTCCTTGACCCTTTTTGTCAGCCAACCATCTCTCATGATATCGACCCTGAGGTCACAGCTAGGAGAAGCAATTGAATAGGAGAAACACTGGAATAGGAGAAGCACTGGAATAGGAGAAACACTGGAATAGGAGAAGCACTGGAATAGGAGAAGCACTGGAATAGGAGAAGCACTGGAATAGGAGAAGCACTGGAATAGGAGAAGCACTGGAATAGGAGAAACACTGGAATAGGAGAACTGCCACGGTAACCTCTGCAAGACATGCCAGATCATCGACACAGATACCACCATCACACGAGAGGACACCACCCACCAGGTGCATGGTTCATACTCCTGTGACTCGGCCAACGTTGTCTACCTCATACGTTGCAGGAAAGGATGCCCCAGAGCATGGTACATTGGCGAGACCATGCAGACGCTGCGACAACGGATGAACGGACACCGCGCAACAATCGCCAAACAGGAGGGTTCCCTCCCAGTGGGGGAACACTTCAGCAGTCATGGACATTCATCCACCGACCTTCGGGTAAGCGTACTCCAAGGCGGCCTTCGAGACACACGACAACGCAAAATCGTCGAGCAGAAATTGATAGCCAAGTTCCGCACCCATGAGGACGGCCTCAACCGGGATCTTGGGTTCATGTCACGCTACACGTTACCCCACCAGCGAACAAATGTTATCTCTTTTTAATATAATGGGTCGTTTGCTGGCTTTCTCTGCCTTCCGGATGTTTCTGCCTCTCTCTGTTTTTTTTCTCTGTTTTTTTTCCCTGTTTGTTTTTTTGTTGAATGTGTATTCGGGGGTTCTGCAGGTGACACCTCTCTGTCTGAACACGGTGATTGCCTTGGCAACGGGCAGTTGCGGGGGCAGTCTGTAAACACCATGTATTGTTCTATATGTATAAATGCGTAGGCTTCAAGGAGCTCCTGAACATTTACCTGAGGAAGGAGGAAGTCTCCGAAAGCTTGTGAATTTAAAATAAAATTGCTGGACTATAACTTGGTGTTGTAAAATTGTTTACAATTGTCAACCCCAGTCCATCACTGGCATCTCCACATCATGACTACCATCGACACCACAAACTGCCGGCTCACAGTGGAAAGGATATCCAAGAAGATCGCGCATTTAGACACAGACATCAAGTTTTTACAGAGCTGCAAGAAAGCAGAC
This sequence comes from Heptranchias perlo, assembly GCF_035084215.1. NCBI lineage: Eukaryota > Metazoa > Chordata > Chondrichthyes > Hexanchiformes > Hexanchidae > Heptranchias > Heptranchias perlo. The sequence continues at coordinate 8,460,751 of NC_090326.1, read as the reverse complement.
AAGATCCCGAAAGGACTCCAGATCACGAACCCACTCAAGTCCACATACAACTCGGATTACGCTGAGAGACTCTGCCGCCGTACCTCTCGCACACTCCGCAACCATCTCGTACACCAACTCTACAGCAGACGCCACAACCTCGAAACCAAGATAGAGTCCATACTCTCAACCTGTACTCAGGACACAGCAGACCAGCTACGTTATACCGCCAAACAGACGAGGCAACGGAACTACGCTGCCTACATGAAAACCAAGAGCAGGAAGCTTGAGAAACTCGGCATCACCACCAGCAACGACCAGGCTTCCCCTGGTACCACGGTTGCAACCACAGGGAAGTCTATTGTCAATTTATCCGACCACACCCTTCAACCAGACGAAATCGAAGTTCTCAGCCGAGGGCTCAATTTCTGCCCCACTACCAAAATGGACCCCACTAGTCTCGCGGCGGACACAGAGGAATTCATCAGGAGAATGAGGCTCCGGGAATTCTACCACAAACCCCAAGATTTCAGCAGCGAACCCAATGAGACAATCGACGATCCGGAACAGCAGACAGAGGGATCCGCGGTACAGCAACCGAAGAGGAAAGAGTCAAACTGGACTCCTCCGGAGGGTCGCTGCCCTCAGCTGGACATGTATGCTCAAGCTGTCAGGAAATGCGTCAATGCCAGATTCATCAGCCGCACTCAGAAGACAGTCCAGAATGTCACCCGAGCACAACGCAACGCCATCAACGCTCTCAAGACCAACCGCAACATCGTCATCAAACCAGCGGACAAAGGAGGAGCCATAGTCATACAGAACAGAACAGACTATTGCAAAGAAGCATACCGACAACTGGACAACCAGGAACACTACAGACGGTTACCCGCAGATCCGACCAAAGAACACACCCACCAGCTCAACAAACTGATCAAGACCTTTGATCCAGACCTTCAAAGCATCCTACGCACTCTCATCCCACGTAATCCCCGCGTGGGAGACTTCTACTGCCTCCCAAAGATACACAAAGCCAACACACCCGGACGTCCCATCGTATCAGGCAACGGAACCCTGTGTGAGAACCTCTCTGGATACATCGAGGGCATCCTGAAACCCATTGTACAGGGAACCCCCAGCTTCTGTCGCGACACTACAGACTTCCTACAAAAACTCAGTACCCACGGACCAGTTGAACCAGGAACACTTCTCACCACGATGGACGTCTCGGCACGATACACCAGTATCCCCCACGATGACGGCATCGCTGTGACAGCATCAATACTCAACACCAACAACAGCCAATCTCCGGAAGCCATCCTACAACTCATCCGCTTCATCCTGGATCACAATGTCTTCACCTTCGATAACCAGTTCTTTACCCAAACACACGGAACAGCCATGGGGACCAAATTCGCACCCCAATACGCCAACATTTTCATGCACAAGTTCGAGCGGGACTTCTTCACTGCACTAGACCTGCAACCAACACTATACACCAGATACATCGACGACATTTTCTTTCTATGGACCCACGACAAGGAATCACTAAAGAGAATACACGATAACATCAACAAGTTCCATCCCACCATCAAGCTCACCATGGACTACTCCTCAGAATCAGTTTCTTTCTTGGACACACGAATCTCCATCAAAGACGGGCACCTCAGCACCTCACTCTACCGCAAGCCCACGGACAACCTCACGATGCTCCACTTTTCCAGCTTCCACCCTAACCACGTCAAAGAGGCCATCCCCTATGGACAGGCCCTGCGAATACACAGGGTCTGCTCAGACGAGGAGGAACGCGATGGACACCTACAGACGCTGAAAGACGCCCTAGTAAGAACGGGATATGACGCTCGACTCATCGATCGACAGTTCCCACGGGCCACACCAAAAAATCGCATAGACCTCCTCAGGAGACTAACACGGGACGCAACCAACAGAGTACCCTTTGTCGTCCAGTACTTCCCCGGAGCGGAGAAACTACGCCATGTTCTCCGCAGCCTTCAACATGTCATCAATGAGGACAAACACCTCGCTATGGCCATCCCCACACCTCCACTACTCGCCTTTAAACAGCCACCCAACCTCAAACAGACCATCGTTCGCAGCAAATTACCTAGCTTTCAAGAGAACAGCGTCCACGACGCCACACAACCCTGCCACGGTAACCTCTGCAAGACATGCCAGATCATCGACACAGATACCACCATCACACGAGAGGACACCACCCACCAGGTGCATGGTTCATACTCCTGTGACTCGGCCAACGTTGTCTACCTCATACGTTGCAGGAAAGGATGCCCCAGAGCATGGTACATTGGCGAGACCATGCAGACGCTGCGACAACGGATGAACGGACACCGCGCAACAATCGCCAAACAGGAGGGTTCCCTCCCAGTGGGGGAACACTTCAGCAGTCATGGACATTCAACCACCGACCTTCGGGTAAGCGTACTCCAAGGCAGCCTTCGAGACACACGACAACGCAAAATCGTCGAGCAGAAATTGATAGCCAAGTTCCGCACCCATGAGGACGGCCTCAACCGGGATCTTGGGTTCATGTCACGCTACACGTTACCCCACCAGCGAACAAATGTTATCTCTTTTTAATATAATGGGTCATTTGCTGGCTTTCTCTGCCTTCCGGATGTCTCTGCCTCTCTCTCTCTCTGTTTTTTTTTCCTGTTTGTTTTTTTGTTGAATGTGTATTCGGGGGTTCTGCAGGTGACACCTCTCTGTCTGAACACGGTGATTGCCTTGGCAACGGGCAGTTGCAGGGGCAGTCTGTAAACACCATGTATTGTTCTATATGTATAAATGCGTAGGCTTCAAGGAGCTCCTGAACATTTACCTGAGGAAGGAGGAAGTCTCCGAAAGCTTGTGAATTTAAAATAAAATTGCTGGACTATAACTTGGTGTTGTAAAATTGTTTACAATTGTCAACCCCAGTCCATCACCGGCATCTCCACATCATGGAATAGGAGAGGCACTGGAATAGGAGAAGCACTGGAATAGGAGAAACACTGGAATAGGAGAAACACTGGAATAGGAGAAGCACTGGAATAGGAGAAACACTGGAATAGGAGAGGCACTGGAATAAGAGAAGCACTGGAATAGGAGAAACACTGGAATAGGAGAAACACTGGAATAGGAGAAACAACAGAATAGGAGAAACACTGGAATAGGAGAAGCACTGGAATAGGAGAAACAACAGAATAGGAGAAACACTGGAATAGGAGAGGCACTGGAATAGGAGAAACACTGGAATAGGAGAAGCAACAGAATAGGAGAAACGCTGGAATAGGAGAAGCACTGGAATAGGAGAAACAACAGAATAGGAGAAACACTGGAATAGGAGAGGCACTGGAATAGGAGAAACAACAGAATAGGAGAAACACTGGAATAGGAGAGGCACTGGAATAGGAGAAACAACAGAATAGGAGAAACACTGGAATAGGAGAAACACTGGAATAGGAGAAACACTGGAATAGGAGAAACAACAGAATAGGAGAAACACTGGAATAGGAGAAGCACTGGAATAGGAGAAACAACAGAATAGGAGAAACACTGGAATAGGAGAAACACTGGAATAGGAGAAACAACAGAATAGGAGAAACACTGGAATAGGAGAAGCACTGGAATAGGAGAAACACTGGAATAGGAGAAGCAACAGAATAGGAGAAACACTGGAATAGGAGAAACACTGGAATAGGAGAAACACTGGAATAGGAGAAACAACAGAATAGGAGAAACACTGGAATAGGAGAGGCACTGGAATAGGAGAAACACTGGAATAGGAGAAGCAACAGAATAGGAGAAACACTGGAATAGGAGAAACACTGGAATAGGAGAAACAACAGAATAGGAGAAACACTGGAATAGGAGAGGCACTGGAATAGGAGAAACACTGGAATCGGTGAAGCAACAGAATAGGAGAAACACTGGAAAAGGAGAAACACTGGAATAGGAGAAACACTGGAATAGGAGAAACAACAGAATAGGAGAAACACTGGAATAGGAGAAGCACTGGAATAGGAGAAACACTGGAATAGGAGAAACAACAGAATAGGAGAAACACTGGAATAGGAGAGGCACTGGAATAGGAGAAACACTGGAATAGGAGAAACAACAGAATAGGAGAAACACTGGAATAGGAGAGGCACTGGAATAGGAGAAACACTGGAATAGGAGAAACAACAGAATAGGAGAAACACTGGAATAGGAGAGGCACTGGAATAGGAGAAACACTGGAATAGGAGAAACAACAGAATAGGAGAAACACTGGAATAGGAGAGGCACTGGAATATGAGAAACACTGGAATAGGAGAAGCAACAGAATAAGAGAAACACTGGAATAGGAGAATCACTGGAATAGGAGAGGCACTGGAATAGGAGAAACACTGGAATAGGATAAACACTGGAATAGGAGAAGCACTGGAATAGGAGAAACAACACAATAGGAGAAACACTGGAATAGGAGAAGCACTGGAATAGGAGAAGAACTGGAATAGGAGAAACACTGGAATAGGAGAAGCACTGGAATAGGAGAAGCACTGGAATAGGAGAAACAACAGAATAGGAGAAACACTGGAATAGGAGAAGCACTGGAATAGGAGAAGCAACAGAATAGGAGAAACACTGGAATAGGAGAAACACTGGAATAGGAGAAACACTGGAATAGGAGAAGCAACAGAATAGGAGAAACACTGGAATAGGAGAAGCAACAGAATAGGAGAAACACTGGAATAGGAGAGGCACTGGAATAGGAGAAACAACAGAATAGGAGAAACACTGGAATAGGAGAAGCAACAGAATAGGAGAAACACTGGAATAGGAGAAACACTGGAATAGGAGAAACACTGGAATAGGAGAGGCACTGGAATAGGAGAAGAACTGGAATAGGAGAGGCACTGGAATAGGAGAAGCACTGGAATAGGAGAAGCACTGGAATAGGAGAAACACTGGAATAGGAGAAACAACAGAATAGGAGAAACACTGGAATAGGAGAAGCACTGGAATAGGAGAAGCAACAGAATAGGAGAAACACTGGAATAGGAGAAACACTGGAATAGGAGAGGCACTGGAATGGGAGAAGAACTGGAATAGGAGAGGCACTGGAATAGGAGAGGCACTGGAATAGGAGAGGCACTGGAATAGGAGAAGCACTGGAATATGAGAAGAACTGGAATAGGAGAGGCACTGGAATAGGAGAGGCACTGGAATAGGAGATACACTGGAATAGGAGAAACACTGGAATAGGAGAGGCACTGGAATAGGAGAAGCACTGGAATAGGAGAGGCACTGGAATAGGAGAAGCACTGGAATAGGAGAAACAACAGAATAGGAGAAGCACTGGAATAGGAGAGGCACTGGAATAGGAGAGGCACTGGAATAGGAGAAGCACTGGAATAGGAGAAGCACTGGAATAGGAGAAGCACTGGAATAGGAGAAGCACTGGAAGAGGAGAAGCACTGGAAGAGGAGAGGCAATAGACTAGGAGAAGCAATAGAAAGACATGTTTAGCCATCATGGGGAAGTGCAGTGGTTGGAGAGAGTTGGTTGACTTGTGTTCAATTTGAACTTTATTGTTTTAAAATAGAATGTGCACTCAGGTTTTGCTTTGTTATTCATAGAAGTTAGGGCTGTACAGGGAAAAAGTGTATTTATTTGGAGTTGATTTATTCAACCAGGTGATGATTATTGGCACGGTCATGTTGGGACAAAGCGGGCGGGTGTGTTGTCATGGTCTAAGCTGGGTACTGGATTCTTTTATTGAAGGTGGTGGAGACGGGAAGGAGTTAAGCCACTGCTGTCCAAGGTAGACTGTGTTAAACAGAGGAGAAGACTTCTCTGTTCAGCTGTGCACTGATGCCCCTTGCAGCAGTCACTGAGTCCTCTGAGTGCAGGTCATCGTCACCGTGTACTTCTACCTCCAAAGTAGTTAGGGCCCCCTCCCCAGCAGTGTCAAAGTTCAGTCTTTTTGTACAGTGAAGTTGTGAAGGGCACAGCAGGCCACAACGATGTTTGACACACAGTCTAGAGCTTACTGAAGAGCCCCTCTCAACCCTGAGGGTGTTTGCTGTAGAAGCTCTCAAATCAATGTGGATGCTATCGATTGCACCCTGGACCTTGGGAGAGCTCGCAACCTGTGAAAGAGCCGCCTTACTGTCATATCAAACTGGAGGAGTTCCTCAGCTCTCCTGCAGAGTGCAGCAGTCACCAGACAAATACTTGTCTGTACTGCTGATAAAGAAAGAACTTGCATTTATATAGGGGGTCAACCCCTGAAAACAGGCGCTGCGATCGTTGTGATGCAGGCAGCTCGTAACATTCGTGCTGCCTGATGATTTCTACGATTGCTGCGTGCAGCCAACGCTATCTGCCCTGTTCATTGCCTGCACGGCACAGCAGGGGGCCCAGGTATCGGGAATGGCCAGCACTACCAAAGGCAGCCTGCACCTCTTAAAGGGGAGGTGCACTGCGGCTGCAGGGTGAGCTGCAATTGAGCTGGAATATACCGAGGAATGGCTGAGCCCGCGAGAGAGCGTGCACCAAGATTCTCCCACCACGCACTAGAGGCCTTGGCGCAAGAAGTGGACTCATGGAGGGGCATCCTGTACCCGCAGGGGGGCAGGAGGCCTGCCAGACACATGCTGAAGAGGCAGTGGGAGGCAATGGTGCCAGGAGCATTGTACCACTCACATGGGTGCAGTGCAGGAAGAAGTTGAATGATTTGACACGAGCGGTCAAGGTGAGTGAGGTCAGCTGTCAAGTGACACCTCCCACCAACTGCACCACTAGCCTCATCCACTGTTCCATGCACTACACCCCCCCATCACCCAACTACCAACAAACTCTTTCCATCAGTACGCAACTCTTCAAATCAGATGCTGCATCTCACCCTCACACATTATTACTCTTGCAAGCCCCACACGCACAACTCATAGGTCGCACACACTGGCAGCTATTCAACCATGACAGCCACATCACCCAAATATCTTGCAGGACACTCACTGACACACTTCCCTCTTTCTTGCAGGAGAAGGTGGCGCATAACAACAGGCAGCAGGAAAGACCTGGAGGAGATCAGGCACGCCTACACATCGTCACCTCCATGGAGGAGACAGTGCTGGCCATCATTGGAAGGGCCATTGCTGAGGCCTTGTCCTCTGGCGGTGCTGGAGGGATTGATGATGAGGGTCCCTGCATACCTAATCCTCCTTCTCGCTTCCCACAAGACAGAGTCTAACCACCTCCCCTTGACATTCAACGGCATTACCATCGCCGAATCCCCCACCATCAACATCCTGGGGGTCACCATTGACGAGAAACTTAACTGGACCAGTCACATAAATACTGTGGCTACAAGAGCAGGTCAGAGGCTGGGTATTCTGCGGCGAGTGACTCACCTCCTGACTCCCGACTCCCCAAAGCCTTTCCACCATCTACAAGGCACAAGTCAGGAGTGTGATGGAATACTCTCCACTTGCCTGGATGAGTGCAGCTCCAACAACACTCAAGAAGCTCGACAGCATCCAGGGCAAAGCAGCCCACGTGATTGGCACCCCATCCACCACCCTAAACATTCACTCCCTTCACCACCAGCGCACTGTGGCTGCAGTGTGTACCATCCACAGGATGCACTGCAGCAACTCGCCAAGGCTTCTTCGACAGCACCTCCCAAACCCGCGACCTCTACCACCTGGAAGGACAAGAGCAGCAGGTACATGGGAACAACACCACCTGCACGTTCCCCTCCAAGTCACACACCATCCTGACTTGGAAATATATCGCCGTTCCTTCATCATCGCTGGGTCAAAATCCTGGAACTCCCTTCCTAACAGCACTGTGGGAGAATCTTCACCACACAGACTGCAGCGGTTCAAGAAGGCGGCTCACCACCACCTTCTCAAGGGCAATTAGGGATGGGCAATAAATGCCGGCCTCGCCAGCGACGCCCACATCCCATGAACGAATAGAAAAAAAGTGGGAGTGGAAGAGAGGGAACATGCCATTGCATCACAGAAAAGACAGGAAAGAATGCCTTGCATTTATACAGCGCCTTTCACGACCTCAGGACATCCCAAAGTGCTTTACAGCCAATGAAGTACTTTTGAAGTGTAGTCACTGTTGTAATGTAGGAAACGTAGCAACCAATTTGCACACAGCAAGATCCCACAAACAGCAATGTGATAATGACCAGATAATCTGTTTTTTAGTGATGTTGGTTGAGAGATAAATATTGGCCAGGACACTGGGGAGAACTTCTGTGCTTTTCTTCAAAATAGTGCCATGGGATCTTTTACGTCCACCTGAGAGGGCAGACGGGGCCTCGATTTAACATCTCATCCGAAAGACAGCACCTCCAACAATTCAGTACTCCCTCAGTACCACACTGGAGTGTCAGCCTAGATTTTGTGCTTAAGTCGCTGGAGTTGGACTTGAACCCACAACCTTCTGACTTGGTGAGAGGTGAGAGTGCTACCAACTGAGCCACAGCTGGCACAGAAGATGGAGAAATGACCGCCATCAGTTGAAGAGCTAAGGACCCAAATGTCTTCAAAAGAGCCTTGATCAGGAAGCAGCAATCTCATAGGGGAGGCAATGGAGAGAGTTTCCCTACATATGGTTAAGATGATGGCCAAGTGGGAGGAGTCCACTTCCTGGATCTGCAACATACTGAAGGAAGTTTCCAATGACCTGTAGAAAATTCTAGAGATTGTGACGGCCCGGGAGATTTCTGTGGCATCAAGATACCAGGAACAGCTTGTAAGGAACTTGATGGCATCAAGAATGGCAGCTAACAGTTCTGCCATAGATGTTTGAACAGGACAATTTGTTCGGGTTTCCAAGCCCTAGTTGGGAATATTTGATCTGCACTGGCACGGACTAGCAGCTCCTCTAAACCTATGCCTAGCACCGCTGGGCTGTCAGGAGCGGGCACAGATGTCATTGTGTCTCAGGAGAATGGCAATAAGCCTCAAGGCCCCCTTAAGTGCCCACGCGTGAGGGAGCTTCAGTGTTGGTCCCGTGCCACTGCGAGAGAAAGGCCGGCAAAAGCTGGCCCCTCTGGGACAACCGCTTCCCTGAGACAAGCTTGACCGCAAGACTCCAGAGGAGCCATCCCAGCCACCCACCAGTAAACCTTATCCCATTCAGGGAGCACCTCATAGCACTAGTATAGGAGCCCAAGCAGGTATGTTAGCTGGCAAAAAAAAAAAAGTAGACACAGTGTTGGGAAATTGTTGTGGTTAGGGTAATTGGGATTGTTGGACAGGTCGATGAATGTTGTTCTGTTAAGTAAACACAGCAGGGCTAATTTTCCCCTTTGCCGCCTGGGTAGTGATCTGGTGGCGTGGATTACCTGCCTGCTCTAGAACCCACCCGACTTCAAATCAATGGGATGAAAATCGACAGGTTCTACAATGAGCGTGTGATCCGTTTCACCACATTACCTCCCGGGCGGTGACACGGCAAGGGAAATGTAGACTTCTGTCTTACAAAGAAGAAGCCTTTGACAGTAAGGGACCTTATGAGGGTGTGGTGGGGGTGGGGGTGGGGGGATTGCATTGAAGGGCTCCACCAGATTTATGTAGACACCTAAAACGGGACTTGAGACTCCCTAAAGTCTGCTCTATGACACTTCTTGTACTGGCATGGGGGCCTCAATACATATGTTCTTCCCCCTATTTCTACAGAAGCCTTATCAGAGTCATGAGCCATGACTGTAGAGGAGATCCCTGATTACCAATCAACCATCTGAATATATGACTCTGAGTCATGAGGGCTGGCATGGATTGCCACCTGATGTCAGCTTCTTGGAGATCTGATGTCAGCAATAAGGTGATCGGTATTGCACGCTAGCTGAACATTAATAGAATTAAAGTGTTTCCTATTCATAAAATTGAGGATGTTGTCATATGGGGTTTTGAGTGGCACATGCATTCCATCAATTGCTCCCTGTGTCTGTGGGAACCCTGCAAGTTTGTACAACTAGTTAGCGTGTTCTCTCTCTCTCCTTGTTTCTCTGGTTCCATTGGAGAGGATATGAATTGTCCTTTTTGATGCAGTGAAGAGCAGCTGCCTGGCTAATGTGACAAAGAATTTCAACACTGCTCAATACATTGCTGTTCTCAGGTGGAAATGGGCTACTAGTCTTCAGCCAGCAGGTGGCGTATCTCCTCAGTCGCACCGGGCGTGGGTGGGAGCGCAGCACTGATGGTCAGAAAAGTCCAAGGTCTGTAGATCATGGTAGGTGGGCATATCCATATCGGGAAGAGATGGCTCCTGCAATTCTTCACTCTAAAAGACTTCAATCTAGCCTCTTCCATGTCCTTTTCCTCTTCACAGCATAAAAGTAGAGGTAGTCACATTGGGAAGTCCATGTCCTCAGTGTAAAGCAAGACTTTGAGCAGAGATGAGTAAAAGCAACAGTGCAAGTCCTGACTGTACCTCCAAAGTGCTAAAAAGATTGATATGCAGGCAAGTCAATGCCAACTTTCAATCGTGGCACACAAAATGGCCTCCTCAATGTGGTTTTTACTTCAGGACGACCTACCTGCAGCTCCTACCACCACTTATATAGTGGCAGTGATTATTTGAGACAGGTCTTGAGTGGAGGTTGGGAGAAATGGGTCAGAGGCGTCAGCCACACAGCCTTAACCCAGTTACATGTGGTGAACTGAAAGAGAACTGATCATTTTTTGGGAGCAACTGGTGCAATGTTTTCGAGCAGTATTTTTGAGGCAATAACCTTTAAAAACCCATTTTAAATCCCAAATCCACCCAACAACAGGTGGTACTTCAGATCTTGTTCTTGTTTTGATACCTCAAACATCTTGCCATTTAACATACCATAAAATCATAGAATCATCGAGTCCGTGCCGGCTCTCTGCAAGAGCAATCCAGCTAGTCCCACTCCCCCGCCCTTTCCCCGTAGCCCTGCAATTTGTTACTTTCAAATAGTTTTACAATCCCCTTTTGAAAGCTATTATTGAATCTGCCTCCACCACCCCCTCGGGCAGCGCATTCCAGATCATAACCCACGTGCTGTGTAAAAAAGTTTTTCCTCATGTCACCTTTGGTTCTTTTGCCAATCATCTTAAATCTGTGTCCTCTGGTTCTTGACCCTTCCGCCAATGGGAACAGTTTCTCTCTATCTACTCTTGTCTAGACCCTTCATGATTTTGAATACCTCTATCAAATCTCCTCTCAATCTTCTCTGCTCTATGGAGATCAATCCCAGCTTCTCTAGTCTATCCATGTAATTGAAGTCCCTTATCCCTGGAACCATTCTAGTAAATCTTTTCTGCACCCTCTCTGAGGCCTTCACATCCTTCCTAAATTGCAGTGCCCAGAACTGGACACAATACTCCAGTTGTGGCCGAACCAGTGTTTTATAAAGGTTCATCATAACCTCCTTGCTTTTGTACTCTATGCCTCTATTTATAAAGCCCAGGATCCCGTGTGCTTTTTTAACTGCTTTCTCCACCTACCCTGCCACCTTCAATGACCTGTGCAAATATACTCCCAGGTCTCTCTGTTCCTGCACCCCCTTTAGAATTGTACCCTTTTATTTATATTGCCTCTCCTCGTTCTTCCTACCAAAATGTATCACTTCGCACTTCTCTGCATTAAATTTCATCTGCCACGTGTCCACCCGTTTCACCAGCCTGTCTATATCCTCTTGAAGTCTATCACTATCCTCCTCACTATTTACTACACTTCCAAGTTTTGTGTCATCTGCAAATTTTGAAATTGTACCCTGTACACCCAAGTCCAAGTCATTAATATGTCTCAAAAAAAGCAGTGGTCCCAGCACTGACCCCTGGGGAACACCACTGTACACCTCCCTCCAGTCCGAAAAACAACCGTTCCTGCCTCCTAGCCAATCTCGTATCCTTGCTGCCACTACCCCTTGTATTCCATGGGCTTCAACTTTGCTGACAAATCTATTATGCGGCACTTTATCAAACGCCTTTTGGAAGTCCATATACACCACATCAACTGCATTGCCCTCAACAACCCTCTCTGTTACCTGATCACAAAACTCAATCAAGTTAGTTAAACACGATTTGCCTTCAACAAATCCGTGCTGGCTTTCCCTAATCAATCCATACTCGTCCAAGTGACTGTTAATTCTGTCCCAGAATATCGTTTCTCATAGTTTCCCCACCATTGAGGTTAAACTGACTGACCTGTAGTTGCTGGGAACTAGGGTGTACAAGGGTGTAACATTTGCAATTCTCCAGTCCTTTAGCACCACCCCTGTATCTAAGGACGATTGGAAGATTATGACCAGTACCTCTGCAATTTCCACCCTTACTTCCCTCAGCAACCTAGGATGCATCCCATCCGGACCGGGTGACTTATTTACTTTAAGTACAGCCAGCCTTTCAACTACCTCTTTATCAATTTTTAGCCCATCCAGTATCTCAACTACCTCCTCTTTTACTGTGACTCTGGCAGCATCTTCATCCTTGGTAAAGACAGATGCAAAGTATTCATTTAATAACTCGGCCATCCCCTCTGCCTCAATGTGTAGATCTCCTTTTTGGTCCCTAATCGACCCCACCCTCTCCTCCTACTACCCGTTTACTGTTTACATGCCTGTAGAAGACTTTTGGATTCCCTTTTATGTTAATTGCCAGTCTATTCTCAAAATTTCTCTTTGCCTCTCTTATTTCCTTTTTCACTTCCCCTCTGAACTCTCTATATTGATTGAATGTTTTGAGGATGTAACAAGGAGGGTCGATGACGATAACGCGTTTGATGTAGTGTACATGGATTTTAGCAAGGCTTTTCACAAGGTCCCACATGGCAGACTGGTCAAAAAAGTAAAAGCCCATGGGATCCAAGGGAAAGTTGCTCGTTGGATCCAAAATTGGCTCAGAGGCAGGAAGCAAAGGGTAATGGTTGACGGGTGTTTGTGTGACTGGAAGGCTGTTTCCAGTGTGATTCCGCAAGGCTCAGTATTAGGTCCCTTGCTTTCTGTGGTATATATTAATGATTTGGACTTGAATATGGGGGGTTTGATCAAGAAGTTTGCAGATGATAAAAAAATTGGCCGTGTGGTTGATAGTGAGGAAGAAAGCTGTAGACTGCAGGAAGATATCGATGGACTGGTCAGGTGGGCAGAAAAGTGGCAAATAGAATTCAATCTATAGAAGTGTGAGGTAATGCATTTGGGGAGGGCAAACAAGGCAAGGGAGTACACAATAAATGGGAGGATACTGAGAGGTGTAGTGGAACAAAGAGACCTTGGAGTGCATGTCCACAGATCCCCGAATGTAGGTAAGGTGGTTAAAAAGGCATATGGGATACTTTCCTTTATTAGCCGAGGCATAGAATATAAGAGCAGGGAGGTTATGCTAGAACTGTATAAAACATTGGTTAGGCCACAACTTGAGTACTGGGTACAGTTCTGGTCACCACATTACAGGAAAGATGTGATTGCACTAGAGAGGGTACAGAGGAGATTTACGAGGATGTTGCTAGGGCTGGAGAATTTTAGCTATGGGAAAAGATTGGATAGGCTGGGGTTGTTTTCTTTGGAACAAAGGAGGCTGAGGGGAGATTTAATTGAGGTATCTAAAATTATGACTGGACCAGATAGAGTGGATAGGGAGGACCTATTTCCCTTACAGAGGGGTCAGTGACCAGGGGGCATAGATTTAAAGTAATTGGTAGAAGGATTAGAGGGGAGCTGAGGAGAATTTTTTTCACCCAGAGGGTGGTGGTGGGGGTCTGGAACTCACTGCCTGAAAGGGTGGAAGAGGCAGAAACCCTCAACTCATTTAACAAGTACTTGGATGTGCACTTGAAGTGCTGTAACCTACAGGGCTACGGACCAAGTGCTGGAAAGTGGGATTAAGCTGGATAGCTCGTTCTTGGCCAGCACCGACAAGATGGGCCGAATGGCCTCCTTCTGTGCCGTAACTTTCTATGATTCTATGGTTCAGCCTGGTTCTCACTTGTATTATCAACCTGACATCTGTCATGATGTGGAGATGCCGGTGATGGACTGGGGTGGACAAATGTAAGGAATCTTACAACACCAGGTTATAGTCCAACAAATTTATTTTAAAATCACAAGCTTTCGGAGATTATCTCCTTCGTCAGATGAATGAGTGAAAAGGTTCTCAAATCGCATATCTTATACTATGTTGGGACAGCATCACACCAATCAAAAGGTGTCGTTGTTATTCAAACAGGCCAGTCACGGAGAACAGCACGTCCCAGTACACTCGATATACATTGTGTCTATTACACAGGCAGGCAGAAAGAAACTCAAAATGGCAGAGAGAGAGAGAGAGAGAGAGAATTTTAAAAAACATATAAATTTTTTTTTTCCCCCCTTTTTTTTTCCCCTTTTTTTTGGGGGGAAAAAATTTATATGTTTTTTAAAATTCTCTCTCTCTCTCTCTCTGCCATTTTGAGTTTCTTTCTGCCTGCCTGTGTAATAGACACAATGTATATCGAGTGTACTGGGACGTGCTGTTCTCCGTGACTGGCCTGTTTGAATAACAACGACACCTTTTGATTGGTGTGATGCTGTCCCAACATAGTATAAGATATGCGATTTGAGAACCTTTTCATTCATTCATCTGACGAAGGAGATAATCTCCGAAAGCTTGTGATTTTAAAATAAATTTGTTGGACTATAACCTGGTGTTGTAAGATTCCTTACATTTGACATCTGTCACACACCCCTTTTTCTGCTTCATCTTACTCTCTATCTCTTTTGTCATCCAGGGAGCTCTGGCTTTGGTTGTCCTACCTTTCCCCTTTGTGGGAATGTACCCAGACTGCACCCAAAACATCTCCTCTTTAAAGGCCGCCCATTGTCCATTTACAGTTTTACCTGCCAACCTTTGCTTCCAATTTACCCGGGCCAGATCCGTTCTCAACCCACTGAAATTAGCCCTCCTCCAATTAAGTATTTTTACTCTAGATTGTTCCTTGTCCTTTTCCATAATTGATCTAAACCTTATGATGCTATGATCGTTGTTCTCTAAATGTTCCCCCATTGACACTTGCTCCATTTGACCCACCTCATTCCCCATATAATCCACATTCTCACTTCTTCTACTGGATTTGTCTAGGAAATGCACAGAAAACTATCTGAAGCATTCCTTGAATTTGATGTTTTGTTTTTTAATTATCCATGCACAGAAGCATTGTGATAAGCAATTGAGTGGCCCAAGAAGAGAAAATGTTTGGGCAATCCTATTGCAGTACCATCCATGGGATTATTGCATGTTACACTGGAATCCAGATGTAAGAATCTACCGTCACTGCAACCATATCTTTTCAATGTGAATTGAAATAGTTTGCAGAAATTTTAAAGAATATATATTACCAATTTTAAATTGTTCTTGATTTTTAATTAATACAGTCTTCAAATGTATTGTTGGGATCATTTTGTTGAAATGATCATTTATCTGTCTCTATAAACCGGTTTTGTGTAATTGTGGTGTGTTATTGCTGTCATTTTGAAACAGGAATGCACCCCATCTGAATCACAATGTGGCTTCCAAACATGGTAAACACCTCACACAGTATGTGACGTACCAGAACTGCAATCACTGGTGAGAGCGGAACCTGCTTTTGGGTGGAATCAGAACAAAACAGGTATCAATGACTGGTGTTAACTGATGTTATGGGTGTGACTGTCATTTTCCTGGAGGCATACTATGAAAAAGGAGAGGGGGTTGCAATATACATCTTCCAACTGCTAAACTTGACCACATTTACCATTGGCAACCCTGTATTTAAAAAAACATCATGGGTTCCCGAATTTCCTCGGAGTCTTTTGGAAGATCAGGATGGTGGTGGGTAAGGACTTTCATTCATTGGTGAAGTGTGCCACTAACCCTATCGGAATTTGAAGGGTCAGCTCATTTGCACAATAGTGGGCAGCCCAGAGGTGCAACTCCCCTGTAAAATGGAAGGAAGTACACTGGGAGGAAAAAACTTTTTGCTACAGAGTTTAAAATCCTGTGGAAACTGTACAGTAGCAGCAGCTTCCTGGCAGGGCAGCTCCAGAGCTTTTAGCTCCAGCTTTTGTCGGCAGGTGGAACTGCACTGTGATCTTGGCAAAGTATGTTTGTACTTCCTCAAGGCTCTGCTCAGAACGGGTAGCAAAATATCTTTTTTTTTTATTCGTTCATGGGATGTGGGCGTCGCTGGCGAGGCCGGCATTTATTGCCCATCCCTAATTGCCATTGAGAAGGTGGTGGTGAGCCGCCTTCTTGAACCGCTGCAGTCCGCGTGGTGAAGGTTCTCCCACAGCGCTGTTACCTTCAGGAGCTCAGTCACTCCATGGTAGCTTCATCATCTAATGTGCCAGCAGGCTCAGCTCATCCCCTGGCACTGAGAAGCTCTGAATGCAGAGCACAGCATTTTTATGTACAGACCTCAAGGTCCTTCTGAAGCAAATGAGGATGCTGGGGGTCACACAGGAGAAAGCCAGTGAAATGAGTAACTGGAGCCATGTGGAGGTAAATGGCAGTGGTGTAGAGTGTCACCCCTAGAACGGTGCCGCAAAAGTTCCAATAACCTGGTGAAGACAGGCAAGGTAAGAGAACCATCACCTGCCCCTTTACATTTTGGCACCACGGGACCTGTTCCGCTGGTCACCCTCACTTCTCACATTAAATTGCAAGTCATCATGTACATCAAGCTGAGCCTCAATGATCTCTAATTCTTCGACTTGGAACCTGTGTTTAGAACTCTCCTCACAACCCTTCCTTGCATTCAGCCCCTTACAACTCCAATCTCTTATGTTGCAGGGCCCTTCTAGCATCTGTCCTTCCTGTTAACATTAACTCTCTGCTGGCACCCAGGAAATAACCTTCTGAAGCTTGCCTTATCTAATGCTGTTAATCTTATTTGAGGAAAAACTGGTACACAAGGCCCAGCAGAGGCAGGCTCTAGAATCCTAGACATAAGGCAGCTGACTGAGTGTGAGGAACAGGCACTCCGCTTTGGCTGGTGGTGATGGAGAGGTCAGTGGACGAGTCCAAGCTGTAGGTGAGTAGGTGCAATGCATTGCTTCCACCTACAACAGTACTTTCATGAACGCAGCTGCCAGAAAGGTTCAGAGACTCATTGCCTCTATCTTGTCACTCTCTCTTGATGCGGCACGACCAATCTTAGCTCATTTCCTTTCCTTCTGAAAGATCATTTATAGCCAAGGGAGGCAGGCGATGAGGAGAAGAAAGAGGAGGATGATGGTGAGACTGGTCTCTGTCCCTCTGGCTATGGCCGACATCTTTCAAACCCTGTATTCCTTCCCCACACACCAACTCAGAGGCTTCCGCCCAGGGGGAACAAGATATTAGGGATGAGGAATTAGCAAAGGGAGATTCACAGCACAGGAGGGACGCTGACGAGTGGAGAGTGGGAGAGGAATCAATCGTAGAATCATAGGAAATTTATGGCACAGAAGGAGGCCATTCGGCCCATCGTGATTCCGCCGGCCGAAATGAGCTATCTGGCCTATTAGGACTTGGCCAATTCCCAGCAAAAAGCTGCGGAGACAGTTACTCTTGGCTGAGGAGTCAGGTTCTCAGCTTTGACCGGAAAGAAGGATTTGGCGAGCATCAGAACCTATGTGCAGTCACTGAGATCCATCTCCTAGAATGTGCAGCGGATGGCACTGTACTTATACATAGCAACATCAATAGAGGATGTGGCAGCTTGGGGTTTAAATCACCAGGTAAGCGGGAGCAGTGTGAATTAGATGAGCTGACTTTTGTAGCAGACTCTTTGGTCCATGGTCTTGTCACCTGAAGCTCTGTGTGAACCCAGCATTCTCATTTGTTTCAGAATTTACCCAACTGTGTTGATAATACAAACATCCATCATTCATAGAAAACTTTTCCACCTTGTCAATCAAACACAAACAATGGTTGTAAAATAAATGTTTACGTACCTAAGCAGAGTGGAATCCTCTCACAGTAGATGGAGAGAAACAGGGTATCTATAGAGAAACGAGACAAGCATATTAATTTGCCGTGTAACTGACGGGAATATGTCCATTAGGATGAAATTATCTGCACATATCTAGCGAAAATCTGAACATAAATCATTGAGCTGAAGGATTGTATTCCTGTGTTTTACCACAATTTTACCTAATTTCAGTCTGTTTCAGTACAGCTGGAAGAGAAAGAGGAAGATTGTATGGTAACACATAATCCTGCTTTTTTTTTATTCGTTCATGGGATGAGGGCGTCGCTGGCGAGGCTGGCATTTATTGCCCATGTCTAATTGCCCTTGAGAAGGTGGTGGTGAGCCGCCTTCTTGACCCGCTGCAGTCCGTGTGGTGAAGGTTCTCCCACAGTGCTGTTGGGAAGGGAATTCCAGGATTTTGACCCAGCGACGATGAAGGAACGGCGATATATTTCCAAGTCGGGATGGTGTGTGACTTGGAGGGGAACGTGCAGGTGGTGTTGTTCCCATGTACCTGCTGCTCTTGTCCTTCTAGGTGGTAGAGGTCGCGGGTTTGGGAGGTGCTGTCTAAAAAGCCTTGGCGAGTTGCTGCAGTGCATCCTGTGGATGGTGCACACTGCAGCCACTGTGCGCCGGTGGTGAAGGGAGTGAATGTTTAGGGTGGCTTCCCCACCCCTAACAAAGGGAGTGGTCACCCAAACACGTAGATTGCATTTAAATGCTGCCACGGTGTTCCCGACCTTTTCATCTGTGGCCCACCCATTGCTAGTGTTCAGTGCTGCCAGGTGGCCTTTAACAGGCAGAAGCACACTTAAAGAGAAACTTCACAGGGTCTTTAAATTATTGTGGGGCCAAAATCCATGGTCCTTCCAGCACACTCCCACAGGAGTGTAAAGAAGAGGCCGGAAATTAGGCCGGGACCTGGATGTGGCGGGTCCCAGCCTTTCCTAACATTTTTGGGCATGATGTTTCTGCCTACTATAAACATGACCAGTGGAGTAAGAAGGGGCATTGCCAAGGGGTAGTTTAGGCATTTCTTCGTCCCTGACCTGGTGGGACATCGGCTGAAGAGAAAGCAAACATACCAGGCTGCCAATCGGCTGAAGTGTTGTTTTATTTGTACTTGGGATGTGGGCATCACTGGCAAGGTAGTATTTATTGCTGATCTTAGTTGACCTGAGGGCAGTATGAGTCAACCAAGTTGTGTGGGACTGCAGTCACAAGTAGGCCAGACCAGGTCGGGGTTACAGATTCCATTCCCTGAAGGACATTAGAGAACAGTAGGGTTTTGACAATTCTACAGCTATCATGGCTAAGTGGGACCCACCTATGGTCCAGCCTTGGGTTTGGCCTGGACTACCGAAGAGTTGAAAAATTCCTTAGAGGATTTTGATCATTCTAAAAGGGGATGATGGGCATACTCCTGCAATGCTTCCGAGATGGCCTGGCACCCCTCCCCTACCTCATACCCTTGCACCAGGATTTCCAGTATCTCCACCAAGATTATCTAAATTAGGTGAACTCCCCCTAGCTAAACCAACTTTGGCAGGCGGATCCTGGCATTTACCAAAATCAAAGTCAATAAGCATTGGGAGAAATTTGCTTTCATCAAAACCTTGCATACCCTGTGTCTCACGAGTGACATTCTCCCAAGTCCGGTGCATCTGGGCTGATGCTTATTCGATCCCAGTCCAGGAACACCTCGAATTTAAAATTCCCATCCTTGTTTTCAAATCCCTCCATGGCCTCACCCCTCCCTGTCTCTGTAACCTCCTCCAGCCCAACAACCCTCCGAGATCTCTGCGCTCCTCCAAGTCTTGTCTCTGGTGCATCCCCAATTTTAATCACTCCACCATTGGCGGCCGTGCCTTCAGCTGCCTGGGCCCGAAGCTCCAGAATTCCCTCCCTAAACCTCTCCGCCTCTCTACCTCTCTCCCCTCCTTTAAGATGCTCCTTAAAACCTACCCCTTTGACCGAGCTTTTGGTCACCTGTCCTAATATCTCCATATGTGGGGTTCAGAGTCTAGATTTTGTCTGATAATCGCTCCTGTGAAGCGCCTTGAGACATTTTACTACGTTAAAGATGCTATATAAATGGGTGTTGTTGTTGTTGTTGTTGTTGTTGTTGTTACATTTGTGAGGGACGCAAAGGTCATTCATTTTAGAAAGATGCTCTCTCACTTGTGATTCATAAAAAGTGACTGAGCCTTTCAAATACTCAGTCTGAAGACTGTAACCACTCACAGTACTGCAGGTGAGCCATCCCATTACCAAGGTGAACCTGGCAGCTTTCCTCCAACTTCTCCATCTACCACTACTTTCCTGCTATGTCTGCCCAGGAGTTATAAAGATTCCTCCACATTCCTACTGAAGGACTTGATGGAATTATTGCAATCAATTCTGAGGGACAGGATAAACTGTCACTTGGAAAGGCACGGACGAATCAAGGTCAGTCAGCACGGATTTGTTAAGGGGAGGTCGTGTCTGACTAACTTGATTGAATTTTTCGAGGAGGTGACAAGGAGGGTCAATGAGGGTAATGCGATTGATGTAGTGTACATTGATTTTAGCAAGGCTTTTGACAAGGTCCCACATGGCAGACTGGTCAAAAAAGTAAAAGCCCACGGGATCCAAGGGAAAGTGGCAAATTGGATCCAAAATTGGCTCAGTGGCAGGAAGCAAAGGGTAATGGTCGATGGGTGTTTTTGGGACTGGAAGGCTGTTTCCAGTTGGGTACCGCAGGGCTCGGTACTCGGTCCTTCGATTTTTGTGGTATACATTAACACTTTGGATTTAATCGGCATGATTAAGAAATTTGCGGATGACACAAAGATAGGCCGTGTGGTTAATAGTGAGGAGGAAAGCTGTAGACTGCAGGAAGATATCAATGGACTGGTCAGGTGGGCAGAAAAGTGGCAAATGGAGTTCAATCCAGAGAAGTGTGAGGTAATGCATTTGGGGAGGGCAAACAAGGCAAGAGAGTACACAATAAATGGGAGGATACTGAGAGGTGTAGAGGAACAGAGGGACCTTGGAGTGCATGTCCACAGATCCCTGAAGGTAGCAGGACAGGTAGATAAGGTGTTTAAGAAGGCATATGGAATGCTTTCCTTTATTAGCCAAGGCGTAGAATATAAGAGCAGGGATGTTTTGCTGGAACTGTATAAAACACTAGTTAGGCCACAGCTTGAGTACTGCGCACAGTTCTGGTCACCACGTTACAGGGAGGATGTAATTACACTAGAGAGGGTGCAGAGGAGATTTACGAGGATATTGCCAGGACTGGAGAATTTTAGCTATGAGGAAAGATTGGATAGACTGGGGTTGTTTTCCTTGCTTTCCTGTATAAAAGAAATTTATCTCATCTCCCCTCTGTTTCTTTTGCCCATTAATTTAAATCTGTGTCCTCTGGTTACCGACCCTCCTGCCACTGGAAACAGTTTCTCCCTATCAAAACTCCTCATAATTTTGAACATCTCAATTAAATCTCCACTTAACCTTATCTGCTCTAAAGAGAACAACACCATGTTCTCTAATCTCTCCACATAACTGAAATCTTTCATCCCTGGCACCGTTCCAGCAAATCTCCTCAGCACCCTCTCCAAGGTCCTGACATCCTTCCTAAAGTGTGTTGCCTAGAATTGAACAAAATACACCTGCTCAGGCCTAACCAGTGGGTTTATAAATATTTACCATAACTTCTTTACTTTTGTACTCTCTGCCTCTATTAATAAAGCCAAGGATGTTTTTTTAACAGCCTTCTTAACTTGTCCTGCCACCTTCAAAGATTTGTGAACGTAAATCCCCAGGTCTCTCTGTTCCTGCACCAAGTTTAAAATTTTACCATTTAGTTTATATTGCTTCTCTTCATTCTTCCTTCCAAAATGCATCACTTCAGACTCCTCTGCATTAAATTTCATCCACCATGTGTTTGCCCATTTCACCAGTCTGTCTATGTCCTCCTGAAGTCTGTTACTACCCTCCATATTGTTTACTACACTTCTAAGCTCCGTGTCATCTGAAAACTTTGAAATTATGCCCCGTATGTCCAAGTCCAGGCCATCAATATATATCAACCCCTGGGGAACACCACTTCCCTCCAGTCTGATAAACAACCGTTCACCACTACTCTCTGCTTTCTGTCCCTTGGCCAATTTTGTATCCAGGCTACCAATGCCCCTTTTATCCCATGGGCTTCAATTTTGCTAACAAGTCTATTATGTGGTACTTTATCAAACGCCTTTTGAAAGTCCATATACACAACATCAACCTCACTACCCTCATCAATCGTCTCAGATTACTGTTTCTAAAATTTCCTCCACCACCGACATTAGGCTGACTGGCCTACAATTATTGGGTTTAGCCCTCTCTCCTTTTTCAACAGGTGTATAACATTTGCAATCCTCCAGTCCTCTGGCACCATCCCCGTATCCAAGGAGGATTGGAAGATTGTGGCCAGAGCCTCCGCAATTTCCACCCTTACTTCCCTCAGTAACCTAGGATGCATCCCATCTGGACTGGATGTGTACTGCCAATCTTTTAAGTTCCTCCTCTTTATCTATTTTTATCCTATCCAATATCGCTACTACCTCCTCCTTTACTGCTACATTGGCAGCATCCTCTTCTCTAGTGAAGACCGATGCGAAGTATTCATTTAGTACCTCAGCCATGCCCTCTGCCTCCATAAGAAGATCTCCATTTTGCCCCTAATCGGTCCCACCCTTCCACTATTTAAATGTTTATAAATGACTTTCATGTTCCCTTTTATGTTACCAGCTAATCTATTAGCTCTCTCTTTGCCCCTCTTATTTGTTTTTTCAGTTCTTCTCTGCACTTCCTGTATTCTGCTTGATTCTCTACTGTATTATGAACCTGACATTTATCATAAGCCTCCTTTTTCTGTTTCATTTTAATCTCTATATCTTTAGTCATCCAGGGAGCTTTAGCTTTGGGTGCCCTTCCTTTCCCCCACATAGTCTGTACCCAAACTATCTCCTCTTTGAAGGCCTCCCATTGCTCATTTACTGTTTTGCCTGCCAACCTTTGATTCCAATCCACCTGGGGCAGATCCCTTTTCAACCCACTGAAATTAGCCCTCTTCCAGTTAAGTATTTTCATGTTTGATTTTTCTTTGTCCTTTTCCATAACTGCTTTAAACCCAATGATATTGTGATTGCTGTTTTCGAAATCCTCCCCCACTGAAACATGCTCCACCTGCCCCACTTCATTCCCCAGAACTAGATCCAGCACTGCTTCCTTTCTCGTTGGGCTGGAAACATACTGATCAAGAAAGTTCTCTTGTACACATTTCAGGAATTCCTCCCCCTTTTTGTCCTTTACACTGTTTCTTTCCCCAGTCTATATTGGGATAATTGAAATCCCTCATTATCACTACTCTATTGTTTTTACATCTTTTTGAAATTTCCTTCCCTACTCCTCCTGAATACATTGTAGCCAGGAATGTTAAGTTCCCATTCCTGCCCTTGTTTGAGGCAGGTCTCTGTTATTGCCACCATATCATAACCCCAGGTGACAGCTTGTACCTGCAGCTCACCAACCTTATTTGTCATGCTCCGGGCATTTACACACATGGACTCCAAACTCCAACTTAGTCTGCTTTGAATTTCTCCCCTGTCTGATTCCTCCTCTTTCTGGACTACTGGCCCTTTAAGCCGCAGCAGATTTTTAACTGTTGTAGCTAAACTCTCAGTGGCAAAGAACCACTCTGCAGTGGGATTCCTGCTTTTAACCCACCCTGCATTCTTAATTAGTGTCCTCGAGGAACATGCAGTCGGGTGCCAGCAGCATCACATGGGCAGTCAGATGCCAGCAGCATCACATGGGCAGTCAGGTGCCAGCAGCATCACATGGGCAGTCGAATATCATGCCCCACCATGTTGCCAACGGGCCAAGAAAAATCCAGGCCTCAGTGTCTAGGAAACCATCACGTGTAACAAGGTCCCCAGATGAACTCACTCAAGCTCAAAGTTACTGAGTTGACAAACAGTTGGAGACACTGCGTCCTCTACAGGAGGAGGAAGGATTCCTAAAGTGGACATTGCAGAAGGTGGTTAACCCATAGCTGAAACATAGAGTGAGGCAAAGGAAAGGAATTGGGTAACTTTCCAATGCGGGGGAAGTCAGGTTCAGGTGGAGGCCATGCAGGAAACTCCTGGGGGTCTTTTAGGTATAAAGTGTTACGATGCAGCTGAGGGTGGTGACTCAGGGATGGAAATCACAAGCAATGCTAAGGCACTGGAGCAAAGAGCTACCCAAGGAGGGACAGTTAAGTGCAGGAAAGCAGTGGTAGTAGGAAATTCGATAGTAAGAGGAATAGATAGTGACTTCTGAATGTTGCGTTGCCTCCCAGCTGCCCGGTAAGGTACATAACGAAGCAGCTGCAAAAGTTTTTGGACAGGGAAGGGGTTCAGATGGAAGTCACAGTTCACGTCGGGACCAATGACATTGGCAAGGTTAGGAATCTGGTTCTGCAAACGGAGTTCCAGAAGTTCCAGCAGATTAAGAAGCAGGGCCCAGTGGTAGTACAGTCCCCACCACTTCAAATGTCCATGTTTAAAATGGGCAGTCGCTTATAACGGCCAAAAAGCAATAACCATCATCCAGTTCAATAACGCCAATTTCGAAGCTGGCGATTACAGTGTCGGAAGTGCTCCGTTTATTTCAGGCAGAAACAGCTGTGTTTACTCACTCGGTCACACCTCATTAAGGTGCACTGAATGTAACAAAATACAAGGTTAGGAGAGGGCCGACCATTACCAGTTCTCTCCTAACAACCATTGTTCACAAATGTTGAGATGACTTGTCTTTGTTCTGGTGACTGAATTAGGGCTGATTGGATGCACTGATTCATTCACACCAGTTCGGTCCAGTTATAAGTTATGGGCACTGGTTCAAACTTCACACACTCTGGGGGTGATTTTAACTCCCCCCCCCCAGGATGGGCAGGGGGAGGGAGTGGTAAAAATTTCAAAAATGGGAAACGGGACCCCGACTCGTTCTCGAGAGGTGGATCCTTCATTACAATATGTTAATGAGGGTATATTAATGAGATTTTAGCAGCGATTGGAAATTAAAGCCTCCAGCACGGGTTTCCTGGGCTTCGCGAGACTCGCCAGTAAAACGGAGGTGAGATTGAGCGGCAGTTAATGGGGATGGTTAAAGGTCAGGTGTCGCGATATGAATAAAGGCTCAGTGCTCACAGCTGATTTCTCAGTTCCCTCTGGGACACGGTCTGCTGAGAGCTCAAATAGAGACATAAGTATTGGAGAAGTTTAGAGGTTTTCAAACAGAGAACATCAGGATGGGTGATCGCATGGCTGCTTTAGATTGGACTTCGGACAAGGAAGACAATCAGCATGCATGGGAGCAAAGTCATGCTCTGATGGGAGCTACAGGTGGACAACAGAGAGGCGAGCAATAGAGAGGAGAGCAATAGAGAGGAGAACAACAGAGTGGAGAGCAACAGAGAGGAGAGCAACAGAGAGGAGAGCAACAGAGAGGAGAACAGAGAGGAGAGCAACAGAGAGGAGAGCAACAGAGAGGAGAGCAACGGAGAGGAGAACAACAGAGAGGAGAGCAACAGAGAGGAGAACAACAGAGAGGGGAGCAATAGAGAGGAGAGCAACAGAGAGGAGAACAGAGAGGAGAGCAACAGAGAGGAGAGCAACAGAGAGGAGAGCAACGGAGAGGAGAACAACAGAGAGGAGAGCAACAGAGAGGAGAACAACAGAGAGGAGAGCAACAGAGAGGAGAACAACAGAGAGGGGAGCAATAGAGAGGAGAGCAACAGCGGGGCCGAGTTCGCAGGAGGCACTACCCACCTAACAATGAGTGTACAGACAAAGGCTCAGCTTTTTTAACCTCTCTGAACAGCAGTGCTTCTGGCGGCTGAGATTGTCATGTTGGGTGGTCACAGACACTGCAGTCTCTTACAATAAGAGCTGCTCCCTACTGGACCTGGTGGCCATGCATTGCCAGTTGCTGTGAAAGTCACCACTGGCCTCAATTTCATTGGCTTTGACTCCTTCCAGGGTGCTACCGGAGACATACCAAGGGTCTCGCAGTCGGCTGCACATAAACGTATGAGGCAGCTGGCAGATGGGGTGTTTTTCAGGGCACCCACTTTTGTCAACTTGCCCTGTGATGACAATAGCCAGACTGAGCGGGGACTCAGGTTCGGGTCTCTGGCTGGCTTCCCACGGGTACAGGGTGTCATCGACTGCACACACGTGGCAATCTGAGCACCACCTGGTCAAACCAGGAGCATTCGTCAACCGCAAGGGATTTCACTCCATCAACGTTCAGCTGGTGCGAAACCACAAGAAAAGGTTCCTGCAGGTCTGCGCCAGATTCGTACCGCGGCAGTCCAATATCCCCGACCTGTGCGTACCTGGAAGCAGACTTAAGGGGTGTCTGTTAGGAGACAAAGGATACCCCCCTCAAACCTGACTGATGACCCCTGTGAGGAACCCCGCCGATGAAGCCTAAGAGCGGTAAAACGAGAGCCTGATGTGTCGTCAAGCAAGCCATCGGCATGTTGAAGATGCGCTTCATGTGCCTGGACACATCTGGAGACGCCCTTCAATACTCACCGGCGAGGGTCTCCAGATGTGGCCGAACCAGGGCTTTGTATAGCTGTGGAAAATTTCCCCTTTATATTCTAGCCCTCTGTATATAAAAGCTAACAATCCATTAGCCTTTTTGATCAGCACTAAAGAGGAGTTGAACCTGGAACCTCCTCGTCTGCTTGCCTTGGTGCCATGTCAAAAGCAAAATACTGCAGGTTCTGGAAATCTGAAATAGAAACAGAAAATGCTGGAGAAGCTCAGCAAGTGAGGCAGCGTCTGTGGAGAGAGAAACAGAGTTAACGTTTCAGGTCAGACTGGAAGATGTTAAAGAGTTAAAGTTTTTAAGCAAGTACAGAGCCAGGGAAAGTGGGGGAGGGAAGGAAAGAACAAAAGGGAAGGTCTGTGATAGGGTGGAGGGAGTGATTAAATGACAAAAGGGATGATGGTGCAAGGCAAGGAGGGTGGTAATGGGACAAGTACATGGGAACAACACCACCTGCACGTTCCCCTCCAAGTCACACAACATCCGAACTTGGAAATATATCGCCGTTCCTTCATCGTCGCTGGGTCAAAATCCTGGAACTCCCTTCCTAACAGCACTGTGGGAGAACCTTCACCACACGGACTGCAGCGGTTCAAGAAGGCGGCTCACCACCACCTTCTCAAGGGCAATTAGGGATGGGCAATAAATGCCGGCCTCGCCAACGATGCCCACATCCCATGAACGAATAAAAAAAAGTAAAGAAACAAAAGATGGGTCAAGAGGAGCTGTAAATGGCAACAGCAGAACCATTAACAGCACCTGCTGATGGGAGCAGTGGTTATGATCTGAAGTTATTGAAATCAATGATTCTGGAAGGTTGTAAAGTGCCTAATCGAAAGATGAGGTGCTGTTCCTCGAGCTTCCATTCAGCTTCACTGGAACTGTGTAAGAGGCTGAGGACAGAGAGGTCAGAGTGGGAATGGAACGGGGAATTAAAATGACAAGTGACCAGAAGGTCAGGGTCACACTTGCAGACTGAGCGGAGGAGTTCAGTAAAGTGATCACCCAGTCTGTGTTTGCTCTCCCCAGTGTATAGGAGACCACATCGTGAGTAGCAAATACAGTTTATTAAATTGTATCTGTATTTGCTTAAAAAATTTAACTCTTTAACATCTTCCAGTCTGACCTGAAACGTGAACTGTTTCTTTCTCCCCAGACGCTGCCTCACTTGCTGAGCTTCTCCAGCATTTTCTGTTTTTATTTCAGATTTCCAGAACCTGCAGTTTATTAAATTGAAAGAAGTACAAGTAAATCGCGGTTTCACCTGGAAGGAGTGTTTGGGACCCTGGACGGTGGGAAGGGAGGAGGTGAAAGGGCAGGTGTTGCATCTCCTGTGCTCGCACGGGAAGGTGCCGTGGGGAGGAGAGCGGGTGTTGGGGGTGTCATAGAGTCATAGAAGTTTACAACATGGAAACAGGCCCTTCGGCCCAACATGTCCATGTCGCCCAGTTTATACCACTAAGCTAGTCCCAGTTGCCTGCATTTGGCCCATATCCCTCTATACCCATCTTACCCATGTAACTGTCCAAATGATTTTTAAAAGACAAAATTGTACCCGCCTCTACTACTGCCTCTGGCAGCTCGTTCCAGACACTCACCACCCTTTGAGTGAAAAAATTGCCCCTCTGGACCCTTTTGTATCTCTCCCCTCTCACCTTAAATCTATGCCCCCTCGTTATAGACTCCCCTACCTTTGGGAAAAGATTTTGACTATCTACCTTATCTATGCCCCCCATTATTTTATAGACTTCTATAAGATCACCCCGAAACGTCCTACTCTCCAGGGAAAAAAGTCTCAGTCTATCCAACCTCTCCCTATAAGTCAAACCATCAAGTCCCGGTAGCATCCTAGTAAATCTTTTCTGCACTCTTTCTAGTTTAATAATATCCTTTCTATAATAGGGTGACCAGAACTGTACACAGTATTCCAAGTGTGGCCTTACTAATGTCTTGTACAACTTCAACAAGACATCCCAACTCCTGTATTCAATGTTCTGACCAATGAAACCAAGCATGCTGAATGCCTTCTTCACCACCCTATCCACCTGTGACTCCACTTTCAAGGAGCTATGAATCTGTACTCCTAGATCTCTTTGTTCTATAACTCTCCCCAACGCCCTACCATTAACGGAGTAGGTCCTGGCCCGATTCGATCTCCCAAAATGCATCACCTCACATTTATCTAAATTAAACTCCATCTGCCATTCATCGGCCCACTGGCCCAATTTATCAAGATCCCGTTGCAATCCTAAATAACCTTCTTCACTGTCCACAATGCCACCAATCTTGGTGTCATCTGCAAACTTACTAACCATGCCTCCTAAATTCTCATCCAAATCATTAATATAAATAACAAATAACAGCGGACCCAGCACCGATCCCTGAGGCACACTGCTGGCCACGGGCCTCCAGTTTGAAACACAACCCTCTACAACCACCCTCTGTCTTCTGCCGTCAATCCAATTTTGTATCCAATTGGCTACCTCACCTTGGATCCCGTGAGATCTAACCTTATGTAACAACCTACCATGCGGTACCTTGTCAAATGCTTTGCTAAAGTCCATGTAGACCACGTCTACTGCACAGCCCTCATCTATCTTTTTGGTTACCCCTTCAAAAAGCTCAATCAAATTTGTGAGACATGATTTTCCTAAAACTGCCGAAACCCGGGACCTTTAGATCTTCAATCTAACGCTCTCCCAACTGAGCTATTTCAGCCCCATATTGGATGGTGATGGAAGAATGGACCAGGATGTCGCGGAGTGAACGCTGAAAGGGGAGGGGAGGGGAAGATGTGTTCGTGGTGGGATCGCACTGGAGGTGGCAGAAATGACGGAGGATAATACGTTGAATGTGGATGCTGGTGGGGTGGAAGATGAGGACAAGGGGAACCCCATCATGGTTCTGGGAGGGAGGGGAAGGGGTGAGGGCAGAAGTGTGGGAAATGGGACGGACATGGTCGAGGGCCCTGTCAACTACAGTGGAGGGGAATCCTCGGTTGAGGAAAAGGGAAGACATATCGGAAGCACTGGTGTGGAAGATGGCATCAGCAGAACAGATGCGACAGAGACGGAGAAACTGGGAGAAGGGAATAGAGTCATTACAGGAAGTGGGAGGAAGTGTAATCAAGGTAGCTGAGGGAGTCGGTGGGCTTATAATAGATATTGGTGGACAGACTATCCCCAGAAATGGAGATGGAGAAGTCGAGGAAGGGAAGGGAAGAGTCGGAGATGGACCATGTGAAGGTGAGGGAAGGGTGGAAATTGGAAGCAAAGTTGGTGAAATTTTCCAGTTCGGGGCGAGAGCAGGAAATGGCACTGACACAGTCATCAATGTAATGGAAAAAGAGGTGAGGGAGGGACCTGAATAGGACTGGAACAAGGAATGTTCCACCCATCCCACAAAAAGGCCGGCATAGCTGGGACCCGTACAGGTTCCCATAGCGACACCTTTTATTTGGAGGAAGTGAGTGGAATCAAAGGAGAAGTTGTTCAGTGTAAGAACAAGTTCAGCCAGGCGGAGGAGGGTGGTGGTGGATGGGGACTGGTTGGGCCCCCGTTCAAGGAAGAAGCAGAGGGCCCGCAGGCCGTCCTGGTGGGGGATGGAGGTGTAGAGGGACTGGATGCCATGGTGAAAAGGAGACAGTTAGGGCCGGGAAACTGGAAACTGTTAAAGTGGTGGAGGGTGTTGGGAGAGTGCCTTGGCGCTACAGTGGGCAGCGCTTTTAGCCATTAGGCTAGCAGGGAACCCATGCCATGTTTTATGAGATTGCCATCAAATCATAGTAAGAGGTGGAACCTCATATTTCAGATACACAGCAATTGTCTGTCTTGTTAGGCAAATAAAAAATGATTCACAGATAGTACTTCAGGAGGGGAAGGAGCAGTGTCACCCCAGTGAGAAATTGTGAGTTTTCCCAAAGGCATAAATCATGTAATTTATTGTTAATTACTGCAAAAAAAACAACGCCTGCTAGTTTCCAACAGAAATAATTTCCCATTTCAAAGCCTCAAACTTCGGATCAAACAGAACTGTATGTTTGGGGCTCCTCTTCCCCATGTATATGCTATTGCCTTCCACAAAGAGCAGTAACATTTTAAAAGTGCAGAGCAGAACACTACCAAAAGATCAAAATGCGGTGTTTCGTACACAGGCTACATATGTGCAACATGGGACAGAATGTTGTTCTGTGGTCTCCGTTGGAATATCTGTAATTGGAAGTAAGGAACTTTCCTTAGCAGGAAGGGGTGCTACTCTCCTAACAGGCAGTGCAAGGCAGAGACCTGAGAATAAGTCATGGACTTGCCTTGAATGTGGACACACATGAGCCCCATGTCAGGGAAAGACCTCAGTCAGCTGGAGAAAATAACTTACAAAAATAGGGAAAATACCAAACGTAAGAAATGGTACGGATAGAATATCAAGGGACTGACAACGCGACACTGGAAATATTTCCCCTTTATGCACCCAGTGGAACAGCTCACCTGTCTGCAGGAGGGTTGGACAATAAGTCCAATGGATCAATCACGTTTCTCCAGGAAAGTTCAGGCAACAACAAGAAACAGTCAGTGAAGATAAGATGCACTGGGTACAACTGAAGGTACAGAACCTGCCTTACTCGGCACTCTTCAAACAATGTGTGAAAACACTGCCACAGTTTAAATGCTACAGTCACAGGGCAATAAAGTTTGTTGTTTTAAATGCAGTGTATCTTTTAATATTTGGCTGAGAGTGCGGTACAGAACTGATCACTTCAGTTGACAAATCTGCATCCATCTATAACACTCACGTACACTCATGTACAGCAAACGGTTTTAGAGGTCACAACAGATCTGACCAGTCTTTACTGTATTTCCGACGTGGGTCATGGACCATAAGGCTCTACCTCATGCTGAGAAAACTAGTTTAAACTCTACATACTCTTCAGAAACCAAATCTCCATCTGGCTCATGTCAACAAGCAGCTACAATATTAAGCAAAATAAAAGTAAACATTACCAAATCTTATTTTAATTGTACTCAGCCAGGACTCACCCGGTAAATAGGTTTTCAATCATTAACGAGAGACACTCAGAATAATCCCTTGTGTTGGCTTCTCATGAGTAGAAATGCAAAAATTTTAAATGAGGGTTTTCTACTTTATATAGAATCAAATATGTCACTCCAGGATTCACTTGTGCATTTTGTAACCAGTAGAGCGACCACAGAGTTTCTATATCTCGTTATAGAAATAAAATCAGTTAGTATCATCTGGTTGTTAGCCCTTTAAGGGGAATTTTAACTGGGAGCAGAGTTCGGTCAGGTTGGGGGGGGGGCGGAGGCGGTGGTGGACCTAGCGGCAAACAGGTAGCGGGGGGTCCATAAGACTATAAGACCATAAGAGATAGGAGCAGGAGTAGGCCATTCGGCCCCTCGAGCCTCCTCCGCCATTCAATGAGATCATGGCTGATCTGATTTTTACCTCAACTCCACTTTCCCGCCTTTTCCCCATATCATTTGACTCCCCTGCTGATCAAAAATTTGTCTAACTCAGCCTTGAATGTGTTCAATGACTCAGCCTCCACAGCTCCAGGCAAACAGGTGGGGAGCGGCGGCTGGCTGGAGGGTGAGAGTGGAAGTTTGTGTGGCAGGGGACCAAGGAAGGTTCACCAGCAAGAAGATTAGTTCACGGGGAGAGGGTTTTGCAAGGAAAGTTAAAAAACTTACCGTAAATGGCCTTTTCTGGTCCTGGATCTTCTTCCAGCTGTCTTCACCTGGTGGGAAAGCAGCAGAGGCTTCCCTGCTCGGACCAGAGTTAAAATTGCAGTCGGGGATCAATGGCGTCATCAGACCCCGATCTGCATAAAGGGCCCCGCCTGCTCAAAAGATCAGGTTAAAATGGAAGGCAGCGGGATGCAGGCAGGACATCGGAGAGTAAGTCACCCGGTTGAGTTGAACTGCCCACTCGCCCAGTTGCCGCCGGATGGTTAGGGTTAAAATTGCCCCTTGTGAGTTCTGAACCTCTACAATCTCTTGAGATGCTTATACAATCGAGGAAAGTGAATGACATTCAATGCTTTTTGCTTACTCTGAGAGACGACTGCAATAGTTTTGATGATGTATTTGCATCATAAGCATGGGGTAATTTTAACCTCGTCCAGTGGGAAACTGACCATTTCGGACGGGCGGACAATCCGATCCCCCCAGATTCTCACCGGATGGATTAGATTAAAATTACCTCAGTGTTGCTCTGAAAAGTCAATTGTGTCATGAACTTGATGAGGTGCAATGTTTTTGAACCAATTTGAATAAAAATATTGGTCAAAACATTTCCAATCAATCACAAAGCAAGCAGTTCTGACTCCTCCCAGAGAGTGGCTGATGTTACAAGCACACACTATCAACAGGGAGCCGTAAAGACTGAAACAAAATATTTGTTCAGCATTTTTGCCATCTCCATGTTTCCCACCATTAATTTCCCGGTCTCATCCTCTAAGGGACCTATGTTTGCCTTAGCCACCCTTTTTCTTTTTTATAACTGTAGAAACTCTTGCTATCTGTTTTTATATTTTTTTCTAATTTATTTTCATAATCTATCTTCCCTTTCTTAATCAATCCTTTAGTTACTTTTTGCTGTCTTTTGAAGACTTCCCAATCTTCTATCCTCCCACTAAGTTTGGCTACCTTATATGTCCTTGTTTTTAGTCGGATACTATCCTTAATTTCATTACTTAGCCATGGATGGCTGTCATTTCTTTTACACCCTTTTTTCCTCAGTGGAATATATATTTTTTGAAAGTTGTAAAATAACTCCTTGAATGAACACCACTGCTCATGTACCGTCTTACCCTTTAATCTATTTTCCCAGTCCACTTTAATCAATTCCGCTCTCATACCATCATAGTCTCCTTTATTCAAGCTCAGTACGCTTGTTTGAGAACCAACCTTCTCACCCTCTAATTGGATATGGAATGTAACCATGTTATGGTCACTCATTCCAAGGGGATCCTTAACTGGGACATTATTAATTAATCCTGGCTCATTACACAGGACCAGGTCCAAGGTTGCTTGCCCCCTTGTAGGATCAGTTACATACTGCTCAAGAAATCCATCCCTAATACACTCAATAAACTCTTCCTCAAGGCTGCCCTGCCCAATTTGATTTGTCCAGTTAATATGATAGTTAAAATCCCCCATAATTATAGTTGTTCCCTTATTACATGCCCTGAGTATTTCCTGATTAATACTTCTTCCAGCAGAGTTGCAACTATTAGGAGGCCTATATACTACGCCCACTAATGTTTTTTCCCCTTATTATTCCTTATCTCTACCCAAACTGTTTCATTATCCTGATCCTTTGTCCCAATATCATTTCTCAGTATTACAGTGATTCCTTCCTTTATTAACATAGCCACCCCACCTCCCTTTCCTTCCTGCCTGTCCTTCCTGATTGTTAAATACCGTGGCCTATTTAATTCCCAGTCGTTGTCACCCTACAGCCATGTTTCTGTAATGGCCACAAGATCATACCCATACTTAGTTATTTGTGCCGTTAACTTGTCCATTTTGTTACAAATGCTACGTGCATTCAGATAAAAATCATAGAATCATAGAAAGGTTACAGCATGGAAGGAGGCCATTCGGCCCATCAAGTCCGTGCCGGCTTTAAGCAAGAGCTATCCTGTTAGTCCCACTCCCCTGCCCTTTCCCCGTAGCCCTGGAAACTTTTTCCTTTCAAGTATTTATCCAGTTCCCTTCTGAAGGCCATGATTGAATCTGCCTCCACCACCCCCTCGGGCAGTGCATTCCAGACCCTAACCACTCGCTGTGTAAAAAAGATTTTCCTCATGTCACCTTTGGTTCTTTTGCC
Source organism: Heptranchias perlo (assembly GCF_035084215.1). NCBI lineage: Eukaryota > Metazoa > Chordata > Chondrichthyes > Hexanchiformes > Hexanchidae > Heptranchias > Heptranchias perlo. Next base: position 8,426,329 of record NC_090326.1, on the reverse strand, counting down.
AGTCACCTTAACTCTATGTCCTCTGGTTCTTGACTCTTCTGCCAATGGGAACAGTTTCTCTCTGTCTGCTCTATCTGGACCCTTCATGATTTTGAATACCTCTTTCAAATCTCCTCACAAACGTCTTTGTTCCAAGGAGAACAAACCCAGCTTCTCCAGTCTATCCACGTAACTAAAGTCTGTCATCCCTGGAATCATTCTAGTAAATCTTTTCTGCACCCTCTCTAAGACCTTCACATCTTTCCTAAAGTGCGGTGCCCAGAATTGGACACAATACTCCAGTTATGGCCGAACCAGTGTTTTATAAAGGTTCATCATGACTTCCATACTTTTGTACTCTATGCTTCTATTTACAAAGCCCAGGATCCCGTATGCTTTTTTAACTGCTTTCTTAACCTGCCCTGCCACCTTCAATGATTTGTGCACATATACCCCCAGATCTCTCTGTTCCTGTATCCCTTTTAGAGTTGTGCCCTCTAGTTTATATTGCATCTCCTCGTTCTTCCCACCAAAATGTATCACTTCGCATTTTTCTGCATTAAATTTCATCTGCCACGTGTCCGCCTATGCCCAAGCCTATCTATATCCGCTTGAAGTCTATCACTATCCTCCTCACTGTTCACTACCCTTCCAAGTTTTGTGTCATCTGCAAATTTTGATATTTTGCCCTGTACACCCAAATCCAAGTCATTAATATATATTAAGAAAAGCAGCGGTCCCAGCACCGACCCCTGGGGAACACCACTGTACACCTCTCTGCAGTCCGAAAAACAACCGTTCACCACTACTCTCTGTTTCCTGTCCCTTAGCCAATTCTGTAACCATGTAGCTACTGCCCCCTTTATTCCATGGGCCGCAATCTTGATGATAAGCCTACCGTGCGGCACTTTATCAAATGACTTTTGAAAGTCCATATACACCACATCAACTGCATTGCCCTCATCTACACTCTCAGTTACCTCATCAAAAAACTCTGATCAGGTTAGTTAAACACGATTTGCCTTTAACAAATCCGTGCTGGCTTTCTCTAATCAATCCACACTCGTCCAAGTGACTGTTAATTCTGTCCTGGATTATCATTTCTAAAAGTTTCCCCACCACTGAGGTTAAACTGACTGGCCTGTAGTTGCTGGGTTTATCCTTACACCCTTTTTTGAACAAGCGTGTAACATTTGCAATTCTCCAGTCCTCTGACACCACCGCCTATCTACGGATATTTGGAAAGAAGGAACATTGAAGATGCATTAGGTACAGCCGTAAAATGCAGAACGTGTATTATTTAGTAGTTTTCAAATAAAATGTGAAAATCTTGTCACAATTTAAATTTGTAAGACTGTTATTTAACATTCGGTGTATCTTTTACTATTTTACTGAGAAAGCAATACAGACCTGATCACTTCCCTTCAGGTGGACAGAAAGTCATGACATGAGAGCCTGAGATTTCCCAATGTGCAAAACTCCCTCACTGGGAGAGCAATTTCAGAAACTCAAGCCTAATATATAAAATCAGCATCATTAAAAGGGAAATTATTGACTGGCTGATTGCAGTAACGTTGCTATTATTGTCAAGTTGATTGCAGTAACATTGCTGTTATTGACTGGCTGATTGCAGTAACACTGCTGTTATTGACAGGCTGATTGCAGTAACATTGCTGTTATAGAGAGGTTGATTGCAGTAACACTGCTGTTACAGACAGGCTGATTGCAGTAACAATGCTGTTATAGACAGGCTGATTGCAGTAACAATGCTGTTATAGACAGGCTGATTGCAGTAACATTGCTGTTATTGACAGGCTGATTGCAGTAACATTGCTGTTATAGACAGGCTGATTGCAGTAACAATGCTGTTATAGACAGGCTGATTGCAGTAACATTGCTGTTATTGACAGGCTGATTGCAGTAACAATGCTGTTATTGACAGGCTGATTGCAGTAACAATGCTGTTATTGACAGGCTGATTGCAGTAACATTGCTGTTATTGTCAAGTTGATTGCAGTAACATTGCTGTTATGGACAGGCCGATTGCAGTAACAATGCTGTAATAGACAGGCTGATTGCAGTAACATTGCTGTTATGGACAGGCTGATTGCAGTATCATTGCTGTTATAGACAGGCTGATTGCAGTAACAATGCTGTTATAGACAGGCTGATTGCAGTAACAATGCTGTTATGGACAGGCTGATTGCAGTAACAATGCTGTTATAGACAGGCTGATTGCAGTAACAATGCTGTTATTGACAGGCTGATTGCAGTAACATTGCTGTTATTGTCAAGTTGATTGCAGTAACATTGCTGTTATCGACAGGCTGATTGCAGTAACAATGCTGTAATAGACAGGCTGATTGCAGTAACATTGCTGTTATGGACAGGCTGATTGCAGTAACAATGCTGTTATGGACAGGCTGATTGCAGTAACAATGCTGTTATTGACAGGCTGATTGCAGTAACATTGCTGTTATTGACAGGCTGATTGCAGTAACAATGCTGTTATTGACAGGCTGATTGCAGTAACAATGCTGTAATAGACAGGCTGATTGCAGTAACATTGCTGTTATTGACAGGCTGATTGCAGTAACAATGCTGTTATTGACAGGCTGATTGCAGTAACAATGCTGTTATGGACAGGCTGATTGCAGTAACATTGCTGTAATAGACAGGCTGATTGCAGTAACATTGCTGTTATTGACAGGTTGGTTGCAGTAACACTGCTGTTATTGACAGGCTGATTGCAGTAATCTTGCTGTTATAGACAGGCTGATTGCAGTAACATTGCTGTTACTGTCAGTCCGATTCCAGTAATATCGCTGTTACTGTCAGGCTGATTGCAGTAATATCACTGTCACTGTCAGGCTGATTGCAGTAATATCGCTGTAACTGTCAGGCTGATTGCAGTAATATCGCTGTCACTGTCAGGCTGATTGCAGTAATATTGCTGTTATAGACAGGCTGATTGCAGTAATATTGCTGTCACTGTCAGGCTGATTGCAGTAATATCGCTGTCACTGTCAGGCTGATTGCAGTAATATTGCTGTCACTGTCAGTCTGATTGCAGTAATATTGCTGTCACTGTCAGTCTGATTGCAGTAATATTGCTGTCACTGTCAGGCTGATTGCAGTAATATTGCTGTTACTGTCAGTCTGATTGCAGTAATATTGCTGTCACTGTCAGTCTGATTGCAGTAATATTGCTGTCACTGTCAGGCTGATTGCAGTAATATTGCTGTCACTGTCAGTCTGATTGCAGTAATATTGCTGTCACTGTCAGGCTGATTGCAGTAATATTGCTGTCACTGTCAGTCTGATTGCAGTAATATTGCTGTCACTGTCAGGCTGATTGCAGTAATATTGCTGTGACTGTCAGTCTGATTGCAGTAATATTGCTGTCACAGTCAGTCTGATTGCAGTAATATTGCTGTCACAGTCAGGCTGATTGCAGTAACATTGCTGTCACTGTCAGGCTGATTGTAGTAATATTGCTGTCACTGTCAGGCTGATTGCAGTAATATTGCTGTCACTGTCAGGCTGATTGCAGTAATATTGCTGTCACTGTCAGTCTGATTGCAGTAATATTGCTGTTATTGTCAGTCTGATTCCAGTAATATCGCTGTTACTGTCAGGCTGATTGCAGTAATATCACTGTCACTGTCAGGCTGATTGCAGTAATATCGCTGTAACTGTCAGGCTGATTGCAGTAATATCGCTGTCACTGTCAGGCTGATTGCAGTAATATTGCTGTTATAGACAGGCTGATTGCAGTAATTTTGCTGTCACTGTCAGGCTGATTGCAGTAATATCGCTGTCACTGTCAGGCTGATTGCAGTAATATTGCTGTCACTGTCAGTCTGATTGCAGTAATATTGCTGTCACTGTCAGTCTGATTGCAGTAATATTGCTGTCACTGTCAGGCGGATTGCAGTAATATTGCTGTTACTGTCAGTCTGATTGCAGTAATATTGCTGTCACTGTCAGTCTGATTGCAGTAATATTGCTGTCACTGTCAGGCTGATTGCAGTAATATTGCTGTCACTGTCAGTCTGATTGCAGTAATATTGCTGTCACTGTCAGTCTGATTGCAGTAATATTGCTGTCACTGTCAGTCTGATTGTAGTAATATTGCTGTCACTGTCAGGCTGATTGCAGTAATATTGCTGTTATAGACAGGCTGATTGCAGTAATATTGCTGTCACTGTCAGGCTGATTGCAGTAATATCGCTGTCACTGTCAGGCTGATTGCAGTAATATTGCTGTCACTGTCAGTCTGATTGCAGTAATGTTGCTGTCACTGTCAGTCTGATTGCAGTAATATTGCTGTCACTGTCAGGCTGATTGCAGTAATATTGCTGTTACTGTCAGTCTGATTGCAGTAATATTGCTGCCACTGTCAGTCTGATTGCAGTAATATTGCTGTCACTGTCAGGCTGATTGCAGTAATATTGCTGTCACTGTCAGTCTGATTGCAGTAATATTGCTGTCACTGTCAGTCTGATTGCAGTAATATTGCTGTCACTGTCAGTCTGATTGCAGTAATATTGCTGTCACTGTCAGGCTGATTGCAGTAATATTGCTTTTATTGTCAGTCTGATTGCAGTAATATTACTGTCACTGTCAGTCTGATTGCAGTAATATTGCTGTCACTATCAGTCTGATTGCAGTAATATTGCTGTCACTGTCAGGCTGATAGCAGTAATATTGTTGTCACTGTCAGTCTGATTGCAGTAATATTGCTGTCACCGTCAGGCTGATTGCAGTAATATTGCTCTCACTGTCAGGCTGACTGCAGTAATATTGCTGTCACTGTCAGTCTGATTGCAGTAATAATGCTGTCACTGTCAGGCTGATTGCAGTAATATTGCTGTCAGTACCAGTCTGATTGCAGTAATATTGCTGTCACTGTCAGGCTGATTGCAGTAATATTGCTGTCACTGTCAGTCTGATTGCAGTAATATTGCTGTTATTGTCAGTCTGATTGCAGTAATATTGCTGTTATTGTCATTCTGATTGCAGAAATATTACTGTCACTGTCAGTCTGATTGCAGTAATATTGCTGTCACTGTCAGTCTGATTGCAGTAATATTGCTGTCACTCTCAGGCTGATTGCAGTAATATTGCTGTCACTGTCATGCTGATTGCAGTAATATTGCTGTCACTGTCAGTCTGATTGCAGTAATATTGCTGTTATTGTCAGTCTGATTGCAGTAATATTGCTGTTAATGTCAGTCTGATTGCAGTAATATTGCTGTCACAGTCAGGCTGATTGCAGTAATATTGCTGTCACTGTCAGGCTGATTGCAGTAATATTGCTTTTATTGTCAGTCTGATTGCAGTAATATTACTGTCACTGTCAGTCTGATTGCAGTAATATTGCTGTCACTATCAGTCTGATTGCAGTAATATTGCTGTCACTGTCAGGCTGATAGCAGTAATATTGTTGTCACTGTCAGTCTGATTGCAGTAATATTGCTGTCACCGT